>NC_072401.2:42207500-42901250 GCF_028858775.2 Pan troglodytes
TTTCTTAACCAATAAATCACTACAAATGATGTGATCTGCACAGCCATATATCTCAGACCCCTCCTTGCACACACAAGCAGCCCCTGCCGGTGAAACCAGTGGAGCAAAGTGATGCTCCCTGAATGGACATATCCCATCCTGCCCTTTGTGATAAAAATTTTAAAACAAGGGTGTGTCTTAGGTCTGCCTATTTTTTCCTTTCTTCTATTGAGACATTAAAAAGGGACCCTGAGTTCCTCTTGCCACTCATGGTCCCATCCCTTTGATTTCCCCCAGAAGAGTGCCCAGCTTGGCATTTGGTTGTATTTAGTTGGGCTCCTGCTAGATTGAAACATGAGTTTTTCCTGGGAATTCTGGTTATTTGTGATCCTTGGGTGAGCAAGGCGCAGGCTTTTGTATTGTAGCTCTTTATCAGGGCATTGCTGGGACTGGCGCACGTGCTCTTAAAGGTCTCTTCGGATAATCAGTGTCACTCCCATTGTAGTTGGATTCCTCCAGCCTCGTTTTCTTTCCCTCCACATGTTCCATCTTCCTCAGTAAAGCATTCATTTGCTTTAACTTCACCTAGTCTAATTGACAGGATCCATTGTCATCTGCCTAAAACTT
Organism: Pan troglodytes; assembly: GCF_028858775.2. Taxonomy (NCBI): domain Eukaryota; kingdom Metazoa; phylum Chordata; class Mammalia; order Primates; family Hominidae; genus Pan; species Pan troglodytes. Next base: position 42,208,107 of record NC_072401.2, read on the forward strand.
TTGTTCTTCTCGTCTTTATCCCTCTGAAGTGAGAATGCTATGCACCCCCCCAACCTTTTTTTTTTTTTTTAAGATTTTTCTAGCTGATCGCATACAAGGCAGCACTCTGCATAAAAAGGCAATGGCTAACCCAAGACAGAGTAACTTACAGACCCCAGAAGCCGAGCAGGAGCTGCACTACAACCTGAAAAAGGGCCCACACATTTGAGGCCTGGCACAGGGCAAGGAAACATACCTATGAGGCGACAGAGTAGAGTTTTCTTGTTGGGTTTTGGGAAAAATAAATATTTTTTGAACAGTGACATAACTTGGACTTCCCCCACTTGAGACAAAACTTGAGAACTTGCTGCCAGATCTGGGGGAGAAATTACATTAAGGGGGAGGATTCCACCTCCAATATCAGCCCTGAAAGGAAGTGAGAATCCTGCCAGCATTCGCAGCCTGGACATCTGGAAAACTTCGCTGTTCTGACCAGAGCTTGCCACTCTAATCCTCTGGTCTCTTGACAGTGGTTCTGATCCCACTGCCAGCAAGAAACAGTGCCTGCTGCATTTGGGGATGGGGGATAAGGAGAGGGCTTGGTAGACTGTCATTGGAAGATCATGAGAAGAGATCTCCATATTTTATGGTTATCTAGACAATGAATCTGATCTCAGTTTATCAGGATTACTTGACCTCAGTGGCATGCATTTTCTCAAAGGTGAGTTTGGAGCTAAGAAGGATATCCATTAGCTTGACTAGTAAAAATATGTTGGTTAATGGATTCTACTAGACATTCACATTCAGATTGATTACTCTGTTATACTCTTATGAAGTACAAAAAATTTACCACCCGTTCTCCACCTCAGAAGCACACATCTGTGTTCAATAGCAATCACTATCAAGGAAGTTTCATTTGAGAGTTGCCTGGAATGCCAATTGATTCTGTTTTTTTTTTCTTTTTTTGAGATGGAGTCTCACTCTTTCACCCAGGCTGGGATACAGTGGTGTGATCTTGGCTCACTGCAACCTCTGCCTCCAGCGTTCAAGTGCTCTCCTGCCTCAGCCTCCCGAGTAGCTGGGATTACAGGCACTCACCACCACACCCAGCTCATTTTTGTATTTTTAGTAGAGATGGGTTTCACCATGTTGGCCAAGCTGGTCTTGAACTCCTGGCCTCAGGTGATCTGCCTGCCTCGGCCTCCCAAAGTGTTGGGATTACAGGCGTGAGCCACTGAGCCTGGCCAATGCCGATTGATTCTGCCCTATTTCCACAAAGACACGATGTAGTCAACCAGTATACTAGTTCTTTTTTTTTTTTTTTTTTTTGTATCCAGTTTAGGGGGATGATTCATGCTACATGCATCCCCCATGTCTGGAAAAGTGAGCCAATACCTGCATGTCTATTCATTCTCTTTAGTTTGACCCCTCCTCAGGCACCTTGTCCCCTAAACCCCTTATATTTTCCTGGCAATCCATCTCTTTGAGGTCTTCCATTTTTTAAAGTCTTGTTTTTCTGTAATTGGTGCCTCCCTTCTTGGGGCTGACAGTGTTCACGTGTGGCAGCAGAAAGGGTGCTGTGTTTGGAGTTGGGGGAAATGACTTTGAGTTCCAGATTCAGGCATAGTAACTGTGGCTAGAGTGGACGAGGAAGAAATGTCCTACAGAACATTCCGATTTCATTAGACTGCTTTGGGGTCTGAGACTCAGTACTTTTAAAAACTCGCCACAGCATTCTTATGTGCAATGAAGGTTAAGAGCCTCTGTTCTATACTGATGCATTGAAGGAGCTCTTGGGGTCAGGGACTCTACGAGGCCAGGACCAGAAGAGTGGGAAAGTCAATGGTGGGGCATCCACTTGGGCTTTCACTTCAAAGGGAAAAAACCCTCTTCCTTGTGATACTGTTCAAGCTCATTGTAAACAGTGTCCTGAATGTATGCTGGAAAAGGGAAAACATGCATGAGCTCCAGTCCAGGCTCTAATATTCCAGTTTTGTGACTTTAGACCAGTCACTTTATTTCTCTTGGGCTGCAGTTGTTTAAAATCTCGCAATGTGGAGATGACAATCTCTAGCACACGGGATTGGCATGAGGGTCAAACTAATGCTACTACTATTAATAATTACTGCCATTCATTGCATTCTTATTCTGATTCTCAGGCACTCTCCAAGTGCTTTATGTGAATTATCTCATTTAACCCTTGCAAAATTCCATCTAAGGAAGATCTTATGAGGAAACTGTGTTGAAAAGTCCTTTGTAATTGATAAAACCTTGTGAATGTATGATATCGTGCTCCACATAGTTTTGCAAAACTCCCTTACATATATATTGCCCAAGGGTATATAAATGAAAAGTAGAGACACTAAGATTTATGACTGGCTCTTTTAATACCAAGGTCATTGATCTTTCTACTATACTCCACTGGTTCCTGGATAATTGCAGATTATGTAATAGTATGTTTGAACTCAACTGTTCCTTAGTTCCTTGCTAGGAAAAATCTAATCCACCAAATCGGCTTCACCAAGATGCAAAGAAGGCTCAGAGTTTAAAATGTTTGATTTTATTCTGTCATGAAGTATGGTTTCTGTATTCTGGCAGTGGGATGTATCTATTTTAAGGCTAAATGTCATTTCTTGGCATATGAAACAGTCATTTATTTATTTGGATGTGAAGTCCTTTAGATTTGCCAAGATAAGGACCAGTAGTCCTGAACTTGGGGATGCATTTCTTAACTGAGAAGCTCATAGTTCTGTTATTACAGCTACTGCTGCTTTCACCACATTTTAGAGGAGGCAGGCATTATAAAATGCCCTTTGATGAACATCTATGTAATTGAAGACTTAATACTCCCTCTGATTGTCACTAGTTCTCTTGCATTTAAATCCTGTTCTGTACAGTGAATTTGGCCTTGGTTCAGTTCACTTCAAAGAGTGCCCCCAGGCCCCTCATTTATCTAGATGGCCCTGAGACTGGATTGTAGATTAGTACTACCTTTTGCTTTATTCTGTCTCTTGATTGTCCGTCTACCAGAAGGCAGGAACAAGGACTGGTTCTTCTATGTCATTGTATCTCTATAAAAGTTTTATTGAAACTGAAACTAATTTAAAATGCGTTTTATTTTTAAGTTACAGGTTTTATTTATTCTAGTTATTTCTGTCCTTGGTTTCAATGAGTGGACTGCCCCCTGGTGGACAAGAACTGTCAGCTCACATGAAAGTTAGCATGCTTTTGTAATTTCAGGCCATAGTCTGAATTATTTTTCTTCAATTAATATGAATTATATTCCATGAACAATAAGAATTGAATTCATAATATGTCAAATTCAATAAAAAAACAGAACTCTAAGATTCCTCCAGATATTCTTGGAATACCCTCAATTATGAGGACAGGGCCATAATCTTTGTACAGCAAATTTCCATTTTTCTAGAATGGCTGGGGAATTGTGAATTCTAATTCGGTTAGCTTACAGTCGCTGATATAACTTACATAGGCTAATCATTTGCAAAGAATTAGTACACAGTGTGTAATGGAATACATGGACTGCTGAATGTCAATTTCAGTAGTACTTGACAATAATAGTGAACACTTACATAATACTAAGTACATCAGGTACTTAAGTTCATTTAATTTCCCCTTTTCTATGAATAGGTATGGTTACTATTGCTCTTGTGAAGATGAGGGAGCTGAGAACTGTCACACAGCTAGAAAATGATAGAGCTGGAATTTAAACCCAGGTCATGAGTTTCCAGAGAGCATGCACTTCAACCCTATGATAAATGGCCTTGCTTATGAGTTACAGAACATTTTAGGATGTCACAGGATCTCTCTTCTGAGCATTGCTGTTCACCAGTGTAGAAGTTGTAGGGGATTAGAATTAACCCTATGTCAGACCCAACCCCTTTCCCTTTCCACACCTTCCACTACCCTTATCACTGTGACACCTATCAGAGCATTGCACGTATTAAAGGTGCAGTAAATATCTCTTATCTATGAACTTGGATCATTCAAAGCCTTTTTTTTCCCAGAAAACCTCAGCTCTCAGTTTATTTTTATTCATTTCTTTCTTACAAAATCATGGTGGATCCTACACAACCAAAATATGATTATTTAACTGTTTCGTTCAGGATAATATATAAGATTCTTCACACATGTTAGACTCATATGTGGCATATCCTGACCAAAGCAAGCTTTACCCAACTCAGTAAAGAAGACTATGTATCTGTTTTCATTCTTTTGAGAAAAAGTTTCTTGTTCATGCCAGATGAACCACATCTGCATTTCTGCATATAACATGTTAAAGGGTTTCTTTGACACTGGACTTAATGCAGGTCACTGCTATGGTTTGGATATGGTCTGTCCCTGCCAAAACTCATGTTGAAATTTGATCCCCAATTTCGCAGTGTTGGGAGGTGGGGCCTAGTGGGAGGTATTTAGGTCATAGGGGCAGATCTCTCATACATAGATTAATACTCTCCCCTGAGGAGGTGAGTGAGTCCTTCAGGGAATGGATTAGTTTCCCCAACAGTGGATTGTTAAAAAGCATATGACTTCCTCTGTTTCTCTCTCTTGCTTCCTCTCTTGCCATGCAGTCTCTTTGCACACATACCTGCTCCCCTTCCACTTGCCACAATGAGTTGAAGCAGCTTGAGACCCTCACCAGATACAGCTGCCCAGTTTTGAACCTTCCAGCCACAAGAATCATGAATCAAATAAACCTCTTTTCTTTATAAATTATTCATCCTCAGGTATCCTGTTATAGCAACACAAAACAGACTAAGACAGGCACAAAAAATTTTATTGAAAACTGAACTCATAATCTAAGATGAGACCTTTACAACAAACTTGAATATCCTGTGAGTTTACCCTCTCAAAGGTGGCCGGGGAGCATGCCCAGCCCTGCAGTGCTCCTTTTCTGGGTGATCCATGCTGTTCTTGTCCCTAGCAGTTGAGATACTTGCTTCTAGTTTCAAGTCCTTATGGACTCCCTTACTCACCCAGAGCCTGGCTTGCTGGGGCTGCAGCTCTCTGACTCTCCCATCTGACTGCCAAGGTTAATTCATCATCTTTGCAAGAGGCAAACGCTCCCTTTTGATAGGAAGAGCCACTTCCTATTTGGAGAACCAAAATCAGATGTCCTGTTACACAGAAACATGGACTGTTGACATTGCCCATGCCACTTTGTTTAATCACTATGGCTGACACTGTGTGGGTTTCTGTGGCACACTGGTCAGCACACAGTAAGTAGTAATACGTTAAGTTGGCTGTTGAATGTACCTGGGAATACACCATGAGCCAATTTTGTTTCTGTACAACCATTTTCCTGGGAATCAATGCAGCTCTTGGAAACTGCTTCAGGATAGTACATACAAGCACACACTGCAGCAATGTTTTTGAAGATATGAGAAGGAGGAAGACGTGCCAGTGGTTTAAGAAACATAACATGGTTTTAAAATACAGCCTAATGTGTTTAGTAACACAGGTGTGCTACTTTGTCTTAAAATTAAATATTAACATGGCCAGAAGTCTTCCTGTTTATTCCTGCTTCTAATAAAGCTAACTTTATGTGGTGTTTGGTTGGTTTTAATAAATCTAGACCACAGAAAGAAAAACACTTCATCTGACAATACAACTTTAAAGCACCCTATTTTAGATACCTACAAAACAAAATTCTCATAATTATCAAGCTTCAACTATCAACATAATTAACATGGGCTTTAATTAAGTTTCTTTTTTTTTTTCCACTAAAAAAAGAAAAAGAAAACTTACCATCTGCATTCACCCAGAAGCACATGCATGGTTGAAATCAGACCGTCTGGGTGTTTTGGACACAAAAGAAACCTTTGACCACTCTGATTTGAGCATATGAGTGTCAAGAACCCCCAGAACAGAGCCAATCCAAAACGCGCTACAGTGTTTCTATTCAGAGGCCATCAATGTGCCTCTTTAACGGTTTTTCAGAATCCCAGGAAATTGTGATTACATGGCATTAGCTTTTCATTTTCTGAAGAATGGATGAAAAGCATGAAAGTCCTCTTGACAATGTGAAGAAAAGTATTTTTGGTTCTGGTATACTTCTGCTGTTTTCTGATAAACACTACACAGAAAATGCCTTTAAGATACCACACAATTATACATACAATTGTAGCTCAGTGGTGCCCGTGCTAGAGAGACTACAACCTTATCCAGGGAGAAAAAGACCCCCAAATGGCAATTGTTCTCAGTGAACAGTCACTTAGTCAAGGATGGTATTCATTCTAGCAATATCATGAATTTATTTTCCTTTCTCTGTGAGATGCTCTTATGTTACCATGGAAGTAATCTTAATTCAGCATTTTTTTGGGCAAGGTGGGGGTTGGCGGGGGTGATATTTCCAAGTAAATAACCGTAGGTTTTGACTGGAAATTTACTTCATCTAGCTGATTCTGTACTTGCTATATTGAAGAAGAAAGTACTTAATAGTCCATTGTGTGTACAAATTGTGAAAATAACATTGGTCTGGTTATATTACATGTGGACCAATAGTATTTACCAAATATCAATAAAAAGCACAAAGATTGGGCCAGATTGTCAGTGGATTCTAAGAATATTTATGCAAACCCTAAGATTCCTGCAAGATTCAGGTAAGAAACCAAAGTAGAAATCATGGAATATTTTATGGCAAGATAAGGATTGAGGCTATCACCACTCACGCTATTATCCATTAACTGTATTGCAAGCTCATCAAATGATATTTAAGTCTCAGCAGAGACCTCAAAGGCTCTAAGCGTGTGCTTTTTGAATTTTAATGGTGTAAGAATTGCTTGGATAGGTGTTTATAAAAGATTCAGATTCTCAGATTTCCCTCAGAGATCATTTTATTATATCTGGAGTGGGGCCCAGAAGCCCGCATCTGAAAAAATATACCAGATGATTCTGCAGCAATGGTCTGTGTCGCTGTGTCACCCAGGCTGGAGTGTAGTGGCATGCCCACAGCTCACTGCAGCCTTGACCTCCTGGGCTCAAGCAATCCTTCCACCTCAGCCTCCCAAGTAACTGGGACTACAGGCATGCAGCACCATGCCCGGCTAATTTTTGTCTTTTTTATAGAGATGGGTTTTCACCATGTTGCCCAGGCTGGTCTCAATCTCCTGGGCTCAAGCGATTTGCCTGCCTCGGCCTCCCAAAGTGCTGGGATTACAGGTATAAGTCACTGTGCCCAGCCTGTGGTTGACTCTTAAAGAAAATTTTTAAAAAGTACAACTATTACATATCAACTAAAAATGAAAAGAAAAATACATTTTAAAAAGAAATATAACTTAGCCCTTTTTAATCCACTTGAAATACCTACCTAACCTTCAGATTGTCCTCATCTGTTGAAGTACTTGTACTCATCTTTTTAAGATCAATTCATCCCCAGGTTTGGATAAATATATATCTTTCCTGTCTCCATAGTAACGTAGTTATAAATGACCACTTCAATGTCACCTAGCTGGGAGAGCAAAGGAAATGCATTGTGACAAAACCCCCTACCACAGCCATACATATCTTGAAACAACTCAAGTTAGAATGGACTATCATTGACCTTGATATCTGCTTATTTTGCAATGATAGGGAAAATGGTATGTGCTTTTTTTTCTCCCCTCTTCACCCATTTTGTATATCCTAGCTTCTCAAAGTGTGGTCTGTGGACCAGTAGCATCAGTATCACCTGAAAGTTTATTTGAAATACAGAATCTAAGGCCCTGCCCTGACCTACTGAATTACAATCTGCCCTGTGAACAAGATCCCTTGTGATCCCCGAGTATATGAAAGATGGAGGTGGTGAACAACAGCCATTTTTAGAAAGCAATAAATGAAAGAGTATAGGTTTCCTCACAGCAAAGTTAAGCATGCTGTATGTAACATCGAAATGAACAAGTAAGTTCTATGGACTAAGGTAGACACTTTTCTTTTCCTTCTAAGATCATGTATTTGACATTACTACAAATGATCATTCTGGGCTCTATCCCCAACTTTTGCCCCTGAACCTGGGATAGCCCTGTAACTTGGGCTATCTCAAGATTCTTATTGCCGTGACAGTATTTCACCATGGTGCACTGCTCTTCCTCTCCCAATTCCCCTCCCACCTCCCTCCCTCCAGACACCAAGTCTCACTTCAACAGACTTGATGAGTCTTTCCTATAAGCAAGGCCCTGGGAGAGGGGCTGGAAAGAGGCAGATGCAAAAGAGAACCAAGAAGGACTCTGCCTGCTAAAAGATTGTGACAATAAGAACAAAGATGCGGGCCAGAGATGGTGGCTCACACCTATAATCCCAGCACTTTGGGAGGCCAACTTGGGAGGATCACTTGAGGTCAGGAGTTGGAGACCAGCCTGGGCAACATAGCAAGACTTCATCTCTATAAAAACGTTTTTAAAAAAATAATGATCCAGGCATGAAGGCACACACCAGTAGTCCCAGCTACTTGGGAGGTTGAACCTTGAGCCCAGGAGTTCGAGGCTACATTGAGCCATGATCATGCCACTGCTCTCCAGCCTGGGTTAAGAGTGAGGTCCTGTCTCTAAAAAAATTGAGCCAAGATGGGGCTTGAGAAGTACCAGGGCCCATTGTTAGCACCTTACAAGTATTAACACAGTCCATCTTTACAATAACTCTGTGGCATATGTTATGTACAGTCATTTGCTGAACACCACACAACTGGAAAGGCCACCCAACTAGGAAGGGGCAGAGGGTTGGCTGCAAAGGTTGTGCTCTGGATCACCATATAGGAAAATGGGAGCAAACTAGATGGTGACTGCTAGGGGAAGAGGAGCACATGAAGCTCCCACAAAACCCCCATCTCACAGTGTGTTAATCTTCATGTCAAGTGTGAAGCAAACACAGTTTCCTGCTTCCAAGTTCCACCCCTGCCTTGACTCCTGCACTCATTTCTCTTCAAAGGAACTACTGCCATTTCCACTGAGATTGGGTGTATATAGAAACCACAGCACTGCAAGGCAGATAAGTGCTGTGGAAAGTAACAGCAGAGTGCCATGGAAGCCTGGAGAGCCAAGAGAGTAGTGCCCATCAGGGAACTGGGCCAAAATGAATCTACTTTGCAAATTAATTTCTAGGCTTCCTGAAGGAAGTGGCATTCGTCAAGCCATGCGGGTCATGCAGCTGGCTAAGGGGCAGAAGGCCCTCCAGGCAGTGGGCACAGTGCCAGTCAAGGTATAGGACTGGATAATGCTAAGTCATACCTAAAGTTGTGTTCAGCTGCTTGGAGGGGCAAGTGAGAGAGAGCATAGGAAGAGCAGTCACCCTCTCAGAGGTGACTTGTTTTGCTGTGTTATACAATAAAGACAGCAAAAGTCTTAAGTTCATTTCTAATTCACATGCTTGTTCATCAAGGCATGGTAACTCAACTTACAGTTTAGCCAGGAAGAGGCATATTTATCATTGCATTGGAATCCCCTTCCCTGGTCGGAGGCAACTCCTACTTTGGAGCCTACCCTGGAATCTGAAAATGTCAGTTACCCACTTTCCCAGCTTCCCTTGCAGCTGGGACCAGAGATGCATCAGTGTCACTGTCTGAGGAGAGTCCATGTAGAAGACAGTGGCAGCAGAGGTGGCAGATACATACAGCTTGAAGAGCTGTCAGTGGCTGTGGTTTTAGTGCAAGAGTCCCCGGTTCTGTGTGAGTGGTGGGGGTCGTTCAAGTTGTGTATCTGGACCTACTACAGCAGCAGTGCTGGCTTCACAGGGCCAGTTTCAAAGCATGATCTGGGGCACACACGTACACACATGTACTGGTGCCTTCTGGCTGTATAGTCTGTAAGACTTCTTCTCCAGATGAACCATTCAGTATTCTTTAATAAATTTCCATTCTCTTTAAAACAGCCAGATTTGCTATATCTTGCTTGCAACTGAGAATCGTGACTGATACTTTCAGTATGTCAGAGAATAAACTGCATGCCCACAAGGACTTCAGAACTTAGCCCTTCCTTTTGTATACAGACTAGGTGATCTTGCACAAGTAATTTTAATTTTTTTTTTTTTTTTTGAGACAGACTTTCACTCTGTTGCCCAGGCTGGAGTGCAGTGGCGCAATCTTGGCTCATTGTAACCTCCACCTCCTGAGTTCAAGTGATTCTCCTGCCTCAGCCTCTGGAGTAGCTGGGATTACAGACGTGCGCCATCACACCCAGCTAATTTTTGTACTTTTTAGTAGAGACGGGGTTTCACCATGTTGGCCAGGCTGGTCTCGAACTCCTGACCTCAAGTGATCCGCCCACCTCAGCCTTCCAAAGTGCTAGGATTACAGGCATGAGCCACCGCACCTGGCATAATTTTTTTTTAATGTTGGTGTTGTCTTGATTTTCTAAATCATTTGATGATAACATTTGGACCTCATACTCTAGATTGTGCAGAGCTAGGACTGAAAGTGTGGGAACCTGTAGAACAGCTGTAATAAGAAACATAAGGAAGATGAGGAGACCCTTGTATGAAATTACACAAATCCAAGGTGTTTTCGCCTATGAGCCTTTCATGGAATTGTAAGAGGTAGAATAAAGGCCCAAATTATTTTGTTCTGTTACAAGAACACTGATTGCTAAACTCATATTCATTTAGGACTTTTGGGGGCTCCAAAATTTATCTACTCAAAATTATCAGAATTGTATGGAGTGGTGTGAACAGAGAGGCCCCAAACCAAAAGCAGCTGATTACATTTGCTATAGGTAAAACAAACTTCAGTGTGACAAAAAAGAATGCTCAAGAACATTGATGAGTGTTTTCTTTTAAGCTAAGTTGCCAACTAAACTGTACCAGCAGTAACAGTGCCGTATTATGCCATAATGATCCCAGAAGAGATAGACTTTAAAATATGGTCCCGCTAAGCCCGGTGGCTCATGCCTATAATCCCAGCACTTTGAGAGGCCAAGGCAGGCAGATCACTTGAGCCCAGGAGTTCAAGACCAGCCTGGGCAACATAGTGAGACCCTGTCTCTAGAAAAAATCCAAAAATTAGCCAGGCATGGTGCTGCACGCCTGTGATCCCAGCAACTCAGGAGGCTGATTTGGGAGGATCACTTGAGCCCAGCAGGTTGAGGTTGCAGTGAGCCATGATAGTGCCACTGCACTCTCTCCAGCCTGGGCGATGGAGTGAGACCGTGTCTCAGTAAAATAAAGTAAAATAAAATAAAATAAAATCCTAAATTTATAAATTTGAGAAATCATCAAATTCACTCCTATGAGGAAAATCATTATTTCAACGGAAATATTAAGTATTCAAACAACTTGACAGAACATCCTGTAGAAAAAGATTTATTTTTTTGTGTCCTCTACTATAATGTAAGCTCTGTGATAGTAGGGTCTTTCCTTGTATATTTCCATGCTGTGCTCCCAACACATGGTAGGTGCTAAATCAAACTTGACTAGAGGGAAGAGGCACTCATAACTCCTTTAGAATTTGTGAAGAAAAGTGCATTATATATGGTTTATTTTCCTGACCATATCTTTGCAGCACACTTTTATCAATGAGTATTTTTAGGTGGTAAAACAGGTTACTGTTTAGTCTCTATTCCTTTTCATTCCTACATAAATGAGTGCTAACTAACAAGTCATATCTCAGTTAGGTCTTGCTTGCTCTACACATTACTTCTTCTTTTAGGACTTTCTGTTTTCGTTGTTGAAGAGAAGTTAGTTAGACACAAAAGAACTTGACTTGGACACTCTTGGATTTCTCCACATAAGTCAGTATAAAGTATGTTTTATTTGATGATGTGACAGAATGTAAAGAAGTGTTTTAAATCTGGAAAACAGTTTTAGTAAAGTATAAGGGTTTAGAAACCTCTATGAATCTCTAATATTCTCCCTCTATTTTAAGCAGTTGAAGAACTCTTGAAAGATAGCTCTTAGACTTTCCAGAGAGAGTTTCTTTCTTTTTCCTTTTTTTTTTTTTTTTTTTTGAGACAGGGTCTTGCTTTGTTGCCCAGGCTGGAATGAAGTGGTGCAATCACAGTTTACTGCAGCCTCAATGACCTCCTGGGCTCAGGCAATCCTCCCATCTCAGCCTCCAGAGTAGCTGGGACTACAGTCATGAGCCACCATACATGGCTAATTTTTTTTGTATTTTTTGTAGAAACAAGGTTTCACCATGTTGCCCAGGCTGGTCTCAAACTCTTGGACTCAAGCGAGCCACCCACCTTGGCCTCTCAAAGTGTTGGGATTACAGGCATCAGCCACCATGCCTGGCCAAGAGTAGTTTCTATCTAAATTGTCAATTTGTTTATGAGTCTGCCATCCTCCATCTACTTTGCATAACTAATATCACACACAATATTAATAATGTTCTTTCATATTGGGATTGGGAATGAGAATTTAATTTTAAATGTATTCCGCAAATAATTTGATAGTTGCTTCCGTAAATGTCATTTTTAATGTACTTAAACTGTTTCCCCAACAACTCTGGCAATAAGCCATACTGTGTGGCAAAGGCTTTCATTTTTTTCTTGGGTTAAATAAAACAACATATTTACTTTCATTTTTGTTTGACTTTTAACAACTTATTGCTGTGACTCACTCTGCTAACCTTGAATTTTAAAAATAAATAGTAGTTTCTGGTCATCTTTAGTTTTCTCACCATTTTTTAAAAAGAAAAAAAGTGAATACAAACTTAACAAGAACATAAAGTGCCTCTAACTATTCTATTACATTTACATTCCAATTCCAGAAGACAGACAATTGTATTAGTTTCCCAGGGCTGTCCTAACAAGGTACTTCAAACTGGGTGGCTTAAAACAACAGAAATGTGTTGTCTCATAGCTCTGGAAGCTGGACATCTGAAATCAAGGTGTGGTTGGCAAGGCCATTTTACCCCAGTAGGGGAAAACCTGTAGGGAAATCATTCTTTGCCTCTTCCTCGCTGTGGCAGTTTGTCAGCAATCTTTGGCCTTCCTTGGCTGGTAGATGCATCACTCCAATCTTGATTTCCAGCCATCTTCCTATAAGCTCACCCTTCTTCAGTATAAGCTTGTCTTAACTTCTTGACTAATTAGGTGGGCAGTGATCCTATTTCAAATAATGACCCAATCTGAAATAATGGGAGTTAGTGGCTTCAACATATCTCTTTTGAGGGGACACAATTCAACCTGTATCAACTATTTTGCTTTAAAAAATTAACAACTATTTGTATAGTATGGTTAATTCCAATTATATTATTAAAAGTATTTCTTGGCCAGGCACAGTGGCTCATAACCTGCAGTCTCAGCACTTTGGGAGGCTGAGGCGTGTGGATTGCTTGAGCCCCAGAGTTCACAACCAGCCTGGGAAACATGGCAAAACCCCACCTCTACAAAATATACAAACATTAGCCAGGTGTGGTGGCTCATGCCTATAGTCCCAGCTACTCGAGAGGCTGAGAGGTGGGAGGATTGCTTGAGCCTGGGACGTCGATGCTGTCGTGAGCGGGGATTGCACCACTGCACACTCCAGCCTGGGTGACAGAGCAAGGCTCTGTCTCTAAAAATAAATAAATAAAAAGCATTTCTTAGAAGAAAAATTTGATCTAGCAATTTGAAAGGAAAACTTGAATGTGGTTCAGCAAAACCATGAGACGAGGCAGTGTCATGTGAGTTAAGACACATCAAGAAGAACAGAGGTTTAGGGAGCAGGTGGACATATTTCTCCCCCTTTTGTTCATGACATGTCATCATCTACAAACATCTGGAAGAAAGAAAAATCTGATACATGTGGGTTTGCTAATTGCTATGGACTGAATTGTGATCCCCTAAAATTCATATGTTGAAGTCCTAACCCCTAATATGATAGTATTTGGAGATGAGGCCTTTATGAGTAATTACATTTAGATGAGGTCCTGAGAGTGAAGGGACCTGGGATTAGGTGCTGATAAGAAGAGAACACCAGAGAGCTTGCTCTCTGTCTGTCTCTCTCCTCTGTGTGAAGACACAGTCAGAAGGTGACCATCTGCAAACTAGGAAGAGAGGTCTCACCAGACCCTGATCATACAGGCACCCGATCTTGGAATTTCAGCCTCAGAACTGCAAGAAAAAAGGTTTCTGCTGGTTAAGCCACCCAGTTTATGGCATTTTGTTAAGGCAGCTCAAACTGACTAAGAAAAGGATGCAAAACCAGATTCATTCAATAAAATCTTGCATAAATTAAAATGTTGTTTTCAAATAACTAAGCAATGCAGATATCAGGGCCAAAAGTCAATTCTACATGAATAATGCTGAGGGAAAGTGGTCTACAGACTGGTCAGGGGTGCAGAGGACAGAGGATTTTGCCTGCTGGTCATGAATACAATGACTAGGCAATATCTTTCCCCACCATCCAGGAGATTTAGAGTCAAATTATTGATAATCTTTGTAGGGGATGACCTTGTAATAATAATGACAAACACACACAAGGCACTTACTGTGAACTTGACACTATTCTAAGCACTTTAAAAAACCTTAGCAACCCTATGAAGTAGGTACTATGATTCTTCCCATTTTATAGATGAGGAAATTGAGGCACAGATTAAATAATTTGCCCTGGTTGCCGCTAGGAAGTAATAGAACCCAAGTCCATGTTCGCAATTACTCTGCTATGCTGCCATAAAGTTTCATATTCAGGAATCAAACCACTAATCTCTAAGCAATAATGCACTTCCTTAATAATATGGTTCTTTTTGTAATAATACAAAATTATAGTATGTACTGACTTAGAGCAGTGTGTGTGTGTGTGTGTGTGTGTGTATGTGTGTGTCAGAAGTCCAAAGGTCAAAAACACATATCACCAGAAATCATCATAATTTAAATACTCTGAAACACATCCAATTCCAGTGGAATTGATTTCCTGATAGCATCTTTACATTATTGTAAAGATAATTTGGACTTTGGTCCAAATGTTAAAAATATATATAATTTTTTACACTTGGACTTTGATATTCTGCACAGGCGTATGAACCTACCCACTTCCCTTTACAAAATGGTTAGAAGAAGAATTAAGTTAGAGCCAAATTGCTAAAATTTGACAAAAATGAACAGTGTAAATGTTTTAAGAAAAAGTTCATGTTCTCTTACAAACAATTTTGGATTATCCATATTAAGCAAATATCTCAGCGTAGATCATAGTTCCTTATTATAATTGATTTAAGCCTTATTACTAGATGGTATAAAATCCCAGAATTGACAACTGAACCTACCAGAAGCACAGAGTGACAAATTTTTCACAAACACTTTGAAATATTGATAAGTAGAAAATGTGCCTGTATTTCTCTTTTCCAATACATTTAACAGTGGTTGTATTTTAGAATGTAGGTGTTCTATTTATGCTGTTTAACTATTGATAATGTCTCTTTATGTATGAGCTGATATTTGTAAATATGTGTATATTTATAAACATATATTTGTGTGTATATATGTACACACATAGATTGTATATACACATATTTATTATCATTCATGTCTGTTTTTGAAGAGGCTGAATTGTGTGCACAATTTCTGAACTTTTTTTTATATATATATAGTTTAAGTTCTGTAATACATGTGCAGAACATGCAGGATTGTTACCCAGGTATACACATGCCATGGTGGTTTGCTGCACTGATCAGCCCGTCATCTACATTAGATATTTCTCCTAATGCTCTCCCTCCCCTAGCCCCCGAACCCCTGACAGGCCCTGGTGTGTGATGTTCCCCTCCCTGTGTCCATGTGTTCTCATTGTTCAGTTCCCACCTGTGAGTGAGAACATGTGGTGTTTGGTTTTCTGTTCCTGTGTTAGTTTGCTGAGAATGATGGTTTCCAGTTTCATCCATGTCCCTGCAAAGGACATGAACTTATCCTTTTTTATGGCTGCATAGTATTCCATGGTGTATATGTGCCACATTTTCTTTATCCAGTCTATTATTGATGGGCATTTGGGTTGGCTCCAAGTCTTTGCTATTGTGAACAGTTCTTCAATAAACATATGTGTGCATGTGTCTTTATAGCAGAATTATGTGTAATTCTTTGGGTATATACCCAGTAATGGGATTGCTGGGTCAAATGGTATTTCTGGTTCTAGATCCTTGAGGAATCGCCACGCTATCTTCCACAATGGTTGAACTAATTTACACTCCCACCAACAGTGTAAATGTGTTCCTATTTCTCCACATCCTCTCCAGCATCTCTTGTTTCCTGACTTTTTAATGATTAGCATTGTAACTGGCGTGAGATGGTATCTCATTGTGTTTTTGATTTGCATTTCTCTAATGACCAGCGATGATGAGCTTTTTGTTATATATTTGTTGGCTGCATAAATGTCTTCTTTTGAGAAGCACTTGTTCATATCCTTTGCCCACTTTTTAATGGGATTGTTTGTTTCTTTCTTGTAAATTTGTTTAAGTTCCTTGTAGATTCTGGATATTAGCCCTTTGTCAGACGGATAGATTGCAAAAGTTTTCTCCCATTCTGTAGGTTGCCTGTTCACTCTGATGACAGTTTCTTTTGCTGTGCAGAAGCTCTTTAGTTTAATTAGATCCCATTTGTCAATTTTGGCTTTTGTTCCCATTGCTTTTGGTGTGATAGTCATGAAGTCCTTCCCCATGCCTATGCCCTGAATGGTACTACCTAGGTTTTCTTCTAGGGTTTTTACGGTTTTAGGTCTTACATTTAAGTCTTTAATCCATCTTGAGTTAATTTTTGTGTAAGGTATAAGGAAGGGGTCCAGTTCCAGTTTTCTGCATATGGCTAGCCAGTTTTCCCAACACCATTTATTAAATAGGGAATATTTCCCCATTGCTTGTTTTTGTCAGGTTTGTCAAAGATCTGATGGTTGTAAATGTGTGGCATTATTTCTGAGGTCTCTGTTCTGTTCCATTGGTCTATATATCTGTTTTGGTACCAGTACCATGCTATTTTGGTTACTGTAGCCTTGTAGTATAGTTTGAAGTCAGGTAGCATGATACATCCAGCTTTGTTTTTTTTTTTTTTTGCTTAGGATCGTCTTAGCTATACAGGCTCTTTTTTGGTTCCATATGAAATTTAAAGTAGTTTTTTCTAATTCTGTGAAGGAAGACAATGGTAGCTTCATGGGGATAGGATTTAATCTATACTTTGGGCAGTCTGGCCATTTTCATGATATTGATTCTTCCTATCCATGAGCATGAAAAGTTTTTCCATTTGTTTGTGTCCTCTCTTATTTCCTTGAGCAGTGGTTTGTAATTCTACACATCCTTCACAACCCCTGTAAGTTGTATTCCTAGGTATTTTATTCTCTTTGTAGCAATTGTGAATGGGAATTCACTCATGATTTGGCTCTCTGTTTGTCTATTATTGTTGTATAGGAATGCCTGTGATTTTTGCACATTGATTTTGTATCCTGAGACTTTGCTGAAGTTGCTTATCAGCTTAAGGAGATTTGGGGCTGAGATGATGGGGTTTTCTAAATATACAATCATGTCATCTGCAAACACAGACAATTTGACTTCCTCTCTTCCTATTTGAATACCCTTTATTCTTTCTCCTGCCTGATTGCCCTGGCCAGAACTTCCAATACTGTGTTGAATAGGAGTGGTGAGAGAAAGCATCCTTGTCTTGTGCTTGTTTTCAAAGGGAATGCTTCCAGCTTTTGCCCATTCAGTGTGATACTGGCTGTGGGTTTGTCATAAATAGCTCTTATTATTTTGAGATACCTTTCATCAATATCTAGTTTATTGAATTTTTAGCATGAAGGGGTTTTGAATTTTATCAAAGGCCTTCTCTGCATCTATTGAGATAATCATGTGGTTTTTGTTATTGGTTCTGTTTATGTGATGGATTATGTTTATTGATTTGTGTATGTTGAACCAGCCTTGCATCCTCAGGATGAAGCTGACTTGATCATGATGGATAAGCTTTTTGATGTGCTGCTGGATTCGGTTTGCCAGTATTTCATTGAGGATTTTCGCATCAATGTTCATTAGGGATATTGGCCTGAAATTTTCTTTTTTTGTTGTGTCTCTGCCAGGGATTGGCATCAGGATGATGCTAGCCTCATAAAATGAGTTAGGGAGGAGTCCCTGTTTTTCTATTGTTTGGAATAGTTTCAGAAGGAACCGTATCAGCTCCTCTTTGTACCTCTGGTAGAATTTGACTGTGAACCCATCTGGTCCTGGGTGTTTTTTGGTTGGTAGACTATTAACTGCTGCCTCAATTTCAGAACTTGTTATTGGTCTATTCAAGGATTCAACTTCTTCCCGGTTTAGTCTTGAGAGGGTGTATGTGTCCAGGAATTTATCCATTTCTTTTAGATTTTCTAGTTTATTTGCATAGAGGTGTTTATGGTATTCTCTGATAGTAGTTTGTGTTTCTGTGGGATCAGTGGCGATATCCCCTTTATCATTTTTTATTGTGTCTATTTGATTCTTCACTCTTTTCTTCTTTATTAGTCTGGCCAGTGGTCTATTTTGTTAATCTTTTCCAAAAACCAGCTCCTGGATTCACTGATTTTTTGATTTTTCGTGTCTCTATCTCCTTCAGTTCTGCTCTGATCTCAGTTACTTCGTGTGTTCTGCTACCTTTTGAATTTGTTTGCTCTTTCTTCTCTAGTTCTGTTAATTGTGATGTTAGGGTGTCAATTTTAGATCTTTCCCTTTTTCCTGTGGGCATTTAGTGCTATAAATTTCCCTCTAAACACTGCTTTAGCTGTGTCCCAGAGATGCTGGTACATGGTGTCTTTGTTCTCATTGGTTTCAAATAACATATTTATTTGTGCCTTAATTTTATTATTTGCCCAGTAGTCATTCAGGAGCAGGTTGTTCAGTTTCCATGTAGTTGTGTGGTTTTGAGTGAGTTTCTTAATCCCGAGTTCTAGTTTGATTGCACTGTGGTCTGAGAGACTGTTTGTTTTGATTTCTGTTCTTTTGCATTTGCTGAGGAATGTTTTACATCCAATTATATCATCAATTTTAGAATAAGTGCTATGTGGTGCTGAGAAAAATGTATATTCTGTCGATTTGGGGTGGGGAGTTCTGTAGGTGTCTATTAGGTCTGCTTGGTCCAGAGCTGAGTTCAAGTCTCGAATATCCTTGTTAATTTTCTGTCTCGTTGATCTGTCTAATATTGACAGTGGAGTGTTAAAGTCTCCCACTATTATTGTGTGGGAGTCTAAGTCTCTTTGTAGGTCTCTAAGAACTTGCTCTATGAATCTGGGTGCTCCTGTATTGGGTGCATATATATTTAGGATAGTTAGCTCTTCTTGTTTCATTGATCACTTTACCATTATGTAATGCCCTTCTTTGTCTTTTTTTATCTTTGTTGGTTTAAAGTCTGTTTTATCAGAGACTAGGATTGCAACCCCTGCTTTATTTTGTTTGTTTGTTTTTTGCTTTCCATTTGCTTGGTAAATATTCCTCCATCCTTTTATTTTGAGCTTACATGTGTCTTTGCACATGAGATGGGTCTCCTGAATACAGCACACCAATAGGTCTTGACTCTTTATCCAATTTGCCAGTCTGTGTCTTTTAATCGGGGCATTTAGCCCATTTGCATTTAAGGTTAACATTGTTATGTGTTAGTTTGATCCTGTCGTTATGATGCTAGCTGGTTATTTTGCCCATTAGTTGATGCAGTTTCTTCATAGTGTTAATGGTCTTTACAATTTGGTATGTTTTTGCAGTGGCTGGTACCGATTGTCCTTTCTATATTTAGTGCTTCCTTCAGGAGCTCTTGTAAGGCAGGACTGGTGGTGACAAAATCTCTCAGCATTTGCTTATCTGTAAAGGATTTTATTTCTCCTTCACTTATGAAGCTTAGTTTGGCTGGATATGAAATTCTGGGTTAAAAATTCTTTTCTTTAAGAATGTTGAATATTGGCCCCCACTCTCTTCTGGCTTGTAGGTTTCTTCAGAGAGATCCACTGTTAGTCTGATGGGCTTCCCTTTGTGGATAACCCGACCTGTCTCTCTGGATGCCCTTAACATTTTCTCCTTCACTTCAACCTTGGTGAATCTGATGATTATGTGTCTTGAGGTTGCTCTTCTCCTGGAGTATCCTTCTGGTGTTCTC
This sequence comes from Pan troglodytes, assembly GCF_028858775.2. Classification (NCBI taxonomy): domain Eukaryota; kingdom Metazoa; phylum Chordata; class Mammalia; order Primates; family Hominidae; genus Pan; species Pan troglodytes. Next base: position 42,228,074 of record NC_072401.2, read on the forward strand.
TGTATTTCCTGAATTTGAATATTGGCCTGTGTTGCTAGGTTGGGGAAGTTCTCCTGGATAATCTCCTGAAGAGTGTTTTCCAACTAGGTTCCATTCTCCCCATCATTTTCAGGTAAATCAAATGTAGGTTTGGTCTTTTCACGTAGTCTCATATTTCTTGGAAACTTTGTTCATTCTTTTTCATTCTTCTTCCTTTAATCTTGTCTTCACGCTTTATCTCATTAAGTTGATCTTCAATCTCTAATATCCTTTCTTCCACTTGATTGATTTGGCTATTGATACTTGTGTATGCTTCACAAAGTTCTTGTGCTGTGTTTTTTGGCTCCATCAGGTCATTTATGTTCTTCTCTAAACTGGTTATTCTAGTTAGCAATTTCTCTAACCTTTTTTCAAGGTTCTTAGCTTCCTTGCATTGGGTTAGAACATGCTCCTTTAGGGATATCACCACCGATCCCACAGAAATACAAACTACCATCAGAGAATACTACAAACACCTCTACGCAAATAAACTAGAAAATCTAGAAGAAATGGATAAATTCCTCGACACATACACCCTCCCAAGACTAAACCAGGAAGAAGTTGAATCTCTGAATACACCAAAAACAGGCTCTGAAATTGAGGCAATAATCAATAGCTTACCAACCAAAAAGAGTCCAGGACCAGATGGATTCACAGCCGAATTCTAGCAGAGGTACATGGAGGAACTGGTACCATTCCTTCTGAAACTATTCCAATCAATAGAAAAAGAGGGAATCCTCCCTAACTCATTTTATGAGGCCAGCATCATCCTGATACCAAAGCCTGGCAGAGACACAACCAAAAAAGAGAATTTTAGACCAATATCCTTGATGAACATTGATGCAAAAATCCTCAATAAAATACTGGCAAACCGAATCCAGCAGCACATCAAAAAGCTTATCCACCATGATCAAGTGGGCTTCATCCCTGGGATGCAAGGCTGGTTCAATATATGCAAATCAATAAATGTAATCCAGTATATAAACAGAACCAAAGACAAAAACTACATGATTATCTCAATAGATGCAGAAAAGGCCTTTGACAAAATTCAACAACCCTTCATGCTAAAAACTCTCAATAAATTAGGTATTGATGGGACGTATCTCAAAATAATAAGAGCTATCTATGACAAGCCCACAGCCAATATCATACTAAATAGGCAAAAACTGGAAGCATTCCCTTTGAAAACTGGCACAAGACAGGGATGCCCTCTCTCACCACTCCTATTCAACATAGTGTTGGAAGTTCTGGCCAGGGCAGTTAGGCAGGAGAAGGAAATAAAGGGTATTCAATTAGGAAAAGAGGAAGTCAAATTGTCCCTGTTTGCAGATGACATGATTGTATATCTAGAAAACCCCATTGTCTCAGCCCAAAATCTCCTTAAGCTGATAAGCAACTTCAGCAAAGTCTCAGGATACAAAATCAATGTACAAAAATCACAAGCATTCTTATACACCAATAACAGACAAACAGAGAGCCAAATCATGAGTGAATTCCCATTCACAATTGCTTCAAAGAGAATAAAATACCTAGGAATCCAACTTACAAGGGACGTGAAGGACCTCTTCAAGGAGAACTATAAACCACTGCTCAATGAAATAAAAGATGATACAAACAAATGGAAGAACATCCCATGCTCATGGGTAGGAAGAATCAATATCGTGAAAATGGCCATACTGCCCAAGGTAATTTATAGATTCAAGGCCATCCACATCAAGCTACCAATGACTTTCTTCACAGAATTGGAAAAAACTACTTTAAAGTTCATATGGAACCAAAAAAGAGGCCCGCATCACCAAGTCAATCCTAAGCCAAAAGAACAAAACTGGAGGCATCATGCTACCTGACTTCAAACTATACTACAAGGCTACAGTAACCAAAATAGCATGGTACTGGTACCAAAACAGAGATATAGATCAATGGAACAGAACAGAGCCGTCAGAAATAACGCCGCATATCTACAACTATCTGATCTTTGACAAACCTGAGAAAAACAAGCAATGGGGAAAGGATTCCCTATTTAATAAATGGTGCTGGGAAAACTGGCTAGCCATATGTAGAAACCTGAAACTGGATCCCTTCCGTACACCTTATACAAAAATCAATTCAAGATGGATTAAAGACTTAAATGTTAGACCTAAAACCATAAAAACCCTAGAAGAAAACCTAGGCATTACCATTCAGGACATAGGCATGGGCGAGGACTTCATGTCTAAAACACCAAAAGCAATGGCAACAAAAACCAAAATTGACAAATGGGATCTAATTAAACTGAAGATCTTCTGCACAGCAAAAGAAACTACCATCAGAGTGAACAGGCAACCTACAAAGTGGGAGAAAATTTTTGCAACCTACTCATCTGACAAAGGGCTAATATCCAGAATCTACAATGAACACAAACAAATTTACAAGAAAAAAACAAACAACCCCATCGAAAAGTGGGCGAAGGACATGAACAGACACTTCTCAAAAGAAGACATTTATGCAGCCAAAAAACACATGAAAAAATGCTCACTGTCACTGGCCATCAGAGAAATGCAAATCAAAACCACAATGAGATACCATTTCACACCAGTTAGAATGGTAATCATTAAAAAGTCAGGAAACAACAGGTGCTAGAGAGGATGTGGAGAAATAGGAACACTTTTACACTGTTGATGGGACTGTAAACTAGTTCAACCATTGTGGAAGTCAGTGTGGCGATTCCTCAGGGATCTAGAACTAGAAATACCATTTGACCCAGCCGTCCCATTACTGGATATATACCCAAAGGACTATAAATCATGTTGCTATAAAGACACATGCACACATATGTTTATTGAAGCACTATTCACAATAGCAAAGACTTGGAACCAACCCAAATGTCCAACAATGATAGACTGGATTAAGAAAATGTGGCACATATACACCATGGAATACTATGCAGCCATAAAAAATGATGAGTTCATGTCCTTTGTAGGGACATGGATGAAACTGGAAATCATCATTCTCAGTAAACTAGCACAAGGACAAAAAACCAAACACCGCATGTTCTCACTCACAGGTGGGAATTGAACAATGAGAACACATGGACACAGGAAGGGGAACATCACACTCTGGGGACTGTTTTGGGGTGGGGGGAGGGGGGAGGGATAGCATTAGGAGATATACCTAATGCTAAATGACGAGTTAATGGGTGCAGCACACCAGCATGACACATGTATACATACGTAACTAACCTGCACATTGTGCACATGTACCCTAAAACTTAAAGTATAATAATAATAAAATAAAATAAAAAATAAAATAAAAAAAAGAACATGCTCCTTTCGCTTGGAGGAGTTTTTTTTACCCATCTGCTGAAGCCTTCTTCTGTCAATTCGTCAAACTCATTCTCTGTCCAGTTTTGTTCGCTTGCTGGCAAGAAGTTGTGATCTTTTGGAGGAGAAGAGGTGTTCTGGTTTTTGGAATTTTCAGCCTTTTTGCACTGGTTTTTCCTCATCTTCGTGGATTTATCTACCTTTGGTCTTTGATGTTAGTGACGTGTGGATGGGGTTTTTATGTGGACATCCTTTTTGTTGATGTTGATGCTATTCCTTTCTGTTTTTTAGTTTTCTTTCTAACAGTCAGGCCTCTCTGCTGCAGGTCTGCTGGAGTTTGCTGGAGGTCCACTCCAGACCCTGTTTGCCTGGGTATCAACAGTGGATGCTGCAGAACAGCAAAGATTGCTGCCTGTTCCTTGTCTGGAAACTTCATCCCAGAGGGTCACCCGCCAGATGCCAGCCAGAGCTCTCCTGTATGAGGTGTCTGTTGACCCCTGCTGGGAGGTGTCTCCCCATAAGGAGACACGGGGGTCAGGGACCCACTTGAGGAGGCAGTCTGTCCCTTATCAGAGCTCGAGCACTGTGCTTGGTAGATCCACTGCTCTCTTCAGAGCTGGCAAGCAGGAACATTTAAGTCTGCTGAAGCTGTGCCCGCAGTCGCCCCTTCCCCCAGGTGCTCTGTCCCAGGGAGATGGTAGTTTTATCTAGAAGCCCCTGACTGGGGCTGCTGCCTTTCTTTCAGAGATGCCCTGCCCAGAGAGGAGGAATCTGGAGAGGCAATCTAGCTACAGAGGCTTTGTCGAGCTGCAGTGGGCTCCACCCAGTTCAAACTTCCCAGCAGCTTTGTTTACACTATGAGGGGAAAACCACCTACTTATGCCTCAGTAATGGTGGATGCCCCTCCCCCAACCAAGGTCAAGCATCCCAGGTCAACTTCAGACTCCTGTGCTGGCAGTGAGAATTTCAAGCCAGTGAATCTCAGCTTTCTGGGCTCCATGGTGGTGAGATTTGCTGAGCTAGACCACTTGGCTCCCTGGCTTCAGCCCCCTTTCCTGGAGAGTGAAGGTTGTGTCTGGCTGGCATTCCAGGTGCCACTGAGGTACGAAAAAAAAAAAAAAAACTCCTGCAGCTAGCTCGGTGTCTGCCCAAATGGTCTCCAAGTTTTGTGCTTGAAACCCAGGGCCCTGGTGGCATAGGTACCCAAGGGAATCTCCTGGTCTGCAGGTTGCCAAGACCATGGGAAAAGTGTAGTATCTGGGCTGGAATGCACCATTCCTCACGGCACAGTCCCTCGTGGCTTCCCTTGGCTAGGGGAAGGAGTTCCCCAACCCCTTGCACTTCCCAGGTGAGGTGACACCCCACCCTGCTTCAGTTTGCCCTCCGTGGGCTGCACCCACTGTGTAACCAGTCCCAGTGAGGTGGGCTGTGTACCTCAGCTGGAAATGCAGGCCAGGTGTGGTGGTTCATGCCTGTAATCCCAAAATTTTGAGAGGATGATGTGGGTGGATGGCCTGAGGTCAGGAGTTCTAGACTAGCCGGCCAACATGGTGAAACCCCGTCTCTCCTAAAAATACAAAATTAGCCAGGCGTGATGGCACATGCCTGTAATCCCAGCTACTCGGTAGGCTGAGGCAGGGTAATTGCCTGAACCTAGGAGGCAGAGGTTGCAGTGAGCCGAGATCACACCACTGCACTCCAGCCTGGGCAACGAGAGTGAAACACCATCTCAAAAAAAAAAAAAAAAAAAAAAGGAAATGCAGAAATCACTTACCTTCTGCTGGGAGGTGTAGGCCAAAGCTCTTCCTATTTGGCTATCTTGCCAGCCACCCCTACAGTAGATTTTTTTTTTGAGACAGGCTCTCATTCTTTTGCCCAGGCTGCAGTGCAGTAGAGCAATCATGGCTCACTGAAGCCTCCAGCTCCTGGGCTCAAGTGATCCTCCCACCTCAGCCTCCCGAGTAGCTACGACTACAGGCTCACACCACCATACCAGGCTAATTTTTTTTTTTTTTTTTTGGTAGAGACGTGCTTTCATCAGGTTGCCCAGGCTGGTCTTGAACTCCTTGGCTCAAGTGATCTGCAAACTGCTGGGACTACAGGCTTGAACCACAGTGCCCAGCTTATTCCTGAACTTTTTAGATTATAATATAGTTAACAGAGTGCTAAATTACTGGAGATTGAAGAATAAGAGTGGAAAAAGAGCATTTGGTAATATCTTTTTTTTTTTTTTTTTGAGACAGAGTCTTGCTCTGTCACCCAGGCTGGAGTGCAGTGGCGCGATCTCGGCTCACTGCAAGCTCCGCCTCCTGGGTTCACGGCATTCTCCTGCCTCAGCCTCCCGAGTAGCTGGGACTATGGGCACCCGCCACCACACCCAGCTAATTTTTGTATTTTCAGTAGAGACGGGGTTTCGCCATGGTCTCGATCTCCTGACCTCATGATCCACACGCCTCGGCCTCCCAAACTGCTGGGATTACAGGCGTGAGCCACAGCGCCCAGCCTAGCATTTGGTAATATCTTGATGTTGCTAGTTTTGTTTTAGGAATGTGTTTCCCTCATGAATTCCAGGAGCACAGGTGGTTGGAAGGGCTCTCTTGACAGTGATTTTATAGCTCACCATCAGATCACAGCATAAGACTGAAGGCTTGACTCATCTTTCTTCTCTTGTCCTTAGTTTGTCCATTTGTAAAAGGAGAGAGATTTTGCTGGAGGATATTTGAGGACTCTTTTATCTCTAACATCCCATGAATTGCAAACATTATTAACTACTGTTACCTTTCATGACAGCAGGTAGTTGAATCCAAATTGCATTCTCTTTTCTAGTTTCAGCCTTCTGCGATTTTGTATTAGACAAGAAATATATGGGACCCTCTTTTTCCTGACATGAGGGAATACAGCTGGTGGGGTAATTTGCATCTCTCTTGGGGACCAAATATACTTTCACATCATCTGCTTTCTTCTGAAGACTTGAGGTGTCTGAACAGGATAGTACTAAAGTCACTGTTAAGTCAAGACCAGGCCAAGAAAAACTTCCTTTGTATCTGCAAAATAAAACACACAATGTTTTAATACTAAAGATTTTTAAGCCCACTCTATTGACTAGGAATGGCTTTCTTATTACTACATAGTATCTTTTATTTTCTTTCTTTTTTTTTTTTTGAGACGAATTCTCATCCTGTCACCCAGGCTGTTGTACGTGGTGTGATCGCGGCTCACTGCAACCTCTGCCTCCCAGGTTCAAGTGATTCTCCTGCCCCAGCCTCCCAAGTAGCTGGGATTACAGGCGTGTGCCACCATGCCTGACTAATTTTTGTATTTTTTGGTAGAAATGGGGTTTCACCATGTTGAACAGGCTGGTCTCGAACTTCTGACCTCAAGTGACCCGCCTGCCTCGGCCTCCCAAAGTGCTGGGATTACAGGTGTGAGCCACTGCGCCTGGCTCATAGTATGTATTTTGAAGTATAGAATTGCTGAGAGACCTTTAAACTCATCTCAGCATTTTGCGTGGATGTCTCCAGGACTCTTGCCATTCTGAGTTGAGCACTCCTTGCCCAATTTTTACTCCCCTATCTTCTCCAGCATCTACTCTCCCTCTGACACAGCCCCATACACTACAGGCTTCTACATGGCCATCTTTAATTCAATTCAGCAAATATTCATGGATGCATATGACCTGCCCAGCTCTGTGGTGGGTGTTAGGGATATAATCTTCAATATAATTAGGGACCTACCACATGAATTAACCACAAAGCATAGGTTCGCTTAACATTGAACACTTAAAAATTAGAAAACGAGTGCCTCAGATTATTTTCTTTTTTTTTCCCCACAGTTAATGAAAATTTCCTCACCTTGCTGACATTGGAAACTTTGTCGTGTAATGCTTTGTCTGATTCATGACAATAGAACAATTTTGTCATTATCTACAAGGAAGGACACTTCTATTTAGAATGTTAAGAGAAAACATAGATATTTCTTTCCTTTCATCCAAAAGTGAAAACCAAACTATAAACATATACATTAAAGGAATTGGTGCAGATATGGTTTGAATATATGTCCCCACCAAGTCCCAAGTTGAATTGTAATCCCCAGTGCTGGAAGTTGGGCCTGGTTGGAGGTAGGGCCTGGTGGGTCATGAGGGTCAATCCCTCATGGTGCTATCCTCCTGATAGTGAGTGAGTTCTCACGAGATCTGATTGTTTATGTGTGTGGCACCACCCCCATCTTGTTCCTGCTCTCACCATGTGAAGTGCCGGCTCCCACTTCACCTTCTGCCATGAGTAAGAGCTTCCTGAGGCCTCCCCAGAAGCAGATGCCAGCACTGTTTCCTGTACAGCCTGCAGAACTGTGAGCCAATTAAACCTCTTTTCTTATAAGTTACCCAGTCTCAGGTATTTCTTTCTAGCAATGCAAGAACGGCCTAATACTGGTGCTAACACATGACATTCATAAACACAAATAAAATAATGTGGTTTGTCAAGAGGCCATTCTGCCCACCCTAGTTCTGTAGATGGGTAATTAGGAGATAGATGTGGCAGAAACATTATTCATCAGAAATCCATGTCAAGTTCATATGCTCTTGGCCTAGCTGGCTCCTGCTCACCAAATCAAAATCTGAATAAAAGTTGGAAAAAAGTTTTAATTTGCCTGGATATATTTCTTCATGAGATAAAAGAAGATATAGCTAAATATTCAATAGCAGAATAATTATATCTGAAATCACCTTGCTTTTCCTGAAATGTATTAAAGCTGCATTTTACAAGAAAGGATTTTGACTTCTAGTTTTGAGGGTCTATCTGAAACGGCCTTTGCAAAGTTATGACTGAGACAGCGAAAGACATCTAACCTAACTGACTCCATCTTTCTTCTAAACTTTAAGCTGTACTTGTTCCTTCCTGGGCATCTGCTGAACTAACTTTGGGGGGAACTTAGTTTATAGTTTAAAGCAAAAATGATAACACTCCTCTCCCAAAACAAACCTTCTTGCCTGGGGACAAGAATGCCTTTGTAGGACTAACAAATTAGGCACAAGATTAGAAATTATGGTTTAAGAGTAATGCAGCTGGAGGCTACAAGATTCTGGCCCTCCCTAAACTGCTCCTAACATCAGTGCTTCAGATATTTTGCAGACCCTGCACTTGATGAATCAGCTGGCACACCCAGATCAATAAACTGGCTCATCTGATCTTGTGGTCCCCACCCAGGAACTGACTCAGCACAAGAGGACATCTTCAACTTCCCATGATTTCATCTCCAACTCAACCAATCAGTGCTCTCAACTCACTGGCTTTTCCCCACCCACCAAATTATCCTTAAAAACTCTGATCTCCAAATGCTCAGGGGGACTGATTTGAGTGATAATAAAACTCTGGTCTCCTCCACAGCTGGCTCTGCATGAATAACTCTTTCTCTATTGCAATTCCCCCACCTTGATAAATCCACTCTGTCTAGGCAGTGGGCAAGGTGAACCCACACATGCAATGAACCAGTCTATTTCTACAAGGTTAGATTGTCTAAACTTTCACTGTCTCATAAGGTAGTTGCTAAGTCCAGGTGGCTATTGAGAACTTGAAATTTGGCTAGTCTAAACTAAGATATGTTTTAAGTGTAAAATACACAGTGGATTTTGAAGACTTAAATGAAAAAGAGAATGTAGAATACCTCAATATTTTGTTATATGGATTACATAATAAAATGATATTATTTTGGATATGTTGGTTAAATAAAATGTATTATTAAAAGAAACGTCATGTGTCTCTTTTCACTCTACTAAAATATGTTACATTCATGGCTTCCATAATATTTATTTTGGACAGCTCTGACTTATAATCTATTTTAAAGTACTTCAGCAAAGTCAGTGTGATTGTTAGTTTTCATCCATATTCTACAAATGGACATTTGAAAGCCAACATTCTGGAGATGGCTCTAACATTTCTTTAGAGATAAAGAAATGATAGCAAAGGTTTTTTTTTTGTTTTTTTTTTTTTAGACAGGGTTTCTGCTCTTGTTGCCCAGGCTGGAGTGCAATGGCACCATCTCGGCTCACTGCAACCTCCACCTCCCAGGTTCAAGCGATTCTCCTGCCTCAGCCTCCCGAGTAGTTGGGATTACAGGCATGCGCCACCATGCCCATCTAATATTTTGTATTTTTCCTAGAGACGGGGTTTCTTCATGTTGGCCAGGCTGGTCTCGAACTCCCGACCTCAGGTGATCTGCCTGCCTCGGCCTCCCAAAGTGCTGGGATTACAGGCGTGAGCCACAGTGCCCAGCCAAAAATATCTTTATCTCTAATCAATCCCAGAGGGCTTATGAGGTAGATTGCATTATTGTTACAAATAAGTACAGCTATATTTGGAGTCCTTCCCTATTGGAGAACTATAGTTCCCACATTGGCTTTGGGCTTGGTCACATGACTTGCTTTGGCCAGCCAGTGAAATGTGAGTGGCAGTGATATATACCACTCCAAGCAGATGCTTTAAAAGTCCTCACGTGGCCTGTCCACTCTCTTTTCCCTGTGCCACAAGACCACATGTCCCATATGGGGACAATTTCCTCAGCCTGGGCACTGGAATAAAGACAACTTGGAGTAGACCCTTGAGGGATATGTACCCCAAGAGAGAAGAAACTCTTTCCCCAGAGAGAAGCCAAAAACTAGAGAAAGAGGAGGACGTGGGAGCTAGTATGGTGTTTGTTTTCCCTTGAGCCCCAAAACCACATTTAAGCTCGTACAATTTGGCAGATGAGGGCCAGGAGTTGATATAAGTCTTTGGGAGGGACTCCAGAACTGCAGGCAGTTCTACAAGGCTATCTGTATCTAATTTGCTCACTGCTGTGTTCGAGCACCAAACAGTGCCTGACACACAGTAGGAGTTCAACAAACATTTGTTGAATAAATGACTGAAGACCAAAGGCAGATGTCGATTTTGAAGGGCTTGAAGTTCTTATATATTTGGGGATGTTCTTAAAAAAAAAAAAAAAAAAAAAACTCACATTACTAATACAAAGTTAGGTTACAAAAATGAAAATTTATTTAGAATTTCTTTTTTTTTTTTTTTTTTTTTTTGAGACAGGGTCTTACTCTGTTGCCCAGGCTGGAGTGCAATAGCATGATTTCGGCTCACTGCAACCGACACCTCCTGGGTTCAAGCAATTCTCCTGCCTCAGCCTCCCGCGTAGCTAGGACTACAGATGTGTGCCACCATGCCCAGCTAATTTTTGTATTTTTAGTAGAGACAGGGTTTCACCATGTTGGCAAGGCTGGTCTCGAACTCCTGACCTCAGGTGATCCACTCACCTCAGCCTCCCAAAGTGCTGGGATTACAGGCGTGAACCACCGTGTTCAGCCTAGAATTTGTTTAAAATCCAAAATATTAGCAGAGTTTTGGACTAACAAATACTACAAACATCATACAAATGTAGGTAAGTAACACATGCTTATTAATTAACATGTTTATTAATTAATTGCCTAACTCACCTCTATGATACTTTTTTCCCTACATGTTTTAGCTCCAAACTATTTGATCTTCTCTTCACGAGACAACAATTTTAGAATATTTTCCTTTTTTTTCAGCCCTTCCTAGGCTTATACAATCTTATCTTCTAAAGAGAGATCAGAAAGATCATTCAGTCTTTCCTTTAGCATGACTGATTTTGTTTTGTTTTCTTTTGTTTTGTTTTGAGACAGAGTCACTCTGTCGCCCAGGCTGAAGTCCAGTGGCGTGATCTCAGCTCACTGGAACCTCCACCTCCCAGGTTCAAGTTATTCTCATGTCTCAGCCTCCCGAGTAGCTGGGATGACAGGTACCTGCCACCACGCCCAGCTAATTTTTGTAATTTTTGTAGAGGCTAGGTTTCACCATGTTGGCCAGTCTGGGCTGGAACTCCTGACCTCAATGATCCGCCTGCCTTGGTTTCTCAAAGTGCTGGGATTATAGGCATGAACCACCACACAAGGCCGCATGATTGATTTTTTAAATTATTATTATTATAATTGTTTTTGAGATGGAGTCTTACTCTGCTGCCCAGGCTGGAATGCAGTGGCATGATCTCAGTTCACTGCAACCTCCGCTTCTTGGGTTCAAGTGATTCTCCGGCCTCTGCCTCCTGAGTAGCTGGGACTACAGGCGCTTGCCACCACGCCTGGCTAATTTTTGTATTTTTAGTAGAGATGGGGTTTCACCATGTGGGCTAGACTGGTCTCAAACTCCTGACCTCAAGTAATCCACCCCCCTCAGCCTCCCAAAGTGCTGGGATTATAGGCATAAGCCACCGTGCCCAGCCCGATTTTTAAAATTATTATTGATAATTTAGAAAATTTCATTTTAGATTTATATGATATTATTATTATTATTTTTAAATTTTTTTCCAAGATGGAGTCTTGCTCTGTTGCCCAGGCTGGAGTGCAGTGGCATGATCTCGGCTTACTGCAACCTCCACGTCCCGGGTTCAAGCAATTCTCTTGCCTCAACCTCCCGAGTAGCTGGGATTACAGACACCTGCCACCATGCCCAGCTAATTTTTATATTTTTAGTACAGACGGTGTTTCACCATGTTGGCCAAGCTGGTCTAGAACTCCTGACCTCATGATCTGCCCATCTCAGCCTCCCAAAATGCTGGGATTACAGGGGTGAGCCGCCGCACCCGGCCTACATAACATTATGTACCTCACATAACCTCAGCACCTCACTTGCTGTGGAAAGCTATCTAGGCCCCAGTAAAACAATACAGTTAGGTTTCAGCCTCCTGGGGCAGCTTAGCTGGAACATAAGGTTATTAGACCTAAGAGGAGCTGCTAAACCAGCTTGGGGCCAAAGCATGGCAGGTGATCCTTCCCAAGCCTACTATGGGACGAGGTGAAACTGTGGGCCACAAGGATTTATGTAAGTTTCCTTTTCTTTTAGGAAAATTTCACTTTGCAAGAGGAAATGTTCTTAGTAGTCTACAGAAGGATACATTTCCCAGGTTTCTGGTTATTAACAGAAATGTTAATACCCTAGAAAGGTAATTTGGAATGTTTGTACTAGGGATGTCTTGGATTTAAGTATTATCTGGTGTGTTCTCTCTCCTATGCATGCATCAGGCTTGTATTTTCAGCTTTAACTCCTGCTCTTCCTTTATATATACATGCTCAACATATTAGCTATGGAACTACCACTAGTTCCCATGCATGCAAACAATATGCTTTCAGCCTATTTATATTTATGTCCATAGTCTAAGTTCTAAATACCCATCAAGAGCTTGCCCAAATGGTATCCATGAAATTCTCCCTGATCTGCCATTACTTTCAACTTTCCAAAAGCACTTGATACGTAATTTTTGACAGCACATGTTACTTTCTTGTTTGCATTAGCTTCTGTGTCACAGTTTGCCTACTGGATTTGAAAGGAAGATTTAGCATTTTTTTCATTGCCCTCTCAGTACCTAATTCTGTAAATAGAAGTTTTTTCCTGTATTTTCTTCTAAGAGTTTTATAGTTTTAGCTCTTAATGTTTAGGTGTTTGATCCTCAAAAGGTATTTATTGAGCGCTCAATCTGGATTACCCAATGATGTCTGGCATATGACACCAAAAGCACAGGCAACAAAAGAAAAAATAAGTAAACAGGACTTTATCAAACTTTTGATACACAGACTTTTGTGTATCAAAAGACATTATTGACAGTGAAAAGACAACCCACAGAGTGGGGGAAATATGTGCACATCATATATCTGATAAGAGATTAATGCCCACAACATATAAAGAATTTATACAATCCAACAACAAAAAAACAAACAATCTGATTAAAAAATGGGTGAATGACTTGCATAGACAGTTCTCCAAAGAAGACACAAATGGCCAGAGTAGGCACATGAAGAGAGGCCCAATATCAGTAATCACTGGGAAAATGCAAATCAAAACCACAACGAGATACCACTTCACACCCATTAGGATGGCTATAATAAACAAAGCAAAACAATCTCCAGGAAATAACAGTGTTGAAGAGATGGAGGAATTGGAATCCATGAGCATTACTAAGGGGAATGTAAAATGGTGCAGCTGTTATGGAAAGATAGTATAAAGCTTGCTCAAAAAATTAAACAGAATTACCATATGATCCAGCAATTTCACTTCTGAGTATGTACCTAAAAGAGTTAAAAGCAGGAGCGTTTTTAATTCTTAGCAAACAGATATTTGTACACCCATGTTCATAGCAGCATTATTCACCATAGCCAAAAGGTGGAAACAACTCAAATGTCCCTTTGATGGAGGCATGAATATAGAAATTGTGGTCTATACATACAAGAAATATTATTCAGCCTTAAAAAGGAATAAAATCCTAACATGAATCTTGAATGATGAATCTTGAAGACATTATGCTAAGTGAAATAAGTCAGACACGAAAGGACAAATATTGTATGACTCCATTCATATGAGGTAACTAGAGTAGTGAAATTCATAGTGTTAAATCAAGTTTAGCCTAAAGCTGCTTCCTTACATATTTTAAGTTTGGTCTAAGGGTTTCTCTGTACATCGTGAACTATAACAAGTGGAGGTGTAAACAGACCATAACCTATACTTGAGCCAATCTCTGAGTTTTGGCCGATCAAATGTAGCCAATGGTTGGAACCAAGTTGAAATAAGCCAAATGCCAAGCTGTAACCAATCTGGCTGTTTCTGTGCCTCACTTCTGTTTTCTGTAAATCACTTTCCCTTTTCTGTCCATAAATCTTCTTCTATCACATGGTTGCACTGGAGTCTCTGAGCCCACTCTGGCTGGAAAGGCTGCCCGATTTATGAATTGTTCATTGCTCGATTAAACTCCTTTAGATTTAATTTACCTAAAGTATGTCTTTTATCAATAGAGACAGAAAGAAGAATGGTAGATGCTAGAATGTGTGCGGAGGAGGATTAGGAGAGTTAGTATCTAATGGGTACAGAGTTTCTGTTTGGAAAATTGAAGAAGTTCTGGAGATGAATAGTGGTGATGGTTGCATAACAATTGAATATACTTAGTGCAACTGAAATGTGTGGCATTTGAAAAATGGTTATCATGTCAATCTTATGTATATTTTACCACCAAAAAGAAAAAAGAAACCATGTGATTACATAGAATCATGGAGAGGGCTTTTGAGACAGCTTCTGTAATTCACAGGCCTCACCTCAGGCAGAGTATACCTAAGCAATCCTTAAAAACAAGGATTTATCAAGTTTAATAAAATTTGCCAGAATGAGCATCTGTTACTGTTGTCAACCAAATGTCCTAGAGGGGTGACTATCTGGGCTGGTGGCATGGGGGTAAAATAATTTACCAAGACAGTTGTAGGTAAAGAAAGGCAGATTTCCAGCCTGGCCAACATGGTGAAACCCCGTCTCTACTAAAAAAATACAAAAATTAGCTGGGCATGGTGGTGTACACCTGTAATCCCAGCTACTTGAGAGGCTGAGGCAGGAAAATCACTTGAACCTGGAAGGTGGAGGTTGCAGTGAGCCAAGATCATGCCACTGTACTCCAGCCTGGGCGACAGAGCAAGCAAGAAAGAAAGGAAGGAAGGAAGATTTAAAAAAATGTGAAAATACGTTCAGAAGAGGAGGTGACTGCAAGGAAATACAGGCTTGCTGGAGATTTTATAGAATGGTTTTTGGGCTGATTGATAATGCCAAGGTAGCAGGGAGCTTAACTTGCATTCTTCTGTCAGCTGAGTTGTTTGATAAATTGAGGAATTTGATGATAAGCAGGAAGTTTGTGAGTTAGGTATGTTATCTGCGCAGGAGGACTACATGTCCTGGGCAACAACAACAACAAAAAGCAGACCTACAGCTTATGTTCTTCCTCTATTTGTTTACACATCCTGGACCATGAAGAAAGGTAGACCTATAGCTTATCTGCTTTATCTCTTTGCTTTCCCCAGATCCTGCCAGCCTGACTCCTTTTCCCTAATTAGGACTCCATGCTTAGGACATTCTTCTAGAGCAGGTGATATGGTTTGGCTGTGCTCCCACACAAATCTTATCTTGAATTGTAGTTCCTATAATCCTCACATGTCATGGGAGGGACCTGGTGGGAGGTAATTGAATCATTGAGGCAGTTACCCCCATGCTGCTCTTCTCATGACAGTGAGTTCTCATGAGATCTGATGGTTTTATAAGGGGTTTTCCTCCTCTTTGCTCTGCACTTCTCCTTGCTGCTGCCATGTGAAGAAGGATGTGTTTGCTTCCTCTTCTGCCATGATCGTAAGTTTCCTGAGGCCTCCACAGCCCTGCGGAAGTGTGAGTCAATTAAACCTCTTTCTTTTATAAATTACCCAGTCTTGGTGCCCTGTGTCCCAACAGCTCTAGCCATGGCTGAAAGGGGCCAAGGAAAGCTTGGGCTGTGGCTTCAGAGTGTGCAAGCCCCAAGCCTTGGCAGCTTCCATGTGATGTTGAGCCTGTGGGTGCACAGAAGTCAAAAATTGAGGTTTGGGAACCTCTGCCTACATTTCAGAGGATGCATGGAAATGCCTGGATGTCCAGGCTGATGTTTGCTACAGGGGTGGAGCCCTCATGGAGAACCTCTGCTAGGGCAGTGTGGAAGGGAAATGTGGGGTTAGAGTCCCCACACAGAGTCTCCACTGGGGCACTGACTAGTGGAGCTGTGAGAAGAGGCCCACTATCCTCCAGATCCCGGCATGGTAGATTCACCAGCAGCTTGCAACTTCCACCTGGAAAAGCTGCAGACACTCAATGCCAGACTATGATGGAAGCTGGGAGGGGTCTGTACCCTGCAGATCCACAGGGATGGAGCTGCCCAAACTGTGGGTGCCCACCTCTTGCATCAGCATAACCTGGATGTGAGACATGAAGTCAAAGGAGATCATTTCAGAGCTTTAAGATTTGACTGTCCCACTGGATTTTTGGATTTGCTTGGGGCCTATAGCACCCTCATTTTGGCCAATTTCTGTACGGAATCAGTCAGGGTGGTGGGAGAAATTATAAAGATAAAGTTATAGGAAATAGACACAAACCTTCTTGGAATGCTGGGAGTTTTGCATAGCTTCAGTAAAAGATTTGACTGAAGGCAGCTGAATTCTCTTAAAAGCTTACATAGGAATGTAGAGGAGTTTATCTAAATAGCTTGTTTACTCATGTGGTCCTAAGACTATCCTTTGATCATCTGCGGTGCATAACTGCTCTCTACTTGGGAGGTCGGCAACGTTAATTACCCTCTAGTGGTGTTTACTCAAGACCTTTGTCATTTAATCTGTACTAAATAAATGCGAACTTCTCTGGCTAATTGAGGCCACGGCTGCTGACTCTTCACAGCACCCTCCTCAGGGTCTGTGAGTGGCCCTGTCCCCTAGCCCACTCTTTCATTGGATATCTGTGTCTGAGTGCATTTGTTCATCAGTCACTGGGTCAGGGTCTGTGGGTAGGACTCGGCACTCCCATTTGGAACAAGCATATTTACCCAATGCCTATAGCTCCATTGTATCTAGGAAGTAACTAACTTGCTTTTGATTTTACAGGGTCATAGGTGGAAGGGACTTGCCTTGTCGCAGATGAGACTTTGGACTTGGACTTTTGGGTTAATGCTGGAATGAGTTAAGACTTTGGGGGACTGTTGGGAAGGCATGATTGTGTTTTAAAATGTGAGAACATGAGATTTAGGAGAGGCCAGAGTTGGAATGATATGGTTTGGCTGTGTTCCCATCCAAATCTCATCTTGAATTGTAGTTCCCATAATCCTTATATGTCATGGGAGTGACCTGGTGGGTGGTAATTGGATCATGGGGGCAGTTAGCCCCATGCTGCTGTTCTTATGGTATTGAGTTCTCATTAGATCCGATGGTTTTATAACATGCTTTCCCCCATTTTGCTTGGCATTTCTCCTTCTTGCCATCATGTGAAGAAGGACGTGCTTGCTCCCCCTTCTGCCACGATTGCAAGTTTCCTGAGGCCTCCCCAGCCCTATGGAACTGTGGGTCAATAAAATGTCTCTCCTTTATAAATTACCCAGTCGCGGGAAGTTCTTTATAGCAGTGTGAGAATGGACTAATATAGCAGGGGTCCCCACCCTCCAGCCCACAGACCAGCACTAACCTGTTAGGAACTGGGCCTCATAGCAGGAGGTGAGTGCTGGGTGAGCAAGCATTACCACCTGAGCTCCACCTCCTATCAGATCAGCAGTGGCAATAGATTCCCATAGGAGCTCGAACCGTATTACGGACTGCACATTCAAGGGATCTAGGTTGCATGCTCTTTATGAGACTCTAATGCCTGATAATCTCAGGTGGAACAGTTTCATCCCAAAACCATTCCCTACTCCCGTCTGTGGAAAAATTGTCTTCTATGAAACCAATCCCTGATACCAAAAAGTTGGCGACCACTGTTCTAGAGAACTAACTTAAAATCTTCATAAATAGTTTACTTAATCTCTTCTTTCCTTTTGTTTTCTTTTAAAATGTATTTGTTGAGGACCTCTATTCCATATGGCACTATGCAGGAGATATCATGGAGAAAAAAGTGGTAGCAGTATAGACAGTGATTAAACACAGACTCTGGATTTCAATGCCACTTTTATCCCCCTGTTATCTATGGGTGCATTATTTAACCCCTCTGCATCTCAATTTCCACATATATAAAATGGGCACAATAATACTACCCATCTCATAGGGTTTGTGCTGAATATCTTCTGTTTGCCTCTCCAGATTCATTCTCCACACTTCTCCATCCTGTTCTTGACCCTGGGAATTTGACCTGCTTGGGCTGCTTCAATGAATTTACTTGCTCTCTGGCTTCAATTTGGATTTGGCCATTGGGGATCCCTGGTAGGAGATCAGAGGGAGGTAGGAATAAAGAGGTTGGGTTTTTGTTGTTGTTGTTTTTAGAGACAAGTCTCCCTGTATTCCCCAGGCTGGAGTGCAGTAGCTTTTCACAAAGGCAATCATAGTGTACTATAGCCTCAAACTCCTGGGCTCAAGTGGTCCTCCTTGTTCAGCCTTGTGAGTAGCTGGGACTATAGGTGCAGCCAGTTTTGAGGTTGAGTTTTTTACCCCAGCTTCCTCCTTGTAGGGATGCTGCAGGAATGGCTGCCTTCCCGACCAGAGGTTACAACTGCTGCCACTGCAGCACTCTCTACATGACTTCCTTTTTCTGAGTTTCCATGAACATCCCCTCCCTTTACAACATGTGTTTCTAACACAAAGCTGCCTGTAAAATTGAGCTGCAGACATAAATAAGCAAGCTGGAAGCTTGCATGGGTGAATGTTAGCAGCTGTTCCAATAGGAGAAGCCTACCAGGGGGCTAGGCATGTTCAACATGGCGGCTCCATCTTCCCTTTTCCTTGCCAACCACATGAACAGTAAGGAGCAGACAATGCGGAGCTGGTAAAGTAGAGAAGCCACTTGCATAATAGAAGACTAGGGTGGGATGGCCAGCTTCCTCTTGAACTATGTAAATGTCTCACCTGGTCCAACCATTCTTTGGGCCCTGTGTAGATCAGATAGCTCCTCCCCAAGCCAGTCTTTAAAACCCCTGTGCACTTCATCATGGGACCGGAAGACCCACTCGGGTGCCCCTCTCTCTCTGCAGAAGAGAAAGCTATTTTCTTTTCTCCTTCTTTCACCTATTAAACCTCCACTCTTAAACTCACTCCTGTGTATCTATGTCTTTGATTTCCTTGGCATGAGGCAACGAACCTCGAATGCTACCCCAGACAATGATGCCACTTCACTGTGATGTCTGGCTTAAACTGGAGCTGGAGCAGCAGGGCTCCATCCACACCAAAGGCTGCATGGGTCAGTTTGAGAAACGGCTGCTGGACAACCTGATCGTCATTACCTAGGTCTTTTTGAGTATCACCTTCCTCCAGATCTTTGGCATCTTTCTGGCCTGGAACCTCCTGAGTGACATCAAAGCAGTGAAAGGCAACTGGTGAGTCTGCCATGGGCCATTGCCACATGTCTAGCTAATTGAGGCCTCTAGTGGGCACCCCCCTCCCCCATGGAGGACCTTCTCCTACTGTGTTGGTGATGGGCAAGGCTGCAGGATGTATTTCTGCTTGGATCTGAGTCCTAAGTGGGGTTTGTATGTACAGGTGCACTGTCCACCCACAGAGAAAGCCACTGTGGCTCTGCTGGGGCTGCTTTTCCTGGAGCTGTGGGCAAGGAAGGTGTGCATGTCTACACACACACATGTACATGCATGCACAGGAGAGCCACCATCTCGGCTATTGTTAGGACGGCAGGCTCTCCAGAGACTAGAAAAGGCATAGCTACAAGCGTACAGGCGGTCGGGCAAGGTGGCTCATGCCTGTAATCCCAGCACTTTGGGAGGCTGAGGCAGGTGGGTCACGAGGTCAGGAGTTTGAGACCAGCCTGGCCAAGATGGTGAAATCCCATCTCTACTAAAAAAAAAATACAAAAATTAGTCAGGCATGGTGGTGGACACCTGTAAGCCCAGCTACTCAGGAGGCTGAGGCAGGAGAATCTCTTGAACCCTGGAGGCAGGGGTTTCAATGAGCCGAGATCGTGCCACTGCACTCCAGCCTGGGTGACAGAACAAGACTGTCTCAAAAAAAAAAAAAAAAAAAAAGAAAGAAAGAGGGTACAGGCCAGGTGGGGTGGGAGGCACTGTTGTGGAGGCATCTGTCTGTGTCTCCCCTTCTCCCACTCCATGCTGAGACACACTTCTCTGTGCATAGCTGGATGGGCCATGCTTTGGGGCCTGCTGTTGCCTGGGCCACTGCTTCCTGCAGCTTCAAAACTGTCATCTTTATTAGCTATACCTTGAGCCTGCCAGGAGTCCACCTCCACCTCGGTGTATTAGACTCTGTAATTAGCCCAAGAATTTTTTCCCTCTCTCTCAGCATGCCTCTCAGGAGCAAACATGATAATGGCTAGAAACTACTCAAATAAATGAAACTTTGAAAACCAGGGAAAAAAGTAGATTGTAAAATTTCTCCAGGACCCAGTTAGATAAATGTAAAGGTGATTTTAAACAATTCCCTTGAATTGATTTTGGTGCAAAGTTGAGTTTCAAGTGTCAGGGAGAAGCAATCTGATCTCCAACTTTCAACCACTAGCCATTACAGTCCCAGTGAGGTCCATCTCCTGTGCATGTTGAAATTTATAAGAAGATGGAAGAGAGTGGGGGATAGACTCACTTTCTGAAGCTCTAGAATATATTTCTAGTTAACATATATTTTTTCTATGTCTAGTAGCTAAGTCTCTGATACATTTTCAAAAAAGGTAAAATTTGACAATATAATTATGTAATCTTTATAAAATAATTATTTTATTTTATCTATAGAATAAATACATGTCAAAGATTTTGTGTAGCTCATTAATTAATGAGGGGACTGGGAAGGCTGTTAACACTGATTCAATGGAGAAGTCAAGATTACAAGGTTTTTCCTTTTTTTTTTTTTTTAAGAGAGAGAGTCTTGCTCTCTTGCCCAGGCTGGAATGCGGTGGCACAATCATAGCTCACTACAGCCTTGAACTCCTGAGTTCAAGCAATCCTAGCTAGGACTACAGGCTTGCACCACCATGCTTGGCTAGTTAAAAAAAAATTTTTTTTTTTTTAAGAGACAGGAGTCTCATTATGTTGCTCAGACTGGTCTTAAACTACTGGCCTCAAATGATCCTCCTGCCTCAGCCTCTCAAAGTGCAGGGATTACAGTAGTGAGCCACCACACCCCATTCAAAGACTACAAATTTATATAGAATAAAGGAATATTGAAATGAACTTACAAATAGAAACAAAACTGGATTTTTATATAGGAGTAGATAGGTAGAAGAGTCAATTCAGTCTCCATCTGGCAGAATTTATTTGCATGTCTATAGATGTGGTAGGCAGAATAATACCACTCTTCCCTGCCTCTCATCCCAAGAAGTCCACATCCTAATCCTCAGAACCTGTGAATTTCTTAAATTACATGACAAAGGGGAATTAAGGTTACAGATGGAATTAAGATTACTAATCATCTGACCTTATAGGGAGAGTACCCTGGGCTAGCCAAGTGGGTCCAAAATAATCACAAGTCTTTAAAAGTGGAAAAGGCTGGGCCAGGCATGGTGGCTCACCCAGCGCTATGGGAGGCTGAGGCGAGCGGATCACCTAAGGTCAGGAGTTTGAGACCAGCATGGCCAACATGGTGAAACCCCGTCTCTACTAAAAATGCAAAAAAAAAAAAAAAAAAAAAAAATTAGCTAGGCGTGGTGGCACACGCCTGTATTCCCAGCTACTCAGGAAGCTGAGGCAGGAGAATCACTTGAACCTAGGATGTGGAGGTTGCAGTGAGTGGAGATCATGCCACTGCACTCCAGCCTGGGAGACAGAGTGAGACTCTGTCTTAAAAAAAAAAAAAAAATGGGGAAGAGGATGGCAGAAGAGAGCCAGAGGGGGTTGTGCCTATAGAGAAATGTTCAGAAAGATGCAACATTGCTGGCTTTGAAAATGGAGAAAGGAGTCCAGTACTCAAAGGTGAGCTCTAAAGTTGGAAAAGGGAAGAAAATGAATTCTCCACTGGAGCCTCCAGAAAGGAGTGGAGCCCTGCAGACCTTGATTTTATCCCAGGGAGACCTGTGTGGGACTTCTGACCTTCAGAACTATAAGATAATAAACTTGTGTTATTTTAAGTCATGAAACTTGTCATAATTTGTCACATCATCAATAGAGAGGTAATAGATAAGAAGTAGTTGCATTGCTATCATTTATTTACAATTTAAAGAGTTTAAAACATAGCCTAGTCAGAGACAAAGATACACTGATACAGCATCAGATAATACCCAGTCTTCAGCATTCCACTGAACGTGCACCTATTCTAAAGTCTTATAGTTTTTCTTACATTACCAATTTTTAAAGGTAACAATAATTTTCATTTCTTAGTTAAGACCTCATGCTCAAGCTATAACTGCAGAGCTTATGGAGCTTACTTTTCAGGCTGCAAATAAAAGTAGGAATGTATTACTAATGAAATGAATGACTTAGCACTTAGCAATTGCAAAGATACCCTATCCAACCACAGAATTATTAATCACTGATGGAAGCAGAAATGAGCAAATTGATGACTTGATGGTTCAGTAGAATCCCCCTTGAAAACAGGGGGGAGAGCCAAGTCATCAATAACTCTGCAATCAATTCTTGTTTCATCAGCCAATTTCTAGACAAATGGAATAATGGCCTCTTGGTAGTCAATTGCTTCAGCTTTGGGGTTTGTGTTACATTTGGATTTTCTTACCTTCAATTAAAATAAGTTAGATAACACTTAGGAATTCACCCTGACCCTATGGAAGGAGTGTAGCAGAATAATTTTTTTTTTTTTTTTTTTTTTTTTTTGCTGTACCTGGCGTCCATACATTGTTCTTATTATAGCAACACACAGAGTGTCAAATGAGGTTCATCCAGTTACCAGCTGCGAATCTGTATCTGTATAGGTCTGCAGCAACCTCAATTCTTGCCACCTCAGAAGAAAGAATTCAACCGAGAGGCAAATAGCAGAAGGGAATGAAAGGAAGTAAAGTATACTTGGAGGAGGGCCAAGTGGGCAACTTGAGAGATCAAGTGCATGGTTTGACCTTTTCACCTGGGGCTTAGCATGTTGGCATACTTCTGGGATGTTGCATTACTCCTCCCCTGATTCTTCCCCTGGGGTGGGCTGTCTTGCTTGAGCCTACTCGCCCAACTCCTGAGATCTTATCAGGAAGCTGCTGATCACCAGTTTCAGGTATTTTCTATCTACTAGGAGACTGCCCTTCCCTGGTGCTTACTGTAACTAATTGTTACTCTAGAGAGACAGTAAACAACAGCCCAACCATCCCCTGATGCTTACCCAACACTCCTGGTGTGTGTGGGGATGGGGGTGGGGTGCCCTTTCCTGTCCTCCTCATACTATGCTAGCTATCTGCTGTAATGATCTTGCATACATTCCCTTCAGAACTCTCCATTCAAACAAGAGTGAGTGAATGACCCAAGCATGGTCAATCTGTCTCTTAAACTAAATGATTGGTGTAGAAATTTTTATGGGACCAAATTTGATCCAGTGAGAATCAAGCCTGGCTCATTAAATTGAAAGTATCAAGTAAGAGGCACTTTCTACAGGCTAGTCTTACTAATCTGGTGGTATATGGACTAAAGTTGAAGAAGAATCAACTTGACAATGAAGTCAACTCAGAGAGAAGCAGAGATAAGAACACAGTTTTCTTTGATGTCATTTGGGCTCTTAAATATACGCATGTCTACTAAAACATTGTCTACCTCTGATCTTTTCAGAGTAGTCATATTATTTTGCCTTTTGTCCCCTATAAGTCTGTTTGGGCTTAATTTCTGTCACCTGCAGTCAAGAGAGTCCTGACTAAGACAACCATGTATACTTGAGAAGTTATCTCATTACCAAGAAGAATGATCAAGGAAGAAAGTAAAGAAACACAGTAGGGGCTAGGCGCAGTGGCTCATGCCTGTAATCCCAGCACTTTGGGAGGCTGAGGTGAGTGGATCACCTGAGGTCAGGAGTTCGAGACCAGGCTGACCAACATGGAGAAAACCTGTCTCTACTAAAAATATAAAATTAGCCAGGTGTGATGGCGCATGCCTATAATCCCAGCTACTCGGGAGGCTGAGGCAGGAGAATTGCTGGAACCAAGGAGGCAGAGGTTGCAGTGAGCTGAGATCGTGCCATTGCACTCCAGCCTGGGTAACAAGAGCAAAACTCCATCTCAAAAAATAAAAAATAAAAAAAGAAAGAAATACAGTAGGAAAAAAGACAAATTCCAATGGTTAAAAACAATAAAAGAAGAGATTCAAATATTGTCTATACATAAAACAGAACACAAAACATAAAACTATTAATGATACTTTTTGCAGAAAAAAAGATAGATGTCATTGCATTCAACAGTTAAAACCAATCGTTAAAATATCTTACCAGAACCAAATATCTTGGCAAAGTGGCTTCAACTTCTTCTACTATGGTGTCAGTATATTTTATATTGTATCTAAATTGCTTGAAACACTGTCCTGATATCCACATCAGCATTTATGGCTTTGTTTGAAACCTGGGGAAATGACACAGAAATGGGGAAAATACAGTCTGCCTTTGAAATGCTTATGCTTTAGGGGAAGAACAAAAGAAGAAGAAAATCTAGCTGTTGGTAAAATTGAACACTGTAAGGATAACTGTAGTACAAATCTAACAAAGTTGTTACCTTCTGATTTTTATTCATTCAAAACAAATGATTACTTCTTAGAAGCCTTTTTAAAACCTCCATTATAGGCTCACACTTGTGGTCTTTATTAGTCTATATTCAGCACATCTGAGAATGCAGAAGAAGCAAAGAGTGAACTCAAAAGAACTCCATTATTAGACTAATATGATTAAGTTGATTCAGTCAGCAAAAGGAACTCAACCTATTAAAAAGAGTTTTAATGGGGAGTATCATCTTTCAATAATCAGGCAGGGAAACTATGGACCATTTGGAAAGCAACCTGGTTTGTGCCCCTTTTTCATTTGTCTTCATTTGGCAGATTCACAGAGTCATGGCCTAACAGTTTCTACTTCAGCTTGGGGTCTAAGGTTGCAGGACAGATTGTCACACCATCCTTCTCCTGTATAGTCATTTAGTGTTTTTATTCAGCTTTGAAAGGGAAAGGAAATTTTTCAACTCATATTGAGGCAGGAGAATAGGGTCTGGAGGCAGGGAACCTAAGGCCATTTCATGCTGATTTCCTAGAATTAAATTGAAAGGAAAACCCTAACTTTCCATGCCTAAGTAATAAACAGACCAAAGGCTATCCCTTTGCAAACCCCCCCTTTTCTGCGTGGCAGATGGGAAATTGGTTGTCGCAACCAATCTGACTGACTGAGGCTCACTCAGTCTTTGTTAGTGTGAAAGTGCAACTTTGTAACTTCACCTTAGCCTTCACCTTTGTAACTTCATACATAGCTACCGACTAAACTGTGTTCCCCAAAATTCACATGTCAAAGCCCTAACCCTCAGGCAACTGTATGTATTTGGAGACAGAATCTTCAAGAAGTAATTAAGGTGAACTGAAGTTATAAGGATGGGGTCCTTATCCGATAAAACTGGTGGCCTTATAAGAAAAGGAAGAGAGGAAAGGGAAGGTGAAGATGTTTGCACAGGAGTGTGACCTTTGTAACTCCACTTCAGCCTCTGATTGGCTGCACAAAGAACTGATTGCAGGCCACCACTTCATTTACATGAGGTGAGCATGAAGTGGCCAGTTGGAAACCTAGAGGGTATTTGGACCCGAGAAGATTCTGTATCGGGCAGCTCCCACATTGTGTAGTATACTTTCGTTTTCAACAAATCCCTGCTTTTGTTCTTTCATTGCTTCATTCTTTCTTTGCTTTGCTGGGCGTTTTGTCCAATTCTTTGTTCAAAATGCCAAGAATCTGGACAACTTGCAGTCAAGACCCTCTACCAGTAACAACATAACAAAAAACTAGTATCAAAACACAATTTTAACAAAAATTTTTAAAATGCCGACAAATCAATAATAATGGACCATAACAAAAGACAAACAGCTCAATAGAAAAGAGGCAACAGAGGCCAGGCACAGTGGCTCACGCCTATAATCCCAGCACTTTGGGAGGCTGAGGTGGGTAGATCACGAGGTCAGGAGTTTGAGACCAGCCTGGCCAACATACTGAAACCCCATCTCTACTAAAAATACAAAAAATTAGCCCAGCGTGGTAGCAGGCACCTGTAATCCCAGCTACTTAGGAGGCTGAGGCAGGATAATCATTTGAACCTGGGAGGTGGAGGCTGCAGCAAGTCGAGACTGCGCCATTGCACTCCTGCCTGGGCGACAGCTCAAGACTGTGTCTCAAAAAAAAAGCCAACAGGAGAGAAAATCTGAATGGCCAATAAAGTTGTGAAAAGATGCTGAGCCTCACTACTACTCACGAAAATGCAAATTGAAAAAATAATGACATACCATTTTATATACCTAATCTTGGTAAGAACTAAAAATAGCAAATTTTGGCAGGGATTAGGGCTATTCTCATACACTAAATACAACTACTTAGGAGAGTAAACTTGCAATTATTTTAATATGCAAAGTTGAAGATATGTGTCTTAGTTGTTTCACTTTCATTTTACTCTTTAACAAAAATATCAAGAAACATTCATGAAATTACACTCATTCATCAATGGCAACTGTATATTGCTATGGATATAAGAGTTCAGCAAAATCAAAAGAAGTATCTGTGAGATTAATTAGCTATATGGAATTTACAATAGAGAACATTTTGTATTTTAATATTTTTGTAATAAGATGATCCTTTAAATCAGTAAAAAATATATGTACTTACATACATATATATAAAATATATATAGCTATGGACTGAATTGTGTCCCTCAAAATTCATATGTCAAGACCCTAACCCTCATGTGACTGTATATATTTGGAAACAGGATCTTTAGGAAGTAATTAAGGCTAACTTAAGTTATAAGGATGGGGTCCTAATCCGATAGAACTGGTGACCTTATAAGAAGGGGAAGAGAGGAAGACAGAGATCATTTACCCCCTCCTAAATTGAGCACACAGAAAATGGCAGCTGCCAGCGGCTAAAATGAAACTTACCTTGTTGGCACCTTAATCTTAAACCTCTCAGCCTCCAGAACTGTGAGAAAACAAATTTGTGTTGCTTATGCTACCCACTTTATGGTATTTCGTTATGACAGCCTGAGTTGACTGCCATAGACACACACAAACACGCACACTGGCAAGGAGACATATAATTCTAAGATGTTAAAAAATGTAACTGCTATAAAAATATGGAGTAAATGATATGGGAAGAGTGCAGAGGAGGTGGCATTTTAGCTCAGCTAGGAGGATGAGTAATCCAGGCTAGAGATCTGAAGGACCTGAACTTGGGCAGTGGCCTTAGAAAAAGAGGTTTGTACTGTTTCAAGAGAATCCCATTTGATTTCTCGGCTGCAGCTGACTAGCACCTGGTCTGTCCACGGATACTAGAGGATAACCACACATCTGACAGAGGAAGAGCATTACAGTCTCATGGTTTTCCGACAGGGTGCCAGCTTTCCCGTGGGTCCCCAGTCCGCTCCCTCTCCCTAGCCCCTTCATATTTGATTCTCAATCTACTGCTCTTCTCATGCATTTTTTTCTACACTCTTCTTCAGGTCTCAGCAGATGGCATTCCCCTTCCTACACACCCATATCTAGTTAGTCACCACATCTTAGAAGACACCTCCAAGTCATCTTTCCTCTTCTTTTCCCCAACAACACTGCCTCAATCCAGAATCTCATCACTTCTTTCCTACACGTATGTGTTAACTTAAAACTCACAAGATCTATACATTCAGAAAAGGAGACTTTATTTCTTATAAGGAGATACAGCCTGCAAGGTGGCCCTCTCATGGGCTGGGAAGCACAGCCTCCAGCAAGGACCAGAGACAGGCACTTTAAAGGAAGAGGAGCTGGGGTAGGAGCTTTATGCTGAATAGGTTGGCTAAACATACATATTCAACAGGTTACAGGAAGAGCTATGAATATTCATAAAAGTAGTCCTGATACATGCATATGGAACAACATGCATGTTACATACAACCTGTGTTCACCTTGGGGTGGAGATTTAATATTTAATGTATTACAGTTAGGCTCTGTACCTCGAAAGGTGAAGCAGAGATGAAGGCACACAAGTGCATGGCCTCTGTAAAGTGGCCAGAACCAGCCTATGATCAGTATCTGGAGAACGTTACTGAAATCAGTCTCTTGTGCAATCAAAGCTGTAGCTATGGTTGGTATAGCAGGGGTTCAGTTAGTGTCTGTGAGCTGGATTAGTTGTAATTGTTTTAATATTGCTTCTCTCTAGGCCAGTGGTTGTTTAGCTGCCAGAGGAAAAAAAAACCTCTTGTGGTAGAACATAGTTTATTTTTTAAGTGTAGGGGCTGCATGACTTAACCCTTGCCTGGCATGGCCTTAGGTCCTGTTTATAATTTGGTATCCTATTCCCACAAAGAGTTTGTTCTGTCAATGTTATGATCTTTATTGTAACATTAACATGTTAAACATAGGCTGACTTCCTAGAACTAATTTGAAAGGAAAACCCTAACTTTCCACGCCTAAGTAGTTGCTAGTCAGTTGTGTCTAAACTACAAAAGGGAGGGGGTATAATGAGGCATGTCTGATCTCCTGTCCCATCATGGCTGGGGTCCCCTTGGCCAAGAAAGGGATCTGTCCAGTCAGTCGACAGACCCCTTACTTAGGATTTTTAGTTTATATATATATAAATGGCTTCACAACTAATTTCCTGACTTTTAATTTGCCCGTCTGTTCATCCTCCACCCTGTTGCCAGAGAGAACTTTCTAAATCTCAGGATGTCACACTTCTGATTAAAATTGTTCCATGGTTCTCTGGATTTCAGGGTCAAGTTCAGATCCTTTCCTCAGTACACCCCTGCCTGCCTCTCTAGCGCAAATCTTTCACAATCCCCTGACTGGTACCATCATTCTGGTCACACTCAACTAGTCCTCTCGCTGTCCTGTTACTTCTTGCACTTTCTGTTACTCTGTATGGAGTCCCCTTCCCATTTTGAGGCAGAAGAATATGGTATGGCGGTAGGGAACCTAATGCCCTTTCTCGCTGACTTCCTAGAATTAAATTGAAGGAAAATCCTTACTGTCTACGCTTAAGTGAATAAAGGGCCAGAGACTACTCCCTTTGCAAGCCCCAACCTGTTCTGCGCAGCATTTGGGAAATTGAAAGTACCTCTGATTGGTTGCTTTTTGTAACCAATCAGACGTTTGCATAGAAGTGTAACTTTGTAACTTCTTCAGCCTCTGATTGGTTGCTTTGCGCAACCATTCAGACTGATTGCGGGCCACCACTTCATTTACATGAAGTGAACTCCAAGTGGCCAATGGGAAACCTCTAGGGGGTATTTGGACCCGAGAAGATTCTGTATCCAGGGCCCTTGACCTGCTGTCTCGCGCTCCCACACTCTGGAGTGTACTTTCATTTTCAACAAATCTCTGCTTTTGTTGCTTTATTCTTTCCTTGCTTTGTGCGTTTTGTCCAATTCTATGTTCAAAACGCCAAGAACTTGGACACCCTACACCAGTAACACTTTCAGCCAACTTTTTGTCGTTCAAGATCAAGGCCCGGACTTACCTTTTCCAGGAAACCTCCCCAGATCCCTTCTGATTTAGGTACCGTCCTCTGTGCTCCCTGTGATTAAATCAGCCTCTACACATATTACACAATCACTATGCTCTGATTTCCGTTTACTTGTCTCTCTTTTGCAATCTGTGTCATATTCCTCTTTTTATCCGCCGTGCCAAGTATGGAGCCTGTCACATAGCAGGCCTCATAAATACTTGTTGAAAGAATTAATAATAGACGTAGAACCACAGGGCTTAGTGAGCCCCTGGAGAAAGGAATCAAAGATGTTTCTGAGGCCTCTATATCAGGAAGTGCGGAAATTTCATGGTTTGAGAATGGGCAGGAAAGATCATCTGTGAGCTGTATTTAATGCAAAAGTTGCTCCCCCATCCTGATTTCTTAGCTCACTGGGCCAATCGGCGGGAAGGACAGGTGGAGCTCAAATTAGGAGAAAAAAACCACACTTCCCGCCATGCCTCTGGGCACCGCTCTCGTTTCCCCCTCTTCGTCACCGCCTCTTCCCCACGGAAATGAAAGGAGCACTTCCGGGTTCGGCAATAACCTGGAGCCGGCGGCGTAGGTTGGCTCTTTAGGGCTTCACCCCGAAGCTCCACCTTCGCTCCCGTCTTTCTGGAAACACCGGTTTGATCTCGGCGGTGCGGGACAGGTACCTCCCGGCTGCTGCGGGTGCCCTGGATCCAGTCGGCTGCACCAGGCGAGCGAGACCCTTTCCTGGTGGAGGCTCAGAGTTCCCGCAGGGTGCATCCGGCCTGTGTGTGGCGCGAGGCAGGGAAGCCGGTACCCGGGTCCTGGCCCCAGCGCTGACGTTTTCTCTCCCCTTTCTTCTCTTTTCGCGGTTGCGGCGTCGCAGACGCTAGTGTGAGCCCCCATGGCAGATACGACCCCGAACGGCCCCCAAGGGGCGGGCGCTGTGGTAAGTGCGAGGGCAGGGTAGCCTGGCTTGATTTCCAAGAGTTAGGAAGAAGCAGGAAGCGTTGCGAGTCCCGAGGCGTTCCAGAAGCTCAGTGCTTTCAGGAATGGGATTAATGAGTTGGGGTGGGGAAGTTGGAGCGGGGAGAGGGGAGGTCCTGAGCGAAGATACGGAGGGAACTACAGGTTTGTTTCTGAAGCGACAATAGGCTGACCTGGAGCTGGTGGCCCCCACCTATATGCCATGGAAATTGGGCCTTCTTTCCTCTTCTCACACCTCGGTCTTTTGTTTATCATAGGCCCCAAGGTTAAAGATGCCGCATGAGATTGTGCGATGACACACATGATCCATGACACACACCACGTGGAGCACTCGAGTGCCGGCAAAGAACGTTTCTGCCTAGTTTATACAATTGTATATAGAAATTATGCAAAGGGAGGAGAGCGGTGGTCTTTTTCTTCTTCACTTTGTTCTTTATGAAGAGAAATATCATTATGCTTTCGTAATTTTTTTAAGATGCCGATCTGGAGCTAACAAGTTATTTGTGCCCGGAGCATTGCTGTCCTCTACTTTTTAATCCATAAGTAGTTAAGTATTATTCTGTGTGACCACAATGCAGTTACCACATTTGGGAAATATTACCTGATATAAAATCCATGTGCAAATTTCCATAATTGTCCTTTAAAGCTGCTTTCTCTTCATCTGGGATTCTGTCAAAAAGCATGCATCGATGGGCAGGCGCAGTGGCTCACTCCTGTAAGCCCAGAACTTTGGGAGTCCAAGGCGGGAGGATCGCTTGAGTTCAGGAGTTGGAGACCAGCCTTGGAAACATAGCGAGACCTCATCTCTACTAGAAATCAAAGAAATTAGGCGGGGCGTGGTGGCTCCCGCCTGTAATCCCAGCACTTTGGGAGGCCAAGGCGGGCGGATCGCTTGCGCCCGAGAAGTTGAAGCTGCACTGAGCCAAGATCGCGCCACTGCACTCCAGCCTGGGTGATAGAGCAAAACCTTCTCTCAAAACAAACAAACAAACATAAATTAGCCGGTCGTGGAGGTGCGCTCCTATAGTCCCAGCATAGTCCCAGCTACTCAGGAGGCTGAGGTGGGTTGTGCTTTTGCGCTCCAGCCTGAGGTGACAGAGCGAGACCCTATCTCAGAAAGCATGCATTCAATTTACTGGCCATATCTTGTTTACTCCCTTTTAATCTAGAACAGTTCTGCCCTCTCCTCCCCTTTTTTGTCTTTTAAGATACTGATAGTTTTCAAGAGTCCAGACATGTTTTGCAGCATCTATATGTACATCTAATATGTATATCTATATTATATATCAGGAAGCATTTTACATTGATTTATCCCATCATTGCAGAATTTGTTTGATTATTTGATTAAGGTGGTGTCCACCAGTTTCTCCATTGTAAAGATACCTTTTTTCCTTTCTAATTAAAAAGTGTTCTTTGGCATGATACTGTGACACTATGTGAATATTGCTCCTCAACAATTTTTCACCCAAAGATCTAGTGATTTTTTTTTTTTTTTTTTGCCTGATGGTTGGACAGTTTACTCTTAAAAAATGTATACCAATACACTTTCTTAAACTTTGAAAATTGTATAATATACATAAGTGTGTACAAAACGAAACGTATAGCTCAATGATTTATTGCAGAATAAGCAACCTGAACAAATAGATTTTAAGGAGAATGTTCTAAAACTAACTTTCAAGCTGTGGTGCCCAGTCGTAATGTTTGTTGAGAAACTGAGCACAGTAAGCTGGATTCATCCTTCACTTGATTACTGCTAATCATTTCAGTTTATTGGAGTCACAGTACGGTAAGTCTGGATTTAATGATAAATCAAAGTTGTATTTCATGTTTCTGAAATTACCTACATGTGGGTTAAAAAGACATAAAATAAAACAGCCTGGAATTTTACAATGTACTTGGATTTTTCCCTCAAATTTTTTATAGTTTTTTTTTCAAAAGATAATGAAATTAAATTACATAGAGCAGTGTTTTTAGACTTCAGGTAGACCCATTAGTGAGTTGAGAAGTCAGTTTAGTGTAAACACCAGCTATTTTTAAAAAATTAAATAGAAAATGTCAAAATCCATTATATACAGTAGGGTAAATATTTGTGAAACTTGTTTATATATCCATGTATATGGATCTCGATGTTAAAATTACGAAGATCCTAGACAAAAAATGTAAAAGCCACTTTTGAATATAAGATACATTTTAATGAGAAAACAAATTTTAAGATTCTGCTTTAGTGGTAATAGACATAAGTATTGGGGGGAAAGCAGCAAAGGAAAGATAGAATGGGAAAAAAATGGGGGAAGAAAATGGTATAGGAAAGTTTAATCTAGGACCACCGAAACTAGGGTAAGACTCGTGGGGGAACATGGAGGTGATAAAGAGAGTGGTGTAATCAGAGAGGCAGGTGGCCATTTAATACCTGTCAGCCACATTTTGAGTATGCCAGGCCCTTGTGCATGTAGGCAGATTACAAGGCGAATGAGTTTAGTTGTTACTACTATCATGGTTTTATATTTCTTCTTCAAAAGGTTTCTTTAATCCAAACTGGCTTTATGTGATGTTTTACTCAGCTCTGAGACCTACCTATTCGGATTTGAGATTTTTTGCTAAGAATAGGCATATGGATCTCTTGAGAGCAATTAGTTTTTGTTTAATGTTCTTTTAAAATAGATGAAGCCAATATTACAAGTGTTAAAGGAACACAGACAATTGTAGTTGAATTTCTGTTAAGATTATTTTTTCTAATTAACTAGTCTTTGCATTTTTTTAAAACGTCAGCTGATATTTTTCTATTTATTTCCGTTTAAGTACTTCTTGTGCTTTCCACATGAAAACTATAAGGTGTTTGGACTTCTCATTAAGCATATACATGAAACATGTAATTGCCTTAGAGTTTTCACCTAATGATCTAAAAAAACAAATGGAGGAAGATTAAAATATTTTGAGTAGACATAAAAACCACAGTCTTGATGCTTAAAGACATAATTTGCAGGCATAGCTTACAGTATTTTTCTTTTTAAATTTAGCAATTCATGATGACCAATAAACTGGACACGGCAATGTGGCTTTCTCGCTTGTTCACAGTTTACTGCTCTGCTCTGTTTGTTCTGCCTCTTCTTGGGTATGTATTATACAAATTGCTGCCTTTGATATTCAATTGTTGAGTCAGTTTATATGGAGTGCCTTTTAGGTGTAAGACTTATTAACCTGTAAAGGGTTTAGGGACAAATAAAATACAAGTTCCAGCCTTAAGGTACTAACAACCTAATAACATTATCAGAGGAATATTTTATATCTTGTGCTTTGTGAAACTAACACATTGAAAATCCAAGGAAAAATTGATGTGTGGGAATGAGATAAGTTCATGTTTTTTTCATTTTTACTTATTACTTGACAGGAAGATCCTGCTTTATAAAATTCAAGTTTATAAATTGATTATAAGAAATTCAGTTGGGCGTATATATGAAGTGAAGCTATTAAAACGGTAGAATAAGTTCATGTAATTTTTTTCTATTGACAAGTGATTTAGGTGTTGTGCAATTATGATGCAATTCACAGAGGAGGAAGAGACACTGCAGTTGTTTATGTCTCATGATAACCTCTCCTCTGGTAATTTGCAGGTTGCATGAAGCAGCAAGCTTTTACCAACGTGCTTTGCTGGCAAATGCTCTTACCAGTGCTCTGAGGCTGCATCAAAGATTACCACACTTCCAGTTAAGCAGAGCATTCCTGGCCCAGGCTTTGTTAGAGGACAGCTGCCACTACCTGTTGTATTCACTCATCTTTGTAAATTCCTACCCAGTTACAAGTATCCTTTTCTACCTTGTTAACAATGAAATTGCCAACTAAGCATATAGGAGATCTCTTCTGATTATTTCAGCAATGAAGGCATTCCATGAAGCCTGGGTTTGTTCTTGGCACTTCATTTGAAGGAAGATATGTTTAGTGTAAGAATTTCTGACTTTAAAATGTGAAATCTAAACTTTGAAGAGCTGATTTAGGAATTTTAAACTATCTTTGTTCTTGCCTCTTGTAAGCTTCCCTATTAGAATGGTTATTTTCAAATTCCGCTTCGAAGCACAACCTTACGCAGAACTTACTTTAATATTTACATTTTTTTCATTTAATTCATGTTTTTGGCAAAGTGTCCAGATGTCTTGCTTTAAAAAAGAGAGGTCCTCAGCTCTTTCCATCTTAACCCCAGTGAACTAGACACAAATGGAATTTAACCAAGAAATAACTTATTTAAGCAGGTAATGAGATAATCAATACAAAGAAATTAATATTTGCTGTGTATAGAGTAGAAAATAAGGACACACATGGATAATCCGTGAAGCTAATGAGAAATAACTCATTTGGAATTTGTATGTTTTCACATTTCAAAGGTGTGTTGTGGGATGATACTGGGTAGTCCATAAAGGAGGGGAAAAATGGGGAAGAGGTTCTGTAGTGAACACTAGGTTAAACTTTCTTTTTTTTTTTTTTTTTTTTGAGACAGAGTCTTGCTCTAACGCCCAGGCTGGAGTGCAGTGGCCCAGTCTCGGCTCACTGCACCCTCCGCCTCCTGGGTTCAAGCAGTTCTCTGCCTCAGCCTCCCGAGTGGCTGGGAATACAGGCGCCTGCCACCACACCTGGCTAATTTTTTTGTATTTTTAGTAGAGACAGGGTTTCACCATCTTGGTCAGGCCGGTCTGGAACTCCTGGCCTCGTGATCCACCTGCCTCTGCCTCCCAAAGTGCTGGGATTATGGGCGTGAGCCATCACGCCCAGCCAGGTCAAACATTTTTAAATAGGGTTCTTTACTATAGTGGCTTTGGTATTCTAACGTGTGTTGTGAAACTAAGAGAGTTAGTAGGGTTTTTTAAACTTAACTTTTGTGGTTTTTTTTTTTCCTGTAGATTATCTCTGCAAATCATTTTGTGCATTGAGAAGTGCTGGTCTAAGAGCTTTTGAGTATTTATGATACATCTGTATGTTATGTAAAGCACAATAAAATATTCCTCTGAGACTGAATATTACCTATTTAGATACCTATGCTCATGAAGTATCAAATTTTTAAATAGATTTTTATAAGTCTTAAGGAAAAGAAATAGGAGGAAACCGAAATTTCCTGAGCACCTATTTTGCCAGTATAAGAACTTGAATTTAGGCCAGGCGCCGTGGCTCACGCGCGGTGGCACTTTGGGAGGCTGAGGTGGGCGGATCATGAAGTCAGGAGATTGAGACCATCCTGGCTAATATGGCGAAACCCCATCTCTACTAAAAATACAAAAAATTAGCTGGGCATGGTGGCATGTGCCTGTAGTCCCAGCTGCTCGGGAGGCTGAGGCAGGAGAATCGTTTGAACCCTGGAGTGGAGGTTGCAGTGAACTGAGATTGTGCCACTGCACTCTAGCCTGGGTGACAGAGCGAGACTCCTTCTCAAAAAAAAAAAAAAAAAGAACTTGACATTTAGTCTTTGTAGCACTCTGAAAAAAATTGTTGAGGTATATTTTTAATAAAGATGCTGATTTGCTGATTGTCAGTATTCACTTCCCACACATTGGCTAGTAAGTAGTAATGCTGAAAAAGTCTTTCTAACTTAAAAGCTCTACCTTATCTACAGTTAGTGGGTGAGTAATACTTAAGTATACATTAAAAATATTTCTTTCTATATGTAGGTAAAGCTGGTAATTTCATTTAAATGTTCAGTATATGGAGATTCCCTTTAAATTACTCGCTTCACTGAGATAATGTGGGTAGTTTGAAATGTAAGATAAAATTTTTCCTGTTTCAATGCACGGGTCTGTAATGTCCCATCATAATTTGTATTGGTTTATTTTTAGGTAAAACTCATTAAATGATTACTATACTACAACTGTAAATGATAATCACATTTGTTTGGCATATTATTGGCTTGACCAGCCTCTGTTGATTGAAGTGCTTTGCAGTCACCAATGTTAAAATTCTAGCCTTTCTGAGCTATAACAGGAAGTTATGTAGAGATTTTTGGTCATGCCTTTTAGTAGCTTAAAATTTCTTTGGAGGGAGAAATAGAAATGACAGAAAATGTGTTTCAATGTAGGGTAAACTGAATACGTCAATAACTTTGGGAACAGTGCCTCACACAGATCAGGCACTCAGTAAGTTTTGTTGAGTGAATCCTGAGGTCTTGCCAAATGAGACTCATGACTGGTGAAGAAAACCTTTCTGCCTTTTTATACAGTTGGTTATTTGGTAGCCCCTCTTTCCTGGGAATGTTGAAGATTAAGGATTTCATATTCCTTAAATTCTTACAAAGGGAATGTAGTAAACAGTGGGAATAACATAAACTAGTAATTGGCAGCAAATGCTAATCTGATTATTAAAGTGATATGGTAATAAATAAAAGCGGGCCCAAAGTAATATTACAGACTTGCGTTCTGATCCTTCTTCTTATAAAGGTGATATTTTGTCCTTGCTTGATTGATAACAGATAGTTAGGGCATTTCACCTCTTATCTTTTCTAAATACATTGTATTAATAGTTTAAGAGTAATGTTGAAGACTAAGATTATGAATCTCTTACCAAGGATTTGTGAACTATAGAATGTTAGACATAAAAGACTCATTGGCAGTTTCTAGCTTTGATCTCTGCATACTCATTTGCCAGAGCATGAAACTTGACCTAGGAAAATTAGGTTAGTGACAGAGTCAGGAGTGGAACTCAGGTATCTTGACTCCCAATTCAGGGCTCTATTTTCACTACCCGACACTGCCCCTTTTATTGAATTCAGTCTGGATATGTGTCAAAGTTTAAATTGAATTCTTTAAGGATCGACAGAGTTTTATAGTGACTTTTGGAGAGGGTTGTAGCTTCCATCAGTTTCAAAGTAGTCTATGATTCATTAAAAAATTTAAAACTTTTTATATACATATATGATCTCTACTTAGGAAATGGACATTTTTCTTAATTCTTGTTAGAGGTGGGAATGAGTTGGTCAGGATATTAATTTGGAGAACTATATTAGGGAGTTAGGGTTCTTCTAATACTTGGATATAGGTTGGTGTCTTGCTTGTCAATTGGAAACTGGGACCCTTGAATTCCTAAATGAGTTATGGTTATAATGAATTTGATGCTCGGATTATGTTACAGCAATCACTATTTCCTGTCATATTAGGCCTTCAGTTAGTATAGAAAAATACAATGGTTCATTTCTTAGGAACTGCTAATATTTTTAGGACAAGTATTTTTGCCATTTGTGATTGACTAACAGTCTATATCATTTTGTGGAACTACTTGACAATTTTTTTTTTTTAATCAACCTGGCAGAAATTGGGGTGGAGAATGGGGTCTTTTGAACAATTTCCATTTTTCAAAAAGTTGAATGAAAAATGTATGTTTATCCATGGCATAAAGCCAAACAGTTGGACTCAAAAGGATTCTTTCCTTATGTCTATAATTAAGCTGATGAGAGTTTCAATTGACTATATACAAAGCAAAATACATACTGCCTTTTTAATTTTTACAAATTGAGAGCATAACTGTGACAACTTGTTAGGTATAGTATCTCAAAATAATGGAGTCCTTGTAGGAAAGAAGTAATAAAAGATCTTTAGTCTTTGGGACTAAAAATTTGGGAATTACTCTTTAAACTGTTACCTTAGACTCTTTCCTCAGCGTTTGAGATTGTGAAAGCACTTTAAAACTACTGTGTTTGAAGGCTAAGTTAGAGTGACCAAGAAAGCCGTTGTAGGGTTAGAAGCTATACTTACAACCCTTTGGGGTGGCCTAGATTTCAGTTTAATTTAGCAAGTGTTTACATTGTTACCCAGTAGAAATGAAGGAAAAACCTTTTTTTCCACTATTAATTTTTGTCATGAAAAGAACTGTGAATTGGCCGGGCGCGGTGACTCACACCTGTAATCCCGGCACTTTGGGAGGCCGAGGTGGGTATATCACCTGTGGTAAGGAGTTCGAGACCAGCCTGGCCAACATGGTGAAAACCCGTCTCTACTAAAAATACAAAAATTAGCTGGGCGTGGTGGCAGGCGCCTATAATCCCAGCTACTCGGGAGGCTGAGGCAGGAGAATCGCTTGAACCCAGGAGGTGGAGGTTGCAGTGAGCCAAGATCACGCCATTGCACTCCAGCCTGGGGGAGAAGAGTGAGACTTCGTCTCAAAAAAAAAGAACTGTGAATTTTAGAAAATGAAATAGTTACTTTCTTCTTTATAGTGAACAAAATTTGATTTGGCTTAAAGTGTATCAGTAAAACAAGCCATTCCACTGAACTCATTTTAGCAGATGTTTCACATCTGTATATTTGGACATAATACATAGTCTGTTTTGCAGAATACTTGATGACTTTTAAATGTTTTCCTTAATTGTTTTCTTTAGTGAGTATCTTCCCAGTCTTGTTATTCTCTTTGCTTCATGCTGCCACATATACGAAAAAGGTCCTTGATGTAAGTAAAACTGCTCTTTGTCTGACTTCTGAATTACAGATCATTGACATGAATTCGAGTTCTAAGACATTTTGGTATTTGTCACAAAAAGTCCCTCTATACCTTACAAACTTGTTATGAATTATTTAGTGATTTGAAAGTTTTAAGTTTAAAAGTGTTTATTGTTGAAGTTTCACAAACTAGAACATTTTATAGATAAAGGATTGCACTTAAAATCACCCCCCAGTCTCCAGGGGACTTTTTCAAGTTTGAAATAGATCTGCTTTTTTGAAACCTGTGTCTCTAAAGTTTGTTGAGTTGTCAGATCTCTTGTTCTGTCAATGTTTAATTCTGGCATACCTGATAAGTTGAGTGTACTGAATGAATCTCTTGTACACTAATTTTCAGAACTGCTGCTTTCCTGAAATTCTTTCTTATTGCTAGGTTGGAGCATTAAACCTAACTTGGCACCAGGCCATTTACAGCATATACTGAAATTTGAATTAAAATATCCAGGCACATTTACCAAGCACATTTACAGAAATTTGAATTAAAATAGCCAGATTTGTGCTTTGTATTGGCCTTTTTCTTTATCCCTATAATTCTCTGGTCACAGCAGTAATTACACTGCTGTATAATTCTAACATTAGCTAAGGAAGGAGTCACAGATATTTTAACTGTATTACTGGATAGTCAGATTTTGTTGTGGTTAGAGAGAAATAACCACTATTTTTTGTTAAATAATCATTCTTCAGAAAAAGCAGCTAAGAATGAAAAGTACTTTTACTAAAGTTGTTTTTTATATTAAGTCTAAAAATGTAAAAAAGCAGGAAAATATACTATATTTGTCCCTAAATAGTTTGTGAACTTCGTACCATCATTTCCAAAGTAGTATATTTGGTTGTATTGCCTGTTGGATAGGTTGTTTACCTACAGAAAGAAAATATTGTTATCAGAAATGCTTCACTTATTTCTAATGTTGGTTTTCTTTTGTTTTAGGCAAGGGGCTCAAATAGTTTACCTCTGCTGAGATCTGTCTTGGACAAATTAAGTGCTAATCAACAAAATATTCTGAAATTCATTGCTTGCAATGAAATATTCCTGATGCCTGCGACAGTTTTTATGCTTTTTAGGTAAGGAAAAATTATATTTGTTTTGGGAGGCTGATGACTGAACGTAATAAAGATAGTAACTCAAGTTTTATTCTGTTTAAATCTGTTGAAGGTAGGTATTGACATGTAGAGCTAAATGAATCTTAGCAGTCGCCTAATCTAACCTTTGTCATTTATAGTAGAGAACTTGAAATATAGTAGACCTAGGAATTTGTCTTATTCCTTGTGATTTATCATTTGACATTTTAAAAATTACTTTCATAGTTACCACCTTTGAAAGAATCTTATGAAGTCTAATCTAGTCCATTCTGTCACTATTGAGATGATGTTTCTTACACTAGAGAAAAACTTTTAAAATTATGTTCTTATATTAATAGTGCCTACTATCACCTTATTTTGTTTGTATCTTAATTATAGAAGTAATACATGAATAAAGAAA
Organism: Pan troglodytes; assembly: GCF_028858775.2. Classification (NCBI taxonomy): domain Eukaryota; kingdom Metazoa; phylum Chordata; class Mammalia; order Primates; family Hominidae; genus Pan; species Pan troglodytes. The sequence continues at coordinate 42,268,409 of NC_072401.2, forward strand.
GCCATCCTTTTAAAAGTATGAACATTAAAATAGTATTGACCTCTGCGTTGAAATTCTTGCATTACATTTTAAAACAATACACCTTGCTACCCAGATGATTGCTTTATCAATTTTTAGTTTTACAAGTAATGAGACATTACAGATAAAAGCTAAAATAACATTTGACTATATGAATTCTTGCTGCAATTTTGTCCTCTTCCCAGAGGTGTAAGGAGTTTAATATGTGTCTATGTATGTAGTCCTTTAAAAATACTTATACAAATTTGTAGAACATATATATTATGGATGTGGAGTTTTGTTTGTTAATTTGTTTAGTTCTTATTTTACATCAAAGAAGTTATTCTGGCTGGGCACAGTGGCTCATGCCTGTAATCCCAGCACTTTGGGAGGCCAAAGTGGGCAGATCACTTGAGGTCAGGAGTTCAAGACCAGCCTGACCAACATAGTGAAACCCTGTCTCTGTTAAAAATACAAAAATTAGCCAGGCATGGTGGTGCACACCTGTAATCCCAGCTACTCGGGAGGCTGAGACAGGAGAATTGTTTGAATCTGGGAGGTGGAGGTTGCAGTGAGCCCATATCACGTCACTGCACTGCAGCCTGGGCAACAGAGTGAGACTCTGTCTCACCAAAAAAAAAAAAAAAAAAGAAAAGGAAAAAAAAAGTGTTATTCTGTACCTTTTTCCCACTTGTATGTTTTCATAACCTAATTGATTTGGCATATCCAGTTCTGTTTTTTTTTTTTTTTTTAGCCGTATAACATTCCAACTTATCTCCTGATCATGGAATATGTTTCCAAATTTTCAGTTTTCCAAATATTGACGCAGTAAATATTTTTTACCTGCTTATACTTAATGCCAGTGTTTTCTTTAACATAGATACCAGAATTGATTTTGCTAGTACAAGCTAGGTGCCTTTTGTGTTTAATGGACCATGCTAAATTGTTCTTTAAAATGTCTGTATTACCTGTTTTTCATAATTTTGTTAGTTTGTAACAAATGTCCTTATTGATCATATAGTTATATTTTATAATTTTAAATGTACCTTGCCTTGATTAACTAGTAAAGTTTTCATGTACTTGACAGTTACTTCTTTCTATAGCAGTCTCTTCAAACTAAGAACAGAGTTTTATAGATTTCCTTATAAATATATATCTGTTTCATTCTTTTAAGTAGTGCTTTCTTCTGAGAACTCCAGGACTGGCTGGTGTTGCTTAAGTTGTATGGTCCCAACTAGATTTGATGCAGTTGTATTTGTAAATTAACTCGAAAACCTTGACCCTAAAATTTAATGAAAGCTTCCTCTTATCCTAGAAGCTGAAAGCATATGAAAGAAAAGGGTAATGTAATCTGGGACAACAGAAAAAGGGACAACATCAACATTCTAATATTTTTCCCATCATTTATAGGTTTTTCTTTCCACCTCTTTCTTTTGTGATCCTGATCTACACTTAGAAACTTTAATTATTAATTAGTAAAAGGAACTTTTTGCTCCCTTTTGTTATTCATTTTTCTCGGGTTTTTGTGTCACTTAATCCTGCTTTTGGGTCAGGATCACAGGTTCTGTGATTTGTTTCATGTAACTAGATAAAAGTTAAAATGGTAGATACCAGGCCGAGCACGGTGGCTCACAGCCTGTAAACCCAGCACTTTGGGAAGCCAAAGCGGGCAGATCACGAGGTCAAGAGATCGAGACCATCCTGGCCAATATGGTGAAACCCCGTCTCTACTAAAAATACAAAAATTAGCTGGGCCTGATGGCGTGTGCCTGTAGTCCCAGCTACTCGGGAGGCTGAGGCAGGAGAATCGCTTGAACCCTGGAGGCAGAGGTTGCAGTGAGCCGAGATCGTGCCACTGCGCTCCAGCCTGGCGACAGACCAAGACTCCGTCTCAAAAAAAAAAAAAAAAAAAAAAAGATACCGAGACTAGTTTTTTTATATGGGTATAATTGATGTCTATATCCTGAAACCTCCAGATTCTGTTTAGTAAGCAAAATAATTTCTTATGCTCCTCTTAAATCAGATTAAAATAATTTTAATGAAATTCTGAGATGCCATGCAAACTTAGACAAAAACTTCACTTTGGAACTATAGTGAATTTTTTGTTAGGAGCACCAGGTTTTGACTGCGTTGGTACGTTAATTCAATTGTGCTCCTTAAATGTTTAATTTAAACGATTATTTGTACAAACTTACCATCTTAATTTTTAAGATTACTGTAAAAAAGATGAGAATTTACCAGAAATGTTTAAATAGAGAAATAATTTTGTTTGTTTGAAAAATTAAAATCAGCTTATAAAGTTGTACTTAATTCCTATTAGGAAAAGCTGTTAATGCCTTAAGTAGGTAGTTTGAATATGACCTAAACAATAAAATTAAGAACAGTCTTACATTACTGCTATTCTTAATATGCTACCCTTTGTGGTATACACACAGTCTAATATTAGGAGGCTTTATCAAGTTACATTTGTGCCAGTAATGCTTCAAGCTCTGTATTTAAAAATTGATGCATAGTCTGAGTTTATCTTACACATGCGTTGCACATGTGTGCAAAGACAGATAAAAGGATCATTGTGGCTTTTCTTCTAATTGACTGGAGCCACCCAAATATTCATTAGTAGGGAGTTTGTTACATAATAGTCCAAGCATTAGATGGTATATTTGAAGCTGTAAAAAAGATTGCGGTAATTTATGTGTTGTGATATGGGATAATCACCAAGATATAATAAGTTAAACTTAGTTGTGTAGGGTGTTCTCCATTTATATTTAGTGGGGTGTATGTGTGTAAGGACATAGACGTTTCTGTCTCAGTTTTTTGGGAATGATAAACCATCTCTGTCCTAGAGTTGTTAAACAGATTTAGTGAATTATAAAGTGAGCACTATCAATGTTAGTCATTATATACACTTGTATATATAAATTTCTGGAAGGACATATTCGAGATTGTGGTATAAGTTTGAGGAAGGGGCTAACTTGGATGATGGGAAACTTGTTTTTTAAGTGAATATTTTCTATTTATATTTTCTATGTTGTGTCTCTTACATTTTCACTTTAAAAAGATAAAAATTTGTCAAATTATTAGGGAAAATGGATGTTGCATTTGTTTAGTGGTAAGTTCGTAATCGTGTAAATTTTTTTTTATGAAAATAATACAATTGAGGAGAAAAGGCTAAAAAACCTAATAAAACACATTTGGCATCTTAATATATTTCTTCCAATTTAAAAAAAATACAATTGTAATAATATGTGTAGTTTTATATTCTGCTTTTCTCAAAGTTGCTATGTAATTTTCATAACCAAGATTCTAGGTAGTTGCATATTAAATCCATTAAATAACCATAATATAAGTTGTTTAATTCTACTTCCTTACAGTTCACATTAGGTTGTTGCCACATTTTGTTTGTAGTTATTTCAGTGAATGTCTTAATTCAGATAGTTTTTCTTAGGGAAGAATTCCAGACTTGGTATTTCATAAACATATATATAATTCTTGGGATATTGTAATTGTGTTTTTTAACCAAGAACAGTAATTAGTATAGGCTGTGTAGATTTACTGATGAGCCAGTGTAATTTTTTTGGTGGAGGGGAGTGTTTGTTTCTTTTAATATATATAAAATAAGTCACTTTTCATTTGCATATTTTATGAAGCTTTACAACTTGATTTCATCAATTAGTAATTACGGAATTATTTAACATTTTCTGATTTATTTAGTATTTTAAAAAATTTCAAAAGTAATACAGATAAGAATACATTTATAAAAAAATTAAACAACATTTTACTCTTTACCAATCATATACATTCTTTTATATCCTTTTTTAAGGATAACTTGGATTTAGATATGATAGATTTCACTATGACCATTTGATGAATGAAGATATACATATTCTCCAGTTGAATTGCCTTTAAGTTTTGAGAGTATACACATGAATTGAAATGTATATTTATCACGCTTGTATTTGTTTATTTCAGTGGTCAAGGAAGTTTGCTCCAACCTTTTATATACTATAGATTTCTTACCCTTCGATATTCGTCTCGAAGAAACCCATATTGTCGGTAAGCTGATGATTATTTTAGGCATGTTTTATTTGTTGAGAGTATTGTGAATATATAGTGTTTGCAATTCTTAAGAGTTACTTAGCTAATGTGTTAGAATTTAGAAGCAAGCAGTGTTTTTGTAAATTTAAGTTCTAGGCCTTAGAATGTACTGGGGTTGGTGAGGAAGTGGTTGTATTTGTTCTTAGAAACTGAGACTGCAGTTATCTACGCCACCTTTAAAGCACTGCTAAAACTTAGCAAATTTTAAAATGTATAAGACATAGATTCCACTCTCAACTTTCCTAGTTGAAGAAACAAAACACGTGTCAGTTAGATAAACAATGGTTAGGATACAGAATTCACAAGCCAATAGATAATGAATGCCATATGTTTGCTTTATTATATCAGTACTGCAGTCCACAGAAGGGAGAGATCATTGGGCCAGAAGATAGATGAGCCCAGGAAGGTTTCACAAAATTGAGATTGTGGGAGGAGTAAAGCTTTTGAATAGGGAAAAGCATTTTAGGTGGGGCAAGAGAGACGAGAAGCACAAGCCATATTTGAGGAACTTTATGTAGAGCTGTTTTGACTCTAATGGAGATTCTGAATGGCTAATTGCTGGAGCTAAGATTAGAAAGGTATATTGGAGCTATATTATAAAACTTCTTGAGTTTTAGGGTAAGAAGTTTGGAATTTATCTTTTAGATGAATGGGAATGATGGTTTTGACATCGTCAGAATATTCTTCTGATACCCTTGTGCCAGAAGAGTTTGAAGCAGAAAAATGGGGAAGCAGAGAAATTTTAGGGAATTACTGTAGTTTTCAGGAATGGAGGCTTAAATTAATATACACTAAATTATGCATTCTGATCTCAAGCATTGGAGTAAAACTAAAATGATACTCAAATACTAATATTAAGATAATCTATTTTTAAGTTTAAAATAATGTAGTAGAATTCAGCCAGAAATCCAATGAGTGCATTACAGCAATCTGTATATTTTCATAAGTACAGTAAAAAGAACTTGAATTTGAATGCTGGCCCATCATTAACTAGTTGTGTGACTAGGCAGGTTATTTAAATTTGGATTTCTTCATTGGTAGAGGAAATAACTCCTTCTGGGGGTGAAGCGAAGTAATATTTTGAAAGTACTTAGACTGTTACGTTCTTACTAGTTCATTTTCATTATTCTATGATCTGATTTTCTGTTCAGAGCGTTTTTATGCTCTATTAGACAATGTCTTTTTTATAATACTTTCTAAAATAGAACTTATTTTAGACATTCGTTCTTAGTGAGTCTCTAGTAGCAAATTAACATTCATTTTTACTTGATTTCTTGAGTTTTAGCCTTTTTTCTTTCTGGTCCCTATATTCATTTCAGACATTATCTTATATTCTCTTGCCCTGACATCTGTTATTTTAATCAGCATATTTGTTTTTCTGTGCTTCTTTGTGCCTCCTTCTCCATTCCCATTTTCTTCACATACCCTTAAATCATATTAGTACATCTAGAATTTAGTTTTCAGTGGACTGAAAAGGAAAGGATAGCAGTGAATCAAGATAACACAAATATGTGCTGGTAAGCATCTTCAAAGCTGTCTTATAAGCACCCATTTTAACCAAACCAGTGGAAAGGTAATGGAAAATATTTCAGCTTATAAATATTGATAAGCAGGCTATAAAACTACATTTTCAGTACTACACTTTTTTTAATTAAAGGTTTTGAGACCATCTCTATTCACAATTTGTACCATTTTCACCTACGATATTTATTCTCAAGTTGGTGGTTTCAGTTGTTTTTGGATCTCTAGTGCAGATTGTCTATAGCTGTGCTGTCCAGTACAGCACAGCAACCACATTTGACCATTTAAATAAAATTCATAAAACTTAGAACTTGGTTCCTTTTGAGCACAGTTCAGGTGGGTACTCAAAAGCCATGTGTTGCTGATGGCAACTGTGGGTCAGCACACATATGCAAAAATTTTGTCATTACTCAAAGTTCTGTTGTCAGTGCTATTAAGGAACTCTCTGACTGGTCCTTCAGCATAGATATGCAAAAATTTTATCATTGTTCAAAGTTCTGTTGTCCGTGCTGTTAAGGAACTCTGACTTGGTCTGTGCCAGCGATGCAGCCAGTAATAAAAGAACTATGTGACTTTAGTGAAAGCGATTGACTTCATTAGTCCTCATGTCTTCTAGCTTTATTCATTTGACTGATTGGTTAAAACAGTGATTGTATGTTGATGAACTTATGTGGAATTAAAATATCTTCTTTCAGAGGTACTCACTGCTGAATAAATTAGACAGCTATGTAAGTCAGTGTGATGATGAAGGTGCTCTGAAAGCATAGAGAACAGACAGAGACAAATAAGAATTCACTGAGGAGGTGGGGACATAAGCCAAGTCTTTTAAAGAATGAGCCTGAGTTCTGACACATGGGTGCCTGAAAAGTGCTTAGCATACTTGAGCTCAGGAAGTATATAGAGAATTGATAAATATCTGTGTCCACAAAGGTAGATGGTAGAAAGGACTAGATCATGAAAGGGTTTGGATTTTATTTTGAGGTAAGGAGAGCCTTTGAAGATTGTAACATGGAGAGGCTGGGAACCCCCATGATGAAATCTGATTTAGAAATATTCCAGAAAATGGATTGCAAGCTCACCAAGAGAAGAAAAATATCAATTTGGAGACTATTAGAGTAGTCTAGAGCCTGAATTAATCCAGTGGTAAAAGGAAAAGGGGACAAATATGAAAGGTATTAGGAGATAGGATATTAGGGCTTGAGAGAAAAGAGTAAGTTAAAGACCCACAGGTTTCTGGCTTGGAAGCCTAAGAGTTGTAATGGTGCTCTCACGAAGACAGGAGATACAGGAAGGGCAGGTTTTGGAAAATTATGCATTACTCCAAATATTATTATTCCTGTCTTTCTGTGCGAGCATACTAAATACTTGTTTAGAAAAGTAGATTTGTTGCTTTTTTTCTAACCATAAAAGTAAAACAGGACACAAAAAGGTAGAATAGTAGTTGCATCTTTATACAGGATGAGTCAGCACATAAGGTGAAAATTGTGAATGGTTAAAATTACCCTTGATGATCCTTCATATCACTTATAAATGTCAGTACAGTATACATGATTTTGTGTATACTAGCCTGTATAATATATGTGATGTCTACAGTATGTAATAATACTTTGTAGGCAGTGAGCACAGTTAAGACATAGGCAAAGCCCACATGGTTTTGGGCACAAACATGCAACATAAGTTGATGATAGGAGCAAGGGCAGGGAGTGGCAGGAGATGGGGCAGAAAATTAGATTGAGACTAGATTGTGGAGGGTATTGGGTGTGACACCGAGTACTTGGGCTTTAGTCGGAAGGCATAAAAGAGTCATAGTTCAGTGTATTGATCCAACTGGGAAGTAACATTTATTGAGCATCTTCCATATTGCATTTAAATTTCACCACAACTCAGAATTATTTTACAGAAGAGGAAATCTCTGAGGGACAATATGTACATTTAAGGAAATAGTGGGTGAATAAATGTAACTGTCCATGTTATATATTTTAAAATATATAAAAAACACTGTCCATGTTGTATATTTTTTCTTGTTCTGTTTTAAAAAAACTAGTTGAAATTGCCTAAGTTAAATGTGAAAATGATGTGACTCTAAAAAATATATATATAATTTTTAAAATTTAATCTGAGGTTTTAGAGATAGCCATTTATTAAATACCTTTGTTAAATGAGTGTTTCCACCCATAAAAGATGTAGGTGTTGTTTGAGAATTTCATTGTATTTTGTGTTTTCTCTACAATGCATTCTAGTTATTCTTTTACTTCAAATTCTAATGGTTATGGTAGATTCCTTCATGAGCACTTGTTTAGCATTAGAGGCATACTTCAGAAATGTTGTGGGAGTGGTTCCAGACTACCACAATAAAGTGAATATCACAAAGCTGTCAGATGAATTTTTTGGTTTTCCAGTGCATACAAAAGTTACGTTTACACTCTACTGTAGTCTGCTAAGTGCGCAATAGCATTACCATCAGCAGTAAGGCTGTTCTGCTTTCTTATCATTCATCCTTTCACAGAAATGCGCTTTTAATTTTCTTCAGGAACTTTTCCTTTGCATTCACAGCTTGGCTATTTGGCACAAGAGGTCTAGCTTTTGGCCTGTCTTAGCTTTAGCCATGCTTTTTTCACTAAGCTTAATCATTTCTAGTTTTCATCTAAAGTAACAGACATGGGAGGCCTCCTTTCACCTGAGCACTTAGAGGCCATTACAGGGTTATTAATTGGCCTAATTTCAATATTGTGTCTCAAGGAATAGGTAGGTCTGAGGAGAGGGAAAGAGACCAACCAGGAATGGCCTTCATGAACTGCTTCATCTTATATTTGTGCAGTTTGTGGTGCCCCAAAACAGTTACAATAGTAACACCAAAGAGATCACCATAACAGAACAGATCACAGATCACCATAATAGATTAATAATGAAAACATTTGAAATAGTGGAAGAATTGGCAAAGTGTGACGCAGAGACATGAAGTGAGCACATGCTGTTGGAAAGTGGCACTGATAGTCTTGCTGTATGCAGTGTTGCAACAAACCTTTAATTTGTAAAAAATGAAATATCTATGGAGTACAATAAAATGAGGTAAGCCTGTGTATTGCTTTTTCCTTGTGTTTCTCAAAGAAAACTATTTTGTCTTGCAGGACCTTATTTAATGAACTGAGGATTGTTGTTGAACACATAATAATGAAACCTGCTTGCCCACTGTTTGTGAGAAGACTTTGTCTCCAAAGCATTGCCTTTATAAGCAGATTGGCACCTACAGTTCCATAGTTTAACATCTAGTTAAGCTACAAATATGGTATAAGCATTATTAGCAGCTGGTACTTCTGCTAGGGGTTGTAAATTCCAGGTGTTACACTGACCTCAATCCAATTTACATAATTTACATAAATGCATCTCGGTGGAAAAATAATCATTTTCTTGGCATGTTAAATCAAGCTTAAAAGTTTTGAGAAAATTTTACTGCGCTGTGTTGCTAATGGTTAAAGAAGTCTGTATCTAGTGATAAATGTACCAATTTTTTTTAAAAAGATGCTGTTGTGCCTATATCATGAAGTACATTAATTTCTCTTGTAAAAAAAATAGCTCTAAAATTTGTTTCAACCTAATTGGTAACCTGAGTTTATATCTGGCATGAGTTCATTCTGGTGATACACATATGTGAATTCAGTACATTTTGAGACAGTATTCTACCATTCAGTAATTTTGGTTAATGATTTTAACACTTCTCAGTGTATTTAATTTCAAATTGTTTTTTTAATTGGTTTTATGCTGCTTTGTTAGGACAGATGTGTTTTGAATGTACCATTATAAGAAGAATTCTATGTATCTTAAACTATGATCTTCTAAAATTTTATTTCCGTAAGTACTTCTGTGGCCTTGAGTATTTTTTAAAAGGCTCAACTGTAAGCCTCTTAGCCAATTGGATAAATATTTGGGGTCACCTAGCCATTGAAAGCAGAAAGCAGTAGTGACACAGCTTTCCCTTCAAAGAGCCGTTGAGAAACATTTCTCAAACAGGAAATCCTTCTTTTACTAATGTGGACATATAGATTATTCATATTATAGTTTGTAGAACTACCTAGTTCAGAATCTTGACTGCCAGTTTTCTTGGTTTCTTAGGCTTGAATTTTCATAGACAATTGCAACAGTTCAGATGCCTTTTGAAAGGAATGTAATGAAGATTCAGCATCTGACTATATGTGTGTCTATCCTGAAATAATAATGGAGAGTATACTGTAGATTACATGTTTACCCATCAAATCTGACTTAAAATGTTAAATGGAAGGTTTTATAGGTAAGGTAATTGATTGGGAATGGGGTAGGGGGAGGAGTTGTGGGGGAATAATGTGCATTTCAGTCTCTTAACCCATAGATAAATTTAGGGGAATTGGATGTATTATGCAACTTTGATTTGGGTTGTAAAATGTGTTAAATCCTGTTCATTGAACTCCCATCAACTCTTATAAAATTCATGCTGATCTTCGTTACCGTTGCACGATTGGAAATGTTTAAAACATTGTACAGTTTTAGTATAGAGAAATGTAATGGTTTTTGTGACCAGTTTCTGTCTGCATGTAATTTGGATTTCTCAAATACATTCATTAGTAATTTATCAGTAACATTAGTTTTATTTTTGTTCATCTTCCTAATCTATAAAAAGGGGATATTCTTAGGATAAATACATGAAAAATTATACTTGATAGCTTAACTATAATCAGCTATTTTTGTATTTTTGTAATATTTGTCCACTAAGCTGGAGAAGCAGCCTCATACAGTTGATTTTGTGTATGTGGCTAGTCTTACTGTCACTATGTAAGTAATCTAATGGTTTTAGAAACTAAACTTTCTAGAGCAATAAAATGACTATAATGTTAAGTAAACATAATGTTGATTTCTAATTATGTTTTAAAAAATGAAGTCTTGAATTATATCAAGAAATTTTGGCAGCTGAAGTCATGTTTATTTTGAAGCTGTTAGTTTTTTCCTATAATTTAAAAAGATCTTTTAGATTTATAGAAGAGTCAGAAATGTACAAGAGAGTTTTTTTGTTTTTGTTTTTGTTTTTTGAGACAGAGTCTGTCTCTGTCGCCAAGGCTGGAGTGCAGTGGCGCAATCCTGGCTCACTGTAGCCTCTGCCTCCTGGGTTCAAGTGCTTCTCCTGCCTCAGCCTCCCGAGTAGCTGGGACTACAGGTGCACGCCACCACGCCTGTAGTCCCAGCTGTATTGTAAAAATACAAAATTTTAGTATTTTTAGTAGAGACGGGGTTTCACCATGTTGGCCAGGATGGTCTCGATCTCCTGACCTCGTGATCTGCCTGCCTCGGCCTCCCAAAGGGCCGGGATTACAGGTGTGAGCCACCGCGCCCGGCCAAGAAGAGTTCTTTTGCATACCCTTTACTCAGGTCCTCTCATGTTAACGTTTTACATAACTGTAGAACATTTATCTAAAGTAAGATATTAGCCCAGAACAATACTACTAACTGAAGTATAAAACTTATTTGAATTTCAACAGTTTTTTTTTTTCATTTCTTATTTTCCTTTTGTGTGCTCTGTTTATACCATGATCCATGATTTTTTTTTTAATCATGATTGTCTTTTAAAGATCTGTGTGTCTCTGTTTTGAGTTTTTCCTGTTTATTTTGAAAAGTACTGTTGGTCAAGATAATTGGTCAATAATCCATGTTGGTTTTAACAAAAAGCATTTTAACATTAAAAATATTACAGTATAAAACAACACTCTGTGCTTTAAATTGAGGTTTTATGTCATTTTAGCAGAATTATAATATTTCTGATATACTCATGTTTGACAAGTTGAAACAGATTTGTTTCTTAAAGGAAAGTTTAATATACAAAAAAAGGTAATCTTAAACTTATGAAAAAGTAAATTTTACAATTTGAGCATTACTAGATGTTTAGTTTGCATGAACTCATAGTTAGAAATTCTGCAATAGGAATATCTACAACCGGCTGATTTGGAATTTGAAATTATAGTGTTACATGTATACCTATCAAATTAAAATTAAGGAAATACAATAGCAATATATAGAATGAATGTAGTAAGAGAAATTAACTCTTTACTGCATCGTTGAACTTATTGTTAGTTACAGGTTTAAAAGAAGTTCATTTAACATCCAGTGTGTCTAATTCTTCTGGAAGTGGTGTAGTACCATTGTTCTTCTGGCATTTTTAAATATTAAACCTTTTTGGATAGATGGAAGCCTTATACAAAATCTACTTTATTTTAGCAAGGATTCTCTGTCCTTTTGTATAGTTGGTACCTTACTAATTTAAACTCTAATATCAATCTAAAGAGAAATTTATTAAATGCAATTTGTATTTAGTTTTTTTTTTTTTGGAATAAAGTTCAGAGGTGGATCCTCCTGGAAGAAAGAAAGCAAGCGAACTTTTTAAAGAAAATTAGACTTGAATATTTAAGAGTGTCCCTTACAGAGAAAATCAAGGCCAACTATAATACTAAGCTAAAAGTTATGAACAATTAACAGGTTCTTTTATAGAGCTAAGAATGATGAAACCATCAATACTTCCTTCTTCCTAAAAATCCGGATCAAAACTTCAGGTTAGGTTTCTAAGTTTAGGACATGAATATTATTTTTTTCTGGAAAAGAAGATGAGTATATGTGTAATAAGACAAGTAGAACTGAGAGATTTAGTTTTTTTTTTTTTTTTTAAGTTTTAGTTCAGAATAACATTAATTTTGAGAGACTGAGGTAAAGAACCTTAACTAATGCTAAGGAGTTTATTTTGATTAACATAGGTTATTCTGACCACCACCTCTTCCTTCCTCAATCTCCTTAGAATCTGACAGTCTCAAAGCTGTCACACAAATTAGACTAATTTTGACACTTTGAAATGTAAACTTCAAGGAAGAAGTAGCCACGGACAGTTATGTTTATAATCAGTAGGTGGCACTCTTTCCTCAGGTAGCCCCCCATTTTCACATGATGTGTTTGAAGGTTAAATGCCACCAAAAGTGCTGAGTCAGCTATAAAACTAAGTCCCTGAATTCCATGGCCCTTTTAAATATGTAATCATTCAAGATTGAAAAAAGAAAATTAAGCATTTTTTGTTTGCTTGTTTGTTTTTGAGACAGAGTTTCACTCTTGTTGGCCAGGCTGGAGTGCAATGGCGCCATCTCAGCTCACGGCAACCTCTGCCTCCCGGATTCAAGCAATTCTCTTTCAGCCCTCCAAGTAGCTGGGGTTACAGGTGCCCGCCACCATGCCCAGCTAGTTTTTGTATTTTTAGTAGAGATGAGGTTTCACCATGTTGGCCAGGCTGGTCTTGAACTCCTGACCTCGTGATCCCCCCACCTCGGCCTTCCAAAGTGCTGGATTACAGGCGTGAGCCACTGTGCCTGGCCTGCATTTTTAAAATACTGAATTATTCAAAAGAAGTACCCTGTCAATATGTGCTTTCTAGGAAAACAGTAAAATAGGCCACAATTTGGAGTGACATCATTCAGATCAAGGTCTATCCAGTTTTTTCTTTTCATGCTAAGTGCCTACATCACCGAAACACACTAATATAAAATTATCCTTTCTCCTTCATTTTCAGATATGTAAAAAATGGTACTGAAAATGTTTTCATGATCATTTTGTAGGTAGACTAGATATAGCCCGTTGAACCTCTTTTAAAATTTAGACTTTTGATAGTAATATAAAAGCATATTGAAATTTGTAGATATTATATGAGGAATGGCACCTACATTTGAAAATTATGCTTGGCTTGTAGAGACAACTAGTTTCTCTCTCTCTCTCTCTTTTTTTTTTTGAGACAGATTCTCACTCAGTTGCCCAGGCTGGAGTGCAGTGGTGCAGTCTTGGCTCACTGCAACCTCTGCCTCCTGGGTTAAAGCGATTCTCATGCCTCAGCCTCCCTAGTAGCTGAGACTACAGGCGTGCACCACCACACCCAGCTAATTTTTGTATTTTTAGTAGAGACAGGATTTCACCATGTTCACCATGTTGGTCAGGCTGGTCTTGAACTCCTGGCCTCAAGTGATCTGCCCGCCTCGACCTCCCAGAGTGCTGGGATTATAGGTGTGAGCCACTAAGCCTGGCTGAGACAACTAGTTTCCCTTAACAACTCATTGGAATTCTCTAGGATTAGGAGAATTCCACAGAGCCTATATGATATTATAGCTCAACATTTAGTATACCAAAGGCATACCCGTGTAAATCTAGGAGTTATTTCCAGAGATTGTTTTTAAGGAGCAGTCTTATATTCAGGGTAGAAAGTTATGATTGGATCTGCTATTAAGGAGAACAAAGGAGCTTCTAAAGGTTTGGGAGGTTTCCTGGTAGTAACTATTCTAGGAAATACTTATGTTTTAAGGTGATGTTCACATGGGTTCTTTAGAAGGAACATAGTCAAGTGTGATGGATTAACTCTATATAGTCTTTCTCCTCTTGTGCGTGTAGGAAATCTGACCTGCAGTGTGAGTTGATGTGACAAGAGATAAAGAAAGCACAGTATTTTAAAATCTAAAGCAGATTCCTTTCTTAGAAAACAATAGGAAAAAATTATAGATGGATATCTTTGCTGAAATCTAACAATTAGCTCATATTCCATGAGAAAGAATGGCCTAAGAATCATTTCATGTTACCTAGCCTTCTGAAGCTACTCACTTGATGTGCCTAGCACTTTGAAACTAACCTTTTTTTCTTTGTTCATGACAGTTTAATTCCAAATATTTACTATTTTCTCTTGTAACTGTTAGAACAGTTCCTTTTGACATTAATTTTTGCCTACATATATATTTTTAAGTTGAGACCAAATCGGTGAAGTGTTGAGCAAGTAACATTTATGATGTGTGTATATTGGAACAAATGTAAAAGGGTTACAAAGATTAGAAACAGAGTCATAAAAAATGGCTTGATTTATAAAGGCATTACTTTTGGTGCTTTATATAATGGCATATATTGAACTAAAAATTTGTATATACAGTATGTCAGCATTTCTTAGTAACTTCTCTTGAATCCATTTTTAATATCTAATATTGTACAGGTTGGGGAGCTACATTCTTCAGGCCAATACTATCCAGACTATATAAATTTATAAAATAAATTTGAAAAATTCATTCCCCTGTATTCAAGACCAAAGCACATAAATGCTAATGTAGGGCTCAGAGGGAAATACAGTTCTCCTGCATATTCGAGAAAATGTGAAGTCCTTTCAAGAAAATCTAATAAACATAATAATCATAGCCTGCTGACACTAAGGAAAAAGGACCTCATTCACTCTTTCTTTTATGCAGCGATTTACTGGTCCCTACTGATTTCCAAATTGGATCACGATAGTAAATTATCCATGCTGGTACCTGTGAAAGTAAGCCCTGGGATCCATATTTGTTTTGTGTTCTGCTTAAATCAGCAAGAATGATAAATTTGATGGTGTGAAATTGGAAGTATCAAGGGCTTTCTTTGGTGATTGAGGGAAATAATGTCTCTACTTGTAATTTATTGTGACCCTTTTTCACTGTATATGCTTTGTATGTCTAATATTTATTTCAATGCAAATTAAATTGTTCCTTCATCTGTATTGTTATATCTAAGATTTTATTGATGTTAAAATCTAATTGTGGAATAAAAATCTCTCTGGATTTAAGCAGATATAAAAATGTTATCTTGTAAAAGAACTAAGAACATTTGTAGTTAGAAATCAGCTTTCCTTTGAGCTTAATTGCCTTTTTGTTAGAATAAGGTGAATTTGAACACACTTCTCTTATCCTCAGCCCATCACAAATAATAGAGATGCTGTGATTTTGAGGTCTGATGTGAAACTGGTAAAAATGTGATCTAAGGTGTAACTGGAAAAAAAAAGGAAAGAAAAATTACATTGATGCCTCAGCTGTTTGCTTGATTCTGTACTTTTTTTAATCTAGTGAAATTTATACTCTAGAGATGAGTTATAGCCCTATAATGATTCACAGCATACAGTATATACAAAGTCATCAGTCAACGCAGGATAACAGAGAAATATATTTCTCTTATAGGTGTTTAGAATTTTTTGCCTCTTTTTGACAAGTGGCATTAAGCAATACACTGTACAAGGAAGTTAAATCCTTGTCCATTTGGAGATTGTAATCTAAGAGCATTATGGAAATCAGTTGTATAAAGGCAATTCTGACAGGTGAATAAATATTAATTAGTAAATGAGTTATCTACATAAGGGGAAAAGTGGTAATGCAATAAGTAGAGTTAGGAAAATTGATTTCCTAAAGATTTAGTAGTGTGAGGTCTTAGGGACATATGCATTATTGATTCATAATGCTCTTTCCTTTAGCATATGGAAATATTTGGAGCTGTTTATAAAATAATTCTGAGCTTTGTGAAGGGAAAAATATTTCATTACTCAAGGCTGGTCGAATGGAGAAACTCCAAGAAAGTGGTGCACTGAGATCCTTGAGAATTATCAGTCTAAGCAGGTGATGTGTCAACAAAGATCTTTTAAAAGTGTATGTTATCATGGCAAATTTTGAACATGCACAAAAATAGAATAGTGTAATGAACCTCCATATTCTTATCTCCCAGCCCTCACAATCCTTGGCTATGGTCAAATGTGCCCTACCCTCATCCCTATTCACTTTCCTTTCTCCTGGTTTAAATCATTTCATGTTATTTTAAATGACTTAGTAAAATTTTAATTATGTATCTCTAACATATTAAGATGCTTTTTTAAGATCAATATAAAAAGTTAACGATAGTTATCATAGGTCTTTTAGGTTGGATGACTGGAAATGATTAAGAGTAATGCCCTGATAGGAAAAAGGCTTACGTGATTTTATTGCAATATATTATGAAGGGAGGGGGAAATTCCGATATTTTTTAGTAAAGGGAAGACTTCTCTCCATATATTGTTGCACTCAGGAAAATGCAGAGATAAACATCTCCCTCTTGGGGAAGTTATAGAAAGAGATGTTGCCATTCTACTCTTTACTCTCTCCCTCCCAGTGGAGATCGTGTATCCAACTATTTTTCCCTGAAAACCTGAGTATATGGGATTTTGGTTGGTGGTGTCACCAGAAACAGAATAGGAGGCAGTTAAGTTCTGCAAAGGAAGGGAGTCCTGTTAACCAAAGAAGGGGGCGGGGGTAAGTTGGGGCTATGCCACTAAATTAAGACAAATTTAATATTAGTACCATTGTCTTCATTAAGTTGCCCTTAAAACAAATATTAATAAATATCAAGTAATTAGATTGTGAGTTTGTGAATTTAATCACAGATTTACTTTAAAATTTTATATACTTTAAAAAAATAGTAGTTTGTATCATTTTTTAAAATCCTACGAATTTGGAGCTTTACAACCATTATTGCCTAGTGTTCCAACAATAATAGACCATTCCACTTAAGTAACAAACCAAGACTCTGAAGACACAGAAGTAAAACTTGTAGTAATCCAGAATAAAATAGGTATTTCTTTTTTTTGTCATTAATTTATACAAGATACAGTCACATACTTAGGTTTCTTTAAAATAATGGGTCTTGATACTATGAATTCATAGTATTGTGTTTGGCAGTTCAACTTAGTAATATCCAAAGCATGTAATTCATCTTTTGAAGTGTTTAGAAATGGGCTTTAAAAACAAAAACAAAAACAAAAACACTTTTATCTGGATGGCTAAACTTCCTTTTTGGGCTCTTGTGCTATTGGGCTTATTTTGAATTAATTTTTTTAATGAACTTTATATTTTCCTGTCCTGAGGACAGTCCTTAATTTCAAAAGAAACATTTCTTGGAAAAATATTGAATCTGGACTTTGTGCATGGTGGTTGCATGCCTGTAATCCCAACTACTTGGGAGGCTGAGGTGGGAGAATCGCTTGAGCCCAGGAGTTTGAGACCAGCCTGGAAAACAGCAAGACCTCATCCCCTTTAAGAAACAAAAGAAAAATATTGAAACCATTTCAAGGAAAATATTTTAATATGTGCTATTTTATATTTTTAGTTATGTTCTTAATTATATGGATATATTGCTGGGAATAAAAAAAATTTTTCAAAGTAAGTAAACATCCTAATAACCTACCAGAGGGGTTTTTGGTGGTGGTGTTTGCCTTTTAATATTGTGGCAAAGTTATCCGTAAGGAGACTTATTACAAGTCTATTTGGGTTTTTGTGTTCATTTTACTTATTCTGAAATGGTTTTTTGGCTGCTATAATGTTATACATACATACAGTAGTAATATGCTTTCAGTAGCATCAATGTTTTTAAATCTTTGCTATTAATATACTCAAATAACCTTAAAGCAGGTTTATAAAATCATTCTTTGTTCATTTTCTACTTACTAGTAATTATCACATCCTTAAATTTTGAAACATTAGAATCTTACCTTAATTACAAGTAAACTGCCCCCTGGTGGCAAGTTTTCTGAAAAATAATTCTAGTGGCTCTCATTTTGCTTGTAACTAAAAAAATTGGGGGAAAAGGAAACAGGTTTTGACTGTTGATTTTATTTCCAGCTGGTTTTTACACTAACCTATCTAAGCAAGGTTCAAAAGGGCTTCTTGGTCATGATTTTAACCTTTTCATGCTATAAAAAAAAATTTAGACCATTATCATTTGTTAATACATACTACTAGTTTTCAAGGTGCCTAAGTGAGCTAATAATTTTTTCCATTATATTTATGCAACAAGTAGAAGGACGTTTGGGGGTTTCAATTTAAGACTGAGAAACTAAAATTCCACTGAGAAGTCAGTGAATTTCTTATTGATAGTTGTGAAGGAAAGCTTTAGAATACAGTCCTCATTCAGATATTGTTCACTGAAGTGTGCTTTTTTTTTTTTTTTTTTTTTTTTTGAGACAGAGTCTCGCTCTGTCGCCAGACTGGAGTGCAGTGGTGTGATCTCAGCTCACTGCAACCTCTGCCTCCTGGGTTCAAGTGATTCTCCTGCCTCAGCCTCCCAAGTAGTTGGGACTACAGGCGTGCACTACCACGTCCAGCTAATTTTTGTATTTTTAGTAGAGATGGGGTTTCATCATGTTGGCCAAGATGATCTCGATCTCTCGACTTTGTGATCCACCTGCCTTGGCCTCCTAAAGTGCTGGGATTACAGGTGTGAGCTGCCGTGCCCAGCCATTGAAGTGTGCATTTTTGTATGGTAAGCAACAGTGTCAGAAATGTGCCCATGAATGTTCTTTGGGTTGCCATCATAATTTGGGCATTCACATGATTAGTTCTTTTTAAAAAATTTATAGAATTTGTGGAATACATTTGCTATTGGTACAGTCTCAGAAGAATGGTTTCAGATACTCTTAGATGTCTTTAGAGTTTTGAGCAAGGATAAGAGGAGATACTTAAAGAGTTACTCTTGTAAATGAACATTTTTGACTATTAATGGGTCTCTTATAAATGGATCTTTTATGTCATGCCAAGGGGAAAAGAAGTATTGTGTAATCCATACACCAAATATTCCATTTATTTTGCCTTGAAACAATACATTATTACAGATATCAGTAGAACTTAACACTGGTTAATTATTTTATTTCTAATAATTTTTAATTTATAGACTGTCTAGGCCATCTATATTTTCACTTTTTAGTTTCACCATTAAATAGAGTATGCAAAAAGCCTTTTTGAAGAATACGAAAGAAGTTTGGGTTATCATAATTAACCACTTGGTAAATCTGGTTATAAATCACAGTACAAAGTCACATAGACTCTTTTGAGGAATTTTTTTTTTTTTTTTTTCTTGAGACGGAGTCTCGCTCTGTCACCCGGCTGGAGTGCAGTGGCCACACCCGGCTAATTTTTTGTATTCTTAATAGAGATGGGGTTTCACCATATTAGCCTGGATGGTCTCGCTCTCCTGACCTTGTGATCCGCCCGCCTCAGCCTCCCAAAGTGGTGCAATTACAGGCGTGAGCCACCGCGCCCGGCCTCTTTTGAGGAATTTTTAAAAAATGGTTGCTATTGAATATTGATCAGGCTCTTAAGAAAAAACAAATGGCCAAGACCCCAAGTGTTCAAGTAGGTGGTCACTATTACCTAAGGAAAATAAACACAGGATGATGTCACACACACATGAATTGATAATATTGGTAGTAGTGGGAAGACTGAACTGAGCTGGAAAGTACATGGTTTGCCTAAAAGCATTCAGACTTTAAAAACGTGTGCTAATCGCACATTAGATCCAATTTAGCAGCCCAAGTATTAAAACATTATCAAGGAGTTATAAATAATAGCATCAGGAGTGATGGCAGGAAGTCCTCAAATAGTGGTTCCAATTTGTGGACATTCTCTTAGTTTCTCTGGGCCTCGATTTTTTCATTTGTAGAATGTGGCTAGGAAAGGATTATTTGAGGTAGTGTATGTGAAAGTATTTGTATACTATAAAGATTTATATGAACAAACAGCTATATTTTACATTATGTTATGCTTCTCATTTTACCTTTGGAGATTCTGGGACTCTTGGAATTTAAGAGAACGTCCCCCAAGACCATACTTGATGAGTTGGTATTGGCTAAAATTTGTGTGACCATATTTTAAGTCACCTTTCTGAGAAAAAATTCTTTGGATCTGTGTCACCAGTCGAATTACTTTACTCTCTTTTTCTTTTATTTCCATAGGTTTTGGGGGAACAGGTGATGTTTGGTTACATGAGTAAGTTCTTTAGTGATTTGTGAGATTTTGGGGCTTTTGCAAGGGACAAAAAGCAAAAGTTCTATTACTTAGCAAAATCAGATTCACTTCTGTAACTGTGAGAGCACTCTCCAGAAGTACATCTTCAAAATCAGGAAATGATTATAAGTCCTCTTCAAAACCATGCTCCTTCTAAACCCTCCCAGATGAATACATAAGAAGGATGCAAACACAGTCTATGAAATGCTCAAAACTAAATGTATCTGTAATGTTTAGAAAATATAGACCAGAATTACAATTCTGTTTTTATTAGGGATTATCCAGAAATTGGTAGAGACTTGATTTTTATCCTGAGGCACCTAGGAAGAAGCAGGGATAAAACCATTATCATTGGAAGTCACTACAGTCACACCTGAAGAACGACTTTCAGTCAACAATGGTGCATATATCATGGTGGTCCCAGAAAATTAAAATGGAGCTGAAAAATTCATGTCTCCTAGAGGTGCCTTAGCTCTTCTAATGTTGCAGGACAATGTATTGTGTTTGTGGTGATATTAGTATAAACATATCTACTGTGCTGCCAGTTGTATGGAAGTATAGCAGATAAAGTTGTGTACATTAGGTAATACTTGAAAATGACAATAAACAACTATGTCACTGGTTTATGTTATTGGTTATTGTTAGAGTGTACACGTACTTAACAATAACAAGGTAACTGTGAAACAGCCTCCGGCAGTTTTTTCAGGAGGTATCCAGAAGAAGGCAGTGTTATCGTAGATGACAGCTCCATGCATGTTACCGCCCCTGAAGACCTTCCAGTGGAACCTGGAGGTAGAAGACAGTGATATTGATGATCCTAAACCTGTGTAGGCCTAAGCTAATGGGGTGTGTTTGTGCCTTCCTTTTTAATTTAAAAAGTTTAAAAAGTTAACAAGAATTTAAAATAGAAAAAAGCTTATAGAATATGAGGATAAAAGGGAAGAAAATATTTTTGTATGTTTGTACAATGTGCTTGTGTTTTAAGCTAAGTGTTATTACAAAAGAGTTTAAAAAGTTGGCCGGGTACAATGGCTCACACCTGTAATTCCAGCACTATGGGAGGCCAAGGCAGAGGGATCGCTTGAGCCCGGGATGTGGAAACCAGCCTGGGCAACATAGTGAAACCTCGTCTCTACAAAAATTAAAACAAACAAACAAACAAGCCAGGTGTTGTGGTGCACATTTGTAGTTTCAGCTGTCTGGAAGGCTGAGGTGGGAGCATTGCTTGAGCCCAGGAATTGGTGGTTGCAGTGAGCCATGATAACATGACTGCACTTCATCTTGGGCAACAGAGAGACACTGTCTTCGGGAGGCCGGGGGGAAGTCAAAAAGTTTTTAAAGTAAAAAAAGTTACAGAAAGCTAAGGTTTATTATTGAAGAAAGAAAAGTTTAAAAATAAATTTAGTGTAGTCTAAATATATAGTATTTATGAAGTCTACAGTAGTATACAGATATGTCCTAGGCCTTCACGTTCACTCACTACTCACTCACCCAGGGCAACTTCCAGTCCTACAAGCTCCATTCATGATAAGTGCCCTATACAGGTCTACCCTTTTAAAAAAAAATCTTTTATACTGTATTTTTACCGTACTTTTTCTGTGTTTAGATACACAAATAACCATTGTGTTTCAATTGCCTACAGTCTTCAGTAGAGTCACATGCTGTACAGCTTTGTAATCTATGAGCAATAGGCTCTAGCCTATTTGTGTAGTACTCTATACCATCTAGGTTTGTGTAAGTACACTATGATGTTTGCACAATGACTAAATCACGTAACGATGTATTTCTCAGAATGTAATCCTTCATTAAGCGATGTATGACTATATAATGTGACCAGTCTCTAGGGCTCTGAAGTATGACAGACCTGGTTGCCATCACTTTGTAGCTGTGTGACCTGTTTTTCCTCTGTAAAATGGGAATAACAATACCCCATACTTTGTGAAAAGGTAAAATGAGCTGAAACATATAGTGTTTAGCATAGTATTTCACATAATGCTCAGTAATTTTGGCTGTCATCATCATCATCATCAATGGTATGGTTTGGCTTGTGTCGCCACCCAAATTTCATCTTGAATTGTAGTTCTCATAATCCAATTTGAGTGACCTGGTGGGAGTGACCTGGTGGGAGGTAATTGAATCATAAGGGTGGTTACCCTCATGCTACTGTTCTTGTGATAATGAGTGAGTTACCCAGTCTGGGGCAGTTCTTTATAGCAGTGTGAGAACAGACTAATACAGTAAATTAGTACCAGGTACTGGGGCACTGCTGTAGAGATACCCCAAAATATAGAAGCAACTTTGGGACTGGGTAACAAGTAGAGGTTGGAACAGTTTGGAGAGCTCAGAAGTCAGGAAGATGCTGGAAAGTTTGGAACTTCCTGGAGCATTTTGGTGTTGACCAAAATGCTAGTAGTAATACAGACAATGAAGTCCAGGCTGAGGTGGTCTCAGATGGAGATGAGGAACTTATTGGGAACTGGAATAAAGGTGACTCTTGCTATGTTTTAGCAAAGAGATTGGCAGCATTTTGCCCCTGCCCTAGAGATCTATGGAACTTTGAACTTGAGAGAGATGATTTAGGGTATCCAGCGGAAGAAATTACTAAGCAGCAAAGTGTTCAAGAGGTGACTTGGGTGCTGTTAAAAGCATTTGAGTTTTATGTATTCGCAAAGATATGGTTTGGAGTTGGAACTTATGTTTAAAAGGGAAGTAGAGCATAAAATTTGCAGCCTGATGATGTGATAGAAAAGAAAAACCCATTTTCTGAGGAGAAATTCAAGCTGGCTGCAGAAATTTGCATAAAGAGGAGCCAAAGGTTAATTGCCAAAACAATGGGGAAAATGTCTCCAGGGCATGTCAGAGGTCTTCTGGCAGTCTCTCCCATCACAGGCCCAGAGGCCTAGGAATTAAAAATGGTTTTTTGGGCTGGGCCCAGGACCTTGTTGCTTTGTGCAGTTTTGGGGACTTGGTGCTCTGTGTTCCAGCTATGGCTAAAAGGGTCCTAGGTACAGCTCAGGCCGTGGCTTCAGAGTATGCAGGCCACAAGCTTTGGCAGCTTCCATGTGGTGTTGAGTCTGTGGGTGCGCAGAAGAACTGAGATCTGGGAACCTCCACCTAGATTTCAGAGGATGTATGGAAATGCCTGGATGTCCAGGCAGAAGTTTGCTGCAGGGGTGGAACCCTCATGCAGAACCTCTGCTAGGGCAGTGTGGAAGGAAAATGTGTGGTTGGTGCCCCCACACAAGAGTACCCACTGGGGCACTGCCTCATGGAGCTCTGAGAAGAAGGCCACTGTCCTCCAGACCCCAGAGTGGTAGATCTGTTAACAGCTTGCACCATGCTCCTGGAAAAGCCACAGACACTCAACACCAGCTCGTGAAAGCGGCCAGGAGGGAGCTGTACCCTGCAAAGCCACAGGGGTGGAGCTGCCCAAGGCTGTGGGAGCCCACTTCTTGCATCAGCATGACCCAAATGTGAGACATGAAGTCAAAGGAGATCATTTTGGAACTTTAAGGTTTAATGACGGCCCTACTGGATTTCAGACTTGCATGGGGCCTGTAGCCCCTTTGTTTTAGCCAATTTCTCCCATTTGGAATGGGTGTATTTACCCAGTGCCTGTACCTCCATTGTATCTAGGAAGTAACTTGCTTTTGATTTTAGAGGCTCATAGGTGGAAGGGACTTGCCTTGTCTCAGATGAGACTTAGGACTTGGTCTTTTGAATTCATGCTGGAATGAGTTAAGGCTTTGGGGGACTGTTGGGAAGGCATGATTGTGTTTTGAAATGTGAGGACATGAAATTTGGGAGGGGCCACGGTTGGAATGATATAGTTTGGTTGTTTCCCCACCCAAATCTCATCTTGAATTGTAGCACCCATAATCCACATGTATCATGGAGGGATCTGGTAGACGGTAATTGACCTCCATGCTGTTCTCGTGATAGTGAGTTCTCACGAGACCTGATGGTTTTATAAGGGGCTTTCCTCCCCTTCACTCTGCACTTCTCCTTGCTGCCTCCATGTGAAGAAGGGTGTATTTACTTCCCCTTCTGACATGATTGTGAGTTTCCTGAGACTTCCCCAGCCATGCTGAACTGTGAGTCAATTAAATGTCTTTTCTTTATAAATTACCAGTCTTGGGTATGTCTTTATATAGCAACATGAGAACAGACTAATACAATCTATAATTAGAACAATTCTGTGAATTGCTTTATTGAATAAATTGAGTAGTTAACATAATTTCCCACATATTTATATTCCAAAGGATTACAAAATAACTATTCTTCAGATACTTTCTGGTAATTGATGTTTGTAATGATGACCACCCCCTGTCTTGTTCCCTCCCAGATAGTCTAAAATTTTGAATTGTCAAAATTTCAATTTTGGAGACACATGATATTGTGATATAATGGTAACAGGAATGAATAAAGATCAGATACCAGACTTCAGTATTAATTACATACAGCTCTGTGACCTTGGGTAACAAATTTAACCACTCTGAACATCTGTTTCCTCTTGTAAAATTTGGAGAGTAATATTGAATGAAAATAATTTTGTGTGGTGGAAGGTTCTCTCCCCTACCACTCTCTTCCATTTTCTAGAATGTTGAATCTCTCAACGCTATCTTAATAGAAGGGTGTGTTTTTGGCCAGAACACAACTGTAATTACAACTGTAATCCCAGTAGTCTCACAACTGTAATCCCAGCACTTTGGGAGTCTGAGGTGGGAGGAGTGCTTGAGTCCAGGAGTTTGAGACCTGCCTGTGCAACATAGCAAGACCCTGTTCTGTACAAAAATAAATAAATAATTAGTTGGGCATGGTGGCATGTGCCTATAGTCCCAGCTACTGGAGGAGGCTGAAGTGGGAAGGTTGCTTGAGCCTGGGAGGTCAAGGCTGCACTGAGCTGTGATTGCACCACTGCACTCAGCTTGGGTGACAGAGTGAGACCCTGTCTCAATTTAAAAAATATAAATAAATAAAGGATGGGTTTTGATATTGCCTAAGACAGTAAAGCAGAAAAAGCATCAGTGTAATAAGGAAAAATATCTAATTGCATCAGATATTAACATGGGGGGCAGACCCCCATGAGAACTTTTCCCCTCTGCCTCATGCACATTCATGTTCTGAAGCCTGACTGCTATGAATAGCAGAACCAGTCTGAGTAGAGAAATACTGACAACATCCTTTGGAGACAAGACTCAAGAAGAGCTGGAGCAGGGACTTCAAGGAAGGAGTGAGTACTGTATATCAAAAGAACTAAGAGACTGTGTGTGTGTGTGTGTGAGAATTAGCACTGTCCAATAGAAATATAAAGCAAGGTACTAATGTGAGCCATATATGTAATTTTAAATTTTCTATTAGCCACATTAAAAACAGTAAAAAGGTGAAGTTAATTTTTATAATATATTTTATTAAACCCAATATATCAACAATATTATTTCAGCAATAATTAACATAAAAGTTAACCATATTTCACATTTTTTCATACTAAGTCTTTGAAATCTGGCATGGTATTCTTATAGCATATCATATTAGACTAGCTATATATCAAATATTTATGTACATATTCCATAGGCACATATGGCTAGTAGCTAAGATACTGGACAGTACAAGTATTGAGGGTATGAAGGGGATTGTTGGAGATTCTCTGGTAACCATGGTGTCACTTCACAGTGCTCCCCCAGAGTCTAGGACAAACACCCTGTGTCTGTGAATGGAACTTAGGGATAAGTTGAAGAGATCAAAAGAGTGATTCTAGGCTCATTGGCTTGTGGATTTGTGGACCTTGCGTGGTTTGGATTATATGGCCTGAGAATGAAATTGTGAATGAACATTCTTGGAATTTTGTGTGTATGTGTAATTGGCCAACATCAAGACCACCTTTTCCTTCTGTAATGTGGTGTATTGGTCATCATGAGCTGCCATAACAAAATGCCACAGACTGGATGGTTTAACAACCAAAATGTATTTTCCCAGAGTTCTGGAACCTAGGAAGTCTAAGTTCAAGTGCCAGCAAGATAGGTTTCATTCTGAGGCTTCTTCCCTTGGTTTGTTGGGAGTTACCATCTCACCATGTGCTCACATGGCCTTTCCTCAGTGTGTGTGTATGCAGAGATAAATAGATATCTCTCTGTCTTCCTCTTAAAAGGCCACTAGTCCTATTGGATTAGGGTGCCTAATATGGGTGTGCGTCCCCACCCAAATCTCATCTTGTAGCTCCCATAATTCCCACATGTTATGGGGGAGGAACATGGTGGGAGATATTTGAATCATAGGGGTGGCTCTTTCCTGTGCTGGTCTTATGATAGTGAATAAGTCTCACTAGATCTGATGGTTTTAAAGAATGAGAGTTTCCCTGCACAAGCTCTCTCTTTGCCTGCTGCCATCCATGTAAGATATGACTTGCTCCTCCTCGCTTTTTGCCATGAGAGTGAAGCCTCCCCAGCCATGTGTAGCTGTAAGTCCATTAAACCCTTTTTTCTGTATAAATTATCCACTCTCGGGTATGTCTTTATCAGCTGCATGAAAACAGACTAATACAGTAAATTGGTACCAGTAGAGTGGGGTGTTTTTGAAAATATACCCAAAAATGTGGAAGAGACTTTGGAACTGGGTAACAGGCAGAGGCTGGAACTGTTTGGAGGGCTCAGAAGACAGGAAAATGTGGGAAAGTTTGGAATTCCCTTGAGACTTGTTCAGTGGCTTTGACCAAAATGCTGATAATGCTATGGACAATGAAATCCAGGCTGAGGTGGTCTCAGATGGAGATGAGGAGCTTGTTGGGAACTGGAGCAAAGGTGATTCTTGTTATGTTTTAGCAAAGAGACTGGCAGCATTTTGCCCCTGCCCTAGAGATTTGTGGAACTTTGAACTTGAGAGACATGATTTAGGGCACCTTGTGGAAGAAATTTCTAAGCACCAAAGCATTCAAGAGGTGACTTGGGTGCTGTTGAAAGGCATTCTGTTTCAAAAGGAAAACAGAGCATAAAACTTTGGAAAATTTGCAGCCTGACAATGCAATAGAAAAGAAAATCTTATTTTCTGAGGAGAAATTCAAGTCAGCTGCAGAAATTTGCATAAGTAATGAGGAACCGTATGTTAATCACCAAGACAATGGGGAAAATGTCTCCAGGGCATGTCAGAGACCTTTGCAGTAGCCCCTCCCGTCACAGGCCTAGGAGGAAAAAGTGGTTTTGTGGGCCAGGCCCAAGGTCCTTGTGCTGTGTGTAGCCTGGGGACTTGGTGCCCTGCCTCTCAGCTGCTTCAGCCATGGCTGAAAGGGGCCAACATAGATCTTGGACCTTGGCTTCAGTTGGTGCAAGCCCAAAGCCTTGGCAGCTTCCACGTTGTATTCAGCCTGTGAGTGCATAGAAGTCAGGAATGGGGGTTTGGGAACCTCTGCCTAGATTTCAGAAGATGTATGGAAACACCTGGATGCCCAGGCAGAAGTGTGCTGCAGGGGTGGACCCCTCATAGAGAACCTCTGTTAGGTCAGTGTGGAAGGGAAATATGGGGTTGGAGCCCCCACACAGAGTCCCTACTGGGGCACTGCCTAGTGGAGCTGTGAGAAAAGGGTCACCATCCTCCAGACCCCAGAATGGCAGGCCCACTGACAGCTTGCACCCTGCGCCTGGAAAAGCTGCAGACACTTAAAACCAGCCCGTGAAAGCAGCCAGGAGGGAGGCTGTAACCTGCAAAGCCACAGGGGCAGAGCTGCCCAAGACCATGGGAACCCACCTCTTGCATCATTGTGACCCAATGCAAGGCATGAAGTCAAAGGAGATCATTTTGGAACTTTAAGATTTGAGTGCCCTGCTGGATTTTGGATTTGTGTGGGGGGCCTGTAGCCCCTTTGTTTTGGCTAATTTCCCCATTTGGAACAGCTGTATTTACCCAATGCCTGTACCCCCATTGTATCTAGGAAGTAACTAACTTGGTTTTGATTTTACAGGCTCATAGACGGAAGGGACTTTCCTTGTCTCAGATGAGATGTTGGACTGTGGACTTTTGAGTTAATGGTGTAATGAGTTAAGACTTTGGGGGTACTGCTGGAAAGGCATGATTGGTTTTGAAGTGTGAAGACATGAGATTTGGGAGGGGCCCAGGCAGAATGATATGGTTTGGCTCTGTGTCCCCACCCAAATCTCATCTTGTAGCTCCCATAATTCCCATGTGTTGTGTGAGGAACCCAGTGGGAGATATTTGAATCATGGGGGTGGGTCTTTTCTGTGCTGTTCTTGTGATAATAAGTCTCACAAGATCTGATGGTTTTAAAAAACGGGAGTTTCCCTGCACAGGCTCTCTTTTTGCCTGCTGCCATCCATGTAAGACATAACTTGCTCCTCCTTGCCTTTTGCAATGATAGTGAGGTCTCCCCAGCCACATGGAACTGTAAGTCCATTAAACTCTTTTACCTATATAAGTTACCCAGTCTTGGGTACGTCTTTTATCAGCAGCATGAAAATGGACTAATACAGTGCCATTTTGACTTCATTTAACCTTAATTACCTCCTAAAGGCCCTTTCTCCAAATACAGACATACTAGAGGTTAGGGCTTCAACATAGGAATTTTGTGGGGGCCTACTCAGTCCATAGCATATGGGCTTAGTGTTCAAGAAACATATGTAGAAAGTATTTTATAACTAAGAAAGTGAAACTTAGGTGATGGTGGAATCCTGCTTCAGAGTATAGTTGTGATGTAGCACTTTGTGAGTTACAGAATCTGGCTGTGTTCAAGGATGGATGTTAAAGTGTTTTGTAAACTCTAGTGCTATTTAAAATGTTTGGCGATATTACTAGATTACTATGTCTTGCACATAGTGCTGAAAATAAATACTTTAAAAAATGAATTTGGCATGGTAATGATATATTTTATTACATGCATCAGATAGTGTTGACTCTAAAGCTCTATATCAATATATCAATGTTGGGGGTTTATAGCACCACTAATAATGTTTTAGTACATATTTCTGGCTTTTGATTCTTAGAAACCACATTAAATCATATATGCTAATTCTAGTTGTCAGAAGCATTAGGTCATCAGAATGTCCCCAAAACAATCCATGAACAAATTGTGTCAGTTATACCTTCAAAATATATTCAGAAATACCCAGGCACAGTTTGCACACATGTAATCCCAGTTACTTAGGAGGCTAAGGAAGGAGGACTGCTTGAACCCAGGAGTTCAAGACCAGGTAGGGCAACATGGTGAGACCCCATCTCAAAAAAACAGAAACAAAAAACAAACAAACAAACAAACAAACAAATCTAACATATATCCACAATCAGATTCTCTCTTCACCCAGCTCAATTATCACTGTGAATAAACAACCTTCATGTCTTACCTCGATTATTCCAGTAGCTTCCTCACTTTTCTCTTCTGCTTTTGCCTGCCTCTCCCCAATTTGTCTTGATACAGCAACCACAATAATTCTGTTAAATCATACATCAGAATATGTCTCCTTTGCACAAAACCCTTCTGTGGCTTCTACTCTCAGAGCTCTTGCAGTGACCAACAAACGCCTCTTGATCACACTTCTTGTTCCTCATCTCCTACTACTTATTCCCTCATTTGCTGTGTTCCAGCCACACTGGCTTTTTGCTCTTTTTTGAATTTGCCAAGTACAAAAGTACTCCTCCTACCTAGAATGTTGTCTTAGATATCAATTTGACTCATTCCTTTACCTCCTTCAGATCTTTATTCAAATGTCACCTTGGTGAGTCCTCTCCTCACCTCCCTATTTAAATATACTACACCCACTTCCACACTGACATTTCTTTTTTCCTGCTTGATTTTTCTCTATAGTACTTATTGCCATATAGTGCCTATCATAATGCACATAGCATTATCACACATTTGTTTATTTTGTTTCTCATTTGTGTCCCCACCAGAGTGTAAGCTTCATTAGGACAAGAATCATTTTTTGTTTTGTTCATTGTTAAAAACCAGTTCCTGGAACGTAGTAGGCACTCAGTAAATACACATTGAATGCTTGAAACAAAACTTACTCTAGTTAAACAGAAGAAGAATTTTTTTAAAAAGGATATTAGGTATTTAAAAGTCTGGACGGAGTAGGGAATCAGGCTTGGAAGCTGTCTAACCAGGAATAATGCAGTTTCCATTGGGAACAGTCACCACTATTACTGGGACACTCCCCTGGACGTGTGTCCTTACCACCTCCACTGGTTGTATTTTGCCTTACGCCTCTTCCCTTGCAGAATATGTTCCTTGAGATGCTTTACTTTTCCCATTACTTTATTTCAAATTGTAGCTTCTCATAGATGTTCTGATGGTTGGTTGGTGGTTTGTCACATGCGTGGGCCCTTACTCCAAAGGAGCCCAGGAGAGCAAGTTCCAGCCTTCTACTTTGGGGAGGTAGGCTCACAGGTAGGACATTCCCCAGATATTGGAAGTATGTTCAAAATATGCTGTGCAGTCACAAAATATAAATGCTCTTCACTGGCACTGAGTGCTATCATTAAAAAAAAAAATCTAGCTCAGGAGACCTGAAGTTATTTTAAAATTTTATGTGTAATCCAGAATCCATTTCCCATAGCAATTGTTAAACAATGTCTGCTTTCAAATTTATTATTCTTCATTCCTGACCTTGTTTCTAAGCTTAACCAATCACATATTTTCTCATTTGACATCCCAGTGATTAATAGCTGAAACCCATTGCCTGGAGAATGGTTTCCATTGTGATGTGGTACTCCTTGGGTGGAGAGTGGGATGAACAGGCAACAGAATGCTTTGTTTATGGAAAAGGAATAAGAGTGTGAGTCCATTATCAGAAAATGCAGCAAGGGTGTAAAATATTGGGCTGCCATGTTAGAGCTCACCTGTTACCATAAAAACCTCTGTACTCAGCAGCTGGGTCAGTGGGAAGCCTGCTGCCCAGTTCGAATGGTATATTGAATTATATGACCAGTCTTGGCATCAGTTTAACATATTTTTAAGTAACTTTTATTTTTTCTTCCTTTCTTTTAGTTCCTTTTTTTTTTCTTGCAAGTAGGAAGCAGGAATGACTGTTCAATTATTAGATATTCAAGTTTAGAATTCACTGTCATTACTGCACAATTCATTTGCTGAAATAACAAGTAGCAGATGCTACAGTGCAAGTTAATGAATAATTCTTATTTGTACTCTGGCCTTTCATTGCAATTCATTTGTTACAGACATGTGGGTTTAGTAATTATTATTCTCACACTTTCTAAAATGTTTTTAGCTTTTTAAAAAGCATTTTGCTCATTTTTTTATTTCCTTCTGTTTGTTTCATTCTATTTATTAAATTCTCCCATTTATCCCAATTGTTTGGGAAGTCTCACGGCTCTTTGTGGTTCTCTTCTGAGAGGAATATGAAATACTTCAGTTGATTTGTTCCTTATTGCAAATAAGCCAAAGCCATGGCTCATTTACCATTACCGGGTTTGTTTACCATTTCACAGGCACACTTGAGGCCTCAGCTTTCAAGGGCATGTTTTCAGCCTGTTACAAACCATGCTTGGCCTTCCTTCTCTAAAGTCTGCTCCTTCCTAACCAGGAAACAGGGCAGGAATGGAATTTTCTTCCCATTCCAGTTTCTCTTTAGCTGCTTGTGTCCAGAAGTTGATATGGCATAGCTAAAATTAATACCTGAATTGACCCAGTTCACCTTCTGTTTTAGAAACAACAACAACAAAAAAATTGGCTAAAAAGTAAAGGCCTGGGTATTTTTAGAAAGAGCAATAATTAGTGTAAAATGTCACAGAAATATAATACGTTTAGATTCATGTCAGACAAAAGTTATTTCCAGCAAGCTTCTCAAAGACAAGAAAAGGGATGTTGGAGATATTGGGAAAAAGTATAGTGAAATTGGTAAGAATAAATAAGCTGCAGTGAAGCCTATCTGAAGCATTTGGAATATGACTTTGCAAGAGGCTCAGAATAGAATAGAGTAGGAATCTATCGCTGTTTATCTTTTTACCTCCCTATCCCTCTTGTATAGATATTGGAGTAAAAAGAGGAGGAATGTTGCCCCTTGTTCCTCTCTCTGTGACTCACAACAGTGATGCTAAAGTGAGGAAGTGGCTTCAGCCATGAACAGAGGTGGGGGATGGGAAAAACGGTCAGTATTAAGAGGCATGTGGCATGTGTGAAGATTTAGGAATTTAAAACACACACACACATGGTGGAAGCTGGTAAGCCTTGCCTTTTATACACAGTTCTGAATTTTAACTCTGAGGAGAGGAGTTTTTTGGGGTATAATTCTCTGTCGTAAGAGGCTGCCCTGTGTGTTGTAGGATGTTTAGCAGCATCTCCAGCCTCAACCCACTCGATGCCAGTAGTATCCAGTTGTGACAGCTAAAAATGTCTCCAGATATTGCCAACAGTTGTCCCAGGATGAGAACCACTGCTGCAAAGGTCACACAATGTGGTTGGGCAGGGTGAGTATGGGACCTTGAGCTGGGGTAAGACCTGAGGGGCAGAGTTGTGAGAGTTATGGGAAACGTTTCCAATTTCTTCTATGGAGAAATGAGAAGAGATGGTGGATGAAGGAAATGGAGTGGCATGGTGGGAATGGAGTATGTAAATTCCTAAAAGAGAAGGAAAGAATCCTAAAGGCTGAAATAATTTTTTAAGACAGTAGATAAAAAGTCATGTAGCATTTAAGGAGACTTATTTTTTCTAGAAGGTTGACTTATATGTTTATTGAGAGGGAAGGAAAGTTAGTTAATCAGAAAAGAAGGGGGAGGTGGGGATGGTAAATGAGTTAAAAAAAAAAAAAAAGTTAAATAATGAATAGGACTGGCCAGGCGTGGTGGCTCATGCCTGTAATCCCAGCACTTTGGGAGGCCGAGGCAGGCGGATCACAAGGTCAGGAGTTCGAGACCAGTGTGGCCAATATGGTGAAACCCCATCTCTATTAAAAATACAAAAATTAGCCTGGCATGGTAGCGGGAGCCTGTAGTCCCAGCTACTCGGGAGGCTGAGGCAGGAGAATCGCTTGAACCCAGGAAGCAGAGGTTGCAATGAGCCAAGATCGCGCGACTGCACTCCAGCCTGAGCAACAGAGCAAGACACACACACACACAAAAACACAAAACACAAAAAACGAATAGGACCTACTATTTGATAGCACAATGGGGTGATTATGGTCAATAGTAACTTAATTGTATGTTTTAAAATAACTTAAAGAGTGTAATTGGATTGTTTGTAACTCAAAGGATAAATGGTTAAGGGAATGGACACCCCATTTACCCTGATGTGCTTATTTCGCATTACATGCCTGTATCAAAACATCTCGTGTACCCCATAAATATATACACCTACTATATATCCACAGGAATTAAAAATTGAAAAAAAGAAGTGGAAATAGATTGAAAGCTCTCCCTGTAGGGTAGAAGTTGGATAGATTTTGCAGAAATAACCTTAATCCCTTATTCCTCTCAGTGAAGGAGCCTATGAAATAAAGGAGAATTAAACATGTAGTTCTTATAATTTTCATTCCTTCATTCACTTATCTATATCCTATGTCCCATGTAGTATATTATACACTAGACAGTAAGGATAGAAAGATGGATAAGAAACAATCCCTGTCTAAAGATGTCCACAGTATACTAGGGTAGACAAAGATGTGTAATCAGTTTGATTGAGAATCTCACCTCAAGAGGCATAAGCTTGAAAGTCTCATCATTTCTACACTTGGTATTTTGTCAGATTTCATTGCTTCAAAGTATCAGCCTCCTTAGTTATTAAAACTTTCATTCTAGGTATTAAGATTAGGTCCTACTGATTTAAAATATTAGTCTCATATTTATTTCAAAAACTTCCTCCATGCCTTCCAGAGCAGACTAGACCCGTAGTTCCAACTTTCTTTATACACACCCCTCTTTTTTTCCATGTGCCTGCTCTTCCGATGGTGGGGTCAGGAGGTTTAAGAAGGAAAACAGGCAATGCCTTAAATGTCTGACTGCCGCCATTTTGCTATCTGCTTTCTGTAGGTCATTGTTAGAATATATGGGGTTCCTAACAGCCCCACTGATAACTCAGTATCAAGCAGTCCTCTATGCTTTGATAGCCCTTTGCAAGACTTCTGCATCTGTCAGCTGACTTCCATTTGGCAGTGGTGAAACACATTCTTCTGATACATAGAAATCCCTTGTCCCATGTTATGTTCCATGGCAAGTGTGTGGGCCTCAATCTCCTGTGCTCTTTGTGATCCCAGCTCTGGGGCCTGTAGATTCCGACAGGATCCATAGTCCAGATATCACCGGATTTCTCTGTAGTCCCTACCAACTCTCCCCAGTCCTCCAAAATTCCTGGAAATTCATAGCGTAGGGGGAGTCAGCAAGCTTTGTGGCAAAGGAAACATCCAGATGGGGACTGGAGATATCAGCCTCCTCTTGAAGACACCCCAAAACTTTACTAGTATCATGTAATAGGTGCTAATGTCCTGAACAGAACATGAAAGACACTAACCATTAATGAAACAAATGGACAATTTGGATAAATTCATAATTTATTTACTTATTTTTCTTTCTTTTTGAGACAAGGTCTTATTCTGTCTCCCAGCTGGGCTGGAGTGCAGTGGGGTGATCACTGCAGCCTCAACTTTCAGGGCTCAGGTGATTTTCCCTCCAAGACTCCTAGGCTCAAGTGATTTTCCCTCCCAGTCTCCTGAGTAGCTGGGTCTACAGGTGTGCACCATACCCCGCTAATTTTTGTATTTTATTTATTTATTTATTTATTTATTTTTTGAGACAGAGTCTTGCTCTGTTGCCCAGGCTAGAATGCAGTGGCGTGATCTCGGCTCACTGCAAGCTCCGCCTCCCGGGTTCACGCCATTCTCTTGCCTCAGCCTCCCGAGTAGCTGGGTCTACAGGCGCCCGCCACGATGCCCGGCTAATTTTTTTTATTGTTAGTAGAGACGGGGTTTCACCATGTTAGCCAGGATGGTCTCAATCTCTTGACCTCGTGATCCGCCTGCCTCCGCCTTCCAAAGTGCTGGGATTACAGGCGTGAGCCACTGTGCCCGGCCTAATCTTTGTATTTTTTTAGAGACAAAGTTTCACCATGCCGCCCAGGCTGGTCTCTAACTGTATTTTAAAAATACAGGCGGCCGGGCGCAGTGGCTCACGCTTGTAATCCCAGAACTTTAGGAGGCTGAGGCGGGCCGATCATGAGGTCAGCAGATCGAGACCATCTGGCTAACACGGTGAAACCCTGTCTCTACTAAAAATACAAAAAAAATTAGCCAGGCGTGATGGCGGGCGCCTGTAGTCCCAGCCACTTGGGAGGCTGAGGCAGGAGAATGGCGTGAACGTGGGAGGCAGAGCTTGCAGTGAGCTGAGATCGTGCCACTGTACTCCAGCCTGGCCGACAGAGCGAGACTCCGTCTTAAAATAAAAAATAAAAAAATACGAAATACAGGCAGGGCGCGTGGGCTCATGCTTGTAATCCCAGCACTTTGGGAGGCTGAGGCGGACAGGCTGCTTGAGCTCAAGAGTTCCAGACTAGCATCGGCAAAGCAGGGAGACCCCATCTTTACAAAAAAATTAGCCTGGCATGGTGTTGTGAGCCCATAGTCCCAGCTAAGTAGGGCAGAGGTAGGAGAATCACTTGAGCCCAGGAGTTCCAGGCTGCAGTGAGCCGTGGTCGTGCCACTGGACTCCAGCCTGGGTGAGAAAGCAAGACCCTGTCTCAAAAAGAGAAAGGAAAAAATTTAACATCAAGAACTTCCTTTCATCAAGACACCACTGAGAGAATACGACAACCCACAGAGTAGGAAAAGAGATTTGTAATACACATCTGTAACAATGGACTTCCTCCTACAATACAGAGGAAAAAAAGTAGCAACACTTCCGCTTGCAACCGGACGGAACTTCCTGTCACGGAAAAGAACATCCTGTCACGGAGAAGAACATCCTGCAGAATTTCCTGTCACGAGGAACATTCCGCAGGACGAAATGGAGGCTGAAAGGCTGCGACTCCTCGAGGAAGAGGCCAAGCTGAAAAAGGTAGCCAGAATGGGATTTAATGCATCTTCCATGCTCCGAAAAAGCCAGCTAGGTTTCCTCAACGTCACCAGTTACTCCCGTTTAGCCAACGAGCTGCGTGTGAGCTGCATGGAGCGGAAAAAGGTCCAAATTCGGAGCTTGGATCCCTCCTCTTTGGCGAGCGACCGATTTAACTTCATTCTGGCGAGTACCAACAGCGACCAGCTTTTCGTAGTGAACCAGGTCGAAGTCGAAGGCTCCAAGTACGGCATCATCAGCCTGCGAACTCTGAAGATCCCTTCGTTCCACGTGTACGTGCTCAGAAACCTCTACGTCCCCAACCGGAAGGTGAAGTCCCTGTGCTGGGCCTCGCTGAACCAGTTGGACTCTCACATTCTGCTGTGCTTCGAGGGAATCACAGATGCTCCAAGCTGTGCAGTGCTGCTCCCAGCGTCGCGGTTCTTAAGTGTTCACACGAGAGTTAACCAGCCTGGCATGCTCTGCAGTTTCCAGATCCCAGAGGCCTGGTCCTGTGCGTGGTCCCTCAACACCCGGGCATATCACTGCTTTAGTGCAGGCTTGTCTCGGCAGGTCCTGTTGACCAGCGTGGCGACGGGACACCAGCAGTCATTTGATACCAGCAGTGATGTCTTGGCCCAGCAGTTTGCTAATACGGCTCCTTTGCTGTTTAATGGCTGTCGCTCCGGGGAGATCTTTGCCATTGATCTGCGTTGTAGAAATCGAGGCAAGGGGTGGAGGGCCACTCGCCTGTTCCATGACTCAGCAGTGACCTCTGTGCAAATCCTCCAAGAAGAGCAATGCCTGATGGCATCAGACATGACTGGAAAGATCAAGCTGTGGGATCTGAGGGCCACTAAATGTGTAAGGCAGTACGAAGGTCACGTGAATGAGTCCGCCTATCTGCCCCTGCATGTGCACGAGGAAGAGGGAATCGTGGTGGCAGTGGGCCAGGACTGCTACACGAGAATCTGGAGCCTCCATGATGCCCACCTGCTCAGAACCATCCCTTCGCCGTACTCTGCCTCCGAGGACGACATTCCCAGCGTGGCCTTCGCTTCTCGGCTCGGGGGCATCCGGGGAGCAGCACCAGGGCTGCTCATGGCTGTCCGGCAGGACCTTTATTGTTTCCCTTTCAGCTAATTCTGCAGGTGGCAGCGCGGCCGAATGTGGATTTGACTTAAGGAAGTTAAGAGTATCTTATTACCGTTTCTGTGAGAGCATTTTAAGAGACGTGTTGTATATAGATCGCATCCATCCGGCTGCCAGGGGTAAGGTGTTAAGAGTTTTATGTGGCGACATTCTTGTAAAGTTATTTCAGTTAAACGGTGGACTTAACTTGAAAGTCCTTTTCATAAAAGGTACCTGTTTTCTCTTGTTGAATGCCTTAGAACAGTTAACCACCTCCCCAACCCCCCCCCTTTTTTTTTTTAATAATTAAGACTTTTCTAAGGACTGAAGATTGGCAAAAACTAAAATAAATTAAAGCAGCTTCTTTCACTAGTAGCCCTTTAGAGAAGCATAATGATGGTACTGGTAAGACTGTTTGACTAATCATACAGGGTCCCAGGCATCTGCGCTTGAGGAAGCCAGTGGGAGTGGAGACAAGGGAGAGGTAATTTCTCGGAGTCTCTACAGAAATATTTAAGGCTGGAGTTTGGAATCATTAAATTTGGCCTTCTCAAACTCAATAGCAGATCTCTTAAGATTCTCCTTTTATTGTTACCATCCATAGGCATTGGAAGGAAAGATGGATCTTTTTAAATACTAGAAGTTTTAAACAGTCCTTGATGTGCTTTTGTTGAGGTACCTTTCACAATGTAAGGTACAGCAGCTCCGGTTTCTATTATGGTGACTTGAAGTTCAAATTCAAGGAATTGGCTTTGACTTTTTGTAATCTAGGAGCGCAGCAGTTTGTGAGAGATTTATTAAAAATGTTAAAGAGCCTGTTTTTCTACTAAGCAAGGAAGAAAAAAAACGTGTAATAATGTTAGTTGCTACTTCTTAATAGCCAAAGCCTGGAAATGATCTGAATTTCGAAAATGCTAAAATTCGTGATATAATCATACAATCGGATACTGCATAATAATAGAAAATAAGGCACACTTGCTATGTGAAACAGTATGGACCAATCTCAACATGTTGACTGAAATTAGGTAGAAATGAGTACAAACTGTATGATTCAATTCTAAAGTTCAAAAGCAGTAAAAACTTGTCTATGGTGATTAAAGGTAGAGTAGTACGTACCTCTGTAGAAAGAAAGGATTTTTTTTTCTTTTTCTTTTTAGGATGTTTGAGAAGTGACATGGGGAAGCTTTAGGAATGCTGAGTTTTCTTTATCTTGACACTTGATACATACGTAATTCATATATCTATATGCTTCACGTTTTTATAGTTTACTGTATATATGTTATTCCTCAAAAAATAAAAATAAGCAATTAGGACACTATTGTAGTTAGTCAGGCAAGGGACAATGATGCCTTGGACCTGCATGTGTGAGAAGTAGAAATGATCAGAAATGATTGCATTGGAAGATCATTCGAAGGTAGTATTATTGATAAGGCTTGCTGATGAGAGTAAACTAGAAAGTGAAAGAAAAAAGGATGGCAGCCTTTTTTTTTTTTTTTTTTTTTTTTGAGACGGAGTCTCGTTCTGTCGCCCAGGCTGGAGTGCAGTGGCGCGATCTCGGCTCACTGCAAGCTCTGAGGATGGCAGCTTTTTTGTTAACTTTAGAATTGGTAGATGATGGTGTCGTTTACTAACCTGGGGAGGATGAGGAGAAAAAACTTTAGGTGAAGGGAATGATGCTGAGTTTTAGACATCTACTAAACCTCCAATTGGAGATACAAAGTATTCTGCAGATCAGGGGTCATGTCATGGCTGGTAATACAAATTTGGTGACTTCAATACATAGAATTAAAATAGATGGGATAGATGTGCTTTATATGACATAGATGAGGTTAATGTAATTACATATTGATAGAAGATGAGTAGATCAATAGAGAAGATATGGGAGTGTGGTTAGGCACAGATTTTTGGAATCCTTTCAGTCAGTTTTTTATACTAACTTGATATGTGACATGAGAAATTGTGTAAGCTTTACTTGCTGTTGTTTCTTCAGTGTAAAATGTCTTAGATAATAAAACTAAATGATAAAGTAGATACAGGGTTAAAGGATATGTATCTTGTCCCTTTTACATTGTAAGCATTCAAAATAAAACAATTAATGAAGAAAAGACATTGTAATCAGTAAGAACTAGCTGCAGACATATATATGTATATATATGTCTGATACTGATATGACATTTATTTGGCAATTGACAAAAAATGACTACATAACTTGATAAACTGTTTATCCTCATTTGCAAAGAAAACAAATGCAAAAAAAAAATCAGTAAGAAAAACACACCTAAAAGAAAGGGAGGCAATAGTCTTGAATAGGAGAAAAAGAGGAGATCCAAATGGCTAATATACATTTGAAAAGGCATCCAACTTCATTTATTGTCAAGGAAATGCAAATTAAAACCACAGTGCCACACCACTTTCACTATAATGGTTAAAATAAAATAGATCAGGTGGAGTGACGTTGGGAATTAAAAAAAGAGAAGCAAATGTTGGTGCAGTTGTGAGCAAATAGAACTTTCATATACTGTTGAGTGTATACTGGTACAAGCACTTGGAAAAGTTAGTAATTGCTAAAGCTAGAAGTTTGCATACTCTATGACCCAGTAATTTCAGTCCTAGGAATATATTAATCAGAAATGCATACCTGTGTCCACCATAATTTGTTAATAGCTCCAACTGGAAACTACCCAAATGTTCATTAATAGTAGAGTGGATAAATTGTGGGATATTAACACAATGGAATCCTTTTTGCAGTGAGAATGAACATAGCACTATGGACAAATCCTGCAAACATAATGTTGAAATAAAGATGCCAAACACAAAAGAGCACATATTGTACAACTAATGCACATAAAGTCCCTAAACAGGCAAAATGAATCTATGTTCTTAGAAGCAGGATTAATGGTATACTTGTAGGACAGAAGAGTAGTGACCAGAAGAAGATTCTAGGAAGCTAGCAATGCTGGTGTCATGCCAGACCCCTAGTGACTCCAATAGTAATGGCACTCTGTCCGAGAGTCCAAAGAAGATGCGTAGACAGCGAACAAGACTTGGGTTTATTGGGGGAACTTATATATAGGGATGGTCCAGTGGTAGTAGGCTGGACAGAAGAACCACTACTGTTTGTAAAAAGCATGCAGTTTATATAGCATTTTCATTTAGCACACTCCACCTAGCAAACTCCATTTAACCCAAAGCAAAGGACCTTGATCCCCTATATTGCCTGTGTTGTAAGGGATGGGCTGGGGGTTCAGACGTCCTTCATAGATAAGGAGTGAAACTCAGGGTTAGTCGCTCCTGTTTCCTTAGTTTGGGATTCTGAGCACACATTCGTTTTAGATCACAGGGTCGTTCTCAGGATATGGTTGTTACTGCTGTCAGGTGCATCCGCTCTATAGCGGGGTACTGGCTACACAGTTTTTGTTCACTAGTGATAATTGTTAGAGCTATGCCCTTAATATATGTGTCTTGTGTGTATTATACTTCAATAAAAAGTTAAATTTTAAAAAACCTAGTAAGACTTTCTCTTGCTGCCCCCACCTGTGGCTTTGGGGAAGGAATTGACTCTTCACAAATGCTGCCCTCTCTAAAAATATTACACCTCCATGCTCTGTCTCAGCTTAATTCTTCTCAAGGATAAAGGTTATCAAACAGTCAGTCTCTTGCCTCCAGAAGTATTTAATAACTCAATTATTCCAGCTGTAATATGAATCTTGTTCACTACCCTCTAAGGAAAAGGTGTGTGTGTATGTGTAACTTTTTCTCCACCATACCAGGTAAATTGCAGAGAAGGAGCTTTTATTGGAGAAGCTAAGAAGTGTTGAATAAGAGAGCTATGATCCAGGAATACAGTTATCATTGGAGAAATCATTCTCCTTTTCTTGGATGGAAGTGGCAAAGAGTGAACCTAAGTTTAATGGTAGTGGAATACTAAATGGCTATTTGACAAGATAATTGTGACAAAAAAAATCCCACAAGTAATTTCATAGGATAATGTCAGAGGGAAAACCTGTAAGAACAAGCCACTCCTTCCTTCTCTCCTCCTCTACAATGCTCACTCAACCATGTAAATTGATTTGGAGTTAGAGGACCTGAGTCTGACTCCATCTTCTGTGACATTCTTGCTAAGTGAACTGTAGAAAAAACCTTTCACCTCTGAAAAATGGAGATGAGGATTAGCAACCTGGTCAGAAACCACATCAAGTGCATGTTTCATTTCTTTTGCATGTTTGCCTTTACAGGCCAAATGTGTCTGTGCAGACCCTTATTGTTTCTGACCATTGTTGTACAGGAGAGGGGGTGTGACCAGGTAATTCTTTTTACCCATGTATAAGCCACTTTTGTTTTCTGTTTGTTTTTTTGGTACAGATGGGATCTTATCGTGTTGCCCAGGCTGGTCTTGAACTTCTGGCCTCTTGCCTTAACCTCCCAAAGTGCTGGCATTACAGGCATGAGCCACTAGCACCTGGCTATAAGCCATTTTCTTTCTTGCTTCTTTTTTTTTCAAGACAGAGTCTCACCTTGTTGCCCAGGTTGTAGTGCAGTGGTATAATCTCGTTTTGCTGCAACCCCCACCTTCTGGGTTCAAGTGATTCTTATTCCTCAGCCTCCCGAGTAGCTGGGATTACAGGTGTGCACCACCACGCTCAGTTAATTTTTGTATTTTTAGTAGAGAAAAAGTTTTGCCATGTTGGCCAGGCTGGGCCATTTTCTTATTGAAGTGTTCAGGTGGGCAAGCTCCCTCCTCCCCCACTCCTAGAGGCAAAGAAAAAAAAAATCGCCAAAACGTGATGACAACAAATATGTCTGTGTTCAAAATTAAATTTGTGTTCTTGGTAAGCCTCATGATAGAGCCACTTACTTTATTTTGTAATGGATTATCTAAGTCAGTTTTCCAGATAACCAGTCAAGTTTGTCTCAAGATCAGAATTATTTTCCCAAAGCTATAGACAGGATGAAACCAAGCAATAGTAGTTAGCTCAATTGCACAAGCAAATTTCTGAAAGATGTTGGAACTTCTTCAGAGTTAATGGAAAACCTTGCAGGAATTATGGTGTATGGTAATAATCAAATGACACTTCACTCCTTTCCTACTTCTGTTTCTATCTATCTGACTTAATAGTTCCCTATATTTAGGCATCTATTTATATCATGTATCCTCATGAAACTTGGACAATTTTATACCATGTTGATCACATGAGTAAAAAATATCTGGGGAAATTCTCTCTTAACCTACATTCCAGGAAAAAAAAAATAGGAACACCATATTATCATTCAAGTCTTTTGAGAAGACCTCACATTTTCTTCCAAAGGCAAGTACCCATTGACTTAGAAAGGGTGGTGTTTAAGATCAAGATCTTTGTGCCTTGGTTTCTTCATCTACCTATAACTTATTTAAGGTATTATGAATGAGACAGTGTACACAGAGGGCCTGGCAATTAGTAAATGATTAATATTACTACCGCTGCTATTAGTTTTAAATTATCAATATATTTATTTATAAATTTGCTGCCTCTTCCAGTAGAAAATAAGCCCTATGATACTAGAATCTTACCTATTATGTATAGGTAGGCAACGCTGAATGTGTCTCAAATGGAGCATAAAAACAAAGTCTCTTGGTAAGGATGGGATTTAGGGTCAAAGGAAATTCTCCTAAGGAACTCTAAAACTGACATTATCTTAAGTTTTAGCACTTGGGGAAGTTTCAAAGACTTTCCAAAAGGATAAGTATATCATGATATGTAGGTATAAATACCAAGACAACTGCAGTTATTTTAATCCAAGTCTGTTGAGGCTTTATTATGTGATACAGCATTGTGAGAGTTAAGGTAACAGAAAATGATACACTTTGTTCTTCAAACTTATTTGGCAAATCAAGGGTACTGGAGGTTTATAACAATTAGTAGTGTCTAAGTCAAGTTACACCCCAACTATACCAGGAAAAAGAAGGACAGGAAAGCACACACTGTGAAATTTTACTGTGCACCAACATATTTTACACATCAGGTGGGCTGTTATGGAAATTAAGAACTCTGCACAAAATGTATTTTTTTAAAAAGTTTTATCAAAAAAGGAACATTTTCTTCTAAAAATGATTAGTACAGCTAAACAAAATAAAAATAATCCTATCGCACAAATTAAAAATAAAACCTGAGAAGTTTTGATCAGGCTTGCCTAAAATCAGTTGAAACCAAAGCCATTTTAAGAATCCAAAATATGAGATTAGTTTTGTTCAAAAAGAATTATCCATAAAAGTTAATAGATGTTTGCATAGTTACCATAAAATAAGAGGTAAGCCTTTATGTATTTTTACTTCATAAAGTTGAATTTCTATTAAAATCTATTACAAGAAAGGGAAAGTAACTTTCCAGTAATATTCAGATTTTTTAGTAATATTGAGCCTACATTTATGGGACATCATTTTTTAATGTTTGTCCACTGAATAAGTTATGTTTGTCATAGGAAATTAAATTTGCTTACCATTCTTAACGATAATCTCTTTCCTCATTTGGTTATACTTATCTCAATTAGTATAAGAGACTTGTTGATTTTTTTAAAAATTAAGGACATACTAAATTTCCCCGAGATAGTTATTTTGCAGTAATATAGATAAGCGACTCAGATTAACTTTAAAACAAACCACCATACATTCCATTCAATTTATTTTTGCCAGGCATTGTTTTAGCGGCTTTATACAGCCATGTACAAAATAGACAAGATTCCAGCATCATGATGCTTATTTTCTATTCTAGGACACAAAATAGAAAAAAAAAATCTCAAATAGTGATAAGCGTTTTGAAGAAAAGTATATAGGACAGCCGGGTAGAGAATGACCAGGACTACCACAGCTAGGGTGGTCAAGGAAGGCCTCTCTTGAGTTTGAGTTAAGAGCTGAATGAGCATGGCAGAGAGAAACAGTTAACGTGGATACTGTTCAGGTTTCTTTCTCCCTGGGACCAAAATGTTTCGAAGTCTCCATACCTCCGTTTACCCTAACTTGTCATGAACATAAAACCTCTTATATTGCAGGCAAAAATCTGAGGTTCACAGATTAGTAGGGCA
The DNA here is from genome assembly GCF_028858775.2 of Pan troglodytes. Classification (NCBI taxonomy): domain Eukaryota; kingdom Metazoa; phylum Chordata; class Mammalia; order Primates; family Hominidae; genus Pan; species Pan troglodytes. The sequence continues at coordinate 42,312,832 of NC_072401.2, forward strand.
AGTAGCTGATTCCGAAGTGTGTACTTGCCTTTATGATACTGGATACACACTGGTGTTAACAAGGAGAACGATGTACGTGGCAGAGGTTCGGAGAGTACTGGACATGTTGGTTCTAATTTGGGTTTATCCTGGCAGGCTCTAGGTAGAGAGGCTCAGAAAACCTGCGTCCATCCTTCCCATCTTTCCTCCCATTTCCGAAACCACGGCCCCGGTTTCGAGTCCAGAAAAAAAGGAATAAGTAGAACTCCCAAAGGACAGCTTTCCTGGCTGAACAAGATGTAAACAGTTTACGTGATGATTTCCAACCAAGCGCAAAAGTACAAGTGCAAAAGAAGACGGCAGACACCAAACTTCGCCTACAGCCACGCCCTCCCCACTTTGGGAGTCTGGGTCCCCGGGAAGGAAGGCCTCCCTATTGGTGGTCAACGTGTTACGTCACTTCCGCTACCTCCACAGCAGGCGTCGCTAAATGACGTTGCCGTTTCCGGGTCACCCAGGCAGCTTGTGGCGGCGAAGGCATCGGTGTTCGCTGATGTCCAGTCTATGGAGTCAGTTGGTACCGGTGGCGGCGCGGAGGCAGAAGGCGGTGTCCGAGTAGGGGCCTCTGCCCCACCAGGATGTTACCGGGCTTGGCCGCCGCCGCGGCCCACAGATGTAGCTGGTCCTCCCTGTGCCGGCTCCGTCTGCGATGCAGGGCGGCGGCCTGTAACCCCAGCGACCGCCAGGGTGAGTGTCCCGCGCTGGCCGCTGGCTCCGTAGAAGCCGAACTGGAGGGCCAGGCTGGGCTCGGCGCCTCGCCTGGGGCAATTCGCCCACTTGCCTTTCGCCAACCTCAGAACCTTCCTTTCTGGCCTCCGCCTTTCCAGTTCAGCCTGCGCAGCCCGCGGGGGTCCTGACAGGTCTCTGACTCTGATGCCTTCTGCAGCCCTAGCATGGCCCCCGCGGGAACTCGTGGGCACCTCGCGGGCCGGATTGCACCTCTGAAGCCTACTGCTTTGTACCAAACAAAATGTTACGTGCGCATCGCGGTGTCCCGCGGTTACTCACCTCCGCGGTTGGAAATTGCGGACTCCGCAAAGTTCCAGGGTCTTTGGAGCTTTCCAGCGCACCTTCATTTAGCACTTGGTTGAGATTTTCTTGGCCTTCTTTTTCTTACTCTCCCAACTTATTTTCTTAAATTTTCTAAAAGGAAGGAGGGGTGCTACTCACTGCGGATCTTTCGGAAGAAGTACGAAAGTATCCGACAATCATTGAATGAACCCAGTTTGGGTCCGAAAAACAAAGAAACTCTTCAGTTCGGCTGAGCAGTCTTTTTGGTGAAAAGGTGTCAGTTGTAGTGGTAACCCAGAAAAAAAGGTGGTTGAAGAGAATTTTCGTCTCTCTCAACATTCTTTTCTGACTCAAATTTAAATGGTTTGAGAGTTTCCAAAATAACATTGAACTAATCAGGCTTACCTTCGTTTTTGCCGTAGCTTGACACACATTGCTTGACACTGAGAACTGATAGGATCTCTGAGGGAGAAGACAGAACTAAGTCCACCCTTAATCTAATCCCTCCATTCTTGGGATGCAGAGAGTATTTACCGAAACATTCACGTTCGAAGCCAGGTGTGGTGGTGCGCTCCTGTAGTCCAGCTACTCGGGAGACTGAGGCAGGCAGATATTTTGAGCCTAATAGTTCTAGGCTAGCCTGGGCAATATAGTGAGCTGTCTGTAAAAACATATGTTTGAAAAAACCTGTAACATGTTCGTGACCTCCTGAAAGAAGCCGGAAGTTGCAGTCATTCGAGATTTTATGTAATATAAGCTATAGTAACTATGCTGTGGATATAAATTAGAATATATTCGTATCTCTTATTTGCAATAAATGTAAAGCTGAATCTTAGAATTTCAAACGGATAAATTTTAACAGCACTATTCCCAGGGCTTTTTTGGTAGTGATAGAAAAGTGTAACTGTTGAGTTTTTCCATATTTGCAATATACTGCCAGGTTCCCTTATGGACAGAATGAATCATCGGCTGGGTGCAGTGGCTCATGCTGCTAATCCTCAGGAAGATTGTAAACCTTAGGACGCTGAGGTGGGTGGATCGCTTCAGCCCAGGAGTTCCAAGACCAGCCCGGGCAACATGGCAAAACTGCCTCTCTACAAAAAATTAGCCTGGTTTGGTGACGCGCGCCTGTAATCCTAGCCTGTACTCAGGAGGCTGAGGTGGGAGGATCGCTTGAGCCCAGGAAGTTGAGGCTGCAGTGAGCCTTGAGCATGCCAGTGCACTCCAGCCTGGGTGACAGAGTGAGACCTGTCTCAAAAAAAAAAAAAAGAAAAGAAAAAGAAAAATGAATCATACGTTTATACTGTACTCCAGAATCCCCAAGTAAGTTTCTAACACAATTGTTTCTATTGACCAAGCAATTTTGGCATTTTACACTGAAATTACAGTGGCTGTTAAATTTAGTCTAAACTGCCCTTTAAGTGTTGGCAAAAAGGAGTAGAAACAGTGTAATTTGTAATCCCTCTTCTGTGTAGCTGTCATTATGTTGAAAATTATGTATTCTTTGTCTCATCTGTCTGTGAAACACAGATAATTATTACCTATCTTAGTGGTCAAAATGACTTTGCAAAGTTGTTTGGAATGTTTATTACTACAAAAAATTAAAATGTTTTTTCACACTTAAAAATGCTTAGTAGGTTTTTAAAAATAACTTTGTGAAAATTTAGTTTCAGTAATGAAGCATTTCTTAAAAGGGCAACCATTATTATGGCAAAATTTTAAAATCATTTAGAAAAAGAGTACTATTTAAGTTGGATGCATGTGAGAAGACTATTTGAAGAACTTTTGGAGAAAGAAAATCTAAAAACAGTTGTTTTTATTTGTCTAGAAGTAAGGTTTAGTTTATACTTCTAAAATGCCTGTGGCTGGGAAAAGCTTATAAAGCATAAGGAGAGGAGGAAACCTTGAGGGATTGCTTGAATACTTAAAAATGAGGAATGCCTTTAAAGGCAAAATAGAAACTGTCTAAAAGAAATATGAGAGCGCTGTTTGTAATTTTGAGTTGTCTGATAGCCACATTAAAAAAAGTAAAATTAAAGATGAATTAATTTTAATATATTCTAGAATTAATTTTAATAACAAAATTAATATATTTTAATAATAAATATATAAAATTTAATACTATTTTATTAAGTATATTCAAAATATTTCAACATGTAATCAATATCAAAATTATTGAAGTATTTTACATCATCTTTTTGTACTGTCTTTAAAACCCAGTGAGTATTTTACACTTTCAGCACATCACAGTTCAGACTAACCACGTTTTAAGTGCTCAGTAAACAGTGACTACTCAATTAGATAGTGTAGTTAGAGTTAGTATCTAAGTTATAAAGAATTTTTACAAACCAGTATACATTCCAGTAGGAAAATGGACAAAGGAATTGAATACAAAGTTCATAAAGTTGTTCAAGTGGCCAATAAAAATGCAAAAATGTTCCATACTGAAAAACAGAGACTTTAAAGGGTTTTACTTCTCACTGCCTATTTCATTTTGGCCGAATTTTTCATAATGATAATACCCCATATTGAGGGTGTGGGAAAACAGGAACTCTCTTAACTACTGATTGAAAACATAAACGGTTTATGCCCTCTGACCTAACAGTTTTTACTCAAAAGGATTTACTTTAAAGAAATAATCAAAATACATATTAAAATGTTTGCAGAAGTTTATTATAGTAATAAATTGGTAGTTCATAGTTATGGAGAGTTGGAAACTGAAATATATTATGATACCTTTATTATGGGCTGGTGATGTATACAACCATTTTTTAAAAAAATTATAATTCAGGGCTGGGTGTGTTGGCTCATGTCTGTAATCCCAACACTTTGGGAGGCCGAGGTGGGGGGATCACCTGAGGTCAGGAGTTCGAGACCAGCCTGGCCAACATGGTGAAACCCCATCTCTACCAAAAATACAAAAACTAGCTGGGCATGGTGGCGGGCGCCTGTAATCCCAGCTACTTGGGAGACTGAGGCAGGAGAATCACTTGAACCCAGGAGGTGGAGGTTGCAGTGAGCTGAGATTGCGCCACTGCACTCCAGCCTGGGCGACGAGCGAAACTCCATCTCAAAAGAAAAAAAAAAAGAAATTATAATTTAGAAGAATAGTGACATGGAAAATACTCTTGTGTTATTAGGTAAAAACTGTAGAAAAATACAGTGAAAATATATACTGTGATATTAACAGTGAGTTTCTCTAAAAATTTTTTTATTTGTGTTTTACAAATGATCTACAGTACACATATACTTCTAAAGAATAAAAGTGTTAGTTTCTGTAGTAAGTATATCCTTTTTTATAAAAAGTTCTTTGGGTTAGGATAGAGCACATATTTCTTTTTTTCATGTATTTATACCTTGCCTCATTTGGCAAAAATTTGAGAGGGGAAGACACTTAAGTATACTAGATGAGCACTGAAATTAATAAAAGTGTAATTTTTAAATAGAAAATAGAAATCAAACATACTCTGTTATTATTGTCTCCAATCTGCTAGTATTTATTGTCATAAGAAAAGTAGGCTGAGAATTTAACTTTTATCCCCAGCAGAGGTCCCTCCTCCTCCTCAACCTCTTTAAATAACTAAGAGTATTGACAGTTACAAAAGACCAGTCTGGCCAACATCGTGAAACCTCATCTCTACTAAAAATACAAAAATTAGTTAGGCATGGTGGTGGGCGCCTGTAATGACAGCTACTCAGGAGGCTGAGGCAGGAGAATTGCTTGAACCCGTCAGATGTGGTCTCAAAAAAAAAAAAAAAAAAAAGACCATTTAGACTGTCAATGCTCTTAGTTGTTTAAAGAGGTTGGGGAGGAGGAGGGACCTCTGCTGGGGATAAAAGTTAAATTCTTAGTCTGATTAAGAGAGCATTGACAGTTATAAAAGACCATTTAGGGCTGGGTGTGGTGGCTCACACCTGTAATCCCAGCACTTCGGGAGGCCGAGGTGGGCGGATCACCTGAGGTCAGGAGTTCTAGACCAGCCTGGCCAACATGGCAAAAACCTGTCTCTACTAAAAACACAAAAAAATTAGCTGGGCATGGTGGCAGGCGCCTGTAATCCCAGCTACTTGGGAGGCTGAGGCAGGAGAATTGCTTGAACCCAGGAGGCAGAGGCTGCAGTGAGCCGAGGTCGTGCCATTGCACTCCAGCCTGGGCAACAAGAGCAAAACTCTGTCCCCCCACCAAAAAAAAGACCATTTAGGCAGGCAGACAGGAAGATTGTATGCAGATCAAGTTCATGATAGAATTTATTGTACTTAAGTATAAAATGAAGCTAACTGTAGTATGTGCCTCCTAGAGTTTTTGTGAATGAGAATCATTCAGCACTGGATGCCAGGCATTATAGTTGCTGATAGTGTAGTGCTGAACGAGGTGGATGGTTTCCACCTTTCTTCCACCAGAAATAAATATATTTAAAGTGCCATAGAAGAGATAGGCAGGATGATGGGCTAGAAAGTAGCCAGGATGGGCTATTTCATTCGATAAGATGGCCTAGGACTCCAGCTTTTCTGAGGTAATGACTGAGCCTAGGCATGAAAGATGAAAATGAGCAAGCCACGTGAAGGTCTGGGAGAAAGAGCAATTTGGGAAGAGTAAAGAGGAACTGTAAAGATCAGACTAGTATGTATATATGTATGTATTTTTGAGAAAGGGTCTTGCTCTGTCACCCAGGCTAGAGTGCACTGACAGGATCACAGCTCACTGCAGCCTTGACTTCCTGGGCTCCAGTGATCCTCCCACTTCAGCCTTCTGAGTAGCTGGGACCACAGGCTAGCGCCACCATGCCCAGCTAATTTTTATATTTTTGTTAGAGACTGGGTTTCACCATGTTACCCAGGCTGGTCTCAAACTCCTGAGCTCAAGCATTCCACCCATCTCGGCCTCCCAAAGTGCTGGGATTTTAGGTGTGAGCCACTGCGCCTGGCCCAGACAAATAGTTTTAAGGAGCAGAAAGAAACCTGTTGTGTCTAGGGTATGGTGGGGTGGTATGAAAATAAATTTGAGTTTTTTTATTTTTTGTGGTTTTTTTTGAGACGGAGTTTTGCTCTTGTTGCCCAGGCTGAAATGCAATGGTGGATCTCGGCTGACTGCACCCTCCACCTCCTGGGTTCAAGCAATTCTCCTGCCTTAGCCTCCCAAGTAGCTGGGATTACAGGTGTTAGCCACCACGCCTGGCTGATTTTTGTGTTTTTAGTAGAGACGGGGTTTTTCCATGTTGGTCAGGCTGGTCTCAAACTCCTGACCTCAGGTGATCCACCTGCCTTGGCCTCCCAAAGTCCCATTACAGGCATGAGCCACTGCACCTGGCCGAAATTTGAGTATTTTAAGCCATAGGCTTAGAAAAAGAGGAGTGTTTTAAAATATCACTCTTGCCCAGTCGTAGTGGCTCACGCCTGTAATCCCAGCAAAATTTGGGAGGCCAAGGTAGGTAGATAACTTGAGTCCAGGAGTTTGAGACCAGCCTGGGCAACATGGCAAAATCCCATCTCTACAAAAAAAAATTAAAAAATGTAGCCAGGTAGGGTGGCACATGCCTGCGGTCCCAGCTACTCAGGAGTCTGAGATGGGAAAACCACCTGAGGCTGGGGAGGTTGAGGCTGCAGTGAACCATGATTGCACCACTGCCCCAGCCTGGGTGACAGACCAACACCCTGTCTCAGAAAAACACAGGTGGGTGCGGTGGCTCATGCCTGTAGTCCCAGCACTTTGGGAGGCCAAGGAGGGTGGATTACCTCAGGTTAGGAGTTCAAGACCAGTCTGGCCCACATGGTGAAACCACATCTCTGCTAAAAATACAAAAATTAGTCAGACGTGGTGGCACATGCCTGTAATCCCAGCTACTTGGGAGGCTGAGGCAGGAGAATCACTTGAACCCGGGAGGTAGAGGTTGCAGTGAGCTGAGATCACGCCACTGCACTCCAGCCTGGATGACGGAGTGGGACTCCATCTCAAATAAATAAATAAATAAATAAATAAAAATGAAAAAGAAAAATAGAATTAAGCAAGGCAGTAGAGATGTATGTCAAGATGCAGTCTAGGAAGTTGTCATCATCTCCTATTGTTTCCTAACTCAAAAAAAAAAAAAAGATTCTCTGTTTTTTACTCTGCTCTGGCGAAAAGTTACATCAACAGTGGTCTTCTAGACTGAGCTACTCCATCCAGGTCACACTTTTGCTTGCTACATGATTAAGGATAAAAAGGATTTTCCTGTAGTTTTGGCTAGCTGAAAGGATTAAAGTAAACCAGAGATAGTCAATCTGTTAATGGTAGACTATATTACAAATTGTGATGATGATGTTAATAAGACCTTGATGAAGTTCCAGATAATTTAGCTATGGACACATTCTTAGGTTTTTTTATTATTATTATTATGGGCATTTTTTTTAATACAGGGAAAGTATAAGGTATAAAGTAAAAACTATGTATAATTCAGATATTTCACCACATTTTTAGTAGTTGAAATCATACTGTATAAGTCTTCCGCTTTTTTTCATGCAACATTATAACATGAGTGTTTTTCCTTGTTATTAAAAGTTTTTAATGAATACATAATAAAAGTATAGTTACCTGCCGTAATTTAATCATTCTTCTATTAGGGAACATTTGAGTTGTTTCTGTTTTTTCCTGTGATAAATAATACCATGAGGAATCATCTTTGCATTCTATATTATGTATTTTAAATTCACACTTAATAACCTCTTTAAAAGGTTATATAACCTCTTAGTAACCTCTTTAACAGTAATTTAGCTTTCATATATTACTGCCTTAGAAATTTTGGAAAAGAATTATTGAAATAGTCTCTTAAGTAAGGAGACTGAAATCTAGAAGACAGGCTGCAAGCTTGACTCTGGCTCTGAAATTAGCCGGAAATAAACTCACGTTGCAAGAAATCTTTTTGTTTATTTTTAGTTGTTGTTGCGGAAGCAACGTATACAGTAGACTGAGTTGTCAGTTTGTGTGAGAGAAAAGGAGTGTCTTTTTGTTGTTATTTGTAGCCTGAAAATGATGGCCAGATTTTCTCTGGAAGCCAGAGTAGTGGTAGGTGACAAACCAGATTGGAGAGAGAGAGGACAAGTAGTGATCACTGGCAGTGGCCATTAGGTCACTAGCTACAGAGGCCATGAGAGTAAAATAAAGACAGAGAAGTGTGGCTGTTCTGAGTAGACTGCTGATAGGATACCAGTAACTCTGCAGTCTTGAAGACACAGCCCTTATATACACAGCCATAAGGAAGTTCTTGTCCAGGCCAGTAGAATAGTAAGTGCCAGAGTAAAGACTTCGATATGTAGCTTGTTTAGAAGTCACCTTGAAAAAAGAATATTAATGGTGGGTAATATTTTTCACTATCTCTTTGCTTACTGGAATTAATGAATTCAGTAATTCTTTTTTTGTTGTTTTTGAGATGGAGTCTTACACCGTCACCCTGGCTGGAATGCAATGGCGCGATCTTGGCTCACTGCAACCTCCGCCTCCCGGGTTCAAGTGCTTCTCCTGCCTCAGCCTCCTGCATAGCTAGGATTATAGGCGCCCACCGCCACGTCTGGCTAATTTTTTTTGTATTTTTAGTAGAGATGGGGTTTCACTATGTTGGCCAGGCTGATCTCGAACTCCTGACCTCGTGACCTGCCCAGCTTGGCCTCCTAAAGTGTTGGGATTACAGGTGTGAGCCACTGCACCCTGCGGAATTCAGTAATTCTTTAACCAGTGGTTGTGTTTCTATTGCTATGTGTTAGGTATTATATTTGTTTTATTGAGTTAAATGTGCTTCAGTATAGTTTTTATAATATACAATATTAGGTGGTAAATGTATGTGCCATTTTCTGTCTCGTATGAATGCCAAATGTGTACTTTTAAAGTTGCTGTTACCTGAATTTCTACTGGTGTTAAAAATTAAGGACTTTTCAAAACAGCCAGCAAGAAAGCTATCAAAGATTATGAAGATAGTGTCAAAAGCACTTAGGAGTCAATTTTAAGAGGCCTCTACTGGCCCAAAATAGAACAGTTTGAGCATTAGGATAATGACTAAACTAGATTGAAAAATGCCAAGTAATGTTTAAATTTATGAAGTTGTAATGATATACACACAAATTAAAAATGTGTCACTATTACAGGACCTTGGGTAATTAACGTATTATTTTGAGAACTGGTAAATAAAGGGAAAGAAGCATTTAGTCTGACTTTCCTATATGAACTACTTTTCTGAATAACCAATAAATGATGGATATTTTCTCTTTGTAGAAATATTCTGAGTAGTAAATGAAGGAGTAATAAAATTGGTATCATCATTTTGTAACCACCTAATGAATAAATGATTCTAAGCATTGAAGAACAGTAGACACTATGATCACAAATAAATCAACCAGTTACTGTGTGGTTCCTGATGAAAGAACTCATCACCACTTAAGAAAGTAGTGTTGACCTAATAAAAATAGCCTGAAGTTAGATAAAGCCTTTACAGCCATTGATTTATAGAACATACAGAAGAATGGGCTAAACAATACCATAGGAATTCAGTCAGCAAAATTCAGCCTGGGAAACTACCAGGACAAAAATTCAGGACAAACAACCTGGCTTTTTCAACATAAAAATTGCAGTTAAAAAAAAAAAAAAGACATTCTGTAGCTTAAAAGAGACTTAAAAGACATCTCAATTAGTCCCAATATGTGGACTTTATCTGGATCTATTCACATAGAAACTGGAAAAAAATTGTAACATTTGTAACAACTGGAAATTTGAAATTGAGAATATTTGATATTAAGGTTTTTTTAAATTTCTGGTAATGGTGTTATGGTTGTGTTAAAAGTTTTTGTCTCTTATAAATACATACTGAAATATTTATGGATGAAGTTATATCTGAGATTTGCTTCAAATTAATATTGGTGCAGGTAGAGATGAGATGAAATTGTCCATGAGTTGATCATTGTTGAAAGTAGGCAATGGGTACGTGGCAGTTTATTGTGCTGGTTTTTCTACCTTTGCATACGTTTGAGATTTTCTGTAGTGTTTTAAAAACAAAAGAGAACACTGAAAAAAATCTAGCATCAAGTCATGGAAATGGGTCATCTTCCAAGGAAGGACTTTTAAACTGTGGAGTAATCCCTCTTTAAACATCTTAGCACAAATTCTATGAAAATATTTCATCAGTGTATGAAAAAAAAAGTTAGTGGCATATTGTCTTTGTCAGGTAATAATTACAGAAGATATTTTGAATAGGGCTGAACAGTCAGAACACCAGTGGCCAGGATGAAGAAGATGCTTTTCTGGAGTGTGTTTCCTATGAAAATCTGCTTTAGCCCATATTTACTAATTATTTTTGCTAGTAGGCAGCATATTTTAATGTGTAGGAATCTTCTGCTGTTATATTTGCTTTACTGACCCTTTAAAAAATAGACACAAATGACCAAAAACATTATAGGCCTTCAACAGTTTCCCAAATAAGTAAAAGAATCAGTTCACATCAGAAAGTTTTTCAAGAAAATAAGTTCTAGGCCGGAAACTTGAGTGAATACTTATGTTCCCTTATGTCCTTTGTGCTCTTCATATTATTTTCAACATTCATAATAATTTATGTTCCTGATGAATTCTCTGAGCCATTAAGAAATGGCTTTTCTTTCAGAATGCATATATCTGCACACACAATCCATGAATTAACATTTTTGGAAGATCATTATTAAGCACTTACAAAAGTTTCAACTCTTAAATGCTTAACCCTCCATCCTTGGAAAAACTTGATTATCTGTAATGATGTAATTTGATTTCACCTAAAACTTTACAAAATATATGAATGATATCTATATAGGGTTTTTGGGTTCTTTCAAAAAGAGGGATTATCAGTACTCATGGTAAAAAAAGAGAAGGAGGGTCACAGGAAAATAGGAACAAATTTGGTTTTCTAGTACTTGGGTAAATTGTGGAATATACTTTCCTTCTGTATTTGAGCCCTTCAAAGCTCACAGTCAACCCAGATGAAGCAGCTGAAGTGCTTTGTAATTAGTCTTCTATTCTTCACTCAATTAAAATTCCCCATTTACTGAGGCATCTCACCAAATGTTGATCTAATTATCTGATTAAAAAATCGGTGACAGTATGAATGAATGATTAATATAATTCACTTGATTGTGAAATGAAAGAGGAATAAATCTTTAGCTAGTGGAAGAAGGACACAGGATAATTTTGTGTAGGAAGTCTTCCTGACCTTCCCTCCCAGAGTCCTTTATTCTGAAAAGTAATTATGCCAACATTTTTTTAGCTTGCAACCAGCATGCAAAATAAAGAGTATCTATTATGTACTATATACCTTTCAAAATAGCTGAATAGCATAAATATTTTATTTGATTTTTTATATTTTTTAAAATTTCCAAATAAGTTTACAAGTTAGAGAAAATTAGAATGTTGTCACTAATTTTTCTTTACAAAATGGTATTTCATGTGTACCTAGAAGCAGTGAAACACCTCTGGAGACAGTGGCTTGGCAATTAATTATGCAGCTAGGACTTGGTTTGAAATTAAAGTATATATATTTTTTCTTTTAGAGTGGCAGAATTTAGTGACATTTGGAAGCTTTTCAAACATGGTTCCCTGTAGTCATCCATATATTGGTACACTGAGTCAAGTAAAGTTGTACTCCACAAATGTTCAGAAAGAAGGACAGGGATCACAAACACTCAGAGTGGAAAAAGTACCATCATTTGAAACAGGTATGTGTAATTTTTTTAATGTACTTTTTCTGTATACTGGAATAGTTTGTGTAAAATTATTTGTTCCCTGGATGTTTGATAGAACTTACTTATAATACTGTCTGGACCGATGTTTTCTTTGTGGGAACTATTAAAGCACTTATTTAATTTCTTTATTTTTTCTATTTCTTTTTGACCCAGTTTTCTACGAAAAACTATCTACTTATCTACTTAAACTAAAATTTTAATTTATTGGTATAAAGTGTATAATAATGTTCCCTGTTTACTCCCAATAGCATATGTAGTTATGTCCTTTTTTCATTCCTAATATTTGTCTTATTTTCTTGGCTAGTCTTCCCAGAGGTTTGTGTTTTATTATTTTTCTAAGTAATTTTTTTTTACTTTGAATCATTATATGTTTGTATCCTATTTCGTCAATTTTTACTTTTTAATTATAGCCTCCTTTCTGCCTTTTTTTGGGTTTGTTCAGTCATTATTTTTTGTTTTGTTTTATAACTTCAACTTTTGTTTAGATTCAGGAGGGTACATGTGAGGGTTTGTTACATGGTATTTTGTGTGATGATGAGGTATGAGGTACACGTGATCTCATCACCCAGATAGTCAGCATAGTACCAAATAGTTTTTCAACCATTGCTGCCCTCTCTCTCTCTCCCTCATCTAGTAGTCCCCATTGCCTATTTTTGCTATCTTTATGTTCATGTGTACCTAGTGTTTAGCTCCTAGTTATAAGTGAGAATATGTGGTACTTGGTTTTTTGTTTTCTGTGTTAATTTGCTTAGGATAATGGCCTCTAGCTACATCCATGTTGTTGCAAAGGACATAATTCATTCCTTTTTGTGGCTGCATGGTATTCCATGGTGTATATGTACCATATTTACTTTATCCAATACACCATTGATGGACACCTAGGTTGATTCTAAGTCTTTGCTATTGTGAATAGTGCTGCAATGAACATATGAGTGCATGTGTCTTTTTGGTAGAATAATTTATTTCTTTTTGATATACACTCCCTGATGGGATTGGCTGGAGTTCTTTGAGAAATCTCCAAACTGCTTTCCACAGTGGCTGAACTAACTTACATTCCCACCAGCAGTGTATTAAGTATTGACTTTTCTCTGCAGTCTCACTAGCATCTCTTGTTTTCTGGTTCTGTCATTCTGTTATTAATTGTCAGTTAGATACTTAGTTTATTAACCCTTCCTTCCTTTCTGAAGTAGACATTTAAGCCATGATAACACATCCCACAGTTTTGATATATAATATTTTTATTATTTGTAATTCTAAATGTATTCTTATTTCTATTGTGATTCTTCTATGACTTTTTAGTTGTTAAAGTATCACTGTAAATTTACAGATAGATGGAATTTTTGTTTATCTTTTTGTATTTAATGTATTTCACAAAATGTGGTCTGTATTGATTCAGTCTTGAAATTTGTTGAGTGTAACATTTTAGTTTAGCAATTGGTCAGTTTTTCTAAATGGTTTTCCTGTGCTTGAAAATAATGTGTATTTTTAATTGCTGGTGTGGTGTTTATACACATCAATTCTTATTTTTAGTTGTTCAATACAGATCTTTGTCCTGTTTTAAAAATTCATTATTACCAAGGGAGATGTTGGAGTATCACACTCTGATGGTAGATTTGATGGTCTTTTTTTATGGTTCTGTAAATTTTTGCTTTTTATAATTTGAGGCTGTCATTAGATACATACATATTTAGAATTATTACATAACACTGATGAATTATACCCTCTATCATTGTGCAGCTACTGTTTTTCTTTAGTGAGCTCTCCACTACATTTCTTTTGGTTACTATTTTCCCATCCTTTGATTTTAACTTAATTTTGTCTTAATATGATCATCTCTGTCTTTTAACTGGAAGTTTAGGCAGTGTGCATTTACTGTAATCACTGATATAGTTAAACATATTTCTACCATTTTATCATGTTTCCTTGTCCTGTTTTCTTAAATTCCTTTTTTGCCTTTAATTTTTTTTCTCATTCCGTCATCCTTTCTCTCTATTCTCTTTCTCTCATTTGAAAGTTTTAGACTCTGTGTCTGTACTTCAAAGCCTAAAGTTAATTGATAAATTTACTTTCCTTCTGAAAAACACAAAAGCTTTAGAGTGCTTTAATTCTGATCACCGCCTCCAACTTATGCGCTATTTGTTGGCTAATATTTTCTGTCTATTCTGCTCTTTCTCTGCTATAAAGTATGCATTGTTGCTTGCTTAGATTTATTCAGAATCTTTGTTAGCCACCTTTTATTATGTCTGATCTTTCTGTCTGATGTACATCCTATACAAGTTCGTTTAGGTGAGGATCTTTTGTGGGAAAGGCACATTTAAGATGTTACTCGATTGTTTTTTGGCTTCCACTAATTGTTGAGAAGTCAGATATTATGCCTTTGTATATTTTTTCTATTTGACAGCATTTTAAATTTGATTAGCTTTAATTTGAAAGTCTTTTTCTTTGGTATAAATGGCAGTTTTATTATGAAGTAACTAGGTATGTATTTCTTTGTATTTATTCTACTTGAGATTTGTTGGGCTTCCTGGATCTGAGGATTGATATTTTTCTACAATTCTGGAATTCTACAATTCTCTTATTATCCCTTCATATATTACATCTTCCCATTTCTGTATTATCTCCTTCTGGAACTTCAATTAGAAATATGTTACATCATCTTATGTTTTTCATGTCTTTAAACCTCTCTATCGTATTTTCTATTTCTTTACCTTTCTGGCCTGCATTCTGTATTATTTCCTCAGGTCTACCAGGATCACTAGTTTCCTCTTTAGTTGCCTCTAATATGCTGGTTGATTATGTATGTTGGGTTTTTAACTTAAATGATTATATTTTCCTTTTTTTTTCTTTCTTTCTTTTTTTTTTTTTTTTTGAGACCAAGTCTCATTCTGTTGCCCAGGCTAGAATGCAGTGGTGTGATCATGGTTCACTGCAGCCTTGACCTCCGGGGCTCGACCTACCTTAGCCCCCTAAGTAGCTGAGAAAACAGGTGTGTGCTGCCACGCCCAGCTAATTTATTTTTATATTTTGTAGAGACAAGGTCTCCCTGTGTTGCCCAGGCTGGTCTTGAACTCCTGGGCTCAAGCAATCCTCCTGCCTCAGCCTTCCAAAGTGCTGGGATTACAGGGGTGAGCCACTATACTGGCCATATTTTTCATTTCTAGAAATTGTTTTTTACCTTGCTTGGTTGGTCTTTAATTCCTTGGTTGTATTTTCAGACTTACCTTTTATTACATTAGATACGTTAAACATAGCTATTTTATATTTTTAACAGAAAATTCTGCTATATGAAATCTTTTTGTTTCTCACTATATGAGACTTTTCTTCCCTTTTTTGCTCTTATTCATGATGTCGTACCTGTGTTTTATAACTGTGAGTTCTTCATTTTCCATGATGTTTTTGTATCTTGAAAGTATTTGATGTTTATCTGGACTGAAAATGACTTTCTGCCTGGAAGGGTTTGTTTTTGCTTTTGTGTGCTACTCTCCAGTAGCATTATTGGGACCACATTAAATTCAGTTCTCTGCTTTAGATTTACATTGTGAATTCAGACTTGTGTTAGGGTTCACTTGTCTGTAGGA
The DNA here is from genome assembly GCF_028858775.2 of Pan troglodytes. Classification (NCBI taxonomy): domain Eukaryota; kingdom Metazoa; phylum Chordata; class Mammalia; order Primates; family Hominidae; genus Pan; species Pan troglodytes. Next base: position 42,328,185 of record NC_072401.2, read on the forward strand.
TTTTCAGAGGAGTATTTTTTTCTTCCCCACTATTTAACACCAAAATACAGATAGGCCAGTTTACTTGCTGTTCCCTTCTATGTGTATTATTTATTTCTAGTTCATAGTGATCCCATGGCTGTGGCTTTTTACCTCAGTGTCCCCTGTTAGACTCCTTATCTTGGCAGAACCTAGTCTTATTCTCTGGTCTTCCATGCCCGTTGTAGCTCTGGAGGTAGAAATAAGCTCAAAGAATCCAAGCTTCAATAGAAATCGGGGGAAAGCTGGCTTTGATGTTCATTTGTTCTGTAGAGGTTCTGCTTTCACTTCATTTTTGGCCTTTTCGTATCATTTTTTGCTAGACTAACAATGCATTTAAAAAGATTTTGCTTGGGGTACAATAAAAGGAAGCATTAAAGGAAATCCTTTATTCATTTATTCATTAATTTACTCAAGAAATATTTATTGAGCACTTTTTATATGGCAGCAAATGAGAATGACTCAGAGTTGATTACTAAAGCAGAAAATTAAGCAAACAAATATTGTATTGTAACATTTAGCCCTGTATTCATGTGTTCTGCATCTGTGGATTCAACCAAACAAGGATTAAAAGATTTGGGGGGAAAATGGATGGCTGCATCTGTACTGAACATATACAGACATTTTTTCTTGTCATTATTTCCTAAACAATACAGTGTAACAACAATTTACTTAGCATTTGCATTGAATTCGGTATTATAAGTAATCTAGAGATGATTTAAAGTACATGGGAGGATGTGCATAGGTTATATGCAAATACTGCACCATTTTATAAGATGGACTTGAGCATCCATGGATTTTGGTATCTACAGGGAGGTCCTGGAACCAATCCCCAACAAATACTGAGGGATAACCATACTGTGATAGGGGAAATTCATTAATGGTGCTGCAGGGGCACATAGGAGAGGCACTTAACCGAGTCTTGAGTGGTTAGGAAAGATTTCCATAAGGAAATGATACCTACTTGGAGACATGAAAGAAAAGTAGGTATTGGCCAGGTGTGGTGGCTCACACCTGAAATTCTAGCACTTTGGGAGACCAAGTGGGTGGATCACTTGAGCCCAGGAGTTCGAGACCAGCCTGAGCAACGTGGTGAAACTCTGTCTCTACAAAAGATACAAAAATTAGCTGGGCATAGTGGTGTGCACCTATAGTCCCAGCTACTCAAGAGGTTGAGGTAGGAGGGTCACCTTAGCCTGAGAAGTCAAGGTTGCAGTGAGCCATGATAGTGCCACTGCACTCTAGCCTGGGCAACAGAGTGAGACCCTGTCTCAAAAAAAAAAAAAAAAAAAAAGTAGGTATGGATGTGTGGTGAATGGTGGAAAAAGGAGGTAAAATTCCTGGAATAGTGAGTAGAGGATTTGGCGGTGGGGTTGGTAGTGTTGAAAGTACAAGAGACGGTGATCCAGCTTCCATATTCCTTTTAATTTTTTTCTACTGCTCTCTTGCTTGCTCACTATGTTTCAGCCAAAGCAGTCTCCCTTTTTCTCAGCCATGTTCTGAGAAAATGGCAAGAGTTAAGCACTAGTCAGATCGGGGTCTTGTTCGGGAGTTTGGGCTTTGTTTTGTAGGTAGTGGGAATAACAGAGTATTATTAATACAAGTAGGGGAGGTACTTGATCAGATTTAAGGTTTTAGAAAGATAACTAGTTGCAAAATGTCAAACAGGTTGCAAAGGAGGGAGATTGAAAGTAGTAGTACAAATGAAGGTCTGGAGTAGGGTAATAATAATGCTTTTTTTTTTAAAGGAGTAGATGACCTTAAGAGATCTAGGAGCTGAATAATTAGGACTTAGTAATTGAATTTGGGGGATGAAGAAGAGGGTCAAGCCAAGGGCAATGCTTGGTTACTGTTTGGCCAGCTGTCTAGATGATTTCATTGATTTCTAAAATTAGGAGTACCAGAGCTGGAGTATATTTTAATGAGATGATGGCTTGGTTTGCACATCCGAATTATAGGTGCCTATGGAAGGTCTTAACAGATGATGCAGTGACCAATAGGCAGTTGGTTATCCAGTGAATCTACTAGTCACTGCATCATCTGTTAAAATGTCCAACATCAGGTCGGGTGCAGTGGCTCATGCCTGTAATCTCAGCACTTTGGGAGGCCGAGGCGGGCTGATCACGAGGTCATGAGATCAAGACCATCCTGGCTAACCCGGTGAAACCCCATCTCTACTAAAAATACAAAAAATTAGCCGGGCATGGTGGCACGCACCTGTAGTCCCAGCTACTCGGGAGGCTGAGGCAGGAGAATCGCTCGAACCCAGGAGGGAGAGGTTGCAGTGAGCTGAGATCGCGCCACTGCACTCCAGCCTGGGCGACAGAGCAAGACTCCATCTCAAAAAACAAAAGATGTCACACATCTTAACACAACTACTATCCTACTTCAAGATATCATTATCTCTTGTCTGATTTACTGTGGTAGTATTCTCCCTGGGATCTCTGCTTCCATTCTTGTCCTTCTGTAGTTCATTTTTCACGTAACAAGTGTGGTCTTTTTAAAAACAGATCATGTCACTTTTTTAATTAAAACTCTCCATTGGCTTCTAGTTACCCATAGAACAAAGCCAAGACTGCTAGAATAAAATTAAAATTTACTATTCTGACTCTCAAAGTTCTTTCTAGCTGATCTGGCTTCCATATTCCTCTTTATTTTCTTCTGCTACTCTCTTGCTTGTTCATTATGTTTCAGCCAAAGCACTCTCCTTTTGGTTCGGAGAAAATGGCAAGCTTGTTGTTATAGGGCCTTTGCTCTAGTTGTGTTCTCTTTCCAAGGTGCCCTTCTCCACATGGCTCAGCCTCTTCTGGTCATTCATATCTCAGTTTAAATGTCAGCTCTGCATAGAGACATTTTAAAATCACTCAACCTAAAGTAGCCACCCAGTAAGTCTTTAATACTACCCTAATTTAATTTTTGGCATAGGTAGCACTTACTCCTGATTGATGTTTTCCATATTTTATTTCCTCATCACCTACACGTTTGCAAGCTCCATGACAGCATGAACCTCAGTGTCTTGCTGATAGTAGGGACATAATAAATATTTATAAGTGAGTGAATGCTTAGAGTTCTAACCTGGAACTAAAGATTTAGGAGTTTTTACCTATACATAGATGGAACTGAAGCCATGGGTCTGTTTGGGACAGTGCAGGGACAGTGTTTAGAGTGAGGAGAGATCTTCTAGTACAAAATCCCCCACATGGGTGAGGGACAGGTAGAAGAGGAGCCTGCAAAGAAGACTTGAGAAGGAGTGGCTGGAGAAAATCCAGACTATCTGGTGTCAGGAGAAGACAGTGTTTGAAGAATAATAAACATTTCAAGACCATTTTTCCTTTAGTTAGATGTCTTTCACAGGGGAAGATTTTACAGATTCCTTGAGAAACCTGTATACATTTAATGGCTCCTTGTTTTCATTCTTTTTCCTAAGCCTCATCCTCCCTTTGGGTTTACCTGTGCAATTTCTTCTCTTTCTTTTGTGGTGATGGAGAACTGCTGGGGTAAATATTGATTGAGAGTTTGATTTTATGCAATGAAAGAATGCAGAGTGTAATGAGTCCCTAAGTTCCAGAAATAAGCATGTTTATTAGAACACAGTTAAGGGAAAAGAAATAGTGATGAAATAATATAATTAAGGGTAAAATATGTTATAATGCTCTGCAGAGGTGAACGCAGACTCAGGGGAAAATATTTAATATGGTTCCACCATTCAGAATCTTTCAAATTGAAATCCATGATTAAGTTTCTTTTTTCTCTGCTGACTGGAATAAAAATGTTAGTTTATTTTCTTATATTAGAAATACATTGTTTATTGACAGTTTTATTTTGGGCTCAATTTTTCAGTACTTGCTTAGGCCACATTAGACCTTGTTAGCCATCAGACAGAGTGCAAGTAATTGCTTGATTGAAAGATAATTTGTATATTTAAGGATTTGAGATTGAGTTTTGAATAATTCAAATCACATGATAAAGTCAGGAACAGCTCATTAAGAAGCAGAGACTTGCTAAGGAATCCTTAAGTTTTTAAGGAGCATTCAGATTTGTTAAATTTTAGTAAAATTAGTTTTAATTTTGCTAATGACAGCAGATGTGTGGCAAACAGCCAGGGTTTGAGCTTAAAACAAATGTCTAGTGATATTCATGGATAGAATGTTTGGTTACTGATTGAAATCAAAAATATTCTACTGCAGTGATGCAGTGTGAGTTTATTAAGTTGGTGCTCTGTAAAATAAGTATTCATACATGTGTTTAAGCCATTTACTAGCATTCTTGTTTGTGCTGTATAACACTATATATTTAGTAACATCTAGACAGTTTGTAGTGAGAAGAATATCCAGAAATATACAGCTTAAAGCAACTCATTTTATGTGATTAAGTTCAATAACGTTGAGCATTGTAGAAACTAGGGTTGTTTCTGAAACTTTTGACAGTAGATATCAGTTGTTTGGACATTAGGTAAGTTTTGAAAATGTATTATTCCACCTTTTTCCCTTCACTCCTCTCTGCCCTGCTCTCTGTTTCCCAAAGCTAAATTTTAAGAAATGGATGTGTAGGTTCTATAGATAAAGATACTTTAGAATTTGCTTGCTGTGTAGCGAGACAAAAATAAAATCATAATAATTTAATTTTTTAAGGTCAAATGTAGTTACTAAATAGAAGTGTTTTTAAGCTTATCTTCAATTTACTAGTATGACATCATAACCTACTTAGGATTTGGCAAACACTTAAAGCCTTTTTAGATTTTCTGTACATGCTTTAGGTATCAAAATGTACTGTATTTTGGTCAAGTGAAGTGGCTCACACCTGTAATCTAGCACTTTGGGAGGCCAAGGTGAAGGATCCCTTGAGGTCAGGAGTTTGAGACCAGCCTGGGTAACATGGGGAGACCCTGTCTCTACAAAAAATAAAAGAATTATCCAGGTGTGGTGGCATGTACTTGTAGTCCCAGCTACTTGGGAGGCCGAGACGGGAGGATCACTTGAGCCCAACAGGTTGAGGCTGCAGTGAGCCCTGATTGTGCCACTACACTCCAGCCTGGGCGACACAGCAAGATCCTGTCTCAAAATAAAATAAAATAAAATAAACACACACACAGTATTTGGTCATTTTCCCAGTGGTTTTCACTGAAAAACAATTGCCAAGAAATATACTAAAAATTACCTGTAAAATATTTTGCTTTTATTTCAAATAGGGCTTTGCTTTTGTTAGTGCTTAATATATTGGCATTTAATTGCTTCATGTAAGCTTTGAAAGAGGTAACTCAATGGATAGGCAGAACTTCTGATCACAGTGGTATTGTGAATACATACTTTGAGGCACGTGTTCTACTAACCACTCATTGGAATAATAGATAAAGTATAAAAAGAGAAAATTGAAGACATAGTTGGACTAAAAAAAGACATGTTATATCAAAGAAATGGAACAGAAGCATCTGGACTCTGGGTCTGTAATCTGGGAGTGGCAGCTAGGAGTTTGGCTTGTTTGGAGTAATATACTACATGTGCTATTTGAATAGCAAGGTACTGGAGTCAGACTCACTATTTGAACTTATCCACCCACCCCCACAGAAGGAGACTGAAAATAGCTAATTCCAGTTGCTACCTGAGGCTGTGTCTTACAGGAAGCTGTAGGCCTAGGGAGGCAAGGAGAAGACCAGTGTACTAGTCCATTTTCATGCTGCTATGAGGAAATACCTGAGCCTGGGTAATTTATGAAGAAAAGAGATTTAATTGACTCACAGTTCCATATAACTGGAGAGGCCTCATGTGGCAGAAGGCACCTCTTCACAGGGTGGCAGGAGAGAGAATAAGTGCAAACAGGGGAAATGCAAGACACTTATAAAACCATCAGATCTGGTGAGATTCACTCACTATCATGAGAACAGCATGGGGGAAACTGCTGCGTGATCTGATTACCTCCTCCTGGTCCTGCCCTTGACACATGGGGATTATGGGGATTATAATTCAAGGTGAGATTTGGATGGGGACACAGAGCCAAACCATATCAACCAGGAACTGAAACTTGCTGTTTCCTGGCTTAGAGACTGGATTGAGGGGAAGGAATTTCAAACTGGCAATATGAGATCAAACTGGCAATATGAGTTTTGCATAGAGGTATTAGAATGAACTCTGAACACAAGAATGTGAAGAGGAGAATGAAAGGATATACCCTATTCAGGGTAAGATGGTGAACTCTAAAATTTCAAAATACATGAAGAATCCTAATGCTACGAAAGCCAATAGAATCAATAAATGTGAATTAATTCCAGTTGAAGCTAAAATAACAGCTTCAATTGCTTTAAAATAAGTTTAATGTTCTCAAAAGGTTAAATGAAGGACTCATCTTCATTAAAAATGACAGGGAATTTTGAAACACAAACTTGCAGAAATAAAACCAGAGCAAATAATTAGGAAAAGGAGACAATTAGAAATCTTAGAAATGAAAGTGTAGCCACTAAAGTAAAAATGTAGTAGACTAAATAGTCATCGTCAGTAGGAGAATTAGTAAATTCAAATTCAGTCTGAAGGCACATAGGAAGGCAAAAAGATATTCCAAAAATTGAAAGCATTTAAGAACTTGCAGCTCTAGCCTACATTTAATAGGTAGAGAAATGGTGAGGAATCAATATATAAAGAGAGATGAGAATTTTTCAGAATTTGAGAAAAACAGGAATTCTCGGATCAGAAATATGTTTTGAGTACCAAGCAGGATAAATAAAAAGAAATCTACCCCTGACACTTTGTAGAGACACCACAGATTTAAAAACCAAAACACGAAACAACCCAACTTAAAAGCTGACAAAGAGAAAAATCAGAATACTATCAGCCTAATTGTTGTTCTACTGAAGTAGACTTTTTACCTGCAAAAATATGCAGAAAGCAAAGATGGGGGAGTGATTTGGAATAATATCCAGGAAAGAGTAAGAGGAAAAATAAATGCTACTCTGGAATTTCATAGTGATCTAAATAATCATTGTAGAGTGAAGGCAAAAATAGGAATGTTATCATACATATAAAGATGAATGTCATTTAAAAAAAGCTTATTTTCTAAAATTTTGGGAGGTACATAGTAGGTGTATATATGGAGTACATGAGATGTTGTGATACAGGCATGCAATGTGAAATAAGCGCATGATGGAGAATGGGGTATCCATCCCCTCAAGTATTTATCCTTTGGTTTATAAACCAATTACATTCTGTAAGTTATTTTAAAATATACAATTAAGTTATTACTGACTATAGTCACCCTATTGTGCTATCAAATAGTAGATCTTTTTCTATTTTTTTAATCCATTAACCATCTTCATCTCTCAAAGATGAGAATCATTTTACTAATCAACCCCTCCACATTAAAAAACAAACAAACAAAAAAAACTATTAAAGCATGTACTTCTGCAAGATGCAGAAGAAACCTGGAGTTACAGAAGGGAAAGGATGAAATATCCAAGAGACAACAAAGAACAAGAAATGGATAAAATGTCCTGGTAAAACTATTGATAATAAAACAGTAAAAATTTTTTAATATTAAATGCTAAAACTATAATCAACCAGGCTCAGTGGCTGAGGCCTGATACTATAACCAGGCTCAGTGACTCAGGCCTGTACTCTGAGCACTTTGAGAAGCTGAGGTGGGAGGATCACTTGAGCCCAGGAGTTTGAGACCAGTCTGGGCAACATAGTGAGACTTCATCTCTACAAAAAATTTAAAAATTAACTTTGATGTGATAGTGTTCACCTCTGGTCCCAGCTACTAGAGAAGCTGAGGTGGGATCACTTGAGCCCAGGAGTTGGAGGTGGCAGTGAGCTATGATCTCACCACTGCACTACAGCCTGGGTGACATAGCAAGATCCTGACTCCTAAAAATATAATAATAATAGTATGATGGAAGACATTTAGATCACTATGAAATTCTAGAGTAACATTTATTTTTCGTCTTACTCTTTCTCAGATACTACTGCAAATCACCCCCTACCCACCTTTGCTTTCTGGGCAACAAGAAAAAAACTGTGGAGGAATATTACCAGATTTCAAATTATACTACAGGGCTTTAATAATCTAAACAGCATAGGTTTAGGTTACTAAACCTAAATCCTTTATGCTGTTTTACTGTTATAAAGACAGATACATAAACCAATGGAACAGAATACAGAGCCCATAAGTGAATCCATAGATATACAGTGAGCTCATTTTCAACAGATGTGCCAAAAACATACATTGGGGAAAGGACTGTCTATTCAGTAAATGGTGCTGGGGAAAACTGGATATCCATATGCAGAAGCATGAAACTAGACCCCTTCTCTCGCCATTTACAAAAATCAAATCAAAATGGAGTAAAGACTGAAATCTAAGACCTCAAATGATGAAACTATTTAAAGAAAACATTGGGGAAACTCTCCAGGATATTGGACTGGGCAGATTTCTTGAGTTAGATCCGACAAGCACAGGCAACCAGAGCAAAAATGGACAAATGGGATCACATTAAGTTAAAAGGCTTCTGCACAGCAAAGGAAACAGTCAACAAAATGAAGAGACAACCCACAAAATGGGAGAAAATATTTGCAAACTATCGATCTCACCAGAATATATAAGAAGCTTACATAACTCTATGGGGGAAAAAATCTAATAATCTGATTAAAATGTGGACAAAATATCTCAAGAGACGTTTTCAAAAGAAGACATGCAAGCGGCAAAAAAAGGTGTATGAAAAAGTGCTTAACATCATTGATCATCAGAGAAGTGCAAATCAAAACTATAATAAGATATCATCTCACTCCAGTTCAAAAGGCTTTTATCCAAAAGACAGGCAATAACAAATGCTAGTGAACATGTGGAGAAAAGGGAACCCTTGTACATTGTTGGTGGGAATGTAAATTAGTACAGCTACTATGAAGAACAATTTGGAGGACCCTCAAAAAACCAAAAATAGAACTACCAGCAATCCCACTGCTAGGTATATTCCCAAAAGAAAGGAAAACATACAAAAAAATTAGCTGGGTGTGGTGGCATGCGCCTGTAGTCCCAGCTACTGGGGAGGCTGAGGCAGGAGAATTGCTTGAACCCAGGAGGCGGAGATTGCAGTGAGCTGAGATCGTGCCGCTGCACTCCAGCCTGGCGACAGAGCGAGACTCCGTCTTAAAAAAAAAAAAAAAGGAAATCGGTGTATCAGAAGAGCTATCTGCATTCCCATGTTTATTGCAGCACTGTTCACAATAGCCAAGGTTTGGAAGCAAGCTAAGTGTCCATCAGCAAATGAATGGATAAAGAAAATATGGTCTATATATACAATGGAGTATTATTTAAGCATAAAAAAGAATGAGATCCTGTCATTTGCAGCAATACGGATGGAACTGGAGGTTGTTACGTTAAGTGAAATAAGGCAGGCACAGAAAGAAAAACAGCACATTCTCACTTATTTATGGAGCTAAAATTAAAACAAGTAAATTCATGGAGAGAGAGAGAGTAGAATGATGGTTACTAGGGCCTGGGAAGAATAGTGGGAGGTGGAGAGTGAGGATGGTTAATGGGTACAAAACTGCAGTTAGATAGAATGAATAAGAGCTAGTATTTGATAGCACAACAGGGTGACTACAGTCAGCGATAATTTATTGTACATTTAAAAATAACTAAAAGAGTATAATTGGGTTCTTTGTAACACAAACGATAAATATTTGAGATGATCGATGCTCCATTTACCCTGATATGATTATTACACTTTGTATGCCTGTTTCAAAATACCTCATGTACCCCATAAATGTTTAATGTGTACCCATAAAAAATTAAAATATAAAAGCAAATTTAAACAAAAACCAAAAAAAAATAAAAAGTTTTTTTTAAAGAAAAATAATGTTAAACAATAGAAATACAGTCTTATAAATTCCAAATAGCAATTGGGGGATTGGATGGGAGGAGAATATAGAAAACTTTTTCAATCTGAGAGATGGAGATGGCAGGAAAAGCGAAATAAAAATAAAAGCAAAGAAAACAAGATGGTAAACTGAAAACAATAAGATGGCAGAAGTACAAATGTACCACAGTTAAGTAGTCAGACTTAGTGGTGTTCCATATCATTTAAATGAACTCATAATCTAAATATGTGGAATTAGTTAATTTCTGTTTCATTCCATGTTTTCAGAGACTTATATTCTGGATCCCCTACTACCCCATCTGCTCAAGGACTTTGCTTTTGGGATTATCCTATTAGCCTACTTTATATTTTCTTCGTGGTTATTGCATCATTCCTATCTCTATGTAAAATGCAGTCAACCTTTCCTTGATTCATTCTCTTCAGCTCCTGCTGAAAGTCCAAATACCGCTTCCATTTAATCTCCTATTTTCTCCTCAACTATTGTGTCCATTCCCATTCTTGTCCAGAAACTGCTGTTTTCAGGAGGTTCCAGTGATCTTCATGTTGGTAATCCAGTATCTACTCTTTTTTTTACCACCTAGAAAAATACACAAATACCTACACATAAAATTAAATATTGTTCTAAACACAGGCAATACAGGAAAGTGGTTAAGAGTGCAGAGTAATCAAAATAACTGTGCCTCCATCTTTAAAATACTAACTGCGTGACTTTGGGAGAATTTACAAAACCTTTCTATGCCCCAGTTTCCTCATAACAAGGAAAACTGGCTCTGTGACTTTGGGGGAAGTTATAATAATCTCTGTGCCTCAGTTTCCTCATAAGATGAAGATAATAGTATTTTCCTCAGAGCAATTTTGTGACAATTAAATGAAATAATTTGTAAAGTGCATAGGACAGTACATGGCACATGTTAAATGCTTAGTATATATAGCCATTCTTCATAAACTCTGAAATGTTATTGAATGAGGATATAAATATAATGGAAAATGTTTTAAGGGTGAGATTTTTACAATATATTTGATACATACAAAAGGATATTATAATACATATGTAAGTTAAAAACATAATAAAATCAAACCTTGGAATTTACTACTCAAGCTAAGAACTTCACTGTCTTGATCACATCCTCCTATCTCCATTTGTCCTAAGTATCCATGTGAATAAAAAGAAGAAATAGCTTTATACATTTGTATATAGCCCTGATTATTTACTTTTGCTTGTTTGTGAACTTCGTTGTCATAGCTTATTGTATATATTCTTTTGTGATTTACTTTTTTCATTAAATTTAGTTGCTAAGATTTATCCTATTGATTGGTGTGTGTGTCTGGTTCATTAATGTTCTTGGAGATAATTATAGCACATACTGTTCAGGGATGTTGTATGAGTTAAATGAGTTGATACATGCTTAGAGTAGTACTTAGCACACAGTAAAAGCTCAAAGAAAGATGGCCATTATTATGTTTGTTACTATGCACTGCTGTATGAAATGTTGTGTGAATATAACATGGTCTATCTATCTATCTATCTGTTCTCTTGCTAATGGGCATTTGGGTTGTTGCCAGTTTACAACAACAGAACAGAGTCCTGCTCTGAACACTCATGTACCTCTGTCCTTGTGCCCTCGTGCAAGAGTTTCTTGAAGCCAAATATATTGACCTGGAAGAATTGCTGGGTCATAAATTATGCTTGTGTTCAACTATAGTAGATAATGCCAACTTGTTTACCAAGGTATTGTGCCCATTTATATTTCCACCAGCAGTGTATGCATTTTCATTGTTCCATACCCTTGCCAACATTAGGTATTCTCATATTTTCCTTTTTCTTGATCTGATGGTTATAAAATAGCATCTTGTGATTTCATTTGGATTCTATTAATAATGGGGCAGACATTTTTTCAAATGTTTATTGGTTATTTGTATATCCTTTTCTGTGCAAGATTGTCCTTCCTATTTTTTTCTAATGGATTGTCATTTTTTTGATCTAGAGGACTTATTTAAATATTCTTGATTACTTTTGTTGATTCTATTTGTTGGAAATATCTTCTCTCAGTTTGCGGCCTTTCTTTTTTCTGTTTTTTTTTTTTTATGGGATTACTTGATGAACAGTTTTTCTGAGTTTTAATTTGGCAGAAATTTATCCAGTTTTTCTTGTGTTGTTTATATCTTGTTTAAGAAATCTTTCTGTACCATAAAAGTATTCTGTATTGTCTACTATAAGGCATGTAAATACCTTAACATTTAAATAATTAATTAATCTACCTGTAATTGTTTTTTCTTTATGGTGGGAGGTAGATTCAAATTTTTTAAATTTAATGTGTTTTTTGGTAGGTGTAGGGTTGTACAGTTGTCCCAGTCCCACTTAATAATCATTCTTTATTGATTGAATGGTATCTCTGGTACAGTTTTAAATAGAAGAACTGTGCATTCTTTTGTTCCTTAATTTAAAAATGCATTTAAACATTCACCATTAAAGACAATGTTTGTTGTAGGTTTGTTTTACCCTTTAAAGAAATTCCTATTTGTCCTAATTTTCTAAAAGGGTTTGAGATTTGCATGGATGTTGAATTGTATTAAATGCTTTTTCTTTAGCTTCTGAAATGATTGTATAGTTTCTCTTCTTTAATCTGTTAATGAGATAAATAGCTTTTGTAATGTTTAACTACTCTTACATTCTTAAGATGAATCCAACATGGTCTGATACATTGTCGTTTTTATGCATTGCTATATTACATTGGCTAATATTAATTAAGTTTATAGATTTATGAAAGCAGTTGTTTAATGTAAACTTCTTTTAATAAACTTTACAGCAGAAGGTATAGGCGCAGAACTCAAAGCTCCACTTAAGCAAGAACCTCTCCAAGTAAGAGGTAAATATATTTTATCCTATTTTTGTATTATAAAGATGTTTTGAATTAAATATATAACATTGGTTTATGTAGAGCTCTTTATAGTTATATTATTCTAAGAGTATAGTTTATTTTTTACTTTTATTTAAATAGATTGACCATAAGGATTTATTCTCTTACGTATAAACTAATTTTCTATTAAATTTATTTTGCATTTTTGTCACAAATTTTTTCAAAAGCCCAAGAAAGGAATAATGGCAAATAAGAATCATCAATTGCATTATCATTTTTAGAAGAGTAAGGCAATTAAAGAACAAGAGGCCCACACTTTTCAGCTACTGCTTATTCAAATCCAGGTAGAGTTTGGCCGTTATTGTCTGACTTTCTTTTCTAGGAGAAATTGAAGGAATTCCTGTTTGTAGCTCTCTTCTGTATAACAGGCTGTGGTTCCCATCTTCAAAGCAGCTGTTTCATGGAGGCAGCAACTCTATGATTAACAGCACTGTGGCTTTGGCATCAGATAAAACTGGATTAAATTTGTGGCTCCAGTGCTTACCAGCTGGCTGACCTTGGGCAATTTACTTGACTTCTCTGAGGCTTAGTTTTCTCCCCTATAACGTGGTGCTGAAAATGAGACTTCTTTTCTAGGGTAACTTTGATTAACACATGGTAGACAATTAATAATAATTAATGTTGTTATAGCAGCCATCATTATCATTATCATCCTCATCTTCATCATTAATAACCTGGGCCAGGGTTTTTTAGCTATTTGGAAGAAATTTTTTAAAAAATTTTTAAAAAATTTAAAAGGCAGTTTAGAGACATGAAACTCATGCAAAAAAAAATCTGTATTTCCTTATATGTGTTTTTCAGATAAGGTTTTGATTTTTTAATTGAACTTTATTTTTCAAATATTCTTATTACATAATATTTGTGCATTTAATGTAAGTATGTATTATTTTAGGAATCTTTTTACCCACTGTAGTGATAGGTAATCTTAGGCTGAATTTGCTCTTTCAACTTGGAAGTAGAACAGAAAATTGTGAAATAATAAATATGAGAATAGAACATGAAGTGAATAGGTGACAATTCGAAATAGAACACATAAGTTTGTTATTTTGCTCTTGCACTTCAGGTATTTGCTTATTTATCTCTATCATATGACCAAAAGTCTCACCTTATAATGATTTATTAACATAGACCAATGTTCTGTAATTTTTAACTCACAGACTATAATTGATGCCAAATTGCTATTGGTATTGGTGTCGCTGGCCTTTTTATGAGCAGTTTGATACTTGACAATAGAAAAACAATTTATTTGAAGGCAATATTTAACCTATAATCTGTAATAATTTTTTTTGTAATTTTTAACTGATGAAATTATTCTGTACTTTTCTTCAGTTTTATTACATTATGTGAAATGGTCTAGTGGCTTTAAACTTTTTTGACTGTAACCCACATAAGAAATACTAATTAGCAACTAGTATACACATAGATTAGTATATGTAAATGAAACAAAGGTTTTCACAAAAAAAAATTATATGTAGTAGTCTTTGATTACTTTATATTTCTACTTTGTATGAAGTGCTGATTTCACCTCACAGTTTGAAAAGCACTCAACTACTCTGTTATTTTATTTATTTATTTATTATTTTTTTTGGACAGAGTCTGACTTTGTAGCCCAGGCTGGAGTGCAGTGGCATGATCTGGCTCACTGCACCCTCTGCCTCCCAAGTTCAAGTGGTTCTCATGCCTCAGCCTCCTGAGAAGCTGGGATTACAGGCACCCACCACCACACCTGGCCAATTTTTTGTATTTTTTTTTTAGTAGAGACAGGGTTTCACCATGTTGGCCAGGCTGGTCTCAAACTCTTGACCTCAAGTGATCCACCTGCCTTGGCCTCCCAATACTCTGTAATTTTTTATCAAAACTTCAGTTCATTTTCATTTAGACCCTAAGCAATTTAAATTATACCAATATGATTTAGACAGACCAGTAATACCTGTTCAAGGTGTTCATTAGACAAAGGTTGACATTTTGGGATCAGTTATAGATGACATATAGAGACAAAAGCTAGATGGCTACAAATGCAATTTCATCCTATTCTGCACTTGGATAATTTTTTCTCTGATGTCATTCAGTGAAAAAGATCAGTTTTCTGTGAAATTCATTAGTGAAGCCTCTTAAGTATCAGCCTATATTCATCTTCACATGTGACTTTCAATGTGCATATTTATTATGTTTTCCTGTTTTTTGTTTAGTTAAAGCAGTCCTTAAGAAAAGGGAGTATGGATCAAAGTACACTCAGAATAATTTCATCACTGGAGTCAGAGCGATAAATGAGTTCTGCCTCAAATCCAGGTAATTTTTAAAAAAAATGTAGCCGTGTGTCATATCTAAATAATCTAAATAACTACTCCTTTCTTAGAGTGTGTTACCTGCTACCATCCATATATGGAAAATTTGCTACTGGCTCCTTAAAATGAAGAGATATTTTTATTCAGTCAAAAATGTTAAAAATTGTTAGCAAACTAAACTGAATCCTGCCCCAGCATTAGCAATTCTAGTCTTTCTTAGTTTCTTAAATCCACAATGGTAAATTCTTCAAAACCTTTCCATCACACAAGAATCTTAGGAGTTAAATTGTTAAGTCATTGGTATGTGACAGAATTCTCAATAAGATCATTTGCGTATTTGTATGTTTGACTGTTTTGGTTTTTTGGCCAGCAGAGTTGAGTACTTAATTTAGTGAGTTAAATTTATGTTCATGCTCCCAACTGATTTCTGTTGAGTATAAATTATTTTTACTACTTTCCAATATCTGTTATTATTAATTTTCTCATATTTATATTTATTGAAATGATGTTAGTCACAGATTTAAACTTTTCTCCCTCCTTTGTGCACGAATTAGAGAAATCAGATGATCTATCTTTTTTTCAGTCTTCCTCATTGTCACAGCCACTTTGGTATATATCAAGAAATAGGTATTCCTATAATTTTTAACTTTTATAACTATTACATCAACAACCAATTATAATGTTGATTTAGTTCTGACACAAATTTTGTGAATTAAGTGGATTAGGCATTGCTGTCTCCACTTTAATAGACCAGGATGAGCATAATACAAGATGTTAGTGATTGACCCAACTCATTTAAGTGAGTCAGTGACAGGGAGAACTAGAATATATATCTTTTGAAAGCTGATCCATACATTTTTACTAACATGATGGTTATTGATGTTTTTTAAATCTAGGTTTAATTTCTAGAACTTGATAACATTACATAGTCACAGACTTTTTATTTATAGATTGTTTCATTGCTTTAACAAAATTTCCATAGGAAGATCCATGATTAAATATAGAATGACTATTTAGCAGTGACTTGATGAATATATAAGCCTTTCAGAATTTAAGAGAAAGGAAAATAAATAACATGTAATTGACACATACTCTTTATGACATCATTCCTTTGAATGGATATTACCACTTAGTATTAATCTACATATAAACAAATAATGACTGTAAATTTTTAACTTAAATTCTTAAGTAGAGGGATGATATTCTAATCCATGTTCTTTCTTCTTTTCGTTTTTTTTGTTTGTTTTTTTTTTGAGACAGGGTCTCACTCTGCTGCCCAGGCTGGAGTGCAGTGGCACAATCATGGCTTACTGCAGCCTCTACCTCCCTAGGCTCCAGTGATTCTTCCACCTCAGCCTCCTGAGTAACTGGGACTACGACTGTGCGCCACCACGCCTGGCTAATTTTTTGTATTTTTTGTAGAGACGGGGTTTTGCAGGTTGCACAGTCTAGTCTCGAACTCCTGACATCAAGTGATCCACCCACCTCAGCCTCCCAAAGTGCTGGGATTTCAGGTGTGAGCTACCGCACCTTGCTTATTTTTCACTTTTTTTTTTTTTTTTTTTTTTTGCTTTATCTCCTAGGCTGAAGTACAGTGGCGTGATCTTGGCTCACTGTAACCTCTGCCTCCCGGGTTCAAGTGATTCTTCTGCCTCAGCCTCCTGAGTAGCTGGGATTACAGGCAGGCACCACCACACCCAGCTAATTTTTGTATTTTTTTTAGTAGAGATGGGGTTTCACCATGTTGACCAGGCTGGTCTCGAACTCCTGACCTCAGGTGATCCACCCACCTCGGCCTCCCAAAGCGCTGGGAGTGAGCCACCACGCATTACCTAACTTTTCACTTTTTTTCCCCATATATTAGAGATGGCAGTGGTGTGCCCATAGCAGATACAAATACAAGTACTGGTGAGGGAAGTGAATCTCTACATATTATATTGTGGTGTCTACACTGAGCATCAAGAGTAATTTTTTTTCACTGTCTCTATTTTTTGTATACAAAATGTCATCTTTAAACTGATCTTTAAAAGCCATTCACATCAATATTTCTCTAAGATAGGGATCAGTGTTGTTGCTTTTATCTGCCCTTAGTAATCCTCTTTAAGTATATAAACTATATGCACTTTGTCTGAATAAATGCAACATGTTTCTTTCTCTAGTGATCTAGAACAACTTCGAAAAATCAGACGACGAAGTCCCCATGAAGATACTGAGTCTTTTACTGTATACTTGAGATCAGATGTGGAAGCAAAGTAAGAACATAGTTCTTTCAGAATAAAAGTGCAAGCCAAATTTTGGATTAATAAAAATACATTTTAGACAGAGTCAGAATTTTTTAAATGACTTTTTAAAAACAATATTTTTGTATTTGCAAATCTGTTTATTTGTGAGTTACTAGTATGTACTCCTTAACTAAATATATGTCATAATGTGTAAGAAAATTTGCTGTTGAATTTACTCTAGTTGTTTAGATTTCATTTGGAAAAGTTCCTAAGTCCTTTATGTTTCTCCGAAAGCACCTTACACTTTGTTGTAAGATTCTCATTAGAGAATTTAGATTTAAATGTGATGTCAATAAAGTCATTAAAATTGTTCATTGTGGTGACCATGTGTGTATGCACAGATCTTTGGAAGTTTGGGGAAGCCCTGAAGCTCTTGCCAGAGAGAAAAAATTGCGTAAGGAAGCAGAAATAGAATACAGAGAAAGTAAGTATATTCAATTTAAAGTCAAGTTAATTGAAAAATAACTTGTAGGTGAGAACTGTATCTGTAAGAACTCTCTAGTGCTAGCATACCTGTTGGCCTAGGCTCTGTTGCTTCCAGCAAATGCTAGTTTCCGTTTTGGGATTCAATTATTTCACAAAAACAGGAACTGTATTTTTGTTTTCTCCTGTATAGCTTTTTGAAGATGATGAGAGGAAGAGAAGCTACAGTTTATCATTTTTATAAGACATATAACTATCAAAACTTATGATTTAAAGATTATACTTGTTATAAAAGTGATAGAATAGGAAGTAATTGCTGTATTAGTCTGTTTTCACACTGCTATAAAGATACTACCCAAGACTGGGTAGTTTATAAACAAAGGAGATTTAACTGACTCACAGTTCCGCATGGCTGGAGAGGCCTCAGGAAGCATACAATCATGGCGCAAGGGGAAGCAGGCGCATCTTAACATGGTGTCAGGCGAGAGACAGCGTGTGTGTAGGAGGAACTGTCAAACACTTATAAAACCATCAGATCTCGAGAACTCAGTATCATGAGAACAGTATGGGGGAGACCGTCCCCATGATCCAGTCACCTCCCACCATGGCCTGTCCTCGGCACATGGGGATTATGGCTATTATAATTCGAGATGAGATTTGGGTAGGGACACACAGCCAAATCATATCAATTACTTTTTTACAGAAAGGTCTATTAACTCAGCTACATTAATTAATTCAGCAGATATTTATCCAATACCCGCTATGAACAAGAAGCTGTGCTTGGTGTTTGAAATGTATATGCAAGTAAGACTCTTAGGAGCCAGGTGTGGTGGCACATGTCTATAGTCCCAGCTACTTGCCCGTAATCCCAGCTACTCAGGAGGCTGAGGTGGGAGGATCACTTGAGCCCAGGAGTTTGAGACCACCCTGGGCAACATAGACATAAATGGGGTGATACCATACATATTGTACATCTTGCTTTTTATAGATAGTGGTATAATCATAACCGTTTTCCATATCTACATATAGAAATCTACCTCATTCTTTTTAACAGTTGTATAGTACCCCATTGTATGGATGTAGCAAGATTTATGTTCTTCAGTTTTTCACTGTTAGAAAGAATACATCAATAAATATTTTTATTTTTTAACGTGAGATAATTGTGAATATTTACATAGGATTGAGTGTTAATAATACAATTTTAGGATCAAATGGCATAGGCATTTAAAAATTTGATAGATCCTAAAGAATTACTCTCTGAAGGAAATATGGTACCAATTTACATTTACAATCACAGTGTATGAGGGAGACTATTTTTTCATACCCTTGCCCATGCTGGATATTAACAAGATTTTAACTTTTTTGTGTATTTGATGGGCAACAGATGGTACCTCGTTTAATTTTGAATATCTCTGACTACTACTGAGGTTATCTTCTATGTATAGTGGTTTTTCTTAGTTCTTCTGTAATAATTTTTATATGTTTTGTTCACTTTTCTATTAGATTGTGTGTCTCTTAAAATTGATTTAAATAAGTTTTTGGTGGATTTTAACCAAAATCTAACCAAGTTAGTTTCATATGTTCTAAATATTTTCTAACAGTCTATCTTGAAATTTGGTTTCTCCTCTTTTTAGTAGGGAAATTTCAAACATATTCAGAAGTGCAGAGAAAAACATAATAACCTTTTAATGCCCATCATCTGGCTTTACAGCTACCAACACATGGCCAGCCTTGTTTAATGTATATCCCTCTCACTAACCTTCACTCTACTGGATTACTTTGAAACCAGGTCCAGACATTATATCATTTTATTTATAAATATTCCAGTATATATTAAAAGGTCAGGATGTTTGTTTTAGTCAGTTCATGTGATGGTGATGGTTGAACTGTTTTAGAAAAGTTAACTATCCATTGCCTGTAGTAAGCTGTCAGTCTTAGTAATCCTCTCATTTGCCCTTTGGTTGAAGGTCTAGGATGTTCTCAAATAGCTTTAATTCTGACAAAGCAAGTGATTGACCTTCTGTTGATGATTCCTTTTCTTGACAAAACTGAAAATAGTATGTCTCTTTTCAGCTAACCTAGTCAGGAGGAATAAGGAGTATATTTGTGTGACCTGGAATATATAATATTAAATCATCTAGTTGTTGAATAAGTATAGTTTTCCTTGTAAAATCCAAGTTCTTTAAATCATTGGTTTGGCATTTTCAAAAGTTTGAAGGAGACAGTGAATCCTAGTATCAAAGGATTTTTGGCCTCAGAAAAAGTTGTTGATTATTTTTATTTTATTTTATTTTTCTAGACAGAGTCTTGCTGTGTCACCCAGGCTGGAGTGCAGTGGTGCAATCTCAGCTCACTGTAAGCTCTGCCTTCCAGGTTCATGCCATTCTCCTGCCTCAGCCTCCCAAGTAGCTAGGACTACAGGCACCCGCCACCGCGCCCAACTCATTTTTTGTATTTTTAGTAGAGACAGGGTTTCACCGTGGTCTCGATCTCCTGACCTCGTGATCCGCCCGCCTCAGCCTCCCAAAGTGCTGGGATTACAGGCGTGAGCCACTGCACCTGGCGATCATCTGTTTTTTTTTAAGAGATGAGGTCTCACTATGTTGCCCAGGCTGGAATACAGTGGCTATTCTCAGGTGCAATCATAGTGAATTATAGCCTTGAACTCCTGGGCTCAAGTGATCCTCCTGCCTCAGCTTCCTGAGTAGCCAGGACTACAGGTGTGTGCCACCGTGTCTAGCTGACAATCCACAGATATTATAAAGAGGGCTGCACTTAAATTAACAGAAGTGAAGTATTTACTTTCAATGGAAGAAATACATACTGGGGACGGATAGTCCTGGAAATTCTGGTGTACTATTCAGTTAATGGTTTCCATTGAGTTTCTTCATAGGTAATACAGGTACTAACACAGGATGCAATCAGATAGGGCATATTCCATTGGGGAATTAGATATTGCCAGTGCAGTTATATAGTTCTTTTACTCTTGGGCACTTATATATGGTAATGTATCAGGATTAAAGTAGAGATCGATGTGCTAGTATTTATGAAAAATGTATACATATTTTTCTTTGATAATCAGGCTGACTTTATTGTTATCTGTTAAACGACTAACAGATTTTATTAAGCATCGTGAGGTTTCTCAGAAGAATATCATTGCTGCTATTCCCTTTCTGGTTTGATAGAACAATTTATTTTTTAGTGTTCATACTTCTTATCAATGACACTGATTTTTATTAGTATTAGAAAGGGACTGCACTTGCTTAGGATTTGAGAAGTTAATAAATTTTGCCTTGTATGGCTGTTAAAAGCCCTAAGTTTGTTCCTTTTTTTTTTTTTTTTCATCTTCTCTTTTGGTTTCTTGACAGTGCATTGCAATTTAGTTTTTCCAACATGAACTAACTGCCAGTTCATTTTAATCTTTCTTACCACCCTATTTTTAATTTAAGGCCCTTTAACCAAAGAGAGCATAAAGGGTCCCTTGGCATTCTACATCAGGGTCAGTGTCCACAAACTGTTTATTTCTAGAAGTCTAATTCTAAATTTACCTATTAATTCTGTGGGGTTTTTTTGTTTATAGTTTTGGATCTTAGTGTAATCAATTTTAATAGAGGATGGCTTCCTGGATAGCTTACAACAACCTATGTCCCTGGCTCTTAATAAATAACTTTTGCCGGTGTTATGGCATCTGTCTTCAGTAGCCAGAGTTGGCTAACTATGGCCCGTGGAACAAATTGGTCTGCTGCCTGTTTTTGTATAGTTTATAAGCCAAGAGTGGTTTTCATATTTTTAATGACTGACAAAAAAGCAAAAGAGTAACAATATTTTGTGACAGATGAAAATTAAATGAAATTTAAATTTCAGAGTCCACAAATAAAATTTTATTGGGACGTAGCCATGATCTTTTATTTACATATTGTCTGTGGCTGCCTTTGCACTACCAACAGCAGAGTTGAGTAGCTCCGACAGAGACCGCGTGTGGTGCTCCTGTCACTTTGCACTGCTACTCAGTTACAATTCAGTAACAGTTATAATTCAGCAGTATTTCAAATGTCATAGGTATCCTTGTACATGACCTTTTTTTTTTTTTAGTATGAGTGCATACCTGTCTGGTGAGTAAGAAAAGTAGACATCTAGTGTTGTGCTTTTAAGTCACAGTTGAGCATGGATTATTTTTTATTGAATTAGATGGCAAAGTACTGTGTCTACTATGCAGTGACACCATAGCTGAGTTAAAAGAATACAATATATGTTGACATTACTAGATTAATCAATCATCACAGTATTCCCAACTCACAGGAGTGTAACAATCAGAAAAACTAGAGAATTTAAGATGGAATATATTACAGCAGAATTTGTTCACAAAAATAGAAAATGAAAATGAGGCTGCAACCAAAGTTTGGTTTTTGAGTGGCTTATTAGTCAAGCGAAGAAAGTGGGTTTCTAATGGCAAGTAAATTAAGTCCTGTTTAATTTAAGCAGCTGAAGAAATGTATCCAGGACTAGTAGTCTTTAGGCAAGACTAGTTGCTTCAGGAGTTGAGGACACTGAGGACATACATCAGTAGTCAATTAAAAAGCAAGGCAAATTATTTTGAATGATATTCCTTGGCTCTTGATAAGTTGACCTGTGTACCAATACTATTTGAGGAGTCAGTGCTGAGTTTGAAGAGACTGGAGAATTACCCTTTGTGAATAGTGTATGTGGAACAACCACAGGCAAGAATTTATTTTATTTTATTTTATTTTTGAGACGGAGTCTCACTCTGTCACCAGGCTGGAGTGCAGTGGCATGATCTCAGCACACTGCAACCTCCGCCTCCCGGGTTCAAGTGATTCTCCTGCCTCAGCCTCCCGAGTAGTTGGGATTACAGGTGCGTGCTACCATGCCCGGCTAATTTTTTTTGTATTTTTAGTAGAGATGGGGTTTCACCATGTTAGCCAGGATGGTCTCCATCTCCTGACCTTGTGATCCTCCCTCCTTGTCCTCTCAAAGTGCTGGGATTATAGGCATGAGCCACTGCGCCCAGCCACGTGAGAATATTTTCAAAGAAGATGTGAAAATACTAATTCAGTAAACCTGATGTGGAATCTGCTAAGATGTCTTATATAGATGATGGTGGTAAAAATACATGTGGAGCAGAAAAAGCCTTAGTTGGACAAATTTATAAAGTTTGTGAAAACATAAGATATTTAAAGCCTTTTCATTAGTAGATACTTCCCAGAAAATATTTGTCATGAGGAGGAACTTTGTGGAAAATGCTTAAATCTCGTTTGCTATTGAACCAATAGTATCACCTTTGAACTTGTGGACTTAACCACTGAAAGAAATAGAAGCTGATAATCCTGACTTGTCCTTCTACACTGCATTTCAGTGGTTTAGCAGTTTTACTGCCATTTTTTGAGCTCAGGATTGAAAAATTCAAAATGGAAATTTTTCTGAATAAGAAGACCCACCTGTCAACCACTATTATCAAACACTGAGTGGCTTAGAAAATTAGGTTTTGCTGTAGACGTTATTTTTCTTAATGCATTCAGTGTAAAATTACAGGGGAAAACAGTGCTTAAATACAAAACTTACTCTGCTGTGAAGTCATTTCAACAGTAGATACATTATTTGAATCAAAGTAATGTCAGTCAGCTTTATGTACTTCCCATGCTGTTAAAAGTTTAACACAAGCACTCAGATCCGCAGTGGCAGTGGTGTGTCCTGTCTGCAGAGAGCCAGGCCAGAGACAATGAGCAACACCTCAGAGAACACGAGGGCGTGCCCCGAAGCCGCCCACCCTTCCGACTGCGGCAGCTGCTGACCCGCTGTTGCCATGACCTGCAGGAAAGCCAATGAGGAGGGCAGTTGGAAGAAATTCTTCTGGAACTCAGAGAAGAAGGAGTTTTTAGGCAGGACCGGTGGCAGTTGGTTTAAGATCCTTCTATTCTACATAATATTTTATGGCTGCCTGACTGGCATCTTCATCGGAATCATCCAAGTGGTGCTGCTCACCATCAGTGAATTTAAACCCACATATCAGAACCACATATCAGGACCCCACCAGGATTAACACAGATTTCTCAGATCCAGAAGACTGAAATTGCCTTTCATCCTAATGATCCCAAGCACTGTGTGGCATATGTGCTGAACGTAGTTAGGTTCCTGGAAAAGTACAAAGATTCAGCCCAGAAGGATGACATGATTTTTGAAAATTGTGACAATGTGCCCAGTGAACCCAAAGAACGAGGAGACTTTAATCAAGAATGAGGTGAGCGAAAGGTCTGCAGATTCAAGCTTGAGTGGCTGGGAAATTGCTCTGGATTAAATGACAAAACTTACAGCTACGAAGAGGGCAAACCACATGTTATTATAAAGCTCAAGTGAGTTCTAGGCTTCAAACCTAAGTCTCCCGAGAATGAGTCCTTGGAGACTTACCCAGTGATGAAGTATAACGCATCTGTGTTTCCTGTTCAGTGCACTGGCTAGCAAGATGAAGATAAGGATAAAAATAGAAATGTGGAGTATTTTGGACTGGGCACCTACCTTGGTTTTCCTCTGCAGAATTATCCCTACTATGGCAAACTCCTGCAGCCCAAATACCTGCAGCCCCTGCTTGCTGTACAGTTCACCAACCTTACCATGGACACTGAAATTTGCCTAGTGTAAAGCAGATGGTGAGAACATTGGGCACAGTGAGAAAGATGGTTTTCAGGGATCCTTTGATGTAAAAATTGAAGTTAAGAGCTGATCACAAGCACAAATCTTTCCCGCTAGCCATTTAATAAGTTTAAAAAAAGATACAAAAGCCTGTTAGTCTTGAACAAACTGTCATACGTATGGGACCTACACTTAAAGCATAATCTATATGCTTTACATTGCTTTCTGCATTTAATCGGTTAGAATGTAATTAATGTAAACTAAAGTGTAGCAATAGCAACAAAATATTCTACTGTAAATGACAAAAGAAAAATTGAGCCTTGGGATGTGCTCATTTTTACTGTAAATTGTGATTCCATAAGTGACTTGTAAGCAGTGTTTCTGGCCCCTAAGTATTGCCTCCTATATTTTATTTAATGTATAGTACTATAGGTGCATACTCTGGTCCTTTTTCAAGCCATGTGTTATCGTATCTGTTTTGTACTTTATGTGAGCAGGTTTTGCTGTCCAAGGTGTAAATATTCAATGGAAATAAAACTGGCATGGTCTTTTTTTTGGGGGGGGCTCTTTCAAAGATAATGGCCCATTAATGAGCATCTTTAACATATTCTATAGTCTTTTCCTGTGGTGTTAGGTCTTACTTTATTATTATTTTTTCTCCTGGGAATGGGACAGGGATTTGTCATGGGGGAACTGCCCTTTAAATTTTAAGTGACACTACAGAAAAACACAAAAAGGTGATGGGTTGTGTTGTGCTTGTTTTGAATGCTGTCTTGACATCTCTTCCCTTGTCCTCTAGTATGTTCTAAAGCTGTGTCTGACATCTGGATTTGCCCATCACTTTGGCTAGTGACAGGCCTAATAAATTTGCTTTGTACATTTTCTTTTACTTTCCTTTTTTCCTTTCTGGAGGCATCATGCTGATGGTGTGTCTTTATGAGTGTTTTAACCATTTTCATGGTGGAAGAATTTTTTATTTATGCAGTTGTACAGTTTTATTTTTTTCTGCAAGAAAAAGTGTAGTGTATGAAATAAACCACAGTCACTTGTTTGAAAATAAATCTTTATTTTGAACTTTATACAAAGCAATGCAGTACCCCATAGACTGGTGTAAAATGTTTTCTACTATGCAAAGTCCATGTTCTAATAATTGCCAGGAGTACAGTGCTCTTGTTGATCATGTATTCAGTCAAGTTAAAACAATGGGCAATAAAAGAATGAATATATGAAAAAAAAAACAAAAACAGAAGACATCTGCAGCAGATATATTTTCCAAGCCCAACCTATAGTTCCAGAAGTGTTTTTCAGATTTCCATGCAAGTGCAGAGGAAATTTACATATTTCAAAATCCATTAAATAGTGCAGTTGAGCAGCTTTCTCCTGACTTCAATTGGAAGTGATTAGTCGTCAATGTAAGAAGATGCTAAAAGGCAAATATCAACAAGAATTTCATAGAATTCTATAAATGCTTTCAAAGCAATGAATATAGTTATTTAAAATTATGTTTATAGATTTATATCAGCATTTGGCAGTACCTATCTATAAGATTTTGAATATGAAATAGTAAAATATCAGATCATCATCAATAGATGAACATTTGCAATTAATTTTGATGATAAGGAATACTAACTGAATCCCAATTAAGTGAAATATTTTATCCTATCCCCCCAAAAAGAATTCTGTTCTTCTCATTAGTAGACCTGTATTACAAAGAATTGCACTCACATATTTTTATTATATTTTAAATTTTGTCAAAAAATTTCATGGAAATTTGTAGTTATTTCTTGCTATACCTTCATCATGTCCTTTATATTACCTCTTGGCCTCCAAAGCATGAAATATTTGCTATCTAGCTGTTTAGTCAGTTCTCGTATTGCTATAAAGAAATACCTGAGACTGGGTGATTTATAAAGAAAAGAGGTTTAATTAGCTCACAGTTCTGCAGGCTATATAGAAAGCATAGAAGCTTCTGGGGAGCCTCAGGAAGCTTCCAGTCTTGGCGGAAGGCAAAGATGGAACAGGTATCTTACATAGCAGGAGCAAGAGAGAGATGGGGGAGGTGCCTCACACTTTTAAATGACCAGATTTCATGAGAACGAACTCACCAGTCGTGAGGACAGTACCAAGAGGGATATTGCTAAATCATTCATGAGAATTCACCCCCATGACCCAGTTACCCCCCCACCAGGCCCCACCTCCAACAATTGGATTTCATTTTGACATGAGATTTGGATGGGGACACAGGTCCAAACCATGTCACCAGCCCTCTTCAAAAAAAGTTTGCCAACCCTGTTTCAATGGTTTCGTTAGGATTCCACCCCATTTTATTTATTCTTGTTATTAGTAACCTGGAAAGAAGCCATGAAACTAGAAGGATGTAACTAGAAGCCTTGGAGTATAAATATTTAGGAGGATTCTAAATTATTTGACTATCTCAGTTCTGCACAGGACCAAGGCTTAGAAATGACAATATTTCCTTCTCCAGATGAGTTGGCAAAATTTCAAAGTGGAAATTGTGAGACAATTATGGTCAATAACCCAGGAAGAAAAGGGATGGAGAGAGTTTCTTGAGAGTATAGGAGTTCATTACCAGGAGGGGAGCAGTGGGATAGGAAGATCAAGGAAGAGGGAAGAGGGAGAAGAAGATATGCAAGGAAAGAACAAAGTAGCAGTGCTCAAACTGTTCTAATGTTGGTCAATGGAAGCACCTCAGTTGGCTCCTAAGTCCCTTTGTCATAACTCTAGTATCATGGCGTCCTTACTTTCAGGAATAATATATTTCAGATTCATCTTGTACGTTTCCTGTCCTGGGTTGGTAATCAACTATTTCTAAAAGGAGCCACTTTTCTTTTTACTGGAAAATAAAATCAAGTTAAAGTAATTACATACTTGATTTATTCTATGTCTCTACACACACAGAGAATAAAGTGTAGTTTCAAATAGCAGTATTAATACTAACAATGTAATTTAAGATTTCTTTGCTTTTCTTTTTATCTTTAGTATATATATCCCACTAGAGATGTATAGTTCAATTTCTGTGTGTTAAAGTCACTTAAAATTTTTCTATATAGAAATATCATCAGTAGATATACAGTTAGGCTCATTTGTTTCATTTTGCTTCTGATTTTTAAAAATAATTTTGTTTTTATTTTATAATTGCCTAAAAATTTACATGATTTCTTAGTCAAACCTACAGAACAGATATTTCAGAGAACTCTAGCTTCCATCTCTGTCCTTTCCACTCTAAGTCCTCTCTCTTGTATAAGTAACTGTTTTAAAGTTTTTGGGTTTTTTTTTAATACTTAAAATATAAGAAAATAAAGCCAGGCTCCATGGCTCATGCCTGTAATCCTGGGACTTTGGGAGGCTGAGGTGGGAGGATCACTTGAGACCAGGAGTTTGAGACCAGCCTGGGCAACATTAGCGAGACCATTTTCCTTACCAAAAATTTAAAAATAAAAATAATATTTAAAAAAAAAACATACATATTTGTATTAAACGCCATACCCTTCATAAATAAGGCATACTATACATACTTTCTGCTCTTGCTTTTTTTTTGAGGTGGAGTCTCGCTCTGTGGCCCAGGCTGGAGTGCAGTGGCACGATCTTGGCTCACTGCAACCTCCGCCTCCTGGGTTCAAGCAATTCTCCTGCCTCAACTTCTCAAGTAGCTGGGACTACAGGCACATGCCACCATGCCTGGCTAATTTTTTGTATTTTTAGTAGAGACGGGGTTTCACCATGTTAGCCAGGATGGTCTTGATGATCTGACCTTGTGATCCGCCCGCCTTGGCCTCCCAAAGTGCTGGGATTACAGGCATGAGCCACCGTGCCTGGCTGCTCTTGCTTTTTTTACTTAACTCTGTCATGAGGACTATGCTATAGCGGTAAATAAAGACATTTTTTCATTTATTTTATAATACTCTGTTTTTTGATATACCGTAATGTATTCAATCATTCGCCCATAGGACGTTTCTAGTGTTTTGCTATTAAAACGATACCATGAGAGGCCTTGTAAATAAAAGTTAAAGGAATTTTTTGTAATACAAAAATTTGAGAAAACACAGTAATAGAAAAATACTCTCTCATATTTTTCAACTTTGAGGTAAAAATGAAGGACTTGTTTTTGTATCAGGCTTAGTTAACTTTTATAAAGGTAATATTGAGAAAAGAATCTTACCAAACTGTCTTTATCTCATTGCAAATCCAGATTTTCCTGCCTCCTTTTTTATTGTAAAAAACGCATAGCCCAAAATTTACCATCTTAACCATTTTTAAAGGTACAGTTCCTAAGTGTGTAAGTATATTCACATTGTTGTGAAACAGATCTTCAGAGGTTTTTCATATTGCAAAACTGAAACACTATACCCATTAAATAACTACCCCCCATTTCCCTGCCACCCCCCGGTCCCTGGCAACCACCATTCTGCTTTTTGTTTCTATTAATTTGAATACTTTAGATACCTCATATAAGTGGAGTCATACAGTGTATGTCCTTTTGAGATGGGCTTATTTCACTTAGCATAGTGTCGTCAAGGTTTATCCATGTTGTTGCATGTGACAGGATTTCCTTTTTCAAGGCTAAATAATACTCCATCATCATACGTATATACCACATTTTGTTTATCCATTCATTCATCCATCCATGGACATTTGGGTTGCTTCACCTCTTGACTGTTGTGAGTACTGCTGCTATGAACATGGGCATGTAAATAGCTTTTTGAGGCCCCACTTGCTATTCTTTGGACGTATGTCCAGAAGTAGGATTCCTGGATTATATGGTAATTCTATGTTAAAATTTTTTTTAGGAACCTTCATATTTTTTTCCATAACAATTGCACCATTTTACATTCCTACCATCAGTGCAAAAAGGTTCCAGTTTTGACACATTGCCAATCCTTGTTATTTTCTGTTTCTTGTTTTTTTAATAGTAGCCATCCTAATGGATGTGAGGTGATATCTCATTGTGGTTTTCATATGTATTTCTCTGATGATTAGTGATGTTGAGTATCTTTCCATATGCTTGTTGGTGGTTTCTATATAATCTTTGGAGAAATGTCTATTGAAATCCTCTCCCCATTTTTTAATCAGTTTACAAATCCAAATTTTTTATAACTTAATATTTTTGCTGTTAGCTAGTAGTGCATATTTAACATAGTCCTGAAGAGAATATCATGTTAATCTAAACTGTGACTGGTAAGAATATCTATGACCTAAATTTATTTTGTTATTCTTACAGGGCTATTTAGAAACCAAAAAATATTAAGAGAATACAGAGATTTCTTGGGAAATACCAAGGTAAGGATATCTTTGTAATGTGTGTGTTTGTGTTGCACAGCAAAATTCTAATACCAGTCCACTGTAAAATTCTAGCATGTCTGTGATCTCAATCTAAGATTTTCTTGAGTACATTGTAGTTCACTGAATTATAGTCAATTCATTCATTTCCGTCTGATTTTCCTTTTTTTTTTTTTTTTTTGAGACAGAGTTTTGCTCTTGTTGCCCAGGCTGGAGTACAGTAGTGTAATCTCGGCTCACTGCAATCTCCGCCTCCCGAGTTTGAGCAATTCTCCTGCCTCAGCCTCCCGAGCAGCTGGGACCACAGGCATGCCACCATACCCAGTTAATTTTTGTGTTTTTAGTAGAGACAGAGTTTCACCATGTTGGCTAGGCGGGTCTTGAACTCCTGACCTCAGGTGATGCACCTGCCTCGGCCTCCCAAAGTGTTGGGATTACAAGCGTGAGCCACCGTGCCCGGCCTGATTTTCTTGAAATTTAAAACATTTGTACATAAGTTTTCTTTAAAGTCATAACCATGTTATGAACCTTAAGCATGTAGATATAGATGAGGAAGACTTTATTTTCTTAGGTTTTAGTGAGATTTATATCTGTCATACACACTCTTAATTTTCTTTAGCCTCTCTCTTTCTGCTCCTAACTCTGGTTCAACATTCAGACTGCCAACTCTGTGCTTGTATCCAAGAAGCTTAGCCCTTGGAGAAGAAAATTACACAGCCAGTGTGGTTGTTCTTTCTTCCTTACATGACTATACAAAATCAATGGATACTCAATATTATTTGACAGTCTTACTAAACTTACAGAGTATGTTCACCTTCCCACTCTTTGAAATAGCTTTTACGTATCTTTTTCTTTCTTCCCAACAGCCTCACTCTTTACTCTTCAGCTGTTGACTTTGTTTCATATTTTATTGAAAAAATAGGTGTAATTTCATAAAAGTACCTCATCTTTTTCATCACCTCATCTTTTCATCACCAAATTTACTAACTTATCTACACATGTGACAAAATACTCTGCTTTCCTTCCTACTAGAAGGAAATTAATATTGGGACACATGTAGAAAGTTTGCCTCTACTGTTCTACCTCTTATTTTCTCCTGAACCTAATCCAATTGGGCTTTCAACCCCACCACCCCACTGAAATGACTTACCAAAGTCCCCAGCACCTTTAAGATGCCAAGCAGTCTATGGCCAAGTTGACTTTCCATTTAAACTTGGCTGGGAGGAATCTCCTATCAAGAAGTTAATGTCATATTTGGATAAAAGGCTACCTATGCACATTTTCTTCTCTCTGGTGGCATTTGAGACATTGCACCCATTTTGCAAAGTTTAGACATTGGCAGTGATGATAATTTTAGCCAAATCTTATTTGATATGCTTTCCTTTTCCATTTATTATCTTCAAGACCTCTTAATTTCCATTTCCCCTTTGATCCCTGCATTTCTGGCACCCCAGTACTGCCCTGAAGATGTGGACTCTCCTCTGGTAGAGCCTTCATATGTCTTATGAGCCAGCATTTTCACTCTCATGCCTCAAGGGCTATTGCCATTGCCTCTCGTGCTGGGATAACTTAGGCTGGTGAGACCTGCCTCCTGGGAAGATTCACTCCTCGCCTTCACATCTGTTTCACATGGAGAATCATCCTCACCAGATTTTCTAATAGTAGCTGTTGACTTATGAAATCTTTGTTACTTCAGAAGATTAATACTGGTCAGCTTTTGAATATTCCATGTTTTGAATTGATTTTTTTTTTTGCTATTACAACGTTTTATTGCTGGGACATTAGGATAAAACTAGTATTTCATTTCCCTCTACTGTACCCCTATTCCCTTTAGGAATGGTTGTTCTCTCACTGAAGATGGTTGCTTTCCTTCTCTAAAACATAGGGCTAATCCTGTTTGCAAAAATTAAATGCCTTCTTTTTTTTTTTTTTTGTTATTTCTGACCCAGACACTTGTTTTTCCAATATATTCTTATCTCATGAGAACTCCAATAATGAGATATATGAAATCACAGTGTTCTGGGTCTGCTCCTCTGGTATTTAATTTCTTATATAATAATTTCCCCTTTAATACATTTCTACTTTCCCATGCCTTCCCTTCTAGTTCTAATTCATGGGTTTCTTGATATAGTACTTCAGAGAATTGGAAGTACCTTTATCTCTGCTTAATATATTTAACTCCACAATAGTATCACCTTGAAATGCACCAATAATGCTTTGAACAATTTATGCTCCTTTTCCTGGTAGTTCTCTCTGAAATCTATCCAAATTTTCTGTACTTGTCCCAATATTAAAGAACCTTGTTTATTGTGAATGTTCTCAAAGATATATAAAAATAGAAAAAATAGATATTGGCTATCCAGTTTCATTAATTTCTAACATTTTGCTGTCCTGGTCTTCAAAAAGGGGCAGTTCTCCAATTGCTCTGATTATGGAATTTTTTAATATTTTATTTTATTTTATTTTTGAGACAGAGTATTGCTGTGTTGCCCACGATCTCAGCTCACTGCAACCTCCGCCTCCCAGGTTCAAGAGATTCTCATGCCTCAGCCTCCTGAGTAGCTGGGATTACGGGCACCCACTACCACACCCGGCTGATTTTTTTGTATTTTAGTAGAGACGGGGTTTTACCATGTTGTCCACACTGGTCTCAAACTCCTGAGCTCAAGCAGTCTGCCCATCTTGGCCTCCCAAAGTGCTAGGATTACAAGCGTGAGCCACTGCGCCCGGCCTGATTATGGAATTTTTGAGTAGCTTTTACAGGAAGCTTCCCAAGCAGGTTGTGGATCCTGGCTCCTTGTGATCTCTTGTTTTTCTAGATTTTTATTCTCTTGTTAGAGTTCCTTGGGCCTTATCATTATTTCTAGTTTCTACCAACACATCTTCCCGTTTTCTACAGCCTTCTTTATTAGAGTGGTTTGGGCCGAGTGAATCTTTTTCCTTATTTTTCTTATTATTTCTTATTCTGATCTTAAAGATCTCATTTCCTTTCCCTGTTTTGCCCCTCCCATGAGTTCCCAAACCTTTCTTCTAAAGAAATCTTATTTTTCACCGTAAGCAGCATTCTATTGTTCCCATAATAATTTCATTGAGTTTTTTCTCTATTCATCCAAATAATACAATATATTCTTATTTTAATAAAACATACATTCTGTTTGTTATCAATAAACAGTATAATTCAGAAATCTAGACCCATAGTCAGAGTTTATGGCTTACAAATCGAAGTAAAAGTTGAGATCACATGGACAAGGTTTATCCCTGTGTAGTTCCTTCTCTTAGCTCTGAAGGCAGGTCAATACAGAATTTTGGGTGTCTGATTTCACACATTCTTAGAGCATATGAATTTCAGCACAGTGCATTTTTCTACTTTATTACTAGTTTTTATGTAGCCAGCTCAGATCCTTTCTGGAAGTAGGCAGGACATGAATTACAAGGAAACAAAACAAACAAGTTTCTGGAAAGAGACCCAGATATGCTTTTGGTTTTAATCTTTCCACTTTCTAAACAAGAACTTCTAGAGAAAAATAAGTAAATCTAATTCAGAAGTTTTGATAGAGGAAAATGTTCTGGTCTGTCAAAGCTACCAGTTATGGTGCTTCTCTGCAAAATTTTGGAGGTATTAAAAAAAGTTTTTGTTTTTTTACAGCCACGCTCCAGAACAGCATCAGTGTTTTTTAAGGGACCAGGAAAAGTGGTGATGGTTGCAATTTGCATGTAAGTACTGAAAAATAAACTTTGTGAAATAGAATATATTCTTTTAAATATGTATATCCTTAAATATGTAAATTTATTACATGGTAGCTAGCTATAGAGTTTGAGGTTTATTTTGTTTTAGGAGGAAATTGAATAAGTCTTTATTATTGTCAGTAAAGTGGTGGGGAAAGAGCATGAATTCATATAGATAACCATGCTCATTCTCTGTATATTTTTGATGTAGTTAGATCTAAGAATAGTTGCTACCTGAAAATCCTTTCTTGTTTTTATTGGAGTTGATAGAAGGCTTTTTTAAAGAAGTTAGCTAAACCAACCTGGGTTACAGCTACTGAAGAATATCTTTGTGCTTATTATCTTTATTCCACTTATCTTGGAAGAACATAATTATTTGTTCTTGTTATTTTTGCCTCCTCTTTTTTTTTTTTTTTGAGACAGAGTCTTGCTCTGTCGCCAGGCTGGAGTGCAGTGGCGCAATCTCAGCTCACTGCAATCTCTGCCTCCCGGGTTCAAGCCATTCTCCTGCAACAGCCTCCCAAGTAGCTAGGATTATAGGTGCGCGCCATCATGCCCAGCTAATTTTTGTATTTTTAGTAGAGATGGGGTTTCACTACGTTGGCCAGGATGGTCTCAGTCTCCTGACCTCGTGATCTGCCCACCTCGGCCTCCCAAAGTGCTGGGATTACAGGTGTGAGCCACTGAGCCCGGCCTTGCCTTCCCCTTTTTCCCTCTATCTTCTTGATTCCTATTGTTTTGTTCACCTTTTGTCTGTTTTTCTGACTAATCTATTTTAGGATGTATGAAATCATTCAATAATTCATTAGTTCTTTTATTCTTAAATATATATGTAAAATATGTATCAGATAGTGTGATAGGATATGAAAATATAAAGATATAATACATAATTCTTTAAGGATTGGAGGGACACTAAACTAGAGGAAGACATTTATAATACAGACAAGGAATAATGCTGTCATAACTACAATAGTGGTGGTACAGATGGACATAGACAGTTTCAACTTCTTAGAAAGTATGTTCAAGGATAGTGACCAGGTTTCTGGCTGTACAATTGTGTAAATAATGTACCATTCACTGAGGAGAGTACTGGAAGGAGGAGCAGGGTGGGAGCAGAGAAAAGGATGAGTTCATTTTTGAGCTGGTGGTATGTTTAGGGCACCCAGGTGGAGAGAGTCAACAGGGTTCTTTTCACCAGTAATACAGGGATAGTGATTATAGCTTTTCTCATTGGAGGGATGTATGTGTGAAAAGTGCTTAACATAGTACCTGCTCTAAGATACGTACTTAAGAAGTGTTATTGTTAATATATATTGGTCTGAAGCTCAGGAGAGAAATCTGAGTTAGAGGTTTGATAGTTTTTAGTATATAGATGATAACTAAAGCCATAAAAGTAAAGATCACCTGAGGAATGTATGTATATATAGTATCAGGAATAGAAAGTCCTCAGGAAAAATTCCTTGAAGAATGTTAACATTAAGAAAAAGGTGGAGGCTTTGGGAGACCTTGTGATCCGAGGTCAGGAGACTGAGACCATCCTGGCTAACACGGTGAAACCCTGTCTCTACTAAAAATACAAAAAATTAGCTGGGCGTAGTGGTGGGCGCCTGTAGTCCCAGCTACTCGAGAGGCTGAGGCAGGAGAATGGTGTGAACCCGGGAGGTGGAGCTTGCAGTGAGCCAAGATTGCGCCACTGCACTCCAGTCTGGGCGAAAGAGCCAGACTCTGTCTCAAAAAAAAAAAAAAAAAAAAGAAAAAGGTGGAGGAAAAAGTGCCTGCAGAGGAGATTGAGGAGGAGTAAGGAGAAAAGTAGAAAGAAAACCAGGAGTGTATTAGTCCCTTTTCACGCTGCTGATAAAGACATACCCAAGACTGGGCAATTTACAAAAGAAAGAGGTTTAATTGGACTTACAGTTCCCGTGGCTAGGGAAGCCTCACAATCATGGTGGAAGGCAAGGAGGAGCAAGTTATGTCTTACATGGATGGCAGCAGGCAAATAGAGCTTGTGCAGGGTAACTCCCATTTTTAAAAACCATCACATCTCGTGAGCTCATTCACTATCACAAGAACAACATGGGAAAGACCCACCCTCATGCTTCAGTCATCTGCCACTGCGTCCCTCCCAAAACATGTGGGAATTATAGGAGCTACAAGATGAGATTTTGTGGGAGACACAGAGCCAAACCATATCAAGGAGTGTCAAGAAAGCCAAGGGAAGAACCGTTTGTTTTTTTTTGTGAGACGGAATCTCACTCTGTCGCCAGGCTGGAGTGTAGTGGTGCAATCTTGGCTCACTGCAACCTCCGCCTCCCAGGTTCAAGCGATTCTCCTTGCCTCAGCCTCCTGAGTAGCTGGGACTACAGGCACACATGTTTTAAGGAAATAGCAGGCCTGGTACAGGCGCACACCTGGAATCCCAGCACTTTGGGAGGCTGAGGCAGGAGGATTACTTGAGCTCAGGAATTTCAGACCACCTTGGGCAACATAGTGAGACCTTGTACCTACAAAAAAAATTTTTTAATTAGCTGGGCATGGTGGGTGATGTGTGCCTGTAGACCTACTCAGGAAGCTGAGGCAGGAGAATCATTTGAGCCCAGGAGTTTAAGGTTACAGTAAGCTGTGATTATACCACTGCACTCCAACGTGGGCAAGAACAAGACCCTGTCTTTAAAAAATAAATAGCCAGTTAGGGGGTGGCGGGCAAGATGGCTGGATAGGAACAGATCCTGTCTGCAGCTCCCAGTGAGATCCATGCAGAAGGTGGATAACTTCTGCATTTCCAGCTGAGGTACCTGGCTCATCTCATTGGGACTGGTCAGACAGTGGGTGCAGCCCATGGAGGGTGACCCGAAGCAGGGTGGGGCATTGCCTCACCGGGGAAGTGCAAGGGGTTGGGGAACTCCCTCCCCTAGCCAAGGGAAGCCATGAGGGACTGTGCTGTGAGGAATGGTGCATTCCAGCCCAGATACTACGCTTTTCCCATGGTCTTCACAACCCGCAGACCGGGAGATTCCCTCAGGTGCCTACACCGCCAGGGCCTTGGGTTTCAAGCACAAAACTGGGCGGCCATTTGGGCAGACACCAAGCTAGCTAGACTAGTTTTTTTTCATACTCCAGTGGTGCCTCAAATGCCAGTGAGACAGAACCTTTTACTCCCTTGGAAAGGGGGCTGAAACCAGGGAGCTAAGTGGTCTAGCTCAGCAGATCCCACCTCCAGAGAGCCCAGAAAGCTAAGATCCACTGGCTTGAAATTCTGGCTGCCAGCACAGCCATCTGAAGTTGACATGGGATGCTTGAGTTTGGTGTGTGTTGGGGGGGTGGGGGTTGGGGACCACCATTACTGAGGCTTGAGTAGGCAGTTTTCCCCTCACAGTGTAAACAAAGCCATCAGGAAGTTCGAACTGGACAGAGCCCACCGTAGCTCAGCAAAGCCACTGTAGCCAGACTGCCTCTCTAGATTCCTCCTCTCTGGGCAGGGCATCTCTGAAAGAAAGGCCCAGCAGGCCCGGTCAGGGGCTTATAGATAAAACTCTCATCTCTCTGGGACAGAAAACTTGGGGGTAGGGGCGGCTGTGGGCACAGCTTCAGCAGACTTAAACGTTCCTGTCTGCTGGCTCTGAAGAGAGCAGCGGATCTCCCAGCACAGCGCTCGAGGTCTGCTAAGGGACAGACTGCCTCCTCAAGTGGGTCCTTGACC
Source organism: Pan troglodytes (assembly GCF_028858775.2). Classification (NCBI taxonomy): domain Eukaryota; kingdom Metazoa; phylum Chordata; class Mammalia; order Primates; family Hominidae; genus Pan; species Pan troglodytes. The sequence goes on from NC_072401.2 coordinate 42,365,339, forward strand.
CCCATGCCTCCTGATGGGGAGATACCTCCCAGCAGGGATCAACAGACACCTCATACAGGAGAGCTCCAGCTGACATCTGGCAGGTGCTCCTCTGGGATGAAGCTTCCAGAGGAAGGAACGGGCAGCAATCTTTGCTGTTCTGCAGCCCCTGCTGTTGATACCCAGGTAAACAGGGTCTGGAGTGGACCTCCAGCAAACTCCAGCAGACCTGCAGCAGAGGGGCCTGACAGTTAGAAAGAAAACTAACAAACAGAAAGGAATAGCATCAACATCAACAAAAAGGATGTCCACACAAAAACCCCATCCAAAAGTCACCAACATCAAAGACCAAAGGTAGATAAATCCACGAAGATGAGGAAAAACCAGTGCAAAAAGGCTGAAAATTCCAAAAACCAGAACACCTCTTCTCCTCCAAAGGATCACAACTCCTCGCCAGCAAGGGAACAAAACTGGACGGAGAATGAGTTTGACGAAGTAGGCTTCAGAAAGTGAGTAATAACAAACTCCTCCAAGCTAAAGGAGCATGTTCCAACCCAACGCAAGAAAGCTAAGAACCTTGAAAAAAGGTAAGAGAAATTGCTAACTAGAATAACCAGTTTAGAGAAGAACATAAATGACCTGACGGAGCTGAAAAACACAGCATGAGAACTTTGTGAAGCATACACAAGTATCAATAGCCAAATAAATCAAGTGGAAGAAAGGATATAAGAGATTGAAGATCAACTTAATGAAATAAAGCATGAAGGTAAGATTAGAGAAAAAAATGAAAAAGAATGAACAAATCCTGCAAGAAAGATGGGACTATGTGAAAAGACCAAACCCACATTTGGTTGGTGTACCTGAAAGTGACTGGGAGAATGGAACCAAGTTGGAAAACACTCTTCAGGAGATTATCCAGGAGAACTTCCCCAACCTAGCAAGACAGGCTAATATTCAAATTCAGGAAATACAGAGAACACCACAAAGACAGTCCTCGAGAAGAGCAACCTCAAGTCACATAATCATCAGATTCACCAAGGTTGAATTGAAGGAAAAAATGTTAAGGGCAGCCAGAGAGAAAGGTCGGGTTACCCACAAAGGGAAGCCCACCAGACTAACAGCAGATCTCTCTGCAGAAACCCTACAAGCCAGAAGAGAGTGGGGGCCAATATTCAACATTCTTAAAGAAAAGAATTTTTAACCCAGAATTTCATATCCAGCCAAACTAAGCTTCATAAGCGAAGGAGAAGAAAAGACAAGCAAATGTTGAGAGATTTTATAACCACCAGTCCTGCCTTACAAGAGCTCCTGAAGGAAGTACTAAATATGGAAAGGAAAAACTGGTACCAGCCACTGCAAATACATACCAAATTGTAAAGACCATTGACACTATAAAGAAACTGCATCAACTAATGAGCAAAATAACCAACTAGCATCATAATGACAGGATCAGATTCACACATAACAATATTAACCTTAAATAGAAACAGGCTAAATGCCCCTGTTAAAAGACACAGACTGGCAAATTGGATAAAGAGTCAAGACCCATTGGTGTGCTGCATGCAGGAGACCCATCTGACGTGCAAAGACACACATAGGCTCAAAATAAAGGGATGGAGGAATATTTACCAAGTAAATGGAAAGCAAAAAAAAAAAAAAAAAAGCAGGGTTGCAATCCTAGTCTCTGACAAAAAAGATTTTAAACCGACAAAGATCAAAAAAGACAAAGGTCATTACATAGCGGTAAAGGGTTCAATGCAACAAGAAGAGCTAACTATCCTAAATATATATGCACCCAATAGAGGAGCACCCAGATTCATAAAGCAAGTTCTTAGAGACCTACAAAGAGACTTAGACTCCCACACAGGAATAGTGGGACACTTTAACCCCTCATTGTCAATATTAGACAGATCAACAAGACAGAAAATTAACAAGGATATTCAGGACTTGAACTCAGCTCTGGACCAAGCAGACTAATAGACATCTACAGAACTCTCAACCCCAAGTCAACAGAATTTACATTCTTCTCAGCACCCTGTCACTCTTATTCTAATATTGACCACATAATTGGATGTAAAACACTCCTCAGCAAATGCAGAAGAACAGAAATCAAAACAGTCTCTCAGACCACAGTGCAATCAAATGAGAACTCAAGATTAAGAAACTCACTCAAAACTGCGCAACTACATGGAAACTGAACAACCTGCTTCTGAGTGACTACTGGGTAAATAACTAAATTAAGGCAGAAATAAATAAGTTCCTTGACACCAATGAGAACAAAGACACAGTGTACCAGAATCTCTGGAATATAGCTAAAGCAGTGTTTAGAGGGAAATTTATAGCACTAAATACCCACAGGAGAAAGTCGGAAAGATCTAAAATCGATACCCTAACATCACAATGAAAAGAACTAGAGAAACAAGAGTAAACAAATTCAAATGCTAGCAGAAGACAAGAAATAACTAAGATCAGAGCAGAACTGAAGGAGATAGAGACACAAAAAACCCTTCAAAAAACCAGTGAATCCAGGAGCTGGTTTTTTGAAAAGATTCACAAAATACATAGACCACTAGCCAGACTAATAAAAAAGAAAAGAGAGGAGAATCAAATAGACAACAATGAAAAATGGTAAAGGGGATGTCACCACTGATCCCACAGAAATACAAAGTACCATCAGAGAATAATATAAACACCTCTACGCAAATAAACTAGAAGATCTAGAAGAAATGGATAAATTCCTGGACACACACACCCTCCCAAGACTAAACCAGGAAGAAGTTGAATCCCTGAGTAGACCAATAACAAGTTCTGAAATTGAGGCAGTAATTAATAGCCTATCAACTAAAAAAAAAAAAAAAGCCCAGGACTAGACGGATTCACAGCCAAATTCTACCAGAGGTACAAAGAGGAGCTGGTACCATTTCTTCTGAAACTATTCCAAACAATAGGAAAAGAAGGACTCCTCCTCAACTCGTTTTATGAGGCCAGCATCATCCTGATACCAAAACCTGGCAGAGACACACAAAAAAAAGAAAATTTCAGACCAAAATCCTTGATGAACATCGATGCAGAAATCCTCAATAAAATACTGGCAAAGCAAATCCAGCAGCATGTCAAAAAGCTTATCACCACCATCAAGTTGGTTTCATCCCTGGGATGCAAGGCTGGTTCAACATATGCATCAACATATGCAAAATAATAAATGTAATCCATTAAATAAACAGAACCAATACAAAAACCAAATGATTATCTCAGTAGATGCAGAAAAGGCCTTCAATAAAATTCAACACCACCTCATGCTAAAAACTCTCACCTTAAACTAGGTATTGGCGGAACGTATCTCAAAATAAAAAGAGCTATTTATGACAAACCCACAGCCAGTATCATACTGAATGGGCAGTAGCTGGAAGCATTCCCTTTGAAAACCAGCACAAGACAAGGATGCTGTCTCTCACCACTCGTATTCAACATAGTATTGGAAGCTCTGGCCAGGGCAATCAGGCAAGAGAAAGAAATAAAGGGTATTCAAATAGGAAGAGAGGAAGTCAAGTTGTCTCTGTTTGCAGATGACATGATGGTATATTTAGAAAACCCCATAATCTCAGCCCAAAATCTCCTTAAGCTGATAAGCAACTTGAGCGAAGTCTCAGGATACAAAATCAATGTGCAAAAATCACAAGCATTCTTATATACCAATAATAGACAAACAGCCAAATCATGAGTGAACTCCCATTCACAGTTGCTACAAAGAGAATAAAATACCTAGGAATACAACTTACAAGGGATGTGAAGGACCTCTTCAAGGAGAACTACAAACCACTGCTCAAGGAAATAAGAGAGGACACAAAGAAATGGAAAAACATTCCATGCTCGTGGATAGGAATAATCAATATCATGAAAATGGCCATACTGCCCAAAGTAATTAATGGAATCAATGATATCCCCATCAAGCTACCATTGACTTTCTTCACAGAATTAGAAAAAAAACTTCTTTAAATTTCATATGGAACCAAAAAAGAGCCTGTATAGCCAAGATAATCCTAAGCAAAAAGAACAAAGCTGGAGGCATCACGCTGCCTGACTTCAAACTATACTACAAGGCTGCGGTAACCAAAACAGCATGGTACTGGTACCAAAACAGATATATAGACCAATGTAACAGAACTGAGGCCTTAGAAATAACACCAAACATCTACAACCATCTGATCTTTGACAAACCTGACAAAAGCAATGGGGAAAGGATTCCCGATTTAATAAATGGTGCTGGGAAAACTGGCAAGCCATATGCAGAAAACTGAAACTGGACCCTGTCCTTATACCTTATACAAAAATTAACTCAAGATGGATTAAAGACTTAAACGTAAGACCTAAAACCATAAAAACCCTAGAAGAAAACCTAGGCAATACCATTCAGGACATAGGCATGGGCAAAGACTTCATGACTTTCACACCAAAAGCAATGGGAACAAAAGCCAAAATTGACAAATGGGATCTAATTAAGCTAAAGAACTTCTGCACAGCAAAATAACCTATTATCAGAGTGAACAGGTAATCTATAGAATGGGAGAAAATTTTTGCAATCTATCCAGCTGACAAAGGGCTAATATCCAGAATCTACAAGGAACTTAAACAAATTTACAAGAAAAACAAACAACTGCATCAAAAAGTGGGTGAAGGATATGAACAGACACTTCTCAAAAGAAGATATTTATGCAGCCAACAAACATATGGAAAAAAGCTCATCATCACTGGTCATTAGAGAAATGCAAATCGAAACCACAATGAGATTCTATCTCACGCCAGTTAGATTGGCGATCATTTAAAAGTCAGGAAACAGCAGATGCTGGAGAGGATGTGGAGAAATAGGAACACTTTTACACTGTTGGTGAGAGTGTAAATTAGTTCAACCATTGTGGAAGACAGTGTGGCGATTCCTCCAGGATCTAGAACCGGAAATACCATTTGATCCAGCAGTCCCATTACTGTGTGTATATCCAACAGATTATAAATCATTCTACTCTAAAGACACATGCACATGTATGTTTTTTGTAGCACTATTCATATTAGCAGACTTGGAGCCAACCCAGATGCCCATCAATGATAGACTGGATAAAGAAAATGTGGCACATATACACCATGGGATAATATGCAGCCATAAAAAAGGATGAGTTCATGTCCTTTGCAGGGACATGGATGAAGCTGGAAACCATCATTCTCAGCAGACTAGCACAAGAACAGAAAATCAAACACCACATGTTCTCACTCATAAGTGAGAGCTGAACAATGAAAACACATGGACACAGAGAGGGGAATATCACACACTGGGGCCTATTGGGGGGTGGGTGGCTAGGGGAGGGATAGCATTAGGAGAAATACCTAATGTAGATGACGGGTTGATGGGTGCAGCACACCACCATGGCACATGTATACCTATGTAACAAACCTGCACATTCTGCACATATATCCCAAAACTTAAATTATAAATTTAAAAAATAAATAAACATTGTTTAAAAAAAGAAGAAAATAGTGTCAGATGCTCCCAGGAGGTTAAGAGAAATGCTAAAATATTTCCAGGAATTTAGTAGTATGGAATGGTAGGTGGTATTGATAAGATGAAAACTGTGACAGACAGAATAAATATGATGTTTTTAAGAAGTTATCTGAGGTGGAGGAGATGGGAAAAGGGTAGCTAAAGGGGGACATACAGTTCTCTCATTTATAAAATGGGGGTGTTAATATTTGTATAACAGACTTGTAATATAACATGGTAACTCACTAGAATAACGTCTGAGATAAATCATATTAGTCATTACTGTTGGTATCTGAGCAGCTAGTTTCCTCAGAGTTAACTGTGTTTATTTTGGCATCTAGCTGCTTCTAGTATGACTCTGAGACTGCTTAGAGTCACCTCTGGCATCTGCCTCCTTAAGTAAACAGATTTTCACTGAAGTCTTGCCTTTGACACTGGCCCAATGGACAGTATCAGGTGCAGATCTGCTTTTATCTACCTAAAACACATAATTTTCTTTTACATTTTATCTTGTCCACATATAGAAGACCGTCTTTTCTCACCAGTTTTCAAAATATACTTAAGTAATTTGCTTACACATAGCATGCCTCTTAACAGTACATAATCTATATTTTTTCAAATTTTTACTCTTGTTACCTAAACAAAGTTTTTTAAGGCTAGGGATTCTTTTAATTGTACTTGGTTTTTTTGTTATTGTTGTTGTTGTTGTTTTAGCGATGGGGTCTCACTCTCTTGCCTAGGCTGGAGTGCAGTGGCACGATCATAGCTCACTTCAGCCTCAAACTCCTGGGCTCAGATGATCTTCCCACCTCAGCCTCCCAGTAGCTGGGACTAAAGGCGTGCACTACCACACCAGACTAAGTTTTTAAAAAATTTTTTGTAGAGATGGGGTCTTACTTTGTTGCCCAGACTGGTCTTGAACTCCTGTCCTCAAGCCATCCTCCCACCTCAGCCTCCCAAAATGTTGGCATTATAGGTGTGAGCCATTGTGCTTAGCCTAATTTTACTTTCAGCAGAAGCTAGTATAGAGGTATACAGCTGATTGAGTATGCTTTTGGCTTAAATTTTTGTCCAAACCTATGCTAAATTGTTTTCTCTTTCTCTTCTAGCAATGGATTAAACTGCTTCTTTAAATTTCTTGCCTGGATTTATACCGGTTCAGCAAGTATGTTCTCAGAAGCTATACACTCATTATCTGATACTTGTAATCAGGTGAGGACTAAAGCTTTTTTATAAGTCAATTTTAAAGTAATAGTTGTAGGCTTTAATCTAAAAGGTGATCTATTTTAAAACTGAATGATTCCAATAGTTGGCTTGTGGGAGAAAATAAAAGTTTACTTTTCAGCAATGAAGTGCATAGAAATTTAATCATAGTATTTTAAAGCAGATTGTTACGCTTTAAGAACCTCTGACAATGGAATGTGAAGTATAACATTGTCAGTCACTGAGCAGAAATCTGGTCTCTGAATATGAATTCTCAATGACTGTAATAGTCAATGAATTTAAACTTTTGGAATAAAGATGTAAAATCATATGTAATTGGTTAAAATGCTTTCACATTAGATTCATAATTTGAATTGCTTTGCTTGGCTTTGCAAATGGAGAAAAATTTTTGTATTAATACAATTAAAATACCTTTTAAACCCCCTGTGGCCCAAATTGTGAAAACTAGAAACCAAAACTTTTCTAAGAATATAATAAAAATTTCTGTGTGTGCATCCTATTACATTTTAAAGAGTGTGGTATATTAAGAGGATACCTTTTCAATATTTAACTTATTTTTAGTCCTGTTATGTAAAAACTGATTTGGGAGAACTTCAATGAAAGACACAGGTAAAATAAGAATATTTAAGACAAGGATAAAAATAACATGAAGATAAGGAGCAAGGAGAGCAATATTAATTAAAAATTAAGCCTGTGAACTTGTCTCACTCACTGTCAAATCAGATGGATTAAAACCGTTCATAAAAGTAAGGAAAGAAGACAAGCGTTTGCCATTAGTACTAAGTATTTACCTTGAACTTAATTTTTATACTCAGTATATACTTAAATACTGTCTCTATAAAATTTTACCATTCAACTGTGGTATGCAGTGGGAGGAGAGGGGATAGGGAGAGATATATAACTTATAATCTCTATTTTCTTGTAAGCTTATCAAGGAAAGTTGAAATACAGAAATATTTGTCCATATGGCAAGGAGATATGTATGATGTTATTAGTCTCAATATTGGTTTTTATTTCAAACATTGAAGACAGTGTTTAAGTGTTCATTCTCTATGCTATTCAGGCATTTAAAAAGAATGTAGTAGATATCTGTGTACTGACCTGGAATGATAACCATGATAAATTGAGTAAAAAATCAAGTTGCAAAATACTATGTTCAGAACTTCTGCTTTCACCCATGACAGACTAACAGGGATTGAATTTAATCTTTTGCCATAAACAACTAAAAACTAGACAGTATATTGGACAATAGCAGCATAAGACCATGATCTCTGAGAGATAAGAAACAAATTATTTGAACTCTCTGATCTCTCTGGCTTTTTGCTTGAACGCATATTCGGGATAGTGGAGCAGGATGGGAAATAACAGTCTCATTGAGTTGAGAAGACAGAAATCAGTGTTCAGGGCGTCTGAGGTGGCTAGAACTTACAAGGCAGAGTTCCACAGAGGAAGGAGCTACAAAGACAAAAAGCTATAGAAGTCTACATAGGGATTTCCTTGAATTGAATGTTTGCTTAATGTTAAGTTACACATGTGTAAGATGTGAGCATCAATCTGGGCAGAGAACCAGCAGGGAGCAGTAACTGACTACTTCCCACTGCTCACACAAAGCTAGGATACATTCAGGTTCTGACTAGCTGACGTAAGAGAGTTGTCATTGATTATCGAGGCCAATGGAAGGCTCGCCTTAGGAGCAGGGCTAAATTATTCTTAACGTAAAGGCTGTTCTAGAACCCTCCCTAACAAATCTTCCTAAAAGTTCTAAAGGATCAAGCTGATCTTCAAATAATTTAATCACTTGCCAGAACAAAGCCTCACATTCTTTAATAAAGGCAGCAAAATCCAAACACTCAGTATAATATTCACAGTGTTTAGCATCCAATAAAAAAGACTAATCGCCAGTATAAGAAGCAGGAAAATTTGACTCATAACCAGGAGAAAAATCAGTCGGAAGCAGACTAAACAGATGATAGAATTAGCAGACAAGGATATTAAACAGCTATTTCAAGTACAGTCATGTATTGAAAGGAAAATATGAACATAAGAGAAATCAAAGGTATAAAAAACCAAATGAAACTTTTAGAGCTAAAAAAGTATATCTGATGTGAAAAATTCACTGTATAGAATTAACAGCAGATTAGACACTGCAGGTAAAACAGTCAGTGAACCTGAATATGTAACAGCAGAAAATATTCTTACTAAAGCCATAGACAAAAAAGATTGAAAAAAATGGAGGAAGCCTTGGTAACCTATGGAACAATATCAAGAGTATTCTGTCAAGCATTTAGGGAAGAAACAATACTGAGTACACAGACTTTCAGAAATAGAGAATGAAATGTTTTTCTACTGCTTTAATGAGGCTAGTATAACCCTGATCCCAAAATTTTACAAAGTCATTATGAGAGGGAAAAAACCCTACAGACCAGTTATTCCTCATGAACACAGATATAAAACTCCTTAAAATATAATCAGATTGAATTATATAAATATATAAATATGATATATATAAAAATGATATTATATCATAAGTGAGTAAGATTTCAGGAGTGTAAAGTTGGTTTAACATTCAAAATCAGTAAGTATAGAAGGTTAATATGAAGAAATTAATTGCATTTCTACTATCAGCAAATAAATGGGGAAGGAAATTTTAATAAATTCCATATAAAGTAGTATCACAAAATATTAAATACTTAGAGATAAATCTAGCAAAAGACATACAAGACCTTTACGCTGAAAATCATAAAATGTTGCTGAGAGAAATCAAAGAAGACCTAAAGAAATGGAGAGATACAATACCGCGTTCATAGATTGGATGTCATAGATCTGTCAAATCTCCCTAAATTGATTTACAGATATAATGGAGTTCCATTCATAATATGAACAGACTTCTCTGTACAATTGACAAACCGAATAAATTCCAAAATTCATATGGACATGCAAAGAACCTGGAATATTCAAAGCAATCTTGAAACAAGAAATTTGGAGAACTTCAAGACATTATAAACCTATAGAAATTAGGACAGTGAGTTACTGGCATAAGGATTGACAAATCAATGGAACAAAATTGAGGATCCAACAACAGAGCCACATTTACATGGCCCGTGACTTTCGGCAAAGGCATCAAAGCAATTGAGTGAAGAAATGAAACTTTTTAAAACAAATAATGTTGGAAAAATTGGATCCATATGGGGAGAAAAAGGACCTTGACTCCTACTTCACACACTGTATAGTACTTCAAACACTGTATAGTTTGAAATGGATCATAGTCCAAATATAAAAGTTAAAACTATGAAGATTCTAGAAGAAAACCTAGGAGAATATCTTTTAGACCTGGTAGGCAAAGATTTCATAAATAGGACACAGAAACAATATCATAAAATAAGATTTACAAATTCAACTTCATCAAAATTAAAAACTTTTGCTCATTGAAAGACATCCTTAAGGAAATAAATAGGCATAGATTGGGAGAAAATAGTCACAAAGCATTCTGACAAGGGACTGGTATCCAGAATTAAGAAATTCCACGATTCAGTAATAAAATGAGAACCCAGTTTTTTCCCCCCAAGGATAAAGATTTGGGCAGGTACTTCACAAATAAGGAAACATGAATGGTGGCCAGTGGACACCTGAAAAAGTGCTAACACCATTAATGATCAGGAAATGTATATTAATACCACAAGACATCTCTGCATATCCACTATAATGGCTACAAGTAAAAACCTGACAGCCGAATGTTGGTGAAGATGTGGAGCAGCCAGATCTCCCAGTCATTGCTGGTGTATTAATAAAATGGTACAACCACTCTGGAAAATATTTGGCCGCCTCCTATAAACATATACTTATCCTGTGACCCACCAATTCCACTTCTAAGTATTTACCCAAGGGAAGTGGGAATGAATGGTCCCAAAAGATTTGTATAAGAATGTTGGCTGGGCGCGGTGGCTCACGTCTGTAATCCGAGCACTTTGGGAGGCCAAGGCGGGCAGATCATCTGAGGTCAGGAATTCGAGACCAGCCTGGCCAAGATGGTGAAACTCCATCTCTGCTAAAAGTACAAAATAGCTGGGCATGGTGATGGGTCCATGTAATCCCAGCTACTCGGGAGGCTAAGGCAGGAGAATCGCTTGAACCCGGGAGGCGGGGGTTACAGTGAGCCGAGATCCGAGATTGCACCACTGCACTCCAGCCTGGATGACAAGAGTGACTCGGTCTCCAAAAAAAAAAAAAAAAAGGAATGTTATAGCAGCTTTACTTATAATGGCTGAAAAAATTGGAATCAACCCAAATGTTTATCAGCAGTACAGCAGATAAACAAATTGTGGTATACTCATACAATGGAATATTATCTGGCAATAAAAGGGAATGAACTACTTTTCTGACTGGCAACATAGATGTATCTCCAGCAAGGAACTTTAATTTTTAATAGTTTAAAAAATTGGGAAAAATGGTTGCATCTGATGTCGGGGAGGAAAGAGGCACAGGGAGCTTTTTGGGAATGATGGGAAGGTTCTGTGTCTTCATAGGAATATATGTTTCAAGGGTATGTGTATTTGTTAACAACCAGAACTGTACATTCTGGGCCAGGTACAGTGGCTCATGCCTGTAATTCCAGCACATTGGGAGGCCGAGGCGGGCAGATCACTGGAGGTCAGGAGTTCGAGGCCAGCCTGGCCAATACGGTGAAACCCGCATCTCTACTAAAAATACAAAAACATTAGCTGAGCGTGGTGGCACATGCCTGTAATCCCAGCTACTCAGGAGATGGAGACAGGAGAATCACTTGAACCCGGGAGGCAGAGGTTGCAGTGAGTCAAGATGGCACCACTGTACTCCAGCCTGGGCGACAGAACTAGACATCTCAAAACAAAAACAAAAACAAAACTGTACATTCAGGATTTGTGCATTTCATTGTATGTGAATTTTACCTCAAAAAAATTCTCCCTATGTGGAAATGTGATTACTTAGTAGATATTTGATAATAGTAAGGAATTAGTATTGATTTTTTTTTTTTTTTTTGAGACAGAGTCTCGCTCTGTCGCCCAGGCTGGAGTGCAATGGCATGATCTCAGCTCACTGCAAGCTCCGCCTCCCAGGTTCACACCATTTTCCTGCCTCAGCCTCCCAAGTAGTTGGGACTACAGGTGCCCGCCATCACGCCCAGCTAATTTTTTGTATTTTTAGTAGAGACGGGGTTTCACTGTGTTAGCCAGGATGGTCTCGATATGGTCTTGATCTCCTGACCTTGTGATCCACCTGCCTCGGCCTCCCAAAGTGCTGGGATTACAGACGTGAGCCACCGCACCCGGCCAGGAATTAGTATTGATTTTTAAAAGTCTGATAATAGTCTTGTGGCTGTATTTTCTAAAAAGCCTAGTTTTTAAAGAGATTCATCCAAAATATTTAAAGATGAAATGGTACGATGCTTGGAATTTACTTCAAAATATTCATGAGGGAGTAGATATGGATGAAATAAAACATATTTGGTTACATATTTATAATTGTTAAAGCTTAATGATGGATGATTTGAGTTTTTAAAAATGTTCTATCAGGGCCGGGCATGGTGGCTCATGCCTGTAATCCCAGCACTTTGGGAGGCCGAAGCAGGCAGATCACCTGAGGTCAGGAGTTCAAGACCAGCCTGACCAACATGGCAAAACCCCGTCTCTTAGAGTTTTCAAAAAGACTTCAGTGAAAAATATTTCAACTGGACCTTTCTGAATAGATGGAAATTGTATTTCAGAAAGTTGTTTCTTTCGAGACCTATAATATTTTAAAAATTTTAATTCATTGTAATATTTTTATGCCATATGTTTTCCCTCACTTCTTAAGAGACTTAAGTACCTCCAACTTTTAAATTAGACCTGTGTCTCTAATTATAATGTAGTTTTTTATTTATTTATTTACTTATTTTTTGAGACAGAGTCTCGCTGTCTTGCCCAGGCTGGAATGCAGTGGCATGATCTTGGCTTACTGCAAGCTCCACCTCCCAGGTTCACGCCATTCTCCTGCCTCAGCTTCCCGAATAGCTGGGACTACAGGCGCCCGCCACCACGCCCAGCTAGTTTTTTGTATTTGCAGTACAGACAGGGTTTCACCATGTTAGCCTTACAATTTCTGTTACAGTTCATTTTGGAAAACTTTTCTGTTAAATATTGCACATCATATCATTTAATATCAACTCAGATGAATTTATTGAGCACCTGAGTTTGCAATGTAGCAAGTGTTTAGAAGAAGACATGGTTCTTTCTCTGTCTTCTTTAAACAGGTTATATGCACATAAAACAATTAGAAAGATCTTCTAAGGTACCATTTATGCAGGTGCTGGATAGTATGATACTTAACACCAGAAACGTGAAGGGTGGTCATGGAGTAGAGAGCATTTACAGTACTTCTTAGCCACTAGATGTTAATGTTCGTTATGCTGCAAACTAAACAAATGCTCTGTAGGTTATATATACGTAACTGATAGAGATTTATGTTGTAAATGTGTAGAAAAAGGTCTGGAAGGATACATATCAAATATAACTGTGATTCTGTCTTACTTCTGAGGAGAGCTGGTTGGGGTGGTCTCATTTTTGTTAGAACTAATAAATATGGTCCATATTCAGTTTATAAAATAGTTGACGGTATCTCACACTTCATTGCACAGCCAACTGAATATTAAGGATTTTTTAAATAGTTGAATGTTTATTGAATATTTTAAAAATAATATAAATACATATCTATGTATACATATATACACATAATGTGAATAATGACTGTCACTTTTAATGTACAGGTGTGTATTAGTCCATTTTCACACTGCTGATAAAAACATACCCAAGACTGGGCAATTTACAAAACAAAGAGGTTTAATTGTGACTAGGGCAGGCTCACAATCATGGTGGAAGGTGAAAGGCATGTCTCACATGGCAGCAGACAAGAGAAGAGGGCTTGTGCAGGGAAACTCCCCTTTTTAAAACCATCAGATCTTGTGAGACTTATTCACTATCACGAGAACAGCACAGGAAAGACTTGCCTCCATGATTCAGTTACCTCCCACTAGGTCCCTCCCACAACATGTGGGAATTCAAGATGAGATTTGGGTGGGGACACAGCCAAACCATCTTTCCGCCCCAGCCCCTCCCGAATCTCATGTCCTCACATTTCAAAACCAGTCATGCCTTCGCAACAGTCCCCCAAAGTCTTAACTCATTTCAGCATTAACTCAAAAGTCCACCCAAGGTGTCATCTAAGACAAAGCAAGTCCCTTCTGCCTATGAACCTGTAAAATCAAAAGCAGGTTAGTTATTTCCTGGATACAATGAGGGTACAGGCATTGGGTAAATACAGACATTGGGTAAATACAGTGTCTCCATTTGGAGACATTGGGTAAATGTCTCCAAAAGGGAGACATTGGCCAAAACAAAGGGGCTACAGGCCCCATGCAAGTCCAGAATCCAGCGGGGCAGTCAATTCGTAAAGCTCCAAAATGATCTCCTTTCGCTCCATGTCTCACCTCCAGGTCACGCTGATGCAGAAGGTGGGCTCCCACAGCCATGGGCAGCTCCACCTCTTTAGCTCTGCAGGATATAGCCCACTTTTGGCTGCTTTCGGGGGCTGGCATTGAGTGTCGGTGGCTTTTCCAGGTGCACTGTGCAAGCTGTCAGTGGATCTATCATTCTGGGGTATGGAGGGCAATGGCCGCCCTCTGCTCACAGCTCCACTAGGTGGTGCCCCAGTAGGTTTTCTGTGTGGGGGCTCCCACCCCACATTTCCCTTAAGCACTGCCCTAGCAGAGGTTGTCCATGAGAGCCCCGCCCGTGCAGCAAACTTCTACCTGGGCATCCAGGTGTTTCCCATACATCCTCTGAAATCTAGGCAGAGATTTCCAAACCTCAATTCTTGACTTCTGTGCACCCACAGGCCCAACACCACGTGGAAGCTGCCAAGGCTTGGGGCTTCCACCTGCTGAAGCAATAGCTGGAGCTGTACCTTGGCCCCTTTTAGTCACAGCTGGAGCAGCTGGGATGCAAGGCACTAAGCTCCCAGACTGCACACAGCAGAGGGACCCTAGGCCCAGCCCACAAAACCACTTTTCTTCCTAAACCTCCAGGCCTGTGATTCAAGGGGCTGCCACAAAGGTCTTTGACATGCCCTAGAGACATTTTCCCCCTTTTCTTGGTGATTAACATTCAGTTCCTCATTACTTATGCAAATTTCTGCAGCTGGCTTGAATTTCTCCTCAGAAAATGGAATTTTCTTTTCTATTGCATTGTAAGGCTGCAAATTTTTGAAACTTTTATGCTCTGTTTCCCTTTTAAAACTGAATGCCGGGGCTGGGCACAGTGGCTCATGCCTGTAATCCCAGCACTTTGGGAGGCTGAGGCGGGCGGTTCACGAGGTGAAGAAATCGAGACCATCCTGGCCAACATGGTGAAACCCCATCTCTACTAAAAATACAAAAATTAGCTGGGTGTGGTGGCGCTTGCCTGTAGTCCCAGCTACTCGGGAGGCTAAGGCAGGATAATCGCTTGAACCTGGGAAGCAGAGGTTACAGTAAGCCAAGATCGTGCCACTGCATTCCAGCCTGGCGACAGAGTGAGACTTTGTCTCAAAAAAAAAACAACAAAAAAAACCTGAATTCCTTTAATAGCACCCAAATCACCTCTTGAATGCTTTGCTGCTTAGAAATTTCTCCAGCCAGACACTCTAAATCATCTCTCTCAAGTTCAAAGTTCACAAATCTCTAGGGCAGGGGCAAAATGCTACCAGTCTCTTTGCTTAAAACATAACAAGAGTCACCTTTGCCCCAGTTTCCAACAAGTTCCTCATTTCCATCTGAGACCACCTCAGCCTGGACTTTATTGTCAGTATCGCTGTCAGCATTTTGGGCAAAGCCATTCAACAAGTCTCTAGGAAATTCCAAACTTTCTCACATTTTCCTCTCTTTTTCTGAGCCCTCCAAACTGTTCCAACCCCTGCCTGTTACCCAGTTCCAAAGTTGCTTCCACATTTTCGGGTATCTAGAGCAGCACCCCACTCTACTGGTACCAATTTACTGTATTATTCTGTTTTCATGCTGCTGATAAAGACATACCTAAGACTGGGCAATTTACAGAAAAAGGAGGTTTAATGGACTTACAATTTCACATGGCTAGGGAAGCCTCACAATCATGGCAGAAGGTGAAAGGCACATCTCACATGGTGGCAAGACAAGAGAAGAGAGCGTGTGCAGGGAAACTCCCCTTTTTAAAACAATCAGATCTCATAAGATGTATTCACTAGCACAAGAACAGCATGGGAAAGACCTGCCCTGATGATTCAGTTACCTCCCACCAGATCCCACAACACTTGGGAATTCAAAATGAGATTTGGGTGGGGACACAGCCAAACCGTATCAGGGTGTAAAAGAGTTATATCTTCCTTTGAATTTCCTGTCATTCTCTTAATTTAATTCCCTGAAAAATCATGTATATTTTAGGTGGTTTGCTCCCTTTTCCCATGGAATCCAGTGGTAAAAGCTTATAATATTCTGTGTATTTAGGGTAGGGTTTCCAATATTAAGACCTAAAAATATATTTGTATTAAGTATTTTCAAGTTTCTTTAATCTCTATTTTTTATTAGAAAAAATGTGTCTATTAAATTTCTTGCAACCTAAGGGAAACCTCATCTGTGAAGAAGTCATTATCTAGAAACTTCACTTATCTGATTATTTGATATGATGCTGGAAAAAGGAAAAGCCTCAGATTAATCAACTAAAATTACATAGGGAATTCACTCAGAGGCTTTATATTTTTATCAAATAGTTCTAAGAAGGTAGTCTTATGATGTGATTTCTAGATTCACATCAAATTAGGATGGAAAGGACTTACTAGGGACAAGCATACTACTATTGAGAAGTTCCAGTGGATAACTCTTTAACAAAGGGCAAAACTTTTAAAACCACCTAAGTGGAAATGAAAGAAAGAAGGAAGAAATGATGAAGGCAAGTGAGACAGAGGAGAGGGAGTCAGAAAGGAAGGAAAGAAAAGAATATGATATATAATTCCTGTGCATGGTTTTGCAGTTTTAATAGAAATGTGTGTGCCCATACACAATATATGTATATTGTTTAAAGTTGTTATTATCTTTTACTTGTACAGCTATACAAGTTATTCTTCCTGTAAAAAGTCAAATATTAGACTACCTTAATTCTGCCTCTCTTCAGAGATACAAACATAGTTACTTGCATGTTCTTTTAAACCTTTTCCGTGCTTTACATTATATGTAGTTTATAAAAACTACAAAGCGTAAGTTCTGTACTGTACATACTGTTCCTAACTTGCTTTTTTCTCTTCTTCCACTTAATGGTATGTCTAGGAGCTTTATCCATGTCAGTATAGAAAGCTCTACTCTAACCCTATTTTTTTAACATACTGTAGAAGTAATTTATGGTTTATCATTTATTTTGTCATTCCCAATTGATGGATTTTTTTTAGGTTGCTTTCATGTTTCTCATCTTTATAAACAATGGTGTTTTGAACCCCTTTGAGTTCATCTTTATTTTTTAAGGTAAGTACTAGAAACCAGAATTGCTGGGTCATTGGACATGCATATGTTGAGTGTTTCTTTGTCATTGTTAGCCTGCACCCTCCACATTGGCTTTACCATATTATACTCTCCATCTTGCTAATGATTATTCACCTTTTTTTCTTCTTCTTCATAGGGTTTACTAGCATTGGGCATCAGTAAGTCTGTTCAAACACCAGATCCTTCTCATCCGTAAGGACATTGCCTTATTTTGTTTTTGTTTGTTTTGGCGATAAGTCATTGAAATAACTAAATATCAGAAATCTCCTGCAATTTATGTACCTGCAGTTTGTTCAAGATTTGGTCATTTCTTCCACTGTAGTATCTAAAATGCAGAACTTCCCACTGTGTCAAAGTAAATTCAAGGTATAATTTGAAAATGGAGTTCAAGTTATTTTTATGCTTTGTAGCATGGCATGGAGATCTTGTTTTCTCCATATTTGATAATAATAAAGCACATATTTTGATCTTAGAGGTCTGTTTTATTTGGTCCAAGGAAACATATATTCTAGATTTAGACCCATAGGCTGCCCAATCTAAAATTTTGATGATAACTTCTATTAGATACACACTTATTTTAATCCTCCTGTTGTGATTTGGAAATGTATTTTGTTAATATTTCAGAATTATTTATTTGTAAAATGAGTATACTTTTTAGAATGTATTATTTTGAATCATAGCCATTATTTGATACAGAGATTTTTTTCTATTGCTTCTATTAACATAACCATCTAACACTTTTGAATTCCACAAGCATCATTTTAAGGCTAGCTTCAGTAATATAATTTGATAAATCTTAAGACCAAAAAAAGTGCACTTTTATTTCTGTAAAGGAGTCTACCTCTATTCTTTAGAAATGCCTTTCTTTACTTGAAAGCAATACTACTGTTTTCCCATAAATAACATATTTGAATGTTTTGTAACTGTCAAGCTAGTATAGAGAATAGCTCTCTAGTGTGTTAATTACCCATCATTACAGTGTTTTACCATCTTAAGAAAATTTTTTTTTTCTTGGCCAGTTTTATGTACAAAAGATTTAAAAACAGAAGGTACAAATTTTAAATTTTAGGTTGTGAAGATTTCTTCTCAAGGTATTTTTATAGTCTACTTTAGTGCTGCCCAACAGAATTTTCTGCAATGATGGAAATATTTTATATCTGTCCAGTATGGTAGTAGCTAACTACATGTAGCTATTGAGCACTTGAAATGTGGCCAGTGCAACTGAAGAACTAGATTTTAAACTATATTTAGTTTTAATTTATTTAAATTTAAATTGCCACATGTGGCTAGTGGCTCATCATATTGGGCAGTTTAGACCTACATAATCAAAATTTTCAATAAGTTAATAATTCCTTGAAATCACCTGAAGTAATACCATTTATTTTAGATCTTAATTTACTTTAACGTGAATATATATTCATGTTACTTTAGAAGAAAGTAAATTTTTCTGAGTGAGCTGATTGTCACATTGTCACATCTATAAACTGGGAATTCCCCATGGCAGGATTACTCTTTGCAAAAAGGAATTCCAAGAGCAGCTTGATTAAGAATTCTTGTTGAAAGCCGGGTGCAGTGGCTCATGCCTGTAATCCCAGCACTTTGGGAGGCTGAGGCAGGCGGATCACCTAAGGTCGGGAGTTCGAGACCAGCCTGACCAACATGGAGAAACCCCATCTCTACTGACAAAACAAAAAAATTAGCCGGGTATGGTGGCGCATGCCTGTAATCCCAGCTGCTCGGGAAGCTGAGGCAGGAGAGTCGCTTGAACTCAGGAGGCAGAGGTTGTGGTGAGCCAAGATCACGCCATTGCACTCCAGCCTGTTCAACAAGAGCGAAACTCTGTTTCAAAAAAAAAATGTCGGGCGCGGTGGCCCACGCCTGTAATCCCAGCACTTTGGGAGGCTGAGGCAGGCAGATCACCTGAGGTTGAGAGTTCGAGACTAGCCTGACCAACGTGGAGAAGCCCCGTCTCTACTAAAAATACAAAATTAGCTGGGTGTGGTGGTGCATGCCTATAATCCTAGCTACTTGGGAGGCTGAGGCAGGAGAATCGTTTGTACTCGGGAGGTGGAGGTTGCAGTGAGCCAAGATCCTGCCATTGCACTCCAGCCTGAGCAATGAGCAAAACTCCGTCTCAAAAAAAAAAAAAAGAATTCTTGTTTAAATTTGTATTTCTCAGAAGAGTGCCACTGAGTTTGGGTTTGGGACTAAATTTTCCAGGAAATATTTTTATTAATGAGTGATTCTTTTCCTCCTCTAGTATGTTATTAATATATTTTTGAGCACCTTTAATACTAAGTATTGTGTCAGTACTTACAATAATACAAAATAATGTACATATTGACGAAGCATGCTTGAAAAATAATTGAGATTTTAGCACCATGAAAACACCCAGAAAACTGAAGGTCTTAGTTCTAGTAATAGTTGAAAGTTGCTGTGTGCTAACCTATTCAGAACCAGCAATAAATTATGTGTTGTAAACTTCTGTATCCAGCATCAAATTATAGGTATTATAAATAATAGACTGGCTGCACACAAAGATGAAAATATTCAATTAGAAGCTGCATTACAAGGAAATTTAAATGTTATCCTGTTCATTAAACATCTGAATGCATTTTTTAAAAGATTAATTTTACCAGGATCTGTGGTACATAATAGTAAAGTAGCTCTCTAAATCAAAATAGGCTATTTGGAAAAGAGATCAGAAAATACCTGAATTAAATGGTATTCACTTTATGTATTTTCAAAATTCTTACAGTTTTTTCCACTTTGCATATTGCTTTTCAAGTTTGGCACTTAACATCTTACTTAAATATAAAATTATAACATCTTGATATTCTTAGTCTTTTTCATTGACCTATTAAGCACATATATTTTAAAAGAAACCATTTGTATTTCTTGCGAACTATATTCTTTTCTATTTTTCAGGTACGGATTTTCAAATATGCGCTATATTTCTTCGCTAATTAGTGGCGTTGGTATTTTCATGATGGGTGCAGGACTATCTTGGTACCATGGAGTCATGGGATTGCTTCATCCTCAACCAATAGAATCCCTTCTATGGGTAATCCTCTTTTTTTCTCCTCAGTTTTGATGTCTTATGACATAGTGATTGTGTACAGTAGAAGGCCTTTGTCATATTGGTGTTAAAGGAGAATGACATACACCTTCTTGACTGTGTATTGTAGGGTTATATATCTATAGTTTAATTTTTAGAACGTGACTGGACATAACCTCTAAATCCATAAGATTCAATGATGTTGAACAAGATCTCTGTAGGTACCAATTATCAAGCCCTGCTCCTTGGTTAAAATCTTGGGCAGTTCCACTAATTTCTCCAGTTACTGTTGAAGAACAAGAAAACCTCTGTTCCCTTTTGGTCCCAAGAATAGTCTCATTTCAGTAATTAAAATATTCAGACCCATGTAATAGTCATAAGTTGGAACTATATTTGAAGTTAAAGCTTCTCTTTTCCCGCATCCTGGGCTTCCTTCAGGTAGGAAGCCTGCACTGGCGGAATGGGAGGATAGCAGGATGATCACCCGTATGATCACCTCTGGGGCTTCTGCCCCTCTCTCCTATTCCCTGGAAAGTGTTGAGGGTTTGGATAGGGGATAAAAACATACCACTTTACTGACTACAGTGTTATTTTGCATTGGTTTCCTCTGGCCTTTGTAGATGTTTAAAGCTGTCTCTTTTTTTCTCATGGGCACTTCTTGGAGATTACCCTGCTTGGCTGCTCTGGCTATGGCTGCCCAAATTGATCACGCAGCCTACTCTCTCAGCTTCTGCATCTCATGGTGTGGTTTCCAGACAGTGCTGAAGTTGTCTTGCATTTGGAAAGAATGCCCTTTGAGCAGCTGATCTCCTTATAAAAGACTCCTAGGGACCTGTGTGTTAAAACAGACATCTTTAACACACTTTCTGTGGGAGTGCAGGTTTTTCTCTCAAGCCCAATGATCTACTCTGCTGATACAGCCAATATCAGTTAGTAGGCTTGCATATGGATGTATCACTCAGGTATGCATCAGACAGTTTGCTGTGATATCCAGTATCCCGGGGGACACACATCAAGGCTACTGAACAATCTTAGTAGCTCAACAGCTTTCACCAAAGAAATCTTCATTTTTGGCCTCCTCAATTTCAGCTCTTCTTATGTGGTCTAGAGGATGTGGAGCTAGCATGTAGTCTAGTGGGTAGGGGCCCCAGGTTTGGGCTACCTTCTGTGCAAGGCCTGAATGGATTGGTATAACACCTCCTTTTGGAATGTGGGGATACTTGTACCTGTTTTCTTCTCTATTTTGGGTTGTAGTCAGAACTAGACAGAATCAATCTGTCTACTTTTTTAATATCCTGTTATATCATGCAAATCTACTTAATAACAAGCGCATTAAACTAGGCTTATTTGTTATTCTCTAGTTTTCTATAGTTTTGATTGACTAGTTTCTTACCATAATACATTTCATATAATTAAAACAAACAAATGTGTTTCCTCCATTCTGAAAAGATTTGGCCACTTTATGGGTACTTCATTGTTCTAGCATTCTTCTAATTTGTATAGTGTCACTTTATAGAGGCAAAGCACTCTCTGTAGTTAGAAATTAGGTAATTAGTTAAATTTTCAGTTGTGTATAAGTTTTAAAACTTCTAAAAGCTCTTGTGTCTTTCAGTAACTAAATGGGTTTCCATTAGACTATGGCCCTTTTTAAAATAGTGTTGGACTAGGTTCAAAGTTTTCAGACCTCTATTTTAGGAAAACCTAGGGTTCTAAACATTGTTGAAAATTCTGTAGATGTTTGGTTTGAATTTCATTAAAATAAAAAAAATGTGTTGCTAGGTTAACTTTTTTTTTTTTGGTACACCCCTGTCTAAAGCTTTTTTTACCATCTTTAATTGAAGAGTGTCCTGGGATTGCAGGGAATGTGGTATTACCGAAAAACAAAAATTGGTTACTGTTTGTAACTACTTATCTTTCTGAATCACGATTTTCTTGGTATTAGGCATGGAAGCAAAATCCAGAAGTTACTTGAGTTTGGGTGTGGATCTTACTGTATCTGGTGTCTACCACTCCTGATATCAAATATTGTATTCATATCTCATTGTCCTCCTCATTTGAGTTGTTTCCCATTAGTAACCTTACTGTCTGGCTTAAATTTGAATTCGTGTTTTTGTTTTAGACATTATGGACTTTATATATGAACAATTGTGATTGGAAGTACTTAATTTATGCTTTATTTTAATATTTCTTTTCTAGGCATATTGTATTTTAGCAGGATCATTAGTATCTGAAGGAGGTATGTACTGTCACAAAGTATGTCTCTATTCTTAATTTAGTAATATATATTCAGCTGTCCATTATTATAGTTTGCTAAGTTCTGTTGATTAAAGAAAAGCAAGTGTGGGAATAGGCATCTAAGCTTTCTCTACTTTTAGGGAGTAAAGTCTTTGCATAATGTACTGTGGTTGTTCTGTAATGGATAGCTGTGGGGAGGTGTGTAACTGCGCCCTGCCATGGGATGGCATCCTGGCAAGGCCTCATTTCTCTTTGTGTCCTGAGCTGCTAGGATAGGCTCAAATAGGTGACTATCAGATAGATGGAGGACAATAACTGATGTGGCATGAAAGCGCTTAGCAAGCCCACCATATTTGTGGTTATTTTTAAACTATGTGGTGGTAAGAGGTGTTCCTTACAGTTTTCACTTTGCAAACATTATTCCTTGATTGAACCCACCACCACTACTATCGCTGTTACTTGCCGATTCACTAAAAATTGGATAAATAATTATTTTACTTATTTAAAAGGGAAAGTATGTTTCATTTTTGAGTATCATACCATAATACTCAAAACATTTGAAATGGAGTATAAAAAACATAATTAAACTGAACTTTTAAAATTAGAGTTTAATAGTATTCACCAGAAGAATATTATTTACTGGCTCTTGTGATACAAATATTTCAAAGTTTTTGAAATACACAGCTATAGCAGTATGATGACAGAGAACTGCTAATATCAGTATAAAACTGCCTGATTCACTGCTGTGCTCATGTTTACTTCTGAAACATTGTAACTTTCTATGTATAATGTTCCCTTCATCTATTTTTAAAATTAACATTTTTTATTGACAGATCCTAATTGTATATGTTTATGGGGCCCCTCATCTTTGAAAGTCTATGAAATGGTTATAACACAACCTGCTTCAAAAGATTGGGAGGCTCAGAAATGAATGTGGTTAGTGTGGTGCTGCCAAATAGCAGCTCTTCAATAAACTAAAGCTGTTGTTATTAGTAATTATATTTAATTATTATGGTTTAGAATTATGGGGTTCATTTTATTATAATGATTAATTGATAACAACTAATTAACATAGAACTTGTCCTTATTGCCAACCCTAGTTTTAAAATGTTGTGCTTATTTGTTTATCTTTTGAGATGCCATCTTTAAAGTTTGGAGGCATGAAGTTTCTGTCTTGCTGATATGAATGCTTTTCTTTTAGCAACACTTCTTGTTGCTGTAAATGAACTTCGTAGGAATGCTCGGGCTAAAGGAATGTCATTTTACAAGTATGGTATGTATTTTAGAAACCAAGTGTTTGTTTCACCTCCCTTATTTGCTTAAAATTACTTAGTACTGTTATTGCTTTGTTCCTAATAGAAATGTACAAAATATATCTGAATATCATCCCTTTGTGGCTCTTACATATCCTTCAGCCCTTATTAAAAAGAAATGTAGTATAGAAATATGAACATGGATACTTTATATTTGGATTTGACTTAAGTGAACTAAGGTATTTCTTTATATGGTTATATAACTTGAGAAAGTAATTTGACTTTATGTATCAGTTATTGTTGACATTTAAGCCAAGAAATTATGTTTGCATTGAACAAGGTTTTTAAAATCATAATCTCTCATACACTTTTTTATCTTAACTTATATCTTGATTTTAAATGGATACTTATTAAAATGTTACCTGATAGTATCAAGTTAAGATTTTAGAAATTTTCTTGTCTTGTCTCTTCCCCAATGACTAGTAATGGAAAGTCGTGATCCTAGTACAAATGTGATATTATTGGAGGATACTGCTGCAGTCTTGGGAGTTATAATAGCAGCCACTTGCATGGGCCTTACTTCTATAACAGGTAAATATTTCTTAAATTACAGGTGATTTATTTGTCCTACTTAAATAATTCTCTAATATGTGGGAATTTTCTCTTACATCATTGAATAATATTAAACCAACAAATTGTTAAATGTTAATTCCATACTAATCATTGACTTATGTAAGACATTTGGTCAGCAGAAGTATTCAGGTTTATTTGAATTAAAAATGTCTCTAAATTAGAAATAAGGAAGGCTATTTGTAAAGGATTTCTGTAATGCTGTCTTTCTAGCTGTGACTTAAAAAATTATGCAATCACTCTGAACTTTTTATTTACCTATAAAAGTGTGGATAATATTTACCTTGGTAACCTCTTAGGTTTATTAAGAAAATATGAGAGTTTTAATAAACTCTAAAGTTCCAAATAAATATACATAGGTCCTCAAGTAACATTGTTTTGTTCAACTTGATTTTGTTATAACATTGTTGTGAAAAATATCAATTCCTAACTGGAGCTACCATCTCTGTGGAGTTTGCTCATTCTCCCTTTATCTGCATAGGTTTTCTTTGGGCACTCCAACTTCCTCCCACATCACAATGCCGTGCATGGTCAGTGAATTGGGGTGTCTAAATAGTCCCAATCTGAGTGAGTGTGGGGGTGTGTGTAAGTGTGCCCTGCCATGGGATGGCATCCTGGCCAGGTCTGGTTCCTTCTTGTGTCCTGAGCTGCTAGGATAGGCTCAAGTAGATGATAATCAGACAAATGCAGGACAATAACTGATGTATGAAAGCGCTCAGCAAGCCTACATATTTGTGGTTGTTTATTTTTGAATTATGTGGTGGTGATAGGTGTTCCTTACAATTTTCACTTTGCAAACATTTATTCTTTGATTTAACCCACCACCCCTACTATTGCTGATACTCACTGATTCACCAAAAATTGGGTAAATAATTATTTTACATAGTTTTTATTAATTTTTAAAAATGTATATGTAGCCCACATTTATTTCAGTGTTCAATATTAGACATGTTTTGGGTCTTAGAAGTTGAGTGATGTTTTTGTGACCAGAAATATGCCATAGGAACTTAACTCTTTTTTTTTTTTTTTTTTTGAGACAGAGTTTTGCTCTTGTTGCCCAGGCTGGAATGCAATGGTGCCATGTCGGCTCA
Source organism: Pan troglodytes (assembly GCF_028858775.2). Taxonomy (NCBI): domain Eukaryota; kingdom Metazoa; phylum Chordata; class Mammalia; order Primates; family Hominidae; genus Pan; species Pan troglodytes. The sequence continues at coordinate 42,390,891 of NC_072401.2, forward strand.
CTGCAACCTCCACCTCCCAGGTTCAAGCGATTCTCCTGCCTCAGCCTCCCGAGTAGCTGGGATTACAGGCATGCGCCACCACGCCCGGCTAGTTTTGTATTTTCAGTAGAGATGGGGTTTCTCCATATTGGTCAGGCTGATCTCAAACTCCCGACCTCGGGGGTGATCCTCCCACCTTGGCCTCCCAAAGTGCTGGGATTACAGGCGTGAGCCACCGCGCCCGGCCGGAACTTAACTCTTGTTTGTATCAGTTAGCTTATGGTAAAACTGGTTTTGTTATATGTTGTTCCCTATAAAGTCGCAGTTTCTAAGAACCTATTGACAACATGAATGTGGACTTAACCGTATATTGTGGCTCTTGTTCATTTGTCTTTTTCCACCCTTAATGCCAATAATAACTACTGTTGCCTTCCTATTTCTTTAATTCTAAGTTGTTTCTGTCCTTATTTTGGTAGCTAATTGTTTTGAGGGCCAATAAAATACATTTTTTATTTTCGAAAACAAAAGGACCATTTAGCATGAAAAGACTCAATTTATGAAGCTGGAATTCTCTTGGAAAGGAACTTCTTCCGTTCTTCTCTATTTGTCCTTACATATTTAAAATAATTTTAGGTGACGAGCTTCCACAGTTCTGCAGTGTTTCTTCAAATGGTCTGAAATATGAATACTTCTTTCTCATTCTGAGTGTTCATTTTAATACCAAACCAGCATTCTCTGATGTTTATTGTGATCCAAAATGTTTGTAAAAGTGTTGATTGTTTTTCTGGTTGACCATATAGTTTTAGACTGTTTTTGAACATAAATTACTAGCAAAATTTTAGGCTTAAGAAAAGTGTGACTTGATGCAGATGTCAACTTTGAATAATTTATTTTCTTTTACATAGTAATAGAAACCAATCAAATCAAACTTACAAAAATATGTAATGTATTTTACATGAATTAAATTTTTCTTAATTAGCTAATTTATTCAAATTAAATTAAATAACATGCCAAGAAATAAAAGTTTTCTTAAAAAAGGTATTTTCTTTCAGCTAATATTCCTGTGATTTCTTTAAGAGTACATGAATGTATATATTTAAATAAAAATAACTCTTTACATTTGGATTTCTAAAGAGCAGCATTTGATTTTGAGCTCTATAATTACAAAACTTCTAATGGATAATGTTTTACAAGCGGATCATTTTTAACACTTAGTATAGATAAACAAGTTTGCTTTTTAGTGTTACAGCTTAGCAAAATATATGTTTTATCAAGCATTAAGAAGAGTTAAATATATTGATGACATTTCATCTTTGGGATAAAAAGACTTGTAGTCATAAAAGCCATGTGTAAAATTTATTATGAAGATTTAAAATGTATTTATTGGTGTCTATTATATAAATATTACCTATACATTCATAGATGATAAATCAGCCTTTCTCATTGGTTCTGGGAGAGAAGCCCTGACAACCTAAGGCAAATATTAGAATCAGAATCACCTGAAGGGCTTGGGGAAACACAGAATGCTGAAACCCACATCCAGAATTTTTTATTCAGGGGCCTGAAATGAGGTCTGAGAATTTGCTTTTCTACCAAGTTTTCAAGTGATGGCTGCTGGTCCAGGAACCACACTTTGAGAAGCACCACCTTGAGGCACCTATGGCATGTAATGAATTAAGTTCTCTCCTTTTTATCTAGAATGATACTAGCTATATATCATCCTTGGTTGGATGAGAAGAGAGTCACCCATATTATTTTCTGTAGGGCTTAATTCTCTTACAGAACATTAGTAGGAAGAAGATACAGAAAAAGGTTTCTTTCAGCTTTTGATTTCACTGTTATTTTGTCTATGTGGTGTAGGAAAAGTGCTATGGATATATCTAAAAGAAATGGATTCTTCATTATGTCATTTTTTTGTATTGGTGTCTCTAATCTAAATGTGCTCAGAAACTTCACATATGTAATGACAGGTACAAGTAAGAGATCTTAATTATGTCACATAGTACTCTTATGAAAGCAAGTTGTAGCATCCTCATTTTGTGGTATATTAAAACTATTAGGAGTCATTAAAGGAAGTAATTAAAGAAATTAGGAATAAATTTCAAGTGCCTTGATTTACTCGTTCTGGTTCTTTGCTCTCTATAAAGTTCACTGAAATAATATAAACTGTTAATTTACTGATTTTTTTATGTGCTTCATTTAGGCAATCCACTGTATGACAGCCTAGGTTCTTTGGGTGTGGGCACCTTATTAGGCATGGTCTCAGCATTCCTCATCTACACTAACACAGAAGCACTCTTAGGGCGGTCCATCCAGCCAGAACAAGTACAACGGCTCACTGAACTCCTGGAGAATGACCCATCAGTAAGGTCAGCCTTATTCCAGTAATCCTGTTAAGGCTTACAAAAACATATTAAAAAACAGAAATGCCTGGTTTGTAAATACTTCCAGAGGAAGTTTTGGATTCCTCGTCTTGCAGAACGTTTTAGTCTGTAACTTTTCAGAATTAAAATCCTGGAAGGAAGAAAGAATACACTTAGGAAACTCCTTCTAAGTTTCCTTTTAAATTTTCTATACTTCTAATTTTTAGAGTAAGGAAGAGTCAAGTTGATATAATGAGAATGGAAGTTTGCAAAGTAGTTGTCTTCTTAGTGGAAATACTTAATATGGAACCTGTAGAGTTGCCTTATATTCGCGTTGCAATTACAAATTGAATATATTAAATTTAAAAAGATTTTTGTTCATTGGGCAATGATTACCAAATTAAATATAATTTATATTTACTTTGAAAATAGACTTTGTTTTAGCTTATTTTAAGTATTTTTCTTATAATCTTTATCTTTTAAATTATGTAAAACTAAAGAACTGGAGACTTAGGAGATAATCAGCAGAAGAGATACAGAATTCTAATAGTGCTTTTCAGTGAAATTCTAGCAGCATTGTGGTTTTATAATGAAATAAAAGAACAAACCTTTAAAAACCCAGTTTTCTACTAACTCGCTCTATATTTTTTCAAACTTTAAAATAAGATTTTTTTGTGTATTGTACTTGAAATCTTTAAGTTAAATCTTTTTAAAATGACCTGTATATCTGAATTAGTAAAATATATTAATGATTACTAGATTTATATTCTATGCCCTATATGTTTAATCTTGAAAAGTAACTATCTTATTGGAACAAGATTAGAAAATGAGAGACGGGCACAGTGGCACATGCCTGTAGTTCCAGCTACTTGGGAAGCTGAGGCAGGAGGATCACTTGAGGCCACGAGTTTGAGGCTAGTGTGCAATGATCATGTCTGTGAATAGCCACTCACTGTACTATATTCTGGGCAGCATAGCAAAACCCTGTCTCAAAAAAAAAAAAAAAAAAAAAGATTAGAAGTTGAGCATTATGAAAATCAGTATTAGAGTTATTAACATAATGTGAGATAATCCAAATTAATATCCTTTCCTTGTGATGTTTTTGTCTGGTTTTGGTATTAAGATAATACTGGCTTCAGAGAATGAGTTGGGAAATGTTCTCTCCTATTTTTTTGGAAGAGTTTGTGAATAATTGGTGTTAGCTTCTTTAAATGGTAGAATTCAAGTATCTGGATATGAGCTTTGCTGTGTGGGTAGTTTTTTGATTAGTAATTATATCTCTTGTTATGGATCTGTTCAGATTGTCTGTTTCTTCTTGACTTAGTTTAAGTAGCTTGTATTCTAGGAATTTGTCTTTTACTTCTAATTTACCTAATTTGTTGGTATACAGCTATTTATAATATTCCTTTGTAATCCATTTTATTTCTTTAGTGTTGGTACAAATGTCTCATGTTTCATTTCTGTAATTTGAATCTCTCCTTTTCTTGGTCAGTGTAGCTAAAGGTTTGTTCATTTTCTTGATCTTTCTAAAGAACCAGCTTTTAGTTTAATTGACTTTCTCTGTTGTTTTTCTATTTTCTTTTTCATGACTTTCTCCTTTAATCTTTATTATTTTTTTTCCTTCTGCGTGCTTTCAGTTTAGTTTGCTCTTTTTCCACTGTCTTAAGGTTAAGCTTTTAATTTGATGTTTCTTCCTTTTTAAAATAGACAATTACAGCTACAAATTTTCCTTTAAGTATTGCTTTCTCTGTATTCCACACATTTCCATATATTGTGCCATTTTCATTCATCTAATAGTATTTTCTAATTTCTTTTTTTATTCTTTTCAGTTATTTAGGGGAGTATGTTACTTAATTTTTATGTATTTGTGAGTTGCACAGATTTCTTTCCATTATTGATTTATTATTTTGTTCTATTGTGGTCAAAGAATATATTTTATATTAGTTCTGTCCTTTTAAATTTACCAAGGTTTGTTTTATGGCCTTACATATAGTCTTGGATAATATTCATGTGCACTTGAGAAGAATATATATTCTGCTGTTGTTGTAGAGTGTTCTGTAGATGTTTGTTAGGTTTAATTGGTTTATAGTGACTTCAATTTCCCTAATTATCTTCTTGCTCTATTGTTCTATCCTTTTTTTTTTTTTTTTTTTTTTTAGATGGAGTTTTGTTCTTGTTGCCCAGGGGCACGATCTTGGCTCACTGCAACCTCTGCCTCCCAGATTCAAGTGATTCTCCTGCCTTACCCTCCCAAGTAGCTGGGATTGCAGGTGCTCACCACCATGACCAGCTAATTTTTGTATTTTTAGTAGAGACGAGGTTTCACCACTGGCCATGTTGACCAGGCTGGTCTCAAACTCCTGAGAGACGAGGTTTCATCACTGGCCATGTTGGCCAGGCTGGTCTCAAACTCCTGACCTCAGGTGATCCACCCGCCTCGGCCTCCCAAAGTGTTAGGTGTGAGCACTGCGCCCGGCCTCTGTATCCGTTACTGAAAGTATCGAAGTCTCTAGTTATTGTTGTTGTATTAGCTCTTTCTCCCTTCATTTCTTCTTGGTTTTGGCATCATATATTTTGGTGCTCTGTTGTTGCTACATACATGTTTATAATTTTGTATATATTGTTTAATAAGTAATGTCTAAAGAGCTACAAACTGAAAGACTGGCAAATTCGAAATTTTGTGGAAGAGTGAATATCTGTGGATTCAATTATTGGAAAAAATACGTTAGTAATCCAGAAAATTCATACAATTTTTTAAACAGTATATTAGTTACCTACTGCTGTGTGACAAATTGGCCCAAAACTTAGTGGTTTAAACAACATATTACCATCTTACAGTTTCTATGAGTCAGGAATTAGGGCACAGCTTATCTGGGTCTTCGACTTCAGGGTTTCTCATAGACTGTAATCAAGGTGTTGACTGGGATTATAGTCATCTCCTGGGGAAGGGGCTGCTTCTAACCTTACTCACATGATGGTTGGCAAGATTTAGCTCCTTGCCAAATGGGCCTCTTCAACATGGCAGCTTGCTTAATCAAAGCGTGCAAATTGATAAGGCAATAGAGAGTGAGTGTGAACAAGACAAAAGTCACAGATTAGTCACCTGGTCTTGGAAATGACATCTCATCACTTTGCCATATTTGGTAGTTATAGCCCACATTCAGTGACAGGAAATCACACAAGGGCTTGCGTATAGGTGGCAGGGATTGATCATTGGGAGCCCTCCAAACAGTTTTCTGTCTGTAGTTAGTTATATGTAAGAACATAAGGAAAAAGTATATCTAAATGTATTTATTAGTTGCTACTCACATACCAGCCAAATAATGAAATGTGTTAATACTCTGTGAAGACTAAAGTAGAAATGATTTTTAAAAATGAATAAATATGTTCTGTGAGTTACCAGGAGAGAAAAAAAAAAGAATAAATGATATAGCCTCTTGCCAATCTGAAAAAGTTTTGTTTTAACTTGAGCACATGTAACTATAAATATTAAAACATTAATTCTTATTTCATCCTTGATGGTTGATTAAAATATAGCTTCCTTATATGGATAAAAAATTTTGGACTCAGTGTTTAGTAACCTGCTCAGGATCCCTCAGAAATTAGGGTCTAATGTTGTAAGAATACTTGGAGTCTTACGTAGGCTTGTTTTTCTAGTAAATCTCCATGTCCTCAGAATTCAGAGTGTTTTGTTGTTTCTTATATGTGCTGTACAGAAAAGATCTTACAGTGATCACTGTAGAAAGAAGAGAATTTCTCAACAGTTTCTAGGGAAGATTGTTTACTGAGGGTTAGAGCAGGAGGGGTGAAAAGTAGTTATGCTTGAGTATCTGCTTTCCTGTCTGGGAGGCAAAAGGTATGATGCAAATACCACTGGGCTTGGATTTCTGAAGAGCTGGGCTGGGGAGTCCTAATCTGCTGTTTACTAGCTAAATTACCTTGAGCAAGTCACTTATGCCCCTCTAGGATGGTTTTATCATGTATAAAATAAAGATGTCACCCTATCCACTTATGAAAGCCATCCATTAAATGCCTGCCTTATAGTTCTTACTATATTAAACATTTTATATATGTATTAGCTCACTATTCCTCACATCAAGTCCCATGTGGCAGTTATTATTAACCTCATTCTAATAGAGAACTTCACAGCATTGTATGAAGACTTTTAAAGAAGCTAGTAAATATACAATTGGTTAATATACTCTACAACACCATTATAAATTAAAACATTTTTATATGGCATTTAGGAAATTGATAAGTGGATATATGGAGACAAAGGCTTATGAGATAACATGACATTTTAGAAAATTGATTTAGAGTTAATGAATATATATATATATATATATATATATTTTTTTTTTTTTTTTTTTTTTTTTTTTTTTTTTTTGAGACAGAGTCTTATTCTGTTGCCCAGGCTGGAGTGCAGTGGCGCAATCTTGGCTCACTGCAACCTCTGCCTCCCAGGTTCAAGCAATTCTCCTGCCTCAGCCTCCTGAGTAGCTGGGATTACAGGCATGCACCACCATGCCTGGCTAATTTTTGTAGTTTTAGTAGAGACAGGGTTTCACCATATTGGCCAGGCTGGTCTCAAACTCCTGACCTCAGGTGATCCTACCCGCTCGGCCTCCGAAAGTGCTGGGATTACAGGCATGAGCCACTGCGCCCAGCAGAGTTAATGAATTTTTAGTATATGAGCTTTATAATTCATATATATAAATTACCATAAAATAATATTCGTTAAGTTTGCACCTTTGTATGATATCATGCCGAAAAAAAAGCTAAATGGACAGGCCTTGGAAAATGATAGGTGGTACTTAATGGTGAATACTCTGAAGCCATCTTAGTCCATTCTTGTAACTAGTGGGGAAAAAAACAATAAGTCAAGCCTTTGTGCTATTAAAGTATATATATGTGTATGTATGTATAAATAAATTTGTATGCATTGTTATTGATTGCAGGGCAATTCATGATGTTAAAGCCACAGATCTGGGATTAGGTAAAGTAAGATTTAAGGCAGAAGTAGATTTTGATGGGCGAGTTGTTACAAGATCATATTTGGAAAAACAAGATTTTGACCAAATGTTACAAGTAAGTTTATTTGTTGTTTTCTTACATAATTGAGGGTTAGAAAAATGCTTTTAAGGTAAACAAAATGAAATTTTTTTTTATAGATCTTAAAGGCACTTTAGCTCTCAATTTCTTAGGTTCCAAAATTTAACAGAGACCTTTATATTTACTATGGAGGGGTTCAGAGGAAACAGCAAAAGAACAAACTTACTATTACATGCTTGCTATGTGCATTTAATCTTTTTTTATCTAATTTACCCTCAACACCCCTGTTATTTCAACAATGAAATAACATTTTTGTTTTAACATATATAGAAATTGAAACACAGAGAGATTAAGTAATTTGCCTTAAGTTGTAGTGCCACAGAGATGGAGTCATATATGAATCAAGATCTGCCTGACTCCAGAATCCATTTTTTTATTAAGAATAGTTTAAAAGAGAATTTATAAAACAGAATATAATGAACAGCACAGATGTTACCACTTGCCCCTGTCAAATCTTAACATTTTGCTATAGTGTGTTTGCTTAAGTTCTTAAAAAAAGAAATAATTACAAAAACAGTTCAAGCCCCCATTTTCTCTTTCTATATCTCATTCTTCTTCTTCCATCCCTAGAATTAAACATTATGCTGAATTTGGTACCTGTCTTTTCCATTCAGATTTTTATACTTTTCAGCATTTTTTAGTATAATATGTACCATTTTGAATGTTTAAAAATTGGTATAAATGGTATCCTACTGTATGCGTCTCTGCAATTGGCATAACAACATATTTTTTAGATTCTTCTGTGTTAATTTATATATCTCTAGTCAGTTTACTTTCATTGTTATAGAGCATTTCATCCTATGAATATGCTGTAATTTATTTATTTTGTCTCCAGTTGATGGACATTTATATTACTGTTAGAAACAATGCCATGGCCAGGCGCGGTGGCTCATGTCTGTAATCCCAGCACTTTGGGAGGCTGAGGTGGGCGGATCATGAGGTCAAGAGATCGATACCATCCTGGCCCACATGGTGAAACCCCGTATATACTAAAAATACAAAAATTAGCTGGGCGTGGTGGCACGTGCCTGTAGTCCCAGCTACTTGGCAGGCTGAGGCAGTAGAATCGCTTGAACCTAGGAGGTGGAGGTTGCAGTGAGCCTAGATCGTGCCACTGCACTCCAGCCTGGGCGACAGAGCGAGACTCCGTCTCAAAAAAAAAAAAAAAAAGAAAGAAACAATGCCATGATTGCATTCTCACACGTTTCCTTGTTCACATATATGAAAATTTCTTTAGTATGGTGTATATATAGCTAGATTTTAAATAGGTGGGCCATTGGGTATACTTACCTTCAGCTTGCCTAGGTCTTACCAAGTTATTTTCCAAAGTGTGTCAATTTAACTTCCATCATTGTATATCAAGGTTCTTGCTTCATATTCTTACATGATTGTATTAATAGAGTTATTAAATTTTTGCCAGTTTGATAGGTGTGAAATAGTATCTTGTTCTAATTTTATTTCTTGGAGCATTGAGGTTAATAAACATTGAAGTTCATTGGCCAGTGGGATTTCCTCTACATTGCTCCCTGATTTTTCATGTTTTAAGTTCATTTGTATTACACTTATAGATTTGAAAGGTCTTTATTTTATTGTATTATATTATTATTTTTTGAGACAGAGTGTCGCTCTGTCACCCAGGCTGGAGTGCAGCGGCGCGATCTTGGCTCACTGCAACTTCCGCCTCCCAGGTTCAAGCAATTATCTACCTCAGCCTCCTAAGTAGCTGGGATTACAGGTGTCTGTGACCACACCCGGTTAATTTTTCTATTTTTAGTAGAGATGGGGTTTCACCATCTTGGCCAGGCTGGTCTTGAACTCCTGGAAAGGTCTTTATTTTTAATATCCTGGATGCTAATTCTTACTTGTATATATGCAATTTTTTTTTCTAGTTTATAACTTCCTTTTCTTTTTGTTGTTAGACAAAATATTTAATATGATTTTTAATTTTAATGTGAGATTTGTAATCTTTTCCTCTGTGCTTTTTATTCTTTTGCATGCAAAATCCTTCCATATCCCATTACCATAAAAATATTCTCTTCTCATCTAGTAGTTTTGTGGTTTGTTTTTTACCCTTATGTCTTTTATCCACTTCGAATTATTTTAATGGTCTGACATAGGGATTCAATTTTTTTTCTTAAGGGAAAATATTCTAACACTATTTATTGACTATATTATTTCCCCAGTAATTTTGTAGTGCTACCTCTGTGTAGTATTATACTCAGTTTTCTTGATCCGAATTGTTTTGGAAATAGGTAATCCATTGCCTGTGGCTTAAAGTTTTAAAAATGTTCATTAAACTTAATGGTGTTTGTTATAGGTTTGTTTTTTTTTAAGGAGTCATAAGTGTACCACTATGGTTTTTAAAAAATTTATTTTCCTGTTTTCATTTTCTTTATAGGAAATTCAAGAAGTGAAAACTCCTGAAGAACTAGAGACCTTTATGCTTAAACATGGAGAAAATATTATTGATACTTTAGGAGCTGAAGTAGATAGACTTGAGAAGGAACTGAAAGTAAGATGTATTCATAAAAATAACATAATGATAATGGCAGCTATTTTTTTGAGTACTTACTCTACAGCAGACACTAAGTGCATCCATCACATGCATGCTTTAACCCACTCATAACTCCACAGTGTGTAGGTATTTATAAGCAAGAAAATGACTGAGTTAGATAAGTTGAATAATTTACCCAAGGAAATAGGAAAATTGTGATTTGAACCAGATTCTTTACTTTTAAACACTATTTTATGCAGTCTGCTTAGTTTCTAAAATAGTCAAAGGGGGTTTTTTTGTTTGTTAATAAATAAGCATTTTGAAAGTTCCTAGAGAAAGATGAAAAGGAAACTTTAGACTCTGGTCAAAGTTAGAAAAAATAGAATGTATATTTTGCTTTTAGCCCATTTGAAATTATTTTCTGTTTTTGTTTGTTTCTATTCAGTTGGATGTTATTGTAATTTATTGATTACGTTACTGAAATATTACCTGATCCTGATCAGGTTGTCTTTTAAAATGTCTCAGTGTTCTCAAATTGCCATTTATTGGCATTTGAATTCTGTTTTCAATGAATAAAAACTTGTAAATGATCTTTAATGTATATAATTTGTTGAAGGCAGTGCTTTTTCTTCAGTTGATATTGACCATTCTTTAATTTTGTAAAAAATTGAAGAAAAAAACTTCCATCTCTACTGTTCAAGTTTTTCTTTGAGAATCTGGATATCTGATTAGATTAATACAAGTACTTCAAATAAGATTTTGTTAATATTATAGTTCATGAGCTTTATCTGACATAATTTTTGAATTTTCTAGATGATATTTTGGTCTTAAGACTCTTTCATTCTTAAAAATTATTGCAGACCCCAAAGAGATTTTATTTATTTGAGTTATAGTTATTGATATTTACCAAATCATGCATGAAAGTAGATAAATTTTAAAATATTTATCATTTACTTTTAAAAACATACACCTATTTAATATAAATAACTTTTTTTTTTAAACTAAGATAGAGTCTCACTCTGTTGCCTAGGCTGGAGTGCAGTGGCACGATCTGGGCTCACTGTAACCTCCGTCTCCTGGGTTCAAGCAATTCTCCTGCCTCAGCCTCCTGAGTAGCTGGGACTACAGGTGCCTGCCACCATGCCCGGCTAATTTTTGTATTTTTAGCAGAGATGAGGTTTCACCATGTTGGCCAGGCTGGTCTCGAACTCCTGACCTCAAGTGATCTGCCTGCCTTGGCCTCCCAAAGTGCTGGAAAGTGCTGGGATTACAGGAGTGAGCCACCCCACCCAGTCACATTTTTTTTTTTTTAATTGAGACGGAGTCTCGCACTGTCACCCGTGCTGGAGTGCAGTGGCGCGATCTCAGCTCACGGCAGCCTCCGCCTTCCAGGTTCAAGGGATTCTCCTGCCTCAGCCTCCCAAGTAGCTGGGATAACAGGCACCCACCACCACGCCTGGCTAATTTTTGTTTTGTTTTGTATTTTTAGTAGAGACAGGGTTTCACTATGTTGGCCAGGCTGGTCTTGAACTCCTGACCTTGTGATTTGCCCACCTCAGCCTCCCAAAGTGCTGGGATTACAAGCGTGAGCCACCGCGCCAAGCCCACATTTTTATATAAATAGTTGTATTTTCCAAAATGAAAAAACGTAGTTAGAAGAGTGATATTTCACATTTTTGCAAAAGTCTCTTATGCCTGGCTTAGTAGAAGACAGCTACATTCCCATATCTGCTTCTGCCTTCAGTTGTAGTGATTTGATTGCTTGGCCGAAGAATATGAAGGAAAGAGAGAACTGTTTCTATAGCCTTTTGAGATAATTGTGATATTCTCTTTTGGTGTTATAACAGCTGGTAGAAACCAAATCAATGAATGAACTTTTCATATGCTACTTGTGAAGGTAGGGGGCACAGTCTACAAGACTGTCCTTCCTTCTAATACCAACTGTGAGTTCAGGAGGTTCCCTAGAGCACCTTCAGATTTAATAACTCGCTAGGACTCTTAGAACTCACCGAATCATGTTATACCCATCATGGTTTGGTTTATTACAGGGAAAGGATACTGCTTGAAATCAGCCAACAGAAGAAGTGCATAGGGCAGGGTCCAGGAAAGTTCCAAACATGAAGCTTCAGTTGTCTTTTCTCTGTAATGTATAGTATTACTCTCCTGGCAATGAAGTGTGACAGTAGCATGACGTGTTGCCAACCGGGAAGCTCATCTGAGACTTGATGACCAGAGATTTTATTGAGGCTCCATAGTTGACTGCCTAAGTAGCTGACCTTTTGTCTCTAGCCCTTCTAGAGGTAGAGCAGATACTGTGTGGCCAAAGGCCCCCATCATATATCACATTCTAAAGTTAATGCCCCCAGGTAAACAAAGACACTCTTAGGCAGGACATGTCAAGGGCCTAGAAATTCCTTCCCGGTTATGGAGAACAAAAGCCAAACCTCCCTTTGGGTAAGAGTAATTCTCTACTATACACTGTTATATTAAAATCTGTTGGTCTATTTTTATACTCTGAATGAATCTTTTACCCATGCATGATTCTATAACATTATGAATTAGTATTTTGGAAAATACTGTTCACAGAAGTACATAGATCTTTCAGATATTGATACATTTCTAAATATGGGTACACTCTCAGGCTGATGGGGTGGATGTTTTTCAACTTAAATTTCCACTTAAAAGCTTGCATTTTATCATTAGCAACAAATACTGTTGTTTTCCTTGAAATAAGACTCATTTTGTTCATTTTTTAGGAGATGCCTGCCAAATACCCAAATTTGAATAAACCGAGTTTGTTAATCTTTCAAATAAAAATGTACTCTAGATTAAAAAGCAGTTTATTCAGCTCACAACTTAAGCAATCAAAGAAGTACTTTTACGTACTTTCCATTTTGTCACACACAGTATTTTTAAAAGTGAACTCAAGGGTTTAGGTTTAATAAAATGGATACATTTGCTATTTCATGAAAGACTTTTTAAAATGAAACTGGCTTTTTTTTTATGTCAAGTGTGGGACAGTAGAGACAATGACTACTGGTATTGTTTGATGCCATTTGTGTTGAATTGTGCAAAGGTGCAAGCAGTTTTACCCACCATTGTTTTTATGCCATCAGGAAATGTCAGCATAGTAAAAAAAGCAAAGAATGTCTTACAGTTACTATGAAAATAGTTGTGACCTTAGAGTCCCCCTAAAAAGGTCTCAGGACCCCAGCAGTCCTTGAACCGCACTTTGCAAACAACTAATCTATATAAAATGTGAGACAATGGTTATTTTTGTGCAAGGTAGCACAAGATTGAATAAACTTTGCTCTTTATTCTATTTGTTTTTATTTTGCTGGCAAGGAAAATAATGGACTAAATATTTGCTTTACATTTTAGTAGATACAAGAAATCAGAAGCCAGATTTAAGAATAATCAACAAATTGGTCCTTGTCACCTACATTTACTCTTACAACAATCAGACCTTATTGTTTTTGTTTAGCTAACTTTGTACTTTAACTAGAGGCTATTAAATCATTAATAATGTTTTTGAATTATGTAAGTCTTTCAAACCAGGAAGGTAAGTATAATCCATACATTCAGGTGGAAACATCTTTGGCTAAGATAATAAAGCACGGCCGGGCACGCGCGGTTGCTCATGCCTGTAATCCCAGCACTTTGGGAGGCCGAGGCGGGTGGATCACGAGGTCAGGAGATCGAGACCATCCTGGCTAAAATGGCGAAACCCCGTCTCTACTAAAAATACAAAATATTAGCCGGGCGTGGTGACAGGCACCTGTAGTCTCAGCTACTCCGGAGGCTGAGGCAGGAGAATGGCATGAACCCAGGAGGCGGAGCTTGCAGTGAGCTGAGTTCGAGCCACTGCACTCCAGCCTGGGCGACAAACCGAGACTCCGTCTCAAAAAAAAAAAACAAAAATAAAATAAAATAAAGATAATAAAGCATAATTAATCTTAAGTCAAAGGACATGTTCATAGTTGAGGTGCCAAACCAAAAGGGAATGCATGAATGTAATTGTTTTTCTTAGTCATGAAAATAAGCTGATTTTCTTTTGAAAACTAAAACTTTGTTCACTGGCATATTCCTTCATTTTTAGTATCTCAGTTTAAATTGTAATTATTATTGGATTATTTTGGGAGGTCACACTCATTTATATAATTCTGTACCAGTGGAGTCATCTCTGTTGAGTAATGCCATTGAGTGTTGAAATAGATTATATTTTTGGCTTAAAATTCCAGAACTTGTGGCTGGGCGCAATGGCTCACGCCTGTCATCCCAGCACTTTGGGAGGCCAAGGCAGGTGGATCACCTGAGGTCAGGAGTTCAAGACCAGCCTGACAAATATGGTGAAACCCCATCTCTACTAAAAATAGAAAAATTAGCTGGGTATGGTGGCGGGCCCTTCTAGTCCCAGCTACTTAGGAGGCTGAGACAGGAGAATTGCTTGAACCCGGGAGGTGGAGGTTGCAGTGAGCCAAGATTGTGCCACTGCACTTCAGCCTGGGCGACAGAGCAAGACTCCATCTCAAAAAAAAAAAAAATTCTAGAACTTTTGTATAGTTATTTGTAAAGGTGTTAAAAATAATAGAGACTAATTCATAGATTCCCATATTACAAGATAGGAACTACAAAATTAATATAAAATATATCTTGTTATTATTTTGAAGTTCTTTGACCTGTTAAACATTTTTTTGTCTTATCTCTGTATTTCAGAGTATAGATAAACCTTTCTCCTATCCCTCCATTAAGTTTTTTGTTTATGATGATTAATGGAAATTAGTTCATTGGGAGGCTGCTGTAGCATTCATAAATTCCTTATAAATAATGTCTGAATTAAATGCTCTGTTCTTTACTTTGCCTTTGTTTCTCCAGTTTCTCTTAAAGCATTGTTTTTAATGAATCTGCAGCATTGTAAAATAAATTATGTAATTTGGGCTTTAACTCTCTGCAAGTATTGGGATAAAATCCTCATGGTGTGTAAAATAGCCTAATTGGTATTGAGCAATGCAAGGAATATAGATTTTAAAGTATTTGTTGAATAAGTGGGTGAAAAGTTTAAATTGGATACCAATTATTGATTTTCAGTTCTGTTCAATAAATATTAGTTTCTACTATACACATATCTTGTTAAGCAGTAAACATTGAATTTTAAGGATATTAATCTTATTTATTCATTCAGCATATATTGTGTGCTTTGTATTGTGCACATATACTTTTACAGATTTGATTAGTTTACTCTGAAAACTTGATTTTAAAAAGCAGAGCAAATTTTTTAGATAAAGCTTTTATTAGTACACATTTGTTTATATCATGCTTTTTAGACAGAATAATGTCAAACTTTTAATGAACAGGTAAATTTTTCAAGTCATATTAGGATAGGTAAGGGTTGATTGGAGTAGGAAGATACAATTTAGTTTCATTTCTGTTTGGAGAATTTTTTTTTAATTCTATATTGAGTTTAAGGAGTTCCAGAGACAGGGAATAGTTTTAAATAAGGAAAAAGTTGGGAACAAAAGTGTGCCCTCCTTGTTAAAAGGTCCCTGGTCATTCCCACATTAGGATCTAAGAGGAAAGTAGCCCCAGGCACACCTGAGCAACACTAGTTATAAGAAAAATCCCTGTGTGCACTCAGTAGAGTGTTCTTGCTGGAGCAAAACTCCAATATTCTGCCAGATTTTGTTTTTATAACTGGATGCCTTTAATACGAGTAATATGCACATGGTCCTAGGATATTTTTAAGCTAGGAATCCTAACTGAATCATTTACAGGAACTTTTCTCCCCTTTTTATTTTTGCAATTTTTATCAATAATGCACAAAGTTTATAAAGTCAAATAGAACTGAAAAGATTATAACAGAAATAACTATCACTGCCTCACCTGCCTCAGTACTTATATTTTAAGAGATAACCATTTTTAATAATTTTAGTATGTCTCTATTTATTGCCATATTTCTGCATAAAAGTCTTATACTACTTCTCTTGATTTAACAGTATTTCCTCTACGATAGGTGTAGATTTAGTTCTTTTATACACTACTTTCTGTCCTCCCTTCTCACAGTATTAATGTATTACATTTTATTATATTTGTAATTCCCCTCAAGTTGATTTAGGTGCCCTTCCTTTATTTTATTTTATTTTATTTTTTATTTTTTTATTTTTTTGAGATGGAGTCCCGCTCTGTCGCCAGGCTGGAGTGCAGTGGCACAATCCCGGCTCACTGCAACCTCTGCCTCCCGGGTTCAAGCGATTCTCCTGCCTCAGCCTCCCGAGTAGCTGGGATTACAGGCGTGCGCCACTATGCCCAACTAATTTTTGTACTTTTTAATAGAGACGGGGTTTCATCATGTTGGCCAGGATGGTCTTGATCTCTTGACCTTGTGATCCGCCCGCCTCGGCCTCCCAAAGTGCTGGGATTACAGGCGTGAGCCACCACGCCCGGCCAGGTGCCCTTCCTTTGTGCACTCACAGGAAAAAGAAACCCAAAATCTTTACTTTGCTCTGTGGTAGCCGAGTGTTGTAATTGCCTACTTAATTTACCTATATCACCTCACTACCAAACCTAAGTCCACTGAAGGCAAATACTGTTTGTTCCCAGCTCATTGTCATATACACTTCAATGCCTGGCACAGAGGAGGCATGTAATAGCAGACAGTATTGGTTGTTATTGAATTGAAGTTCCTTAAGCTAGCATATAAGATTTTTAACAACCTGATTTCTGCCTGTCTTTCCAGCCTCATTACCAACCCTACCCTTTTTGCAGCTTCTGTGCTAGCTATACCATAGTGCCAGTGCACACTTTGCAGGCTGTCTGACTTTGCTGATGTTGTGTTTTCTGTCTAGACACTCTTCATTATCTACCTGGAAGGCTCATCATATGCAGACCTAGCTTAGATATTATATCCTCAGTGAAATTTTCTAGATCTCATGAGCAAAATGGCTGTCTCATTTTTGCTCCCAGTGTTATTATTTAGTACAATGTAATAGGAGCTTGGGATCTGGAATCAGGCCTGGAGTCAGGCCTGGAATCAATCCTGGCTCCATCACTTACTAGCAGTGTGACTTCAGACAGGTTAGTCAGTTTCTTCATACTTCAGTTTTCCCTGATGTATGTATAAGATGGAAATAGTAATTAGGTTATGAGGCTTTTAAAACACACATACATGTGCACATGTAACACAGTACTTGATACATGAGTGAGTAAGCAATAAATGTTAACTTTTTATTATTAGCTCTAATACTTTAAGTTGTAGATGATTACTGCTATGCTTGTCTCCCTAGCTAAACTGAGTCACTCAGGGTCAGGAACAGAGTCTTATTTAATAATCATAGCTCTGTTTTCTAGCACAGGGCCCGGCCCAAGAATATATGGATTGTTGCTAAAGTATATAAAATGAGTGGTTGTCAATTTACTCTTTTTGATTATTATTGTTTTGCAGTGATTTTCTTTTCACCACACAAAAATGTGTATTTCCAGTGCTTTGCAATGCTTGGCATGTACTAGATCCTTAATGCACTTTTGTATTAACAAACACATGAACAAACTTAGGAATGTGAGACTACTTATTGTACTGTTTATAGTATGTCTATTTACCTATTGATCTTATTTTTTTTTCTTATGCAACTATTTCTCTCATTAGTATGCTATAGTGAAATAGTTTGCAAATGTTTTCATTGGCTCTAATGACCAAAAGGAATAAAAAGAAACAAGATTTTATTTTGCTACAAATAATGTGGTGGTGATTTTTCTTTCCAGAAACGAAATCCTGAAGTTCGACATGTAGATTTGGAGATACTGTGAGTTTGATGGAATGAATCACCTGGGTGGGGACCTTGGAAACAAGTTTGTCCGTCCACTCTACAAAGTTTCCTCCTCTCCTACACTGAAGGACTCAGTGCCATGCAGAAGCCTTTTTTTTAAGATGAAGGAAATATTTTATGTAAAGAGCAACTCAGCAGGACACAGAACTAAAACTACTACTTACATCTAAGAGACACACTACAAGTTGAATCAATTTGAAAATCATGTTTTTATGCTTCCATAGGGAACATTTTGGTTATTTAAATTGTTCATAATGTCCCATATTTCACCTGTTCAGTGTATACTGTACTTTGCAATCATCTTTCTTTTTTTCACATTGGTAAAAATAAGTGGCATCCATAGGATCATGATTTTTAATTTGTTGCCTCTGAAGATTTCACTCCATCAAGATCTGCCAATCTTCAATATTCTGGCTAAATCTTGGTATGTGGTTTTTAAATAGTCACTCCGTTTCAAAGTCTGTCTGTCCTTATAGAATGTGGAAATTATTTCTCCATACCTTGTGATTTTGACCTGAGTGCTAAGAGAATCACTCTCCTTACCTAGTTATCTACAAATGTTCATTCCAGAAATGTTTAGTTACTGAATTGAATAAAGACATCTCAGTACACTCTTTTAGGTCATAGTAGTTGCCATTTTGTAAAATTTCTTTTTTCTTCTTTGCTTTTTTCCCCTTATTTGGTTTAATTTTTCTAATGTTAGGAGATATAGTCCTAGATATTTCCATGGGCCAGTGTGATGACTTTTTTTTAAATGAGGTTCAGTACCATAATGTTTATTTACTGGGAGATAATGCATTTATAAGCATTTTAAAATTCTGTAAAATGGGTTAGAAATATTTATAATTTTACAGGCAGGACAGCATTTGAGTTTTATTTAAAAGGCGGCACTACTTATGTAAATCTGAGCTGTGGGATAATTCTTGCTTTAAGAGACAGAATCTCTCACTGAAACTCATGGTCATGATTTTGTATAATATAGTTCATACTGTGTCTGTGAGTTTCTTCCAGTTACAAATGGGCATTTAGCATAGTTATATTGACTATAACATGTAAGTAAATAGCTTTCTACTGACCCTAAGTTATCAAGGTGGAAAAAAAACATGCAATTCAGTAATTGAAAATGTGGTGAAAAGCTGCAGCTGTCATCATCAAAACAACTCATAACATACTTTAAAATGTTCAGTTAGCAGTGAGCATTGTTCATATAAGAATGGCGGCTGGGTGATCTCTTTGCTGAATTAATGAGTTGTTAACATGTGGACCCAACTGCCTGTGTGAGATCTGTGTCTTAAAACTTACTGAAATGGAAATTTATGAATTTTTGCAAATTGTAATGCTGGAAACAAAAATAAATCCTTGGTTAAAGGGTTTGTAATGGTGATTTTTGATCCAGAAATCTCATTTACTGGAAAATTGTGAGACTTTACGTTGGTTTATTTTTCTTTCTTTTTTTTTTTTTTTACTATTACAGAGTATTTTGCATGCTGTACATTTTAAGTGAAATAACATTCCAGTTTTATTTTTAAGATAGAAAATTGTTATATATATATATAATTTGATACTCTATTCTTACAGTTTCAAATTCCTTACCCCTTCTTTACAAAAAAAACTTTGTTTTTTTACCTGTTATGATTCATTCTATACTTTTTTCTTCTTCCTTCCCCTTTCCCACTTGCCATTTATTACTTCATGTCATTGCCATATGAGAAAGTACCAAATTATATCCAGTTTCTTCCTAGTGATATTACTCTGAAAAATTTCACAAAGCCAGACAAGAATAATTACTCATTTTTTTTCCCAAGACGACCCTCAAAGTTAATGTGCAGCAGGTATTCCAAATGGTAATTTTTTTTTTTAGGATTCTCTAAAAAAAACAATTTCTGAGATTTCTTTTTAAATCTGACTTTGGTTGAGGTCATACCATTCTTAAATAATAATTGAAGGTTTATGTTGCCATCTTTTCTAATTCTGTTTTGCACTGATAAACTTACATAAAGTTTGTTTATGTAAAATAAGACATAAAGGAGTACAACATATCAAGGAATTTGAGTATTTATGTGGAATCAGGAAATTTTTCTAGAGTCATTGAATTTTCAAATCAGAGAATTTGGGCTGGATGTGGTGGCTTATGCCTTTAATCCCAGCACTTTGGGAGGCCGAGGCAGGAGGATTGCTTGAGCTCAGGAGGTCAAGACCAGCCTGGGCAACACAGCGAGACCTCATCTCTACTAAAAAAAGTTAGCCGGGTGTGGTGGTGCTCACCTGTGTTAGTCCATTCTCACACTGCTATAAAGAAATACCTGAGACTGAGTAATCAAGAAAAGAGCTTTAATTGGCTCACGGTTCTGCAGACTGAACAGTAAACATAGCAGCTTCTGCTTCTGGGGAGGCCTCGGGAAACTTCATTCATGGCAGAATACGAAGGGGAAGCAGTCATAGCCAGAGGAAGAGCAAGAGGCGGGGGTTGGGGGTAGGTGCCACACTCTTGTAAACAACCAGATCTCATGAGAACTCACTATACAGTACCAAGAGGGGAAGGTGCTAAAGTATTAATGAGAACTCCACCCCCGTGATCCAGTCATCTCCCACCAGGCCCTACCTCCAACATGGGATTACAATTCGACATGAGATTTGGTGGGACAAAGATCCAAAGCATATCAGCATCTGTAATCACAGCTACTTGGGAGGCCAAGGTGGGAGGATCACTTGAGCCCCAGAGGTCGAGGCTGCAGTGAGCTATGATCATGCCACTCCAGCCTGAATGACAGAGTGAGATCCTGTCTCAAAAAGAGAATTTGGGTCTCTTTCTCCAAAAATAAGGCTATATTTAGTTTTTCAGTTTTCTTGTTATTTTACCAAATTAATGTTTCTTACTTTGTTTGTATCTACTTTAGCATATAGCATTTGAGTATTAAAGCATGTAAATCATTTTTAAGGAAAATGTTCTCTGCAGGAGAATAATTGCAAAAATATTACTGGACAGAGGAGGGGCAGTCAAGGGTCTATGATTGATTCCTTCTTGCCCAAAACTAAAATCTAGGATTTATCAAAGGTGAGGTATACAGTGGTCCCTGACTTATAATGGTTGCACTTAAGAATTTTTATGATGGGTTTATTGGCACATAACCCCATAATAAGTAAAAAGCATCTGTACCTACTTTTAGCTTTGGCTGAGAATGGATCTCTAATTCACTGTAAGTGGCACAGTTTTCATCATGGCAGTGGGAGGATGAGGGGTGGAGTTTTTTTTTTGTTTTTTTTTTTTGTTTTGAGACAGAGTTTCGTTCTTGTTGCCCAGGCTGGAGTGCACTGGCACAATTGCAGCTCACCGCAACCTTCGCCTCCCGATTCAAGTGATTCTCCTGCCTCCTGAGTAGCTGGGATTACAGGCATGCGCCACCACACCCGGCTAATTTTGTATTTCTGGTTTAGACAAGGTTTCTCCTTGTTGGTCAGGCTGGTCTTGAACTCCCGACCTCAGGTGATCCGCCCTCCTCGGCTTCCCAAAGTGCTGGGATTACAGGTGTGAGCCACTGCTCCGGTGATCTGTTTTTAAGTGGAGTATCCTGGGGGCCTATAGTATCCAACTCCAAAGAGGTAAGTTCCTGAACATACACTAAAGAACCTGTGAGATCAGATCAGATGGAAAAATTTTCAAATTTTTTCAAAAGCAAAGGTAATTCCTGCATACATCCTCCCCCACACACACACATACTGCAAAGTGAATAACAAAATGTCGTAAGGCTTGAGTTTTTGGTATATGGCTTTCAGTGTTACCTTATCTCATAATTTAGGTAATGATTTTTGCTAAAATGATACCATCTAAAGAGTGCCTAAGTTTTAAATTTCGTAACTTTTTGAGGAAGAATGCTGGGAACTACAGAAAACTGCATAGGCATTTAGAATTTGTATTATCTTCTTAGACTGCATTTGTCAAGCTTTGGCAGCATTTCTTTTAAATGTGATGAACCCCAATTTGCCAAACTATCAGAAGTCAGTGAAGCAAAGAATCGAAGGTAAAATGTTGATTCAAAGATTGTCTCCCCTAAATCCTTCATTTCTGTCTCTGAAATGGAACTTTGGAAGCCATTTATATAGATTAGTCTGACAGCCTTTATATTTGCATGTAAGTTTACTTGCATCCTTAGACTTGGCTTTATGCAAAAAGAAAATTTTATTCGTGATATTGTATTTCATCTGTCTGATTTCCCTGGCACATTAAGATGGTCCTGGTCCCTCAGGATACTTTTTCCCTTAATAAATGTCATATGTAAATAAAGGCAACTCATTTATTAGTTTGGGATTTTTTTCCCTTGAGAAATAAATGTTTGTTGAACATAAATTCTTCTTTACCTCATGTGCTAAGAACTAAACTACATAATCTGATATATTTTTTATGCCTATGTTTTTGAACAGAATTTGTTACTCATTCAGTGTGCCTGTTAGTGTTTTTTTTTTTTTTTTTTTTTTTTTTTTTTTTTTTGAGACGGAGTCTCGATCTGTCGCCCAGGCTGGAGATCCGCTCACTGCAAGCTCCGCCTCCCAGGTTCACGCCATTCTCCTGCCTCAGCCTCCCTAGTAGCTGGGACTACAGGCTCCCGCCACCACGCCCAGCTAATTTTTTGTGTTTTTAGTAGACACGGGGTTTCACCATGTTAGCCAGGATGGTCTCGATCTCCTGACCTCGTGATCCACCTGCCTCTGCCTCCCAAAGTGTTGGGATTACAGGCGTGAGCCACCGTGCCCGGCTGCCTGTTAGTTTTTAAGATTTCTTTTTGGTCGTACAAAACCTAACTATAATAACTCTTAATCATTTTATAATCGGTTTCACTTTAAAGAGAACTATTAATTTTTTGGTTTTATAAAACCAAACTATAATAATTTTATAATCGGTTTCAGTTTAAAAAGAACTATTAATATACTGTTTATTAACATATTAACTATTATTAATATGTTTGGTAAAACAAAATCTGGAAAGTTATATTCCTTAGTGATATATATTTTCAGTACATTTTGACATAACTAGATTATTTAACATTTTAATTAGGCTATTTTGTTTCAGATGTGTCTACAAGAGTATGTTTAGAGAAAAAAATACAAAACATGGAAACATCAAAACCCTCAACCTAAGGCCAGCCTGCACTGTGATCTAAATTGAACTCTATACTAATCCTGTAGGAATTCCAACTGTATTTTCTTTTTCATGAGAAACTAAACCAAAGTAATTTGGTATTTTGAGAGGGTAAAATTCCCTCCCAAAATTCAAAACCTATTAAAAGTAGAACCACTACGATTTATGATTTGCACAGGAAAATAAAGAACTGTATGTGTCATTAGGGCCCAAAATAAAACCCTTCTAAAAGGTTTTTAAACGGCCGGGCGCGGTGGCTCACACCTGTAATCCCAGCACTTTGGGAGGCCGAGGTGGGCGGATCACGAGGTCAGGAGATCGAGACCATCGTGGCTAACACGGTGAAACCCCGTCTCCACTAAAAATACAAAAAATTAGCAGGGCGTGGTGGCGGGCACCTGTAGTCCCAGCTACTGGGGAGGCTGAGGCAGGAGAATGACAAGAACCGGGGAGGCAGAGCTTGCAGTGAGCCGAGATTGTGCCACTGAACTCCAGCCTGGGAGACAGCGAGACTCTGTCTCCAAAAAAAAACAAAAAAAAAAAAGGTTTTTAAATAGACTAAAATATATACTTGTTAGTATTATAATAGCTATTAACAGAATATTTTGAGGTCTGTTTGCCAGGTACTGTTTTACATGTACACTTTTTTGTTGTTGTTTTTGAGACGGAGTCTCGCTCTGTCGCCCAGGCTGGGGTGCAGTGGCGCGATCTCAGCTCAGTGCAAGCTCCGCCTCCCGGGTTCATGCCATTCTCCTGCCTCAGCCTCCCAAGTACCTAGGACTACAGGCGCCCGCCACCATGCCCGGCTGATTTTTTTTGTATTTTTAGTAGAGACGGGGTTTTACCATGTTAGCCAGGATGGTCTCGATCTCCTGACCTCGTGATCTGCCAGCCTCCGCCTCCCAAAGTGCTGGGATTACAGGCATGAGCCACCATGCCTGTACATGCCTACATGTACACATTTAATCCCCACAAAGAGCCAGTGAAATGTGGTCTGTAATTCACATTTTTGCAGATGAGGAAACAGATACAGTAGGTAATATTAGTGTCTGAGACTACTCATCCAATAAAAGGCAGAGTCAGGATTTGAACTCTCAAGGAAGCATTCTGCTAAACAGAAAAGCCCAAGAGAAGTAACACTGTATAAAAAGTAGAAAGGAAATATTCATTATATTGTTATACAGTAACCTAATTTATATTCAGTAGTCAGAACAATTAGCTAAATCTAACTCAGAATGCTTGGGACAGGGGGATGACGGGTGGGGTAGGGCGTGGATCAATGAGTTGTTTTTTTTTGGGGGGGGGCGGTGTTTGGGTTTTTTTGGTTTGTTTGTTTTCTTTTGAGATGGAGTCTCACTCTGTTGGCAGGCTGAAGTGCAGTGGCACGATCTCGGCTGACTGCAACCTCCGCCTCCTGGGTTCAAGCCATTCTCCTGCCTCAGCCTCCCGAGTAGCTGCGACTACAGGTGTGTGCCACCACACCCAGCTAATTTTTGTATTTTTAGTAGAAACAGCGTTTCACCATGTTGGCCAGGATGATCTCGATCTCTTGACTTCATGATCCACCCCCTCGGCCTCCCAAAGTGTTGGGATTATAGGCGTGAGCCACCGTGCCCGGCCCTCATTAAGGTTTTTATGGACGCTGAGGTCTTGTCTGTTAGGTTAGGCTATTTTTTATTTATTTATTTATTTATTTATTTATTTTTTGAGATGGAGTCTGGCTCTGTCTTCCAGGCTGGATTGCAATGGTGCGATCTTGGCTCACTGCAACCTTTGCCTCCCAGGTTCAAGCAATTCTCTTGCCTCAGCCCCCCAAGTAGCTGAGACTACAGGCACCTGCCATCTTGACCAGGTAATTTTTGTATTTTTGGTAGAGATGGGGTTTCACCTTATTGGCCAGGCTGGTCACGAACTCCTGACCTTGTGATCTGCCCACCTCGGCCTCCCAAAGTGCTGGGATTACAGGCGTGAGCCACCAAGCCGGCCTATTTTTTAAATGATATTTATTTTTAACTATTACTACCACTGGATAAACATATCCAGAACATAATATTTTGTTCAAATGTCAGTCACTGATTTGAACCACGTAGGAAAGAAATTCAGGGAGAGGTGTGAAAATTAGAATTAGTCAGAAGTTTTAAAAATATAGTTATCCCTGCCAGGCGCGGTGGCTCACGCCTGTAATCCCAGCACTTTGGGAGGCTGAGGCGGGTGGATCACATGGTCAGGAGTTCAAGACCAGCCTGGCCAACATGGTGAAACCCTGTCTCTATTGAAAATACAAAAATTAGCCCGGCATGGTGGCAGGCACCTGTAGTCCCAGCTACTTGGGAGACCGAGGCAGGAGAATTGCTTGAACCTGGGAGGCAGAGGTTGCAGTGAGCCAAGATCATGCCACTGCACTCCAGCCTGGGCGACAGAGCAAGACTCTGTCTCAAAAAAAAAAAAATTTATATATATAGTCATCTCTTGGTATCTGTGGAAATACCCTGTGGGGATATCCCTGGGATACCAAAATTCAAGGATGTTGAAGTTTCCTATATAAAATGGAATATTTGCATATAACCTACACACATCCTCAAGTATACTTTAAATAATCTCTATTATAATACCTAACACAATGTAAATGTTACGTAAGTAGTTGTCATACTGTATTTAGGAAACAATGACAAGGAAAAAAGCCTGTTCACGTTTAGTACAGACACAATTTTTTATTTATTGAGTATTTTCGATACATTGGTTGAATCAGAGATGCGAACCCATGGATACGAAAAGCTGACTATATTTTAAAATTGTGCTTGAATAGATAAAACATTCACATGATTCTAAATTCAGAATGCTCAAACAGATTTATAGGAAACATTCTTTCTCTCAACCTTGCTCACAGCTATCCATTTTCTTTTCCCAGAGGCAACTAATGTTATAAGCTTGTGATATATCCTTATAGAGATATTTGATGTATATATTCACATATATACATGTTTATTATATATATTTCCCCTGTTCTACAAAGATGATAAAATAGTATATATATTAATGAACCTTCTCATAATGTAAGTACACAGCCATTTTCCAGAGTTGTGTTTACTGAAAATTACTACATCAACAGGTCATAACACATAACGTGCTTTACCATATGGTAGCCACTAGTGACATGGGGATATTTAAATTTAAATTAATTACATAAGATAAATTCAGTTCCTCAGTTGCATTAACCACATTTTCATGTGCTCAGTAGCCACATGTGGCCAGTGACTGTGTTGTACAATTCAGATATAGAACATTTTCATTATCACAGAAAGTTGTTTTGGACAGTCCTAATATGGTGGATTAAAGTAATCCTAGTCTCTCTTTAATATTTGAGAGTGTCTTTACAGTGTACAGCATAAGAGTGCCTGGTTTCTGTTGTTGGAGGCAGGAGGATAAAATTCTGGCTTAGCTCTTAGAAATGTATCAATACAAATAGCTCTCGGGCTATAACTTAAGGCTACCAACTGGTAAGTGTTACTTTCAGCAAATAAATTTCTCATGTTCAAAATGAAGAGTTTGAATTTGACTTCCTCTCATTCAAATGCATAATATACATTCTGAACATTAGGGAACAATTGAATCATACAAAAGTGTTCTTGAACCATCAAAATTTCTTACCCAAGTTCATAAATTATGTTTCTGAATGTTCATGTCAGTTTATCTTGTGGCCCAGCAAAGGGCTAAATAAGTATGATACCATTCATCACATAAAGGTCTCAGAGAACAAAATATGGGATTGGTGGGCCCAGGTGGTGAGAAAGGAAGGAGTTGCGGGTTTATCACACTTTATACAAGAAATAAGTTCCTGGGCCAGGCGCGGTGGTTCACACCTGTAATCCCAGCACTTTGAGAGGCCAAGGAGGGCGGATCACGAGGTCAGGAGATGGAGACCATCCTGGCTAACACGGTGAAACCCCGTCTCTGGTAAAAACACAAAAAATTAGCCGGGCGTGGTGGCACGTGCCTGCAGTCCCAGCTACTCAGGAGGCTGAGGCAGGAGAATCGCTTGAACCCAGCAGGCGGAGGTTGCAGTGAGCCGAGATTGCGCCACTGCACTCCAGCCTGGGTGACAGAGCAAGGCTCCGTCTCAAAAAAAAAAAAAAAAAAAAAAAAAAGAAAGAAAGAAAAATAAGTTCCTGGACATTGTGTAAATTAAATATTTCTAAATCTATAAATTAAATATTTCTAAATCTATTTTTAGATGCACTAGAAGAGTTCACAATTTAAAGAAATCCTCCTGTAATGTATGATTATTTATATTTTGTTAAATCCTGTTTAAAAGAGATTTTATAAGATGACTTCTAGATTACTCCTGGAACTATGGCAGATCATGTTGAGGTTAAAAGAGCATTAAGGGATTGGGTGATAGATGGTCTAATATCATCACTGCTTGAAGTTCCAAGGAATTACTCAAACTGATCCAATTTCCTTATGACATTTTCTATATGGATTGACAGCCCATGTCAATTATTGAATATTTACTATATACAAGCTATGATATACTAGATGCCCGTGAGGCCCTTCTTAGAAGAAGGAAGATGATGGCAGTGTTGTCAACCAGATAATCATTCCTGATGGTCAAGGTGGGGGATGTCCCGTCCTGATAATCCCCTCATCCAATAACCAGGACAGAATTACTCATGGCTGTGGCATCTTGTCCTTCTTGAGGTCAATAAGGCCTGCCTTGAGCAGAACCAAGCAATTGTTTATCCATCATGGGCCAGTGATTTCAAGTATAGAAGATGCTGGGACCCTAATTTGAGTCCACTTTAATGGGAGGTATCCTGGGAAATGCCCGTAATTAATTTGTGTTTGCTTTTCCAGGTTTCCTTAAGCTTCGTAACTAAGTTTCATAATGTATACGATATTTACAGAATTCCTAAATTTTTGTAAACATGCTGTTATTTCTCCCATCTTAGAAAAACAGACTAAAACATCACAACCACGCCCCCACACACAAAATGAGTAAAAACAAAAAAATCCTTCACTTAGTTTCTTATTTCTTTACTTCCCTTCACAGCAAAACTCAAAGGAGTTGTCTATATTTGCTGCCTCTCTTTCCTTTTCTCTGAAACCCATTCCAATCAGGCTTTTGTCACTCTCTCCACTAACCCTGTCCTTGACTTCCATACCACTAAATACAATTGTCAATCTTAGGTTGTCATCTTACTTGATCTGTCAGCAGCATTTGACACAGTGAATCTGGCTTCCAGAATTCTACTTTCTGGGTTCTCCACCAACCTCTGTGGCCACTCCTTTTCAGTCTTTTTTTTTTTTTTTTTTTTTTTTTGAGAGAGTCTCGCTCTGTTGCCAGGCTGACTACAGTGCAGTGGCATAATCTTGGCTCACTGCAACCTCCACCTCCCGAGTTCAAGCGATTCTTCCACCTTAGCCTCCCTGGTAGCTGGGACTACAGGTGTGCATCACTTAATTTTTGTATTTTTAGTAGAGACGGGGTTTCACCATGTTGGCCAGGCTGGTCTCGAACTCCTGGCCTCAAGTGATCTATCTGCCTCGGCCTCCCAAAGTGCTCAGATTACAGGTGTGAGCCACCATGCCCGGCCTTCAGTCTCTTTTTGTAGTTTCTCCTCATTTCCATTACCTCCAAACATTGGCATATCCCAGGACTATGTCTTTTCTTTGTCTATATTCATTCACTGAGTGATTCAGTCCCATGGCTTTCAAAAAAAAAAAACAAAAAAAACCATTTATTGAAACCTTGATTCTCTACTTTGAATCCCAGACTCAAATGTCCAGTTGCCTACTTGACATCTCCAGGTTTGTGAGATAGGCATTCCAATATGCTGCTGATGGGAGTGTGAAGTAGGCCTAGCTATGTGGGGGGTACTATAGCCGAAGATATTAAGAGTCTGGAAAAATATGTCTGGGCGTGGTGACCCATGCCTGCAGTTCTAGCACTTTGGGAGGAGGTGGTGGGTGGATTGTTTGCTTGAGGCCAGAAGTTACCAGCCTGGTCAATATAGCAACGCTTTGTCTCAAAAAAAAAAAAAAAAAAAAAAAGAGTCTGGAAAATAGCCATGTCCTTTGACCTATTTATTCCACTTCTAGAAATACAGCCTAATAATACAGTCTTTGGAGGCATTTTTGGCAGGATATTTAATACGGATTATGATAGAGAAAAATGTAAAAATATACATCTTGGGCTGGGCGTGGTGGCTCATGCCTGTCATCCCAGAACTTTGGGAGGCCAAGGCAGGAGGATTGCTTGAGCCCGGGAGTTCGAGACCAGCCTGGCCAACATGGTGAAACCCGGCCTCTAAGACAAAGAAATACAAAAATCAGCTGGGCATAGTGGCACGCACCTGTAGTCCCAGCTATTTGGGAGGCTGGGGTGGGAGGATCGCTTGAGGTGGGAGGAGGTGGAGGTTGCAGTGAGCCAAGATGATGCCACTGCACTCCACCCTGAACAACAGAGGAAGACCCTGTCTGAAAAAAAAAGAAAAGAAAAGAATATACATCTTGCAGTTCAAGTTGTTACTGCTAAGGTTTGAGATTGGAGTGGGACATAAAGAACATTTTTATGAACAGGTATTACTTTTTTACATTTTAAAAAGTGCTTAAGATTCATTTTCTAGTGAAAAAACAGGATACATAACTATATTCAGAATAATTTCAATGTTGTGTACATAGGGAAAGGATTGAAAGCAAATACACTATTAACAATTTCATACGTGGATAATTTTTATCTTCTCTTTTTCTGTCATTTACAGATTTTCTACAATGAATTTGTCTTTTATAATAAAAAGTTAATTTAAAAGGACAAGCAATTCAGGCTGGGCGCAGTGGCACACACCTGTAATCCCAGAACTTTGGGAGGCTGAGGTGGGTGGATCACCTGTGGTGAAGAGTTCAAGACCAGCCTGGCCAACATGGTGAAACCCCGTCTCTACTAAAAATACAAAAAATTGCCGGACATGGTGGTGGACACCTGTAATCCCAACTACTCGGGAGGCTGAGGCAGGAGAATCACTTGAACCCAGGAGGCGGAGATTGCAGTGAGCTGAGATCACACCACTGCACTCCAGCCTGGGCGACACGGCGAGACTCTATGTCAAAAGAAAAGAAAAGGACAAGCAATTCTTCAATCTTGGGATAAATGAAGACATTGATTGGAGTGTCATAAAACTAAGATGTGAGAATTTTTGAATTAGAATTTTAATTTTAATACCTACTTTCAAGAGGAGGTAAGAACCAAAAGTTTTAAAGGGAAAAGACTGAAGATGAGCATGTTTCTTTGAATTATAAAACTTGGGTTTAGTACCACTAGACTCTAAATTTCCAACCCTAGTAATATGGCATATGCTGTTGGAACTCAACGTGGTCGTTTGCTTAACTTTTTGTTGATATAATCTGAAATGATATTAAATCTCACTGTGGAGCATCATAAAAACAACCTATTTGTCAGAGAAGAGTAGGACAATTGTCCTATTAAATTGGAAAACTGAAAAAGAAAATTTAAAAACAGACTTCCATTATTGCATTCATATGACAAATACTTTTTGAGTGTCTGTGTCACTGGGCACTGTACTACCTCGTAACTACCTCGGCAGTCGGGGTAGGGAATCCTCCTTGGGGAAGTACCCTTTGTAAGGCCAGGCACAGAGAAAAAGGAGGGTAAAGAGTGTGCTAGGTAATAGGTAGAGGACATGTACAAATAGATGGCTACTGATTTTCAGTTGATAACTATGTCTAATTAGGTGAATACCATCTTATTCTAGCAAGAGTATCAGAGTGCGTTCATTCCTGAGGACCCTTTCCCTGGTGTTGAAACAAATTATCTCTAGCCTTCAGTATGAAATAAATTCCCTTTTGCTACATTTCTGCCAAATCTGAAGAATCACAATGGATGAGTCTCATGCCTATTTCAAAATGGTATAGAGTCTCTGGGGGTTCAGTATATTTAACTTGTTTCCTCATAAGTGTGACTTCAAGATATTGTTTCATGCTGGAATTGTAAATTGTGATTTATCCATTCTCTGTAGAAATATTAAATAAATCTGAAAAAAACTCCAAAACCCATTTTTATTGTAATTTTTCTTACTGAATTTTAGATACAGCTTTAAGATTATTTGCTAAGAGATGAAAGGAAAGGTGGGTGTTAAACTCAGATTGAAGCAATTTAAAATGTTACAGGCAGTTATATTTGATATAGAACTTCTCAGTTTATTATAAAGTGGAATAAGGTTGGATCTCTAAAAGGAAAAAATATATGTTGCAGCTGTTTCCATCTTATTTGTTCCATGGGACTGTCTTACGTCCCCAGCCCTGCAAGATTCCTCCAGGGGTCTCCAGCTACCTCCACTCCTCTGAGGACTTTCTGTGTACAGAAGACAGGCCCAATGTTGCAACACGACCTCCTATCGAGGCATGGCAGTGTTTTCAGATTAGAGTTCAATTTTCTTTACTTAATTTCTTGATACCTATCTCCAATCCAAATAAACTTAGCTACAATATTTTTGAAGCTTTACATTCCTAAACACTTAATTCCAGAATTAATTTTTCCTTAATAAAATAAGCTTCACTATTTTTTAAATTTTTATTTTTAATCAACTCATAATTGTACACATTTATGGGGTACTATATGATGTTTCAATACATGTATACATTGTGTAATGATCAAATCAGGGTAATTACCTTACCCATCACCTCAAACATTTATTGTTTCTTGGTGGTGAGAACATTCAAAATCCTCTTCTAGCAATTTTGAAATATACATAGCTAACTATAGTTACCCTACTTGCAATAGGACACCAGAACTTATTCCTCCTAACTGTAACTTTGCATCTGTTGGCCAATTTCTCCCCATCTCCTCCTCTCCTCTACCTCCCACCCTTCTCCCCCAGCCTCTGATAACCAAGGTTCTACTCTCTACTGCTATGAAATCAACTTTTTTAGATTCCACATATGAATGACATCATGTGGTATTTGTCTTTCTCTATCTGGCTTATTACGCTTAACATCATGTCATCTAGTTTCATCCATGTTGTTGCAAATGACAGCATTTCCTGTTTTGTTATGGTGAAATAGTACTCTATTGTGCATATACACCACATTTTATCTCTTCATCTGATGATGGGTACTTAGGCTGATTCCTTACCTTAGCTATTGTGAATAGTGGTGCAATAAACAGGAGCATGCAGATGTCTGTTTCACATACTGATTCCAATTCCTTTGGATAAATAGCTAGTGTTGGGATTGCTGGGTCATGTGGTAGTTATATTTCTATTTTTTTGATAAACCTCCAAACTGTTTTCCATAATTACTATAATAATTTACATTCCCACCAACAGTGTGTAAGGGTTTTTTCTTCTTCACATCCTCACAAACACTTGTTATTTTTTTTCTTTTTGATAATAGCCATTCTTACTGGAGTTAGGTGATATTGTGATTTTGACTTGCAGTCATGCAAGTCATCACTGATGACTAGTGATGTTGAGTATTTTTTCATATACTTGTTGGCTGTTTGTATGTCTTGTTTCAAGAAATGTCTATTCAGGTTTTTTGCCCATTTTTAATTGGATTATTTGGTTTTTTTGCTATTGAACTCAATAGTTTGGGTTCCTTATATATTCTAGATATTAACCTCTTGTCACAAACATTTACAAATGTTTTCTTCCATTCTGTAGGTTGTCTCTTCACTCTGTTGATTGTTTCCTTTGCTGTGCAGAAGCTTTTTAGTTTGCTTTTGTTGCCTGTACTTTTGAGGTAAAAAAAAAAACTCCTTGCCCAGACCAATGTCATGAAACATTTCTCCTGTTTTCTTCTATTAGTTTCATAGTTTCAGGTCTTACAGTTAAGTCTTTAATCTATTTCTAGTTAGTTTTTATAAAGTAATCCCCTCTTTTCCATACGGGGTACATTCCAAGACTCCCAGTGGATGCTTAAACCATGGATAGTACTAAATCCTATTTATACTAAGCTTTTTCCTATATGTACATGCCTATAATAACATTTAATTTATAAATGAGGCACAGTAAGAGATTAACTATAATAAAATCAACCAATTATGAAAATATACTGTAATAAAAGTCATGTGAATGTGGACTCTTTCAAAATATCTTACTGTGCTGTACTCACCCTTCTTGAGACGATGTGCAATGATAAAGGGCCTATATGATGAGATGAAGTGAAGTAAATGACGTAGGCATTGTGCCATAGCATTAGGCTACTACCGACCCTCGATGATAAGTCAGAAGGAAGACCATCTGCTTCACTGATCCTGGATCACTGAGCCACGATGATGTTGATGACAAATAGGCAGGTAGCATATACAGTACAGATACACTGGACAAAGGGATGATTCATGTTCCTGAAGGAGGGAATGAGATTTCATCATACTACTCAGAAGGGTGAGCAATTAAATCGAAACCACAATGAGATACCATCTCACACCAGTTAGAATGGCGATCATTACAAAGTCAGGAAACAAGATGCTGGAGAGGATGTGGAAAAATAGGAATGCTTTTACACTGTTGGTGGGAGTGTAAATTAGTTCAACCATTGTGGAAGACAGTGTGGCGATTCCTCAAGGATCTAGAACCGGAAATACCATTTCACCCAGCAATCCCATTACTGAGTATATACCCAAAGGATTATAAATCATTCTACTATAAAGATGCATGCACACTACGTTTATTGCAGCACAGTTTACAATAGCAAAGACTTGGAACCAACCCAAATGCCCATCAATGATAGACTAGATGAAGAAAATGTGGCATATATATATACACATATATATACACATATATATACATATATACACATATATACATATATACATATATACACATATATACACATATATATACATATATACATATATACATATATATACATATATATACACACACATATATATACATATATATATACACATATACATATATACTATGGAATACTATGCAGCCATAAAAAGGAATGATTTCACGTCCTTTGCAGGGACATGGATGAAGCTGGAAAGCATCATTCTCAGCAAACTAACACAGGAACAGAAAACCAAACACCGCTTGCTCTCACTCATTAAGTGGGAGCTGAACAATGAGAACACATGGACACAGGGAGGGGAACATCACACACCAGGGCCTATTGGGGGGGTGGGGGGCAAGGGGAGGGATAGCATTAGGATAAATACCTAATGCGTGCAGGGCTTAAAACCTAGATGACAGGTTGATGGGTGCAGCAAACCACCATGGCACATGTATACTTATGTAACAAACCTGCACGTTCTGCACATGTATCCCAGAACTTAAAGTATAATAAAAAAAAAGAAGGGTGTGCAATTTAAAACTTATGAATTACTTATTTCTGAAATTTTCCATGTAATATTTTCAGACTGTGGTTAACCGTGAGTAACTGAAACCTCAGAAAAGAAAACTGGAGGCTGGGCGTGGTGGCTCCTGCCTGTAGTCCCAGCACTTTGGAAGGCCAAGGCGAGTGGATCATGAGGTCAGGAGTTCAAGACCAGCCTGGCCAACATGGTAAAACCCTGTCTCTACTAAAAATACAAAAATTAGCTGGGCGTGGTGGTGGTGCCTGTAATCCCAGCTACTCAGGAGGCTGAGGCAGATAATTGCTTGAACCCGAGAGGTAGAGGTTGCAGTGAGCCATGATCGCACCACTGTACTCCAGCCTGGGCGACAGGGTGAGACTCTGTCTCAAAAAAAAAAAAGAAAGACAGAAAGGAAAACTGGGATAAGGGGGGGACTATGTTATATGGTGAGAGATAGGGGTCTGGTTTCATCCTTCTGCATGTGGGTATCTAATTTTCCCAGCACCATTTATTGAAGAGACTATCCTTTCCCCAAGGTGTGTTCTTGGCACCTTTGCTGAAAATCAGTTGGCTGTAGATATGTGGATTTATTTCTGTACTTTGTTTTTATGCAAGTACCATGCTGTTTTGGCTACTATAGTAGCTTTATAGTATATTTTGAAGAACATGAACTAAGAACATTATCTTAAAAATGTTCATAGAATGGTTAGGGCTTCTCCTACAAAATGCACTGGTGAGTCACAAACACAAAATAAATTTTATTACAGTTTTCCTTATTTTTAACCCAAAATAATAATAGCCAGTTAATCAATCTACCATATTCATCAGTTGTCAATCCAACTAGTTTTGACTGCTTCCAAAAAATCAAATTTATCTTCAAAAGATAAAGATATCCATTATTCCATCAAGCCTATTTTAAAAATTGGTCCCACATACCTCAGGTAACTCCCAAGCAGTATTTCAAACATATCCTAAAGATGATGACATTGTTAGAAAAAGATGATAGCCTCATAAGAGATTATTTTTAAAGGAATACTTAGTTGCTCTTCAATGTTTGTTAAAAATACTACTGATGTTATTTTATGATCATACTTTGGCTACAATTACAGATGTACCCAAGAAATAAAGTAGGTAAGAAGGTATTCCTTTACAAGATAATTCATAGTGATCTTTCTTAAAAAAGTTGTTTCCGTTTTACAACCACAATAACTATCCCTACATCATTAGAGATGCATCTATTGTAAAAGACGAGCTTTTCTTGAGCCAGCAGGCTGGATATCCACACATTTGAAAATAATCTTAGTTCTTAACATTCAGTGAGTTTGTCAGAAACATAGGATCTCAGACTCCACTCCATACCTATTGAATCAGAAAATCTGTGTTTAACAAGATTTGCAGGTGATTTATAAGCAGGTTAAAATTTGAGGAACAGAGAGCTCTTGCTAATCTTATGAAGAGACATAATTTATAACACCAACGAAACAACTATTGAAGATGAGAAAACTTTTTTCTGATAGAATACATGATGACCTTAACAAAGCCATATAAATATAAATTTGCTCAAGAATGTAAATGAAGATATAAACATAATAAGGACAGATGTGACACTCTCTCTGTCATACACTGGATAGAATTAATAGCAGATTAGGCACAGCAAAATACAAGATCAGTGAACTTGAAGCAATACACCCTATCCAAAATAAAGCAAAGACAGAAAAGAAATAAACAGAGTCCATGTGATCTATGGGAAAATATCAATCCATCAGTCTAATATGTGTGTGTACTAGTTTGCTACGGCTACTGTAAAAAATTACAACAAACTTAGCCCCTTAAAATAACACAAATTTATTTTATACTTCTGTAGGTCAGAAGTCCAACTAGGGCCTCACTGCTGTCCACAGGGCTGCATTTATTGCAGGAGGCTCTAAGAAAGAACCAATTTCCTTGTCTTCTCCAGCTTTTAGAGACTCCAGTATTCTGTGGCTTGTGGCTTCCTTCCTCCATCTTCAAAACCAGCATGGGGTCCTCACACTGCATCACTCAAACCTACTCTTTTTAAGACCCTTGTGATTACTTTGGGCCCTCCCAGATGATCCAAGATAATCTTCCTGTAAGATCCCTTCTGCCCTGCAATCTAACATACTCACAAATTCTGGGGATTAACATGTGTGGACATCGTTGGTGAGTCATTATTCTGCCTTCCACAACATGTAATTCGAGTGCCCGAAAAAGAAGAGGAAGAAGGAAGACAGAAATTATATTTGAAGAAATAGTGACTGAAAAATTTTCCAAATATGATGAAAAATATAAACTCACAGATCCAAGAGTTCAACAAACCCCAGTAGAAGAAATTTAGATAAAACCACACCAAGGCAGATCATAATCAAACTTGATAAACAGTGATAACTTCTCAATTACTGATACTTCAAAGAAATGGCATCCTTTACACTTTTCACCAGTATTAAAAATTCTTCATTAAACAAATGTTTGTAGTTCCCCATAGATTCATGAGGATTTTCCTCATCATGTATCCTTAAAGAGAAATGTGAAAGGACTAGGAAAAGCCCCAATCTTTACCTATTTTAAAGCTATCATAGACATACTTCTGCAAAAAAAAGTCCATCCACTAGGTGTAGTGGCTCATACCTGTAATCCCAGTACTTCAGGAGGCCAGGGCAGGAAGATCACTTGAGGACAGGAGGTTGAAACCACCCTGGGTAACATAGTGAGACCTTGTCTCTATCAAAAGGAAAAAAATTAACCAGGCATGGTGGCACACACCTATAGTCCCAGCTCTTCGGGGCTGAGGTGAGAAGATCACTTAAGCCCAGGAGTTCGAGGCTGCAGTGAGCTATGATCATACCACTGCACTCCAGCCTGGGCAATAGAGCAAGACCCTGTCTCAAAACACATAAACACACAAAGTCTACCCAAATATACACCAGAGAGTGAATGGGTAATTATTTAGCACAAAATGTTAATAGAAAACACAACTTAAGCCACAATCAAACAGCATTATTATATTTTTATATTGAATTGAAAATGCTTCTGTGTTGCTAGGAAGGAGAAAGAATCATTGTCACTGGTACCAAAAAAAAAAATAAAATAAAACAAGACTAGAATACACGTTTATACCCCTTTCCTCATCTCTTGGCAGGGCCTGCGTTTCTCCCCAGCATCTGGAGGAGAGTGAAAAGTCACTATTTAAGCCCTTATTTTGTCTGGAAGCAAACCCTGGGTTTAAAAAAACGCCTGTATCTCCAGTTACATTGGCTGGTCCCCCTGCTTCTATTCAATCACACAGCCTACTCTTCATTAGTCGTGCGTTGCTCAATGATGAGGACAGGTTCTGAGAACTGTGTCATTAGGTGATTCTGTAGTACAAATATCACAGGGAGCACTGACGCAAACCTGGATGGTGTCGCCTACTGCATACCCAGACTCTATGTACAGAGTATTGCTCCTAGGCTGCAAATCTGTACAGCAAGCTTCTCCCCCGTGGCCCATGGGGCTTTGAATGACGGCTTTGAATGCGGCCCAACACAAATTTGTAAACTTTCTTAAAACACTATGAGATTTTTTTTTTTTTAGCTCATCAGCTATCATTAGTGTATTTTTTTCTTTTCTTTTCTTTTTTTTTTTTTTTTTGAGACGTAGTCTGTCACCCAGGCTGGAGTGCAGTAGTACGATCTCGGCTCACGGCAACCTCCGCCTCCCGGGCTCATGCCATTCTCCTGCCTCAGCCTCTCCGAGTAGCTGGGACTACAGGCACCCACCACCACGCCCGGCTAATTTTTTTGTATTTTTAGTAGAGACGGGGTTTCACCGTGGTCTCGATCTCCTGACCTCGTGATCTGCCCGCCTCAGCCTCCCAAAGTGCTGGGATTACAAGCGTAAGCCACCGCGCCCAACCTCATTAGTGTATTTTATGTGTGGCCCAAGACAATTCTTCCGACGTGGCTCAAAGAAGCCAAAGGATTGGACATCTCTGCCGTACCACCTGTGACTGTGCTGAACAGTGCAGGGAACTGTAACACAGTGGTATTTATGTATCTCAACAAAGAAAAAGTACAGTAAAAATACAGTATCAGAATCTTATGGGACCACTGTCATACATACCATACAGTCTGTTATTGAATAAAATGTCACCACGTGGTACATGACTATATTTCTTCCCTTTCTTCCTCTTCCTTTTTTTTTTTTTGAGGCAGTCTCTCTCTATTGCCCAGGCTGAAGTGCAGTGCCGTGATCATGCGCTACTGCAACCTCAAACTCCTGGGCTCAAGTGATCCTCCCACTTCAGCCTCCAGAGTAAATGGGTCTACAGGTGTCTGCCACCATGTCTGGCTTTTTTTTTTCTTTCTTTTTTTTGTAGAGACAGGGGCCTCGCTATGTTGACCAGGCTGGTTTTGAACTCCTAGTCTCAACTGATCTGTCCACCTCAGCCTCACAAAGTGCTGGGATTATAGGCGTGAGCCACTGCGCCCAGCCTGTATTTCGTTTTTATTATGTTAAACATTCTTAAATGAGAATGTTCTTAAGCATTCTCAAGCCTCAATGCATTTTTAATTTTAATACTAAAAAAGGTTAAAAAAAATTGCATCAATTTGGTCTATAAAATGTTTGTGAAATGACAATAAATGTTTAATCTTAAAGCTGTATTTCAAAACCATGGTTTAACCCAATTTGTGAAAAATATACAACTGGTAAGTACAAGCACTAAGATATTCTACTTTAGATGTATTTTATTCTACTGCAGCTTTTTATTTAAGGCTGCAAGTGTATTTCTCTTCTTTCACATCAATTTTGTATCTTTTTAAATTTACAGATAAAATGCAGGCATGTTTCTTAAACATTAGGACCAATGATTACAGGCACTGAGACTGTATCTCTACAGAGCATTAGGACTGAATCAGAACCAAGAGATGGCCACATCTAATAGATGGCTTCATCTAACAGAGACACTGATTCACTGGCACGTATTTTTCTCATTTTATATCTGATTCTGCTTAAAAAAATTGTTTTTAAGAGATTGAGTCTCACTGTGTTGTCCAGGATAATCTCAAACTCCTGGCCTCAAGCAATCCTCCTAGCTCAACCTCACTGGGATTACAGGCATGAGTCACCACACCCAACCCGATTCACCTTTCTGAATACAGGTTTATATGGGGGAACAAGTTGCCCAGTAAAGCTCGGGGTTTTCTCGTAATTAACAGCTCTTTTGTCATTTTTCTTCAAATAGTTGCCAAGCCATTGGCTGTATTACTTTGGTTCTTAGGCCATAGCGCCTGGTAACAATGCCAGGCACATCAGGCTCTTAATAAATATATTTTATGAATGTATAATAAATTTAGAAGTGATTATATCATCCTATATTTGGTTCCTTCATTATGTAAACCATGCACTGAGCAGCACTCTCTAAAACTGCCTACATAGTATTTTGACTATTCTGGACTTTATATAAATGGAATCATACAATGCATGGCTTTTTGTCTGGCTTCTTTTAGTTACCATAAATTTTGAAGGTTCATTCATGTTGTAATACGTATTAATACTTCATTCCTTTTTAATGGCTGAATAATATTCCATTGTTTGGATATGCATTTTGTTTATTCAATTGATGGACATTTGGGTTATTTCCACTTTTTGACTATTATAAATAATATTCCTATAAGCATTTGAGTACAACTTTTTGTGTAGACGTATTTTTATTTCTTTTGAGTATGTACCCATGAGAAGCATTGCTGGATCCTATAATAACTCTATGATTAACTTGTTAAGGAACTGCCAATGCATTTTCCAAAGTGACTGTGCCACTTTACATTCCTACCAGCAATGTTTGAGGGTTTCAACTCTCTCCACATCCTCAACATTGGTTACCGTCTTTTTCATTTTAGCCATCCTAGTGAAGTGGCATCTCATTGCAATTTGATTTACATAACCCTAGTGATTAATAATGTTGAGCATCTTTTCTTGTGCGTATTGGCCATTTGCATATCTTCCTTGGGGCATACACACTCAGATCTTTTGCCTGTTTCTAATGGGGCTTTTTGTTCTTATTGTTGAGTCGTAAGTTCTATATACTCTGGCATCAGTCTCTTATCAGGCATATAATCTGTAAGTATTTTCTTCCATTCTGTGGGTTGTCTTTTTCATTTTTCATGGTGTTCTTTGAAGCATACAAGTTTTTCATTTTGTTGAAATCCAATTGATCTATGTTTTTCTTTTGTCACTAAAGCGTTTGGTGTCATATTGAAGAAATCTTGCCTGAGCCAAGATGAAGACTTACTCCTGTGTCTAACGGTTTTATAGTTTTAGCTCTTAGAACAATGATCAATTTTGAGTTACTTTTTGAGGTTGAGGTAGGAATCCAACTTCATTCTTCAGGATATGAATATCTTGTTGTCCCAGTACCATTTGTTGAAGACTATTCTTTCCCATTGAATTGTCCTGGCACTCTTGATAAATGTCAATTGATCATAAATGTAAGAGTTTATTTCTGTTGGCTATCTGAGTTCCTTGTATTTCCATATAAATTTTAGGATCATCTTGTCAATTTCTGCAAAGAAGCCAGCTGAGATTCTGATAAAAATTGCATTGAATCTGTAAATCAATTCGGGGAATATTGCCATCTTAACAATATTAAGTCTTCCACTCCATTATCATGGGATGTCTTTCCATTATTTGGGTTGTTTAAAAATTTTTTCCAATAATATTTTGTAGTTTTTCAGTATACAAGTTTGGCACTTATTTTGTTAAATTTATTCCTATTTTATTATTTCTGATGCAATTGTAAATGGAATTGTTTTCTTAATCATTCAGATTGTGTACCACTAGTGTATAAAGGTACAAGCGATTTTTGCATATTGATTTTGTGTTCTGCAGCCTAACTGAACTTGTTTCCAATACTTTTTTTCTTTTTTCTTTTTCTGAAAGAGGGTCTCATTCTGTCCTCCAGGCTGGAGTGCAGTGGTACCATTGCGGCTCACTGCAACCTCCACTGCCCAGGCTCAAGTGCTCCTCCCACCTCAGCCTCCAGAGTATCTGTAACTACAGGCATGCACCACCTTGCCCAGCTAATTTTTATATTAATATTTTTAGTGGAGATGGAGTTTTGCCATGTTGCCCAGGCTGGTCTCAAACTCCTGGCCTCAAGTGATCCACCCACCTTGGCCTCCCAAAGTGCTGGAATTACATGTGTGAGCCACCCCACCCAGCCTGTTTCTAACACTTTTTAATTGGTAGCTTTACCCTATGTGTGCTTTGCTACAAAATATCCAACAGCTCATATTACTTAATAATCCTCTTTTAATGCTTCAGAAAAACTTTAATTTCTTTTTAACTGATATTCCGATTCTAACAAAAATTATTTGGACTAAAGTATTCCTTTTCCATCCAAAATTACTGTCTACGCTGGGCATGGTGGCTCATGCCTGTAATCCCAACACTTTGGGATGCTGAGGCGGCAGGACTGCTTGAACCCAGGAGTTCAAGACCAGCTCAGGCAACATGGTGAAACCCCGTCTCTACAAAAAATACAAAAATTAGCTGGGTGTGGTGGTGTGCACCTGTGGTCCCAACTACTCGGGAAGCTGAGGTGGGAGGATCACTTGAGCCCAGGAAGGTCGAGGATGCAGTGAGCCATGATTGAGCCACTGGCAACAGAGTGAAACCCTGTCTCAAAACAAAAAACAAAAACAAAAACTCTTAAAAGTTTGCATCTTCTAGGGCAAAAATAAAATACCTTTATGTTTTCCCTAAAATGAAATACTGTGTCATCTTAGCTTTTACTTAGTCTGACTTAACAGTTACTCAATTATGCTGTTTGATAATGATTATGTCAGATTTACATTTTATGTAATAACTAGAAGTGGGAAGCCACAACCATGTCCCCTTATTTAGCCACAGCTATTCTGCCTTTGTACGCAGAACACTGCTCAAAAACCATAAATAATCAGTATCTGTTTATTTTTTAAAGTCATGGGTAGCAGCTATAGGTTTTTTTCTTCTTCCTGATGGAATGGTACCATGAATAGCAAGCATGTGTGCTTTATGTGTGAATGTATAAAATACCGTATGAAAATCCTCTTGGACTACATATCACTCTGAGCTCGTCACTGGCTGTCCCTTTCATTCATTAGATCAAATGAATTTCTGGATGATTTCTGGTCACTTTCCTGACAAAACTGAGCATCTTGTATTTGGATATTAAGCATGTAACATTTTCCTGATGTTCAGAGACAAGCAAAACTCTTAGCTTCAGGGAGAGAAAAGTTATGTATTCAAAGAAACAGAAAAGTATTTACAATGAATTAGAAAGATGAAAAACCAAGTTAAAACACTTAACAGAGACTTGACATTTATTGTGCAATTTTATCCCCAACAGAACACGTGGCATTCTAGAGGTATATGAGGTAATAAAATCAACACTCCAATTAGAACACCTGAAATAATTGGCTCTAGTAACAAATGTCTCTTATAATTAAAAATATTGAATGTTTAAAAAACTTTTATAACATTTTAAGTTTCTAAAAGAAATGAGCCTAACACT
Organism: Pan troglodytes; assembly: GCF_028858775.2. Classification (NCBI taxonomy): domain Eukaryota; kingdom Metazoa; phylum Chordata; class Mammalia; order Primates; family Hominidae; genus Pan; species Pan troglodytes. The sequence goes on from NC_072401.2 coordinate 42,433,664, forward strand.
TAAAAAACAACTTACTCTTCTATATAAATTGTTCACAAAAAAATCTTGCTATTCTATATTACACTATGCATTTGTAGTTTTATTAACATATCCCTAGTGGGTATTAACTCTACACAGTACAATCAAATAGAAATTATTCATAGAGAATCAACAAGACTCCAACAATAAAAATATCAGGATCAATGGATTTGTCACAGTTTCTCCACAAGTATTCATCATAGAAAATAGAGTAAAGGCAACTCGGCCCCGGTGTTAGGCTGCTACATGAAGTTCCAGAGAGGAGAGACATAAAGGCAATGCTTAAATTGCGCAGGGTCGGGCTGGAACAGTGACCTTGAAAGCTTCATGACCCACCTCTAGCATGCCCTGTTCCCAAGAAGCGCAAGCCAGGACCTTCATGGCCTTGGCATGCTCTTGAACTTAAACACAGCCAAAGGGATGTGAAAGCCAAAACTACAGGAAAAAATCAATAGATTACTGTATTTTCTTACAAAATTTTCACAACAGTTCTCACAGTGACATCATAAATTAAAACTCTCTCTTCCAAACCAATCAGACTCATCAGCTCTAAAGCTACAAAGACACAAACGTGAAAAATGAATTGAACGTTGGCTACCTGATGCCCCGGTGCTATTTCTAACGTCTAGGAGTTCCCAAAGACTCTCACTTCACTGAGTTCAAATGTTTGCTTTTATCTCCCTGCATTTTTGCACTAGGAACCTATGGGACAAATGTGAACAAACTCGTGATTTTAATTTAAATTTACCTACTTTTTAAAAAAGTTTTCTGGTCTTCATCATAGGATCTTACGTAGGTCAAGCCTTATACAGAAACCTGGGCAGATCCCAGAGGATATATGGTTTGTATGTTCCTACCTAAGCATCGACATACTTTAGTAGTTTTTAGCAATACACAAATATCAACTCTCCCTTGATGGCATAAATAAAACAACAAATCCATTCCAAAGTGTTGATGGGCTTTGAGAACTGTGCTCCAACTACTGAGGAAGACTGAACTCGTCATTCTGCTTCCTATGCCCAAAGCAATCCTCTTCTTAGCTGAGTACCCTGGGCAGTTCCCTTATCGATACAATGGGGATAAGAACAGTAACAGCCTCATAGGGTAGCTGTGAGGATTAAAATGAGAATGCATTAAAGTACTTATCCAAGTAACTGTCACACAATAACTCAATAGATAGATATTAACTATAGTTACTACTGTTGTTGCAGTTAAGTGGTTCTGAACGGGCCCAAATAGTTTTCCAATGTGGCCAGGATACATCTGGCCACTTGTACTGGCCCAATTATTCCAAGAATAAACAGGTTTTCAAATGAGTCTTACTAGCAGACATGCTTTCACTGTAATTTGAGGATCTGTGATTCAATAAAAACACAGCCCTTATATCAGACAGCTATAAAGAATTGTGAGGAAAATTAATCCGGTCCCCATTACTGCAAAGACTTGGTAATTTAGTGCCTTCAGAAGTCAAATTAACCAAGCTGGTCATCAGATGAGGGAAGTCTCAACCTCTCAGTGTTAACCTGCAACTGAACATATTGTGGAGTATGAAAGTGGTCTCTGATGTGTACACAGATCAGTTAAACTTTTACATTTTACATTTAGAAGGCAAATACTGATGGGTTATTATTTTTGCACTCCATGTTGTCTGATGTCAATTCTTCACTCTCCTCTAAAAAAAAAAAAAAAAACCCAACATAAATAAAAGAACCAGTGCCACTGGCTGACAGTGTAACTTTGCAGAGGACTATCCATCCGCTGGGTGACATTTTCCTACATTACTCCAACTGAAGTGGTTATTTTTATCCAGTACTTACATGACTGAAAGAAGCCATCACTATGTTTACAAAAATACATCATAATGATACATACTGCTGTTTAGACACATTTACATTAGAGTTCTGACTCAAGCACTCCATTTGACATGTTTTGCCAAACAGTTCTGGCACGTGTTGCCACATTAAACATACACCAGCAAGACTTGCACCATATGTGCAAAATCATTTTCTATTACATTTCTAAAAATCTGTATATATGAGCTGTCAAAAATTAACGCAGATCTGTACTGTGAAATGACACAGCACTGAATGAGGAAAGTTATACATTTAAATCTTTTCTAAAATTGAAGCTATTATCCATGGATGACATTTTTAAAAATAATTGAAACCTAAGAAACTCAGGAGGTAGTCAATGGGTATTAGGTTTAGGTTCTAGAGCATAAATTGAAGGATGGAATCTAAATGAGGACAATGGATGTTTGCTTTTCTGAACATATAGCGCATGTTTCATCTTTACCTGATCTCCATCTGTTTTCTGAGAGCAACAGAAGGGAGGCAACAAGCCATTGAGAGCGGCAGGGGAATGTAGGAATCATAAACCTACAGATTCGAAGTCTGGGTTATTGCCTAATTTGGGGTAAACATCTGATACTGCAAGAATAGTTACTGGACTTAAAAAAAATCCTATCAACATCAGTTACCACTAGTTGATAGGACATGGAGTAGTTGGATCAAATAAAAAAATGGTTAGTAATTTATCTCTCCTCACAATCCTGAAGGAATCTCTTATGTCAATGTGCCTGTCACTGACAAAGGGATAAGGAACAATGCAGAATACCCGATCACCCACTATCTCTACAGCTGTGAAGTAGCTACAAATATGTCTCGAATCCCCTACAAAAGGAGATGATAACAATTTTCTGCAAATGCTCTAATATTATCCTTACATTCCTAGTGAAGCTTAATGAAACATAAATGGTAACGGTCACCTAAATGCTGTGGTGGAATGAGGAAAACCAAAAAAGTGATGCCCGGGTTCAAGGGCTAGAGGAAATATTTTCAAGTAAATACAGAAAGTACTTGTAAAATGTTCAAGTAAAATGGGAAAGTACTTGTAAAATTGAAATGGTTACAGTTTTTCTTGAAAGCATTTAACACTAAGGTTAAGCCATGAGATTTTGAAGAATGCACCGTCAAGAGTCAGTGAGAAATGTGACTTTAGTAACTGCTTGCAAAATACTGGTCCCCTCCACAGGGTCCTGACCTACACTATCCAATACATATCATTTGAGGGTCATCCTGAGCCTGGCTGGAACTGAGCTTGGGGCTTCAACTCACTGTGAAAAGCCGGCATGATCTTTGTAACAAGATTTTAATTTGGAAAACACAGGACAGTTGTCGCTTTTTGTAGGTATGGCTCTTCTGCTTATGGACCACACCTAGTCATTGACAAAAAAGCCACATTTAGTCTTTGTTGTCAAGCCAGCCCCGTGACCTCCTCCTCTCACCAATTAAGTGGGGGCACAGCTGCATCCCGAGCTGTTTTAACTCAATCTATTTTACACTACCAATGCTAACATGACTCAAGAAGGACTCTAAAAGCTGACATGACTAAGTTTCTTGTGAGAGCAATCTGTCCATTTGCCAGATAAAGATGCAGAAAATCAAATCAAAATAATAAGCAACACCTTCAAGTCTCCAAGGATTTCAACTGAAAGGCTCACAGAGCAATGACAGCATCCGATCTTAGTGAGTGAGCTTTTAACCTGGCTACACAGAGGCCCAATGGGCCTTGCCAAAATACAAATGAACATCCTTTGTTGGTCCTGATTTAAAGAAGAGGAGACCATGCAAACAACCACCGTGAACTTACGTACATACTAGCCTTAAAGGTGAAGCTCAAGTGGCAGTGTGGATATGTCCCAAGGAGAGGAGCCAGCAGTGTCCACAATGATGCTGTATCACGGCCTCAGTGGCTGCTAGTGCCTGCGTCAGACGCTAGGCTTGGCTAAAGGAACCCAGCAGATACACAAACAGTAGAAGTACAATGGAATATCTCACTCAGGGGCAAAAGTCGTAGGAACATTTCACTCAGGCAAAAGCTGTAGGTCCTAGACCCAGGAGAGGAGTTAGAACTGGCTGTGTGATGCTGAGTATGGAGTCTGTCAGCCTTGTGCAAAAGAGATGACCAACAATTAGTCTCAACATTCAGAATTTGTTGATGGAGAAACAGCTGATAGAGAAATATTAACCTGGAATGGGTGCGAGGGAGGAAGAGACCATGTGTAACTTTGGAACAAAAGTGGTGTGCAAACCTGGGACAGCAGCCTTCTCAGGAGGTAACAGTGACAGCCAAAACACAGGCTGCTGTCCCCCGCCCTTGCAGCAGTGGTGCAGGTGCGTTGTCATGTACGGCCATGGAGCAGGGGTGCAGAAAGTGCTCTCATCAGCCTCAGCGAAGACCAGCACGATAGGGCTCCAAGATGATATTTGGATATGAAGAAATATTCAGGACCCTCAAACTTCCAGAAAAACAAGAAGGGCTAGTCTGTTTTTCTTAAAAGCAGCGATCAAATATTGTTGCTTTAGAAAAACAGAACAATGTATTCAGCAGTAAGGACAACTTAAGGCCAATGAAAAATTAAGGTAAGATGGAAAAACAGATGAGGCTATGGTGGTGTTTTTCTTCTAGCAAAGATGTCACGTCAAAGAATCTTGTAAGACAGACACTGACTTCTCGGACCTCTAAAAATGCTTTAAGAGGTATCTTTCTTCCTTGGACAGCCAAAGATACTGGTCTCATGGCTGCCGTAAGAACATGGCATTTGCCCATATCATTTCTTTTACTTCCAAATTTTAGCTAATTTGCCCCAAATAGAATTGAATATTGGTTCTCCCTATTCCATTGAATAAATATGACAAATTTTAGTTAATTTTCTCAAAACAGGATTGAAATATTAGTGCCCACTACATCATTGAGCAGATCTGACAGATGACCACCTCCATAAACATTAAACTTTTCAATGGATGAATTCTAGTAATACAAAAAAGCTAATAAACAAAAGCTACAGAAAGACCTGTTTCTAGGACTTTGTATATAGTGAATACAAACTAAATATTAAATCTAAAGGACAATTTATGAGTTTATGTTGACAAAAATAGCCCAAAACCCCTTTATCAATGGATGCTCATTAACCTGAATCTCCAACCAATTTTCAAAACCCTTGGTCATGTCTGTAGATGACATTAGTAGCCTTCAATAAACGCTGTCCATTTAGCCCTTTGCTCTACAAAGAATGTAGTAATCTGGACTAGTTTGGTAAAGAAAGCCTCTCCTGAGTCCAAACAGGAAGCCCTCAGAAATGATGACTCTAGCACCTCTATAGCATTTGCCAATATGGAAAGTTTCCAAAGATACCACTAATTTCACATATGGAACTCAACAAATTAACCAGGGGATAGCGGCACAGTGCTGACTTAGCCATAGCTAAGGGGAACATTGGGGTAAAGGAGGCACGGAGGGGATGAAACGTTTTCATCAAGGACAATGAGAAACAAGTTTCATACAAATTCTAAAGATCACCTCAGCAGAGAAAGACCCTCAAATTTCAGAGCAATTACTGACAAGCCCATTGCATAGTTGTCAGAATGGCCTTGAAGCTGTGTGTATACAATGCCAGAACATCTAGTCAATTCAGCGAATACCATCAGTCACAACACTTGTTTGGTCTTCAGTGCACCAAACAACTAATTGCTTTAAATTTTCATTGTTTTACCCATCACTTTGGCATTGTGTCAACAAAGCCTGATTTAAGGCTATGGAAACTACGGATTTATTAACCTACAAAACTGAGCATTTGAAAATGGTTTTGGATCTTTGGATGTTTCTTGACTAACAATGAAAAATGACTACTGTTTGTAAACTCCAGAGATCAAATAGTGCCTTCTTGATCAACACAGTGGTTTTTAAACAACAGAAAAACAGTTGACCTGTAATTAATCACTGTCTGCAGATGTTGCCTCTGTTCTCTGGTTTCCTTTTAGTAATAGACATTATTAATGTCAAAATGGTATATGATGTCATCTATCCTATGTCTTTGCCGAGAAATATGAAGTCAAGTCTTTGGAAAACATAAAGACAACTTATTTGAATTAAGAGAATGTTTGCTTCTTGTCCCTTAACACAACTCTCCACCTTCTCCCATGGGCAGAAACACTACCCCAGCCTACCTTGGGGACTATCTCTGCCCAGGTAGCAGAGTTTGAAGATTTCAGAAAGGTAACTAGGAGCTCACCTATTTTTTCACCCTCATCATCTAGCTAGTAATTTAAAAATCAGATGTAGTTTTTTCTTTTTATAATATAATATTCCAAATGTCTGTTGTAGGTGCCACAGACTTCCCAAACAACCCTAAAATGGATTTCTATTTGGGTACTGTGGCAGCTGAGAATGTGTAGAGTATGGCAGAATGACAGGCTCTGGACTCTCAGGTGACAGGAACAGGACATTCACAATTGGAACTCTTGAGAGGACCAGCTGCTACAACAGGAAGATTCTGTCCACTAATCCCCAGATCCATCCTGGGAACTTTTATTGAAGACTTCATCCTGAGAAGCCTGATGATCGATCCCTTCATAAAATGAGCCACCGTTGTGCAGGAAAGTCCCCACCGCCCGCCCCTGTCGGGCGTGACCGACAGCGTCGCTGAACACTTTGTTTATCTGCTCCTCCGAGGGCATCCACCAATCGGGGTTGGAGGTACAATGCATCCTAATGAATTCTGCAGGAATATATACAACATCAAAAAGAGAGAGAGAAAAAAACAGCTGGTTTTTGCAGAAGATGACAGGGCAGGCTGCTTAAACTTTAACAGAAGCTCTATAAGAAAAGCTTTATGGGAAATCCAATGCAATGCCATGATGATGCCACTCATTAGACCCAATTTATTCCATACAAATTTTCTTCTCATGTGCAAAAGTAAAAAAAAAAATTGCATAGATATAGAGGGTAATCCCTCTAAGGAACATTTGCTGTTGAAATAAAAGGTAAATTTGATTTGTAAGGCAGGGGATGCACCATGTCTGGTATAAGTCAAGGAGATAGATTTCAAAACCCAAGTTGTTACCTGCTCACATTTTGAGAATGTTACTATCTCCAGAAGCACAGCAAATACCATTAGCATGGTATTCTTTAACCAGCTACTAATTTGAAGATACAGTACAATAAAATAACAGTCTTAATGACTGAGGAGGTGCCTAAGTGTTAGTTCAGAAAAGGTACCCATGTTCTTAGAATGTTGTGTGATTAGCTATACTTATTTCTGAAAATGTCATTTCTATACATGGGCTGACAAATATTTTTTACATGTTATCTCCTCTAAATATTTAATTTTACCAAAAAGCAATTAACATGCCCAGAAGAGTGAACTGTCGCAGCTGCCTCCAACACAGATAATCACCATATCTTGCCTACGTATTTCCCAACCAAAAGCGGGATGGAGGTCCACGCATTGTGGCCCTAAGTGAAAAATAAGCTGGAGACAGCAGTCTCTGGTTAGGCAGCCTGGACTGCATCAGGCATCAGTGTGACAGTGGCTCCTGCAGTGTTTCCAGAGCAGCAGCACTAGTTCTCTGGGATGTATTTTAATCCATCAGTTCTACTGACTTGCTATAGAAATGTAAAATGTTGAGTAAGAATTTCTGGAAAATGATACAGCGATGAGACCCCTTATTTGGCTCCTTTATAAACCCAAAGGCAACTCCCTTGAGTACACACAGACAGGGCACTCAGTCAAGCCCCCAAGCTCAACACTGCCCCTTGGAGAGTAACTCCATCATCTCTGATGATGTCAGGGAATACAGAAAACTATGGCTAGTTTGGCAGGACAGACCCTGGAAATTTCTGCCACTTAGTCACTCTGAGTAAGTGGAATATTCAGACCAACTAATAGGAGGTGTGCTGGAGCACTTGTGCCTAGTAAATACAGGCATTTTCGTCTCAGGTGGCTTCCTGAATCGTGGGCCATGTGTGCATACGCCCCTAAGGTTGTCTTGATCTAGGAACCACGCATGCCTGCCCCATCCCTTCTGAATCAGAATGTCTGGGGGGAGGCCTAGGGAATCTCAGCTGCTAACAAAAACTACATATGCATCCTAGGCACATAATGTCCAGAATCACTGTGGGCATCTCAGGAGGGAGTGCAGAAGTAGAGTATTCTTTCCAATAACCAGGGCCTTAGCAGTGATAATCCGGCTTTTTTTTTTTACTGTGATTTCCTCTCCAGGAAAAATTTTTATCCCTATTTCAGTAAATCAATATTAAGTCTTTCCAGCCAATAAAACTGCCACTGAACTGTATAGGTTAATATTGAGCTTTTTGATATGGATTTTTCAGGTGTGAACAATGTTTTGTTGGCACTATAACACTTCTATTTGTCTAGGTCTGTATTTGCACTTGCTGAATCAACTGGATACCTCCTGATTCCTCCTTCCCACCCCTCTGCCTGGCCTACAATAGTGCAGATCAACTGCAAAGTAATCAGCTATTAATACTGCTGAAGTCGTATTATCTCTGCAGTACATTTAATAGAAACTTTTTTTTTTTTAACCAAAAGAGAAATGTTCTACTGGGCAAGGTGTATTTTAGCATTAAGGAGAATTAATCCTAAACAAATTTAAGGAGTTGGGCCAAGTATTCTTGAGAAGGTATTAGAAGGGGACACAAACTAGAACTGGAAATGAGGTAACATTGTACCCATTAAAAAAATTTTCCACACCTTCCCTTCTTCTGTGTGTTCCCTTATGCTCCAGTTTTGCTGGAGGTGGCCTTCTCTGGCAGCAAAGAAAATCTGAATTTGAAGCGTGAAACATGAGGTGCTATGCGATGCTTATGTACCACTAAGTGAGAACAACAATGCTAAGGCAAACGGAGGTTTTTAAAAGAGCTTCTCAAGACTGAGTAGATGGGCCACATGAAGCCTAGACGTTCTCAGCAGAAAGAAATCAAAATACAGAAGGCTGAACACTTGTACGGGGAGAGCCACAGCCAATGCGGTGAAATGAGATCACAGATGGTGACACTGAGCGGAAGGATGCAGTACCTCGGAGGCATGTTACTTTAACTGGATCCAGAGGGCGTCTTTCGGGACCTGTCTCTCCTGACTGCACTGACCTTTTCCTTTTCCCAAGGCCGCATGAGTACTTAAGCTCATCGGTTGTGAAAACAAATCTGATGAGGTATCGAAGGAGCCGTCTCCCATCTTTCTTTGAAGAATTTACAGCCTCATCCCACTGTTTGCTTGTTATGTAGACAGGATAGTTGTTCAACAGCTGCTTGCTTCCCTGGAAAAGCGAAATATTTTCTCATTACCCACTGAGCCAGCCAGCCAGAAGCAGAAGTGATCTCCATTTCAAAGGCAAACATGCTTTTTAACCAAGTGGCTATGCTGACAATGAACCAGGTATTGAAGTGCGCAAGTAATTGCTCAGACTTAGAAGGGGCACTTTTCAAATTACATTTGCATTTTCTATAACAAGAGCCAATGAGGTATAATGAACACCTTTGAAAGGGGAGCTATTTATAACTTACATTTTAACAGGTAGGTTAAAATGTGTCAAGATCCAATGACAGGGAACACTATTTAAATCTAACCTGTAACTTTCCTTTTCAATCTACTAAAATATGCAAAACTTTGAAGAGTGTGATCAAACAGGTCTCTTTATTCTTTGGTTACTTTTAAGTACTTTTAGAAATGATGCTGGTGATCTATTTTAATAAGATTTTACTTCTGTTTAACGCACCCAACACCTGGTAGTCACTGCATTACAACAGAAACATTAAAAAGCAAATTTTAAGAAGGGAGAATTGTGGAAACTGAAAAAAAAATCACTAATAATCATGCAAAACAGGTTTCCTCAAATTATAGCTTCTGCAAATGCCACTATGTCAACTCAAAATTTTTCTTACTTTTCACCTTCATAATTTACGTCTGCTATAAAATTCCCGGGCTAAATAGCTGCAGTGGGACTAATTACGGGAATTTCCGTAACATTTATAAGCCATGTTTAATCAATTGCACCTACAAAACCATTACTTTAGTTCTGGTTGTCCATAAAATTCTACAGTCCAGGACAAATTAATTAACCCATGATCTTAGTTTTAATATACTCCTTCCCCAGTAATTAAGGTGTACAAAACAAAGAAGGGAAAACTCATTCATTTTACAACTCGGCAAATTTACTACAGGTTATAAATTTGGCACCATTTGGATCTGATAGGGTTTTATTTCAAAAAGTGCTCTGTTGAGTTAAACACTGAGAAGGGGAAATGGCATAGGAACCAACAAGAGGGAGGCAGCCCGATGCAGCTAGGAAACCGGCACTGAGTTCTGCGCGTGGAGACTCATCACGGCAGCATTCATACTCTCCTCAACAAGCAACGGCGTGATGTGGTTTCCTTTCCTAAGGAAGGCAACTGAGGCACCTAGTTTGTGCTCTGAATTTAGTCAGGCTGGGTTTGAATTGAATCTTGGTTCTGTGTCTTATTAGACTAACGAGCTAGTTACTTCAAGTTGTTGGACCAAAGTTTCCCCATCTTTACAATTGAAAAGAACTGAATTATCATGAGTACAAGATGTGACTATTTGGGAGCATGAGCCAAGCCTTGGCTGGGTACAGTGGTGGACCCTGTGTATAAGAGACAATCAAAAGATGGGCAGGGGCCCAGAGCTCCCAAAAAGTCCTTCAGCCCCAGTTGCTGTTTCATGGCAGGAGATGAGAGACGGAGGTCTGAATCAAGTCTGTGCAGGACAGAGAGAGGTGGGAGTGAAAGCTGTCGAACTGAGAGGGCTAGGCAACCAATTCCATGGGCCAGGGTATGTATGGGACACTGAGGAAGCAAGATGATCCCCAGGTCAAACAGTGGTGTCTTTCACAAAAATGAGGAACAGAGGCTACGGCTGGGAGGAAAGCAGCAGCAGGGAAAATAAATCCATTGCTTCCCAAGCACTGAGAGGAATAGGCTCCTACGGGCTCTGAATGGTTGACCCCCAGCCCTCAGGGAGGCGGGGTGGGCCGGGAGCGGGGGTGAAATCGGGGGGCTGGCTAACTCAAAACCACTCACTGTGTCACCAGTACTTTTGCGGAGGAAGCTTAAGCTTAGTAACTGTCACCATTTATTGAGCAACTGATGACCAGCCCGAAGCACCTGCCCCAAGCACTTTGCACACTTCCCTCCTTTCTCCTCACAGGTGGAGGTACTAGGTCTATTCCACAGCTGGGCTCTGGGTTCAGCCTTGGGCAGGTGACTTTTCTAAACTTTGCTCCTTTGTGTTAAAATACAGATGATAATCCCAGCTTGGTGGTTTGTGGTGAGGAGACCAGCCGTCTCCCACCAGAAAAAAAGCTTATGAGGGCTGGGACTGTTACCTGTTTATTCAATGCCAGACTCTCAGGGTGGAGTACAGCTCCTCACACAATGCAGGTGCAATAAACATTTGCTGAATGGCTGACGCAGTAGAGCACGGGCCTCTGTGGCTGGCACACAGCAGACACCCAGTAATGGTGGCTACAATGAAGAATTCTTACTTTTTTTTAACCACTGAATATAAATTCGCAAAGTTAAAGAACTTTAAGGAGAGCAACACAGATGAGGAGCCACTAAAAAGGAGACTTCTACCATCCTTAATTTAAAAAATGAGACGTCCACCATCCTCTTAGTTATGGTCCCTGTAAATATTCGTCAGCCTTAAAAAAGACTGTCTAGCTGCTTTTTAAGCTGTTTATTTAACACCATATAATTTTTAAAAGCTGTTTTGCTCAGGAGAGTGAGCTTACCTGGTAAGCCAGGATTACAGCTTTATCTTACCAAGGAGGTCAAATCCATTTCCAAGGCCTCACAACTCAAAGGGATGGGGCTGGGGATGCCATCCTCAAGTTCAGAGTTCACCCTGTAAGCGATGCTTTGCTGTGCCCCCGAAAATGGTCTATTTCAAGATGGGATGGACTAGTGATCTGGCAGCTGACAATCCAGGAAAAGAGCTTTCTCAAAACCTTTGAAAAAATCCACTGAATGCAGCAGCTCCACATAAAATGTTGGTCTCATAAAATGTAGGAATACCATTTGGAGGTAATTTTCATCAAGAAAAAGGGAAAGAAAAAGAAAGCAATTTATAGCCCAAAGCACAATTCAGAATGCTCTCCGGGTTATGGATGAGATTTATAAACCTGTTTTAGCATAGTTAATAAGTAAAATATGATAAATGATAAAAACGAGAAAATGCTCATGTGCCTGAAATGACAATATGAAGAGTCATAATGATGATGAGTCATAAAGTTTAAGTAGTCTTATGTAGATATTTCCCCTATTTTTTCATTTTTGTAGAATTCTGGTTGTATATTTTCAATTAGCCACCCACAGGTTATTAAACTTTGACCTATTGTTGAGTCACTGAAAAAAAAAACAGAACAAATCACCCTTAATTAATGGGTTACTTAAGAGTCATCATCAAATGGAAGACATAGGTGTACATTTACTATTAAGCAAGGTAACTAGTTCTGAATTAGACTGCTTTGTGCCACACAGGCACAAAGCAGGGGTGTGGCAGTCAGGGAGAGCTTCCTGGAAGAAGTGGGCTTTTCAGCTGTGCTTTTTGTATCACAGTAATGTCAAGTTAGGAAATATGGATTTAATTCTAGGGAGCAAAGGATTTTCAGCATACATTTACTTTGGATCTGTAATTCAGAAAAAAAAAAAAAAAAACCCAAAAAAAAAACACCCCCAAAAAAACCCAACTTTCCAGTGTGGAGAATAGAGAAGAAAGAAGCTGCTGCAATAGTCAGGTGAGAGAGTCAACCTAGGAAAAGAGAGGCAGTTCAACATGGCTGTAGAATTCTTAGACGTACGAAGTAAGGGGGTCAGTGATATGTCAGAAACTTCTACCTGGGGTTGGTGTGGCCTTTACTGAAAACAGGAGGAATTGCAGATGGGTATTCAGAATAGGTGTGGTGAGATCAAGCAATGTATGGGCAAACCACTGTGGGCCAGGCATTTGGCACGGTGGTCTACAATGAAGCCACAGGGACTGATGCTCTAGGTATGCATGTGGGACTTGTTAACACACATGTAGTCAATGTTATAAGAAACATAACTGGGCACAGGCTCATGCCTGTAATCCCAACACTTTGGGAGGCTGAGGCAGGACAATCACTTGAGCTCAGGAGTTCAAGACCAGCCTGGGCAACATAGTGACACCCCGTCTCTATAAAAACTAAAAGTTAGCTGGGCGTGGTGGTGCACACCTGTAGTCTCGGCTATTTGCGGGGCTGAGGTGGGAGGATATCACCTGAGCCTGGGAGGTCGAAGATGCAGTGAGCCATGATCATGCCACTATACTCAAGCCTGGGCAAGAAAGCGAGACCCTGTCTCAAAAATAAGTAAACAAATAAATAGGAAACATAACTGATGAGAAAAGGCAGTAGAGAGTGAGAGAAAAAGACAAAGCATGAACTCTGGAGAACAGTAGATGGAAAAACTCATGAAGGCGTCATAGGAAGAGGGGCAAGGAACCAGGAGAAAGTACTGACACTAAGGCTAAGGACAAGAGAGAGCACGGAGGAGGACAGGTGAGGGCCTGGGGTGACCAGAGTGGAAAAAGGGTCACTGGACAAGACAACTGGAGAGTCACCAGGGGCCTCTTGCAGAAAACTCTGGTAGCGGTGGAAGTGAAGCCAGATTACAGGGTGGAAGAGCAAATGGAAATTAAAAGAGAGAAGATAACGAATATAGACCAGCTTTTCAAATGTTTAATCATTAGAAAAAAATAAGGTCACCATTCAGCAATCATGAATTGAGTGTCTTCTATGACACTAGAGATGAGACCCGGGCCCAACTTTCAAGAAGCAAGATGTGCTGTAGTGTAGAATGAAGGTGCTGACCCAGGATACTTTGGGAGCCTGGAAGGAGATGGAAGTAGAAAGGAGGGCAATGACAGCAGAAGAGAAGGAGAATCCAAGGAAGGCTTACTTTTAGGCTGGGGGAAACCTGACAGCTTCCCCAGGGGATTCTCATGGGGATTGTCCATGGTTCTCAAGTCTCGTATGAAAGTCATATATTCAAAACTGAGTCTTGAACATCTTATAAGTATGTACCATCTTTATTACTATTAAAACACACCATTTCTTCTACAGATTGGGAGAGACTGTGGTTTCTTCCATTTAAGTCCAGGTGAAAAAAATAACCCATGTCCAGGGGCCCTGACATCTGGAAAATGCCTATCTGCACACCGGAGAATCATGCCCAGTGTGTGAGGTGCCCAGAGTGAGGGGCATGTGGAACACAGGCTCTGTCTGAGGGAATGACAAGTTGGTGTCTCTCATTTCAGGCATCTCTGTGCAAACAGAATGGTGGAAAAATTGCCCATGCTATTTAAATTGTCATTAGCTCTGTCTTTCCCCACTCAGTACATGCAGCTGAATCTCTGTAGTTAAATACATGCGTGATCTTTCTCCACAAATTACATACTTACAGACAACAGACCCATAAACCTCAGTCAAAAACTATTTTGCTAGCCAGTCTGTTCTGGTATACATTGATAAGTTAATCAAGATACTTAATCTTAAGAGAATTCCAAATGGAACATTCACCTTTTTACCAGAGACCTACCTCTGTCGGCTGGTCAGCTGGCTGTGGTATCAGGAGTTGGTTGTGGTGCTGCAGAACCGTCTTCAAGTAATCTAAAACGGTCTGGCAGGGCACTGGGTGGAAGAAATGGCAACAATTACACATTGGCTATCCCGTAACATGAAAATAAATAAATTTTTTAAAGTTTTTTTTTTTTTAAACAGAGGTCTTACTGGCACCCATACTGGAGTGTAGTATGGTGATCTCAGCTCACTGCAACCTTGAACTCCTGGGATCAAGTGATTCTCTCACTTCAGCCTCCCCAGTAGCTGGGACTACAGGTGCGCACCACTGCACCCAGCTAATTATGTTAATTTTTTTGCAGAGATAGGGTCTTGCTATGTTGCCCAGGATGGTCTTGAGCTCCTGGCCTCAAGTGATCCTCCTGCTTTGGCCTCCCAAAGTGCTGGGTTCACAGGCGCAAGCCACCGCACCCGGCCTCTAAAAAGATTTTTGATGCAAACTTCCAAAAAAAAAAATATTTTCTAAAGGAAATAGAATCTTCTTTCATTTGACATCCGTAGTTATTTCAGTTTGTAAATACAGAACAGATGCTATAGTTTGGAAAGAATTTTTAGGCTCAGCACAATTCACTGAGAACTTTCAAGTCAAACTTACTCCAAGATGAATTTGGGTCAACAATCATGATCACAAAGAACTCACAGAAGAGACATGTCTTGACTTATTTGACTCAGGTTGCAGCAGTAGCACCCAATGATGCTTTTAAAAATTAAGGTACTGAAAAGTAAGGTTTTGCTAATTATTAATCAATAATATAAGTGTTTCTAATGATGGATTCATTCCTAGTTCTTCAGTAAGCAGAATTCCATACAATTAGACTTGCTTCTCAATGCATACACACTTGGCCACACAGTTCTTCCCTAAGTGTCCCAAAAAGCAGCTCAATTGATTTGATCCCTTTGGTTATACATTTCACTAACTATTACACTATTTTTTGAGGCTTAGTCTTATAGACTCATTGAATAATCACAAAAAAAGTGAATAGATACTAACCTAACATAGAGCATGACATTTTTTCGTACCACTACATAAATAATGCCTACATCTGAAGATTTACATTACAGTCCTTTCAGGAGTAGTAACTAATTGCCTTTAAAGGTCTTGGTAGCTTAGGCCGGGCGCGGTGGCTCACACCTGTAATCCCAGCTCAGGGAGGCAAAAGGCGGGAGGATAGCTTAAGCCCAGGAGTTCGAGACCTGCCTGGGCAATATAGCGAGACCCTGTTCTCCAGAAAAAGGAAAAACAAAACAAAACAAAACAAAAACAAAAAAAAACAAAAGATAAAGGTCTTGGTAGCTTAGTTAATAACCTAATTTATATGAATTGTTTCCACTGTATTTCTTAGCTGTGTGTTTTCTTAAGATGTTCTTGTCACGTTCAAGAAAATAATAAATATTTAACCTAAGCCCTAATTTTAAAGTATCACCACCAAGCTTTCTAAATTTCGTTTTTCTCACTCATTTTTTTAAGATAGCAAACAGGAATTATCATTTTACGCAATGCTAATATAATAGCTTTGGATTTTTTAGGTGACATCACAATGTAACATAATAGATCAAAAACTACTTCAACATCCTTTTGAAGAATTTGAATAACAGGAAGTAGGAGAAGGTTAGAAAATTTTTCTTCTTGCCAAAGAAGTATTTTCTTAAACAGTCATCATCCTTACAGACCTGGGCTGTGGCCACTTGTGAACAGTTATATGGACATATTCTCCAAATTGACGAAGCACTTGCTGAACAATAAGAGGTCAACCAAAATAAGTCACGTGTATCAGAAGTAGGCCTGTTATTAAACCAAAGTTCAATAAACCTGTCAAATGGCCCTAATTTCACCAGCTTCTTAAAAGTCCAACCCTTTTTACTGATGCCACAGTGAGGAAGAATGTGTCTCCTGACACTGAGCATTAATTGCTGGAAAAAACCCTAAGTCTCGAGAAACAAATGGAGACAGGAAACAGGTCTGCATTTTAGTTCCGGGTTTTTCACTGATTGTGTGACCTTGGGGACTTCATTTACTTTCTACGTATGGATCCCTTCTACACAGTGCTGAGTATGAGGCTCCAAAGCAGCATTCTGTTCTTCACAGTTTATGGTTAGAATAAAATGCAAGGGTACATATGTCACTGCTTTGTCAAGTGACATGTGCAAGGTACTACCTTGGATTTTGCTTGGAAGTTTTAGAGAAATTGTAAAGACTCATTGACCAGGATTTGAATGAACTTTTTTTTGATCCCTCACCCATATTTTAGAGTCATTAAGATGTTGCCAGGCATGGTGGCTCATGCCTCTAATCCCAAAATTTGAGAGGCAAAGGTGGGAGGATCGCCTGAGCCCAGGAGATTGAGACTAGCCTCGGAAACATAGCAAGAACATATCTTTACAAAAAAATCAAACCATTAGCTGGGTGCGGTGACCTGTGCCTGTAATCCCAGCTACCCAGAATAAGCTGGGAGGATCACTTGAGTCCAGCATTTCAGGGCTGCAACAAGCCATGACTGTGCCACTGCACTCAAGCCTGGGCAACAAAGCAACACTCGCTCTCTAAAACAAACAAACAAAAAGATGCATATGAAAAAATTTTTATAATTAAGAGTCATTCACGACAAATCCACAGCCAATATCATACTGAATGTGCAAAAGCTGGAAGCGTTCCCCTTGAAAACTGGCACGAAACAAGGATGTCCTCTCTCACCACTCCTATTCAACACAGTATTGAAAGTTCTGGGCCAGGCACAGTGGCTCACGCCTGTTATCCCAGCACTCTGGGAGCCCAAGGCAGGCCGATCACGAGGTCAGGAGATCAAGACCATCCTGGCTAACACAGTGAAACCCCATTTCTATTTAAAAACACAAAAAATTAGCCAGGTGTGGTGGCAGGCGCCTGTAGTCCCAGCTACTCAGGAGGCTGAGGCAGAAGAATGGCGTGAACCCGGGAGGCGGAGCTTGCAGTGAGCCAAGATCGCACCACTGCACTCCAGCCTGGGCGACAGAGCAAGACTCCGTCTCAAAAAAAAAAGAAAAGAAAAAAAAGAAAGTTCTGGCCAGGGCGATCAAGCAAGAGAAAGAAATAATGGGTATTCAAGGCCGGGTGTGGTGGCTCATGCCCGTAATCCCAGCACTTTGGGATGAAACCCTGTCTCTACTAAAAATACAAAAAAAAAAAAAAAATCAGCCGGGCGTGGTGGTGGGCGCCTGTAGTCCCAGCTACTCGGGAGGCTGAGACAGGAAAACGGCGTGAACTCGGGAGGCGGAGCTTGCAGTGAGCCGAGATTGT
This sequence comes from Pan troglodytes, assembly GCF_028858775.2. Classification (NCBI taxonomy): domain Eukaryota; kingdom Metazoa; phylum Chordata; class Mammalia; order Primates; family Hominidae; genus Pan; species Pan troglodytes. The sequence continues at coordinate 42,451,436 of NC_072401.2, forward strand.
ACCACCGCACTCCAGCTTGGGCGACAGAATGAGACTCCATCTCCCAAAAAAAAGAAAAAAAAAAGCTTATTCAAATAGGAAGAGAGGAAGCCAAACTGTCTCTGCAGATAACATGATCCTGTATTTAGAAAATCCCATTGTCTCAGCCCAAAAGCTTCTTAAGCTGATAAGAAACTTCAGCAAAGTCTCAGGACACAAAATCAATGTGCAAAAATCAAACAAGCATTCCTATACACCAATAATAGACAGCCAAATCATGAGTGAACTCCCATTCACAACTGCCACAAAGAGAATAAAATACCGAGGAAAACAACTAACAAGGGAAGTGAAGGACCTCTTCAAGGAGAACTACAAACCACTGCTTAAGAAAATCAGAGAGGACACAAACAAATGGAAAAACTATTCCATGCTCATGGATAGGAAGAATCAATATCATGAGAATGGCCATACTGCCCAAAGTAATTTACAGATTCAATACTATTCCCATTAACCTACCATTGACATTCTTCACAGAATTAGAAAAAACTACTTTCAAATTCTTATGGAACAAAAAAAAAAAGCCCATATAGCCATGACAATCTAAGCAAAAAGAACACAACTGGAGGCTACAGTAGGCAAAACAGCATGCTACTGGTACAAAAACAGACACACAGACCAATGGAACAGAACAGAGAACTCAAATAAGAGTGCACATCTACAACCATCTGATCTTAAAAAAGCCTGACAAGAACAAGCAATGGGGAAAGAATAGGGAATCCTGGGAGAACTGGCTAGCCATATGCAGAAAATTGAAACTATACCCCTTCCTTATACCTTATACAAAAAGTAACTCAAGGTGGATTAAAGACTTAAATTAACTCAGGATGGATGAAAGACTTAAATGTAAAACCCAAAACTATGAAAATCCTAGAAGAAAATCTAGGCAATACCATTCAGGACATAGGCACAAGCAAAGATTTCATGATGAAAATGTCAAAAGCAATTGCCACAAAAGCAAAAATTGACAAATAGGATCCAAGTAAAAGCTTCTGCACAGCAAAAGAAACTATTATCAGAGTCAACAGACAATCTACAGAATGGGAGAAAATTTCTGCAATCTATCCATCTGACAAAGGTCTAATATCCAGAATCTACAAGGAACTTAAACAAATTCATAAGAGAAAAACAAACAACCCCATTAAAAAGTGGGCAAAGGACATGAACAGACACTTCTCAAAAGAAGACATTTATGTGGCCAACAAACATATGAAAAAAAGTTCAACAACACTGATCATTAGAGAAATGCAAATCAAAACCACGATGAGGCCGGGCGCAGTGGTTCACGCCTGTAATCCCAGCACTTTGGGAGGCCGAGGCGGGTGGATCACAAGGTCAGGAGATCGAGACCATCCCAGCTAACACGGTGAAACCCCATCTCTACTAAAAATACAAAAAATTAGCCAGGTGTGGTGGCGGACACCTATGGTCCCAGCTACTCGGGAGGCTGAGGCAAGAAAATGGCATGAACCTGGGAGGCGGAGCTTGCAGTGAGCCGAGATCACGCCACTGCACTCCAGTCTGGGCGACAGAGCAAGACTCCGTCTCAAAAAAAAAAAAAAAAAAATACCACAATGAGATACCATCTCATGATAATCAGAATGGCAATTATTAAAAAGTCAAGAAACAACAGATGCTGGCGAGGCTGTGGAGAAACAGAAACGTTTTTACACTGTTGGTGGGAATGCAAATTAGTTCAACCATTATGGAAGACAATCTGGCAACTCCTCAAAGACCTAGAACGAGAAATACCATTTGACCCAGCAATCCCATTACTGGGTATATATGCAAAGGAATATAAATCATTCTATTACAAAGATACATGCACGTGTATGTTCACTGCAGCACTATTCACAATAGCAAAGACATGGAATCAACCCAAATGCCCATCAATGATAGACTGGATAAAGAAAATGTGGTGCACAAACACCATAGAATACTATGCAGCCACAAAAAGGAAACGAGATCATGGCCTTTGCAGGGACATGGATGGAGCTGGAAGCCATTATCCTCAGCAAACTAATGCAGGAACAGAAAACCAAACACTGCATGTTCTCACTCATAAGTGTGAGCTAAACAATGAGAATACGTGGACACATGGAGGGAAACAATACACACTGGGGCCTATTTGGGGGGGGCAGTGGGTGAGAGCATCAGGGAAAACAGCTAATGCAGGCTGAGCTTATTGCGTAGGTGATGGGTTGACAGGTGCAGCAAACCACAATGGCACATGTTTACCTATGTAACAAACCTGCACATCCTGCACATGTATCCCGGAACTTAAAATATATAAAATAAAATAAATTTACATTAAGTCCCAAAATGTTTACAAGGCAGCATATAAAACTGTTCACCATGACCTTGACCATGTTAAATATAATTATATGCATAGAAAAGAGATAGGAAAGAATATAAGCCAAAGTGTTAACGATAATAGTTAACAATGATTACATTTTAATTGTGGGATTAGGGTAGTTAAGACCTTTTAAAAACTCAATTGTAAAAAGTGTTTACAGTGGGTATAATAGTTTTATACTAATTTAAAAGTTGTTTGAAAAATGTCTACATCACCGTCGTCTCCCCTTCCTTGCTATTACTTCAGTGTGGAGGGGACAGTCCTGGAAGGGCTTACAGGCTGGCTCTTTCTTTCTTTCCATGCACAACATTTAGGCAGCAGTGCTAAGCTATGACCCAAGCCGGTGGATGCACACAGGTTGGAAGGAAATGCAGTGTTATGCGTATTTACTGGCCACAGGTGGCTCTATTTAAGGCAAATGGGTCCTGTACACTGATACCTGGGCACAGGCTAAGGACCAGTAAGACTGAAGACAAGGCTCATATTTGGTCAATTGTTAAAAAAAAAAAAAAAAACCAAAACTGCCCCAGGTGTTCTGAGTGCCTCCCTTCACGAAATGTCCTCCCATCCTCCCACTCCTGGTCCTACAAGGCAGGGACCTTGAAGCACCCCCAGCCAAGGCCTGCTGCAAAGGATTTGGAAAATCACTCTTGACTGGGGGCTCTCTGGACAGATGCCTAGATTTACACAGGGAAGCTGTGGAATCAAGTGAAATATTTTCCGTGAAAAAAAAAAGTCAATCTGGAAAACGGAGATAGGTGCGTCTAGAAAAGTGGGAGTGAAATTTATGATCCTGACCCACAGCTACACCACACTGCCTGCCTGGAGGTGCATGGGCACTGAAAAGAAAATTGTGGAAAACCTCCTGTCCTCATGTCCCTCGGTTCTGTTAACCTAAGGTTCTGTGGGGGACTGTGGAGTTTCCGAGTGAGGACTGGCCTTCACAGGTGGGGTAAGCAGCCAGTACTGCAGGTGTAGCTGTGTGGAGTCCAGGCCACCACACCACTCCCTTGGCCCCCAAGGGAAGAGAGTGAGTCTTGGCTTTCAGCAGCAAGAGGTCAGGGGATCGTTGAGGAGCTGCTGATGCCCCCAGAGGCCTTCACAGCCAACTGCCTCCTCGTGCAAATTAGAAATTTTTTATTTTATTATTTATTTATTTATTGAGATGGAGTTTCAGTGCTGTTGCCAAAGCTGGAGTGCAATGGTGTGACCTCGGCTCACTGCAACCTCCGCCTCCCAGGTTCAAGAGATTCTCTTGCCTCAGCTTCCCAAGTAGCTGGGATTACAGGCATCCGCCACCATGCCCCACTAATTTTTTCTATTTTAGTAGAGAGGGAGTTTTACCATGTTGACCAGGGGGGTCTGGAACTCCTTACCTGAGTGATCCACCCGCCTCAGCCTCCCAAAGTGCTAGGATTACAGGTATGAGCCACCGCACCCAGCCTAAATTAGGAATTTTAAACAAGTCACTCTCACGGTGAAACTACTACTTCAGACCCATTGGGCATGTTTTACTCATTGATTTGTCCATTCTACAGAACAAAGTCTGATGAATCTAGTAGGTGTAATGAGAAAATACATGAGGAACCAAAAATGAAACTTCTATTACAAGGAAGAATGGCTATAAAGGCAGCTAAAACGTACCTACTACCTATCCTGATATTGATATTTATAATTTTTTTCTCCTCTATGTAACAAAATTTCAAAATGCATCTTGTATAATCCTGGAAACAGTAAAATACTTAAGAGGAAGAAAGGTCTTTTGTGTAAATAATACATGTAAAGCCAAAGGCACCCAATAATACTGCCTAGTGTAAACTATTGTCATTTTAAGATTGGCTGTCTATGAATTATCCACAGAGGCCACTTACATGATTCTGTTGACTGTGCCACCTTGGCAGCTGTACTGTCTAAGCAGCAATAGACAATATTGTCTAAGCAAAGTAAACATGGAGAGGGATGGGTTACAAATGTTCCACTGGGTATGCAGGATATCTAGATGGATGTCCTGCTCAAGAAAACGAAACCCCCAGGGATGTTATTTAAAGCCACACACATAGGGTCTTTAAGACATTCTATGGTAACACTAGTAGACACCAATTAACTGACAAAAAAGCCTTGGATATTAGTCCTAAAGTAACTCTTGGATACTATTATTTTTCAGTGTACTGACTCTGACACTTATTAACCATGTGATCCTGGGCAGGTTACTTAACCTCTCCCAGCCTCTATGATCTCACCTGTACAACTGGGAAAATGGGCCAGGCGCCGTGGCTCATGCCCGTAATCCCAGCACTTTGGGATGCTGAGGCGGGTAGATCACGAGGTCAGGAGATAGAGACCATCCTGGGCTAACATGGTGAAACCCCGTCTCTACTAAAAATACAAAAAATTAGCTGGGTGTGGTGGCGGGCGCCTGTAGTCCCAGCTACTTGGGAGGCTGAGGCAGGAGAATGGCATGACCCGGGAGGCGGAGCTTACAGTGAGCCGAGATAGTGCCACTGCACTCCAGCCTGGGCAACAGAGCGAGACTTCGTCTCAAAAAACAAACAAACAAACAAACTGGGAAAATGACCTACTGTATACAGTTATTGTGAGGATTACTTAAAATAATACATGTAAAGCAACGGGCATCCAATAAATATTGCCTATTGTAAGCTACTGTCATTTTAAGATTGGGAGTCTAGTGAATTTTTCATTGAGGCCACTTAATTGACTCTGTTGACTGTGCTGTCTTGTATGAGCAGCTGGTAAATAAGACTACTGAAATGGTCTTTGTAAATAGTTTTCCTTGGGGGAAACTGCTCAGATTCTGGTTTTGCCCATCTTAAGGGTGCTTGGGTCTCTAGTTCGTAATTTTCATTGCATTAAAATCTTGATGAGAGTTTCTCTCTTCACCCTTCAAGCACTACTTAATCTATCTTGCTATGTAGTTGTTTTCAAGGACTTAAAACATCTCAAAATACTCCACATACACTTTCATAGGGCAACTGAATTATTTACTGTCCTCTGACAACCATGGCCATCTGTGTGTTTAATCATCTTTACGTGCCCTATTCACATCATCTCTGTAAAGTATAAGCTCCTGAATTGTAAATATCTACAAATAAACAATGAGCTTTAAGTATTAGTCAGCCTACAGATGCATTGTTATATTTTTGTTCATGTCAATATCCTCATTCCATTAATTCAATTCAATTGACATGCAGATATTACAACATGCCTAACAGTGGGCTAGGAAAGAGGGGACACAAAGATGACTTTGCGTCTCTGTCCTCAAAGACCTCCATGGCCTCTCTTCATATCAGGACATCAGGAGACACAGACGCATATAGAGTAACAATTTCCCACGGTAACGATAACAGAATCTGCATGACGTGCTATGAAAAGTGCTTGCTTGCGAACTGTGGGAAGCATTTGTTACAGTGTCACCTGAGCTGGGTACTAAAGGATGAATAGGAGTTTCTCAAGTGGAGAGAAAAGGAGTATGTTCTTAGGTTGAAAGGAATAGCTGGAGTAAAGGAAGGCCAGAAGTATGGAAGTGTTTGACTGTTCAGGGATTCACAAACTGTCCAACGGGGTTGGAACACTTGGTGTCTGGTGGGCACTGAGGGCTCAGTCTCCACAGACAGACAGGAAAAGATCCAGGAATTGAAGAACCTTGTGTGTCACACTGAGGATGCTAGAATTTACTCCATAGACTATTTGAAGCCCTTAGAGGCTCTTTGGCAATGGGTGACCTGGGGCTGTTTGGGGGAGAGACCAGAGTCTGGTATGGGAGGGACTGGAGTCTGGGAGGGAAGCTTAGTGACGCTTGCAGCAGCTCCAGTTATGAGATGAGCCTGGCTGACACCAGTGGAGAGAAAGCAGAGGTCCCACTGATGGGTGTGTAAGAGGTGGCACCCAGAAGAACAGAGGCTGACTGGGAGTCGGAAGGAGAGATGAGCTCTGGATGGATCTGAGGTCCCCCACCTGGCCAACTAATTGAATGGTGACACCTTTGTAAGATAAGAATACCACTTATCATAAGGAAAACAACTTATGATTTCTGGAGCACTAGGCACAGAATAATTTCCTCTTTTTCTTAAAGTTTCCACTTATTGAGTGCTTACTGGAAGATCAGTAGGTATCCCAACCATGCCTTATTGTATTTGGTACTTTCAACATTCCTACAGTATTATGGCTGGGCACGGTGGCTCACACCTGTAATCCCATGACTTTGGGAGGCCGAGGCAGGCAGATCATGAGGTCAGGAGATCGAGACCATCCTGGCTAACACAGTGAAACCCCGTCTCTACTAAAAAAAAATACAAAAAATTAGCTGGGCATGGTGAGGGGCGCCTGTACCCCCAGCTACTTGGGAGGCTGAGGCAGGAGAATGGCGTGAACCCGGGAGGCAGAGCTTGCAGTGAGCCGAGATTGTGCCACTGCACTCCAGCCTGGGCGACAGAGCAAGACTCCGTCTAAAAAAACCAACCAAACAAACATACAAAAAAACATTCCTAGAGTATTATTAACCTCACTTTAGAGAAAGGGAAACAGATTTGGCATGATTAAAGCGATTTGCCAAAACAATCACAGATACCAAGTAGCAGGAGAAGAGATTCAAACATGGCTTTGACTCCGAATCCATTCTCTTTACCTTCTGTTGCTCTGTCTCCCTCAGTGTCACTGATAGTTGTAACCAAGAGCCATGATGATGTTCACCAAATTCTCAGTGAAAGAACTCAGTTCTTTATTCCTCTGTCCCTATCATTCGCTGTAATACTCAGAATGTATTAAGGTCTTTTCATCCACCTCAGAGCCCCCACTTTACATATGATCCGTGAGCTTCTCAGGATCAGAAACCGACCTAAGCATTTTCCCTCCCACAGGCCCTTGTAGGTATTTTCAAGTTTGGAGGTTGGTGAGGGCACTGGAGCATACTAGCACACGTCTACACTGCATCTACTCTAAGGGCGTTTTGTTCTTGCAAAATTCCTGTTATCCAAAAACTGACATGATTGATCATTTTAAAACCTTCTTAATTAGAAAATGTCAACAGTGGACTAACATGATCAGAACTGCAGAATCCAAGGTTAGTTCTCTAGTTTGTAGCCTCTGGAGTTGGTACAGTGGGTCCTCATCATTCATGGATTCGGTATTTGCAAATTTGCTTTACTTACCAAAATGTATTTGTAACCCCCAAATCAGAACTTGTGGTGCTTTTGCAGTCATTCACAGACATATGCAGAGCACTGAAATCCTGACATGCATACATTCCCAGCTGAAGCTTAACAACGGGATGCTTTGCATTCTTGTTTCAGCTCTCGTAACTGTAAACAAGTGTCCTCACCATGGTCTATTATTTAGTGCTACAGTTTTTGTATTTTTGTGACTTTTGTTGGTGATCTCACTGTTTCAAATGGCCCCAGCTGTAGCACTGAAGTGCTGTCTACTGTTCCTAAGCACAAGAAGACTGTGATGTGCCTTATAGAGAAAACAAGCATGTTAGATACGCCTCATTCGGGCATGAGTTGTAGTGCTGTTACTCAACCAGCGTTAATTATTAAATAAGATCTCTTTAAATAAACATGCACATAAAACAAGTTATATATTGATCAGCTGATGAAACTGTTGTGAGCAGAGGCTCTTAGGAACCTAGCTCTGTATTTCCCCTAGGAGGAATGCTTTAATATTCTCTATGTGGTACTCACAGTGACTTTATAGAACATAACGATGGTGAATAATGAGAATCAGCTGTTTTGAGGGTGGCGAGGGGTAACAAACTAGATCTGGAGTCAGAGGCTTGGATTATAATCCTAAGTTTCCAACTGACCTCACTGTCCAGGTCTCAACCTCCTTATCTATAAAATAGGAATGATATTAATATTTGCTGTGGCCCCATGGAGTTATGAGGATAAAATGAGATAATAAAAAAATGCACTTTTTAGAAAGTAGAGGGTCCTACAAAAATATTAACAATACTCTTCAACTAAGGGTGTGGATAAACTGGATTTCTACATGCAAAAGAATGAAATTAGACCCTTGCCTTACAGCATACACAAAAATAAACTCAGAATGGATAAAAGACCCAAATACAAGACCAGAAACTATAAAAGTCCTGGAAGACAAAGAATACAGGGGAATGCTCCTGGACACTGGCCTTGGAAATAATTTTTTAGGTATCATAAAAGCTCACGCCACAAAAGCAAAAACAAATAACTCAATGTAACAAATTTGTACTGTTCTTTAGATTAAGGATATTGAGTCGATTTTAGCAGCTCGTACTACAAGAACCACCACAAAATTTTCAGGCCACAAAAGCAAAAATTTTAAACATGGAACTGCATCACACTAAAAAGTCTCTGCATAGCAATCAACAAAATGAAACAGCAATCTATGGTCTGAAAAAAAAATTTTGCAAACCATGGGGTTAATATCTAAGAACTCATACTCCTCCACAGTGGAAAAACAAATAACCCAATTACAAAATGCGCAAAAGACCTGAAAAGATACTTCTCCAAAGAATACCAACACGTATATAAAAATGTACTCAACATCATTAATCATCAGGGAAATGCAAATCAAAACCACTATAAGACACCACTTGACACCAGTTAGGATGGCTGTTAGCAAAAGATCAAAAAATAACAAGTGTTGGTGAGTGTACGGGAAAAAGGAAACCCTTGTACACCATTGGTGGGAACGTAGAATGGTACAGACATTATGGAAAACAGTACTGGAATTTTCCTAGAAAGTTAAAAATATGACCCAGCAAACCTTCTCCTGGACATATACCCAAAGGAAATGAAATCAACATCTTGTAAAGATGTCTGCACTTCCACGTTCATTGCAGCATTATTCCCAATAGCCAAGACATGGAAACGACCTTGTCTGTCAACAGACAAGTGGATAAAGAAACTGTGGTATATTATTGGATAGAGTATTATCCTGACCTAAAAAAGAACAAGATTTTGCCACTGTCGCAACTTGGGTGAGTCCAGAAGGCATTATGTTAAGCCAGACACAGAAAGAAAAATATTGTAAGGTCTCACCTACATGTGTAACCTAAAATAAAGAAAAATTCAAATATACAGAGCTAGAGAACAAAATAGTAGCTACAAGGGGTGGGGAGTGGGAGTGGAAATGGAGGGATATAGCTCAGAGGTTATGAAGTAGCACTATGTAGGATGAATAGGTCTAGAGATTCAACACAACATGAGGAATACACGTGACAAATTTGTACCGTACTTGAGATTAAGGCTATCGAGCAGATTTTAGCAGCTCTTGCCACAAGAACAACAACAAAAAAATGTGTAACTATGTGAGATGATAGATACAGCTTCACTACAGTAACCTTTTAACTATATATTCTCTAACTTCATTTTGTATACTTAAACTTTACAAAACAAAGTTTATTTAAAATATCAACAATAAACAGATCCTCCCTATATTTGACACTTAGAAAATTTCAAGGTATTTTTAATGTGTTATAATTATTTTACTTTGGACTTTTCTTAGCAAAAATTACTATATTTTATGATTCTAAGACCCAGAGTTTTTCACATTTAGTATCTATGGACTTTGTGTTCAAAGATAATTATTATGTACAATTATGATTTCTTCTTAGTGGAACATAAAGATTGGTGTAGCTTACATCCACCGGTGTCTTAGATTAGATGAAATATGGTATTTTATATTTGCCCTCTTTTATGAGTTCTCCTTAGTGTTGACTAAGCTTCCTAAGTAAATGTGACTACTCTAAGCTGACACTCTCTCCAATGAGAAGTTCTATGCACTATTTTCCTTCTTTTAAAAACCTCTCATACCTTCACATTCCTGATCCAAAAGTCTTCTGCTTTTGTGGTTTTTTTCTTATAAAATTTCACTCTTTTCAAAAAATTTAACTTCTAAACAGACTTTCTAATTTTCTAGTGTGGTGATCTAATACAAAAGAAAATGTGCTAATGCTATTTCATTGGGATAAAATTTGAATTCCCTACACCTGCAACTGACTCTGAAAAGTTAGAATTTTCCAGAAGCCCCTGCCTTGCATGTAGCTGATCATCAAAAGACCGTGTTGGATATTTTATGAATAATACCATAACACTGCCCCTCTCAGAGTAGTGCCAGAAATAGTGCCTGCCCACAACTTCTTTTTTTTTTGGTATGGTCTTTCACCTTTTTCCTTGACAGGTGCCCAAGTGAAATCATTTTTTCTTGTAGACTGATAGGCTTGTTTATTTTTAACTCTCATTTCAAGAACTGCTCCCAGGTATAAAGGCTTTATTTCAGAAAAAAAGAAAAAAAATCCTCAACAGCACTCCTCCGGAAAGGCAGACAAATGACCGAGGAACGCTGCCTGGGCTCGGACCTGCAGTAGCTGACCCATCTCCTTTTCAACCTTATTTTCTGTGCTAACTGCTGAGCTATTATTCTCCTTTGTATTCATCCATCCTGCTTGGCTGTAAAAAAGTGACTCCCACAACACAGGTAGATTCTACTAGAAGAAAGCCCCAGGTCCTTCCACAGAAATGTACTAGCCTCTAGAACGATGGGGTCCTGTTGAGACCACTGCTTAGGGAAAATCCATCCCAAATTATGTAGGAGGATTACAGTATGACAAAACATTTTTATTCTATGCAAAACCAGTGTACCATGTACTGCACTTTTCTTCAAATGATAACAGATACCCCTCCACCCAAAATGCACAGCTAATCAAGTAAAAAGTGGATTCTTGGGTGTCACTCACAGGCTAGTTTATTGTTTAGGTAAAAATGGGCATTGAGAGGTAAGGGTAAGAGGGCAGTGGCTTCTCCCTTTGATCAAGTTTTCATCTCCAAGTGACACTTTAACCTGTTTTCCAATATTAAGGTGTCCCTAGGTCATGAACACATGGTAAGTAATCACAAATAAGCTAATATTTTCCTTTGATCAAGTTTTCATCTCCAAGTGACACTTTAACCTGTTTTCCAATATTAAGGTGTCCCTAGGTCATGAACACGTAATAAGTAATCACAAATAAGCTAATATTTTCTTCATTGTATACTATTTTTACAATGCATAATTAATAAACTGGCTTTTCATCCATATTGTTGGATGTATTTCTTAACATAATCATGGTTATCCATGTGAAATGGTTGCTGGTTCAAGTTCGGGGAGGGGATTGTCAACAGGGTTGAATGTTTACAGTAATAGAACTGATGATTAGCCTAATTTCAACCAGTGTCAATTCAATGTTTGATCGTCAAGAAGGCTCAAGAAATGGCAGCATCTCCAACTTTCTGGGAAGTACAAAAGACAATGATTAGTGGCAGGCCAACACTGAGTTAACTCCTACCACAGGAACCTGACCTGCTATGGGTTCGGTGAGTGAGAGGCAGATTGAACCCCAAGTTTGCTTAGGGCACATCAAGGACATACAGCTTGCCAAATATTTAGGATCAGGAATTAGACAATAATACTTGGGACATTTGTGTCACCTGTCCTTGCACTCTGAAACTCTTTCCCAAGATGAGATCAAGGAGTGTCACTAAGCACTTCAGAAGCTAGGAAGGCTCCTTTGGTTATGGTTCTGAGTGGCTGATGAAAGTCTCTGTAGCTGGATGATCTCTACGACACGATTTTCTGCCCCAGCTAAAGAGGGCAGTGGGGGTGACAACAGAAATACCCCTATGAGATAAACCCACAGTGAACTAAGCACTGGTTACACAGCTGTGAGACTTGTAAAATCCCACAGTGTGCTAGCTGCAACCATGTCTCGGACTTGGGGAAACCAGGAATGATCTGGTTCCATTACATTCTTCTGGGTTCTACCCAGTGTCTGTCTTGTAGTCGGTGCCTGCCTGGCATGGGAAAACACTACTCGTCTGCATCTAACCCCAGGGCTCCAATGCAAAAGGAGAAAACGGATTTGCTGCACCTCTTACTCCCTCCCCTCCACAGGACAATTGCACTTAATCTAATTCCAAAATGTTCTGAACCAAGCCTCAGCTCTATTTGGAGAATTATTTTAAATGATAAACCTTCTTTTTGTTTCCTTTGTCTACTAATAAACAAGTGGGTAGCTTTCTTTAACATTTCCTTCTTTCTAGATCAGCTGCCAAATTGAGTGATACAAAGATACTGTACTAGGCAAAGAATATAGCTTATATTGGCCGGGTGCTGTGGCTCATGCCTGTAGTCCCAGCACTTTGGGGGGCCAAGGCTGGCGGATCACCTGAAGTCAGGAGTTCGAGACCAGCCTGGCCAATGTGGCGAAACGCTGTCTCTACTAAAAATACAATTAAAAAAAAAAATTAGCCAGGCGTGGTGGTGCATGCCTGTACTCCTAGCTACTCAGGAGGCTGAGGCAGGAGAATCGCTTGAACTCAGGCAGCAGAAGCTGCAGTGAGCCAAGATGGCACCACTGCACACCAGCCTGGGCAGCAGAGCAAGACTCCGTCTCAATTAAACAAAAAAAAAGGATATAACTTATATTTATGCATATGTATCGCATTAAAATTTTAAAATTTCTTATGTATGATTTATTTTGAACCCCGATATATTAGAATAGTAGTACATGTATGCAGTTAGCCAATAAATGTGTAGATTTGTGGGCACAAGCTTAAACATTTTTTTTTTTGAGACCCAGTCTCCCTCTGTCACCCAGGCTGGAGTGCAGAGGCACAATCTCAGCTCACCGAACCTCCACCTCCTGGGTTCACGTCATTCTCCTGCCTCAGCCTCCCGAGTAGCTGGGACTACAGGCACCTGCCACCATGCCTGGCTACTTTTGTGTATTTTTTTAGTAGAGACGGGGTTTCACCATGTTAGCCAGGATGGTCTCGATCACCTGACCTTGTGATCCGCCCCCCTCAGCCTCCCAAAGTGCTGGGATTACAGGCGTGAGCCACTGCACCCGGCCTCAAGCTTAAACACTTTTTAGCAATGACCGCGCAATTAAAAAGGTTTGAAGAGACTGTTCCTGTTAATGATCTTAATGTCTTCTGTAAGCTACAGACGTACAGGAATGAATTCAAAGATAAAAGTAAAATCAGGGCTGGCGCAGTGGCTCATGCCTGTAATCCCAGCACTTTGGGAGGCCGAGATGGGTGGATCACCTGAGGTCAGGAGTTTGAGACCAGTCTGGCCAACATGGTGAAACCCTATCTCTACTAAAAATATATATATATATACAAACTTGCCAGGCGTGGTGGTGGGTGCCTGTAATCCCAGCTACTCGGGAGGCTGAGGCACAAGAATTGCTTGTATCCAGGAGACGGAGGTTGCAGTGAGCCAACACAGTGCCACTGTACTCCAGACTCAGTGACAAGAGTGAGAGAGACTCCGTCTCAAAAAAAAAAAAAAAAGTAAAATCAGTACCTTACCAGTTTAAAAAAAAAAAAAAAGACTTTTCAACCCAGAGAATGTCTTGCCAGAAAGATGATTTTACTACTCTGAAAATCTAGTGTCTCTAACAGGCAGGAAATGCCTCATGTTTAGTCAGGGCCAAGAAACGGTTTGGGGCCGGCTTAATTACTGGTCTATCTTTGACCTATTAGGACAGTGTATATGCTAAAGACGTTATGCTTGTTGAAACTTAAAAGGAAAGGCAGGGAAAATTAATGAAATAGAAGAGACCATTTCATTTGTTCAGTACTACTTGAGTCCTGCCTCTCAAAGTATTTCACTTTAATTTCTATCATTGACTAATAAAATGCATAGGATCAAAGTTTTTAAAAATTCAAAACCCATTTTAAAGGAAGAGGACCACCTTTTAAGAAAACAGGCTTATAGCACTTGACCTATTTCAATGTCAAAGCAGCACATCAAGAAATTATTTTTATATTGATAGACACACCTTTTAATAGGACTATGGTGTCCAGGCCTATACACAAGAACACGGTGGCTGGAAGTAAACAGGCTAGTGGCTCCTCCTAAAATTTCTGTTTGGCACTGGACAGGCTAAGAAGCTCTTGAGCATGTCTGTTTTTTCCAACTTTTCTACATCACTGGCCAAAAAACAAAAAAAGCCCACACATACATATACACATACACATAACATGAGTACAGAAATACACAGACAGATGAGACAAGTGAAAGAAAGAAGGGTTGCAGTTGTCTTGCAAGGAATATGGCAGGATACCTGGGATGCTCTCTAATTTCCTTCTGAGCTCTTCATTTTCTTGTTGCAGTGAAATAACCTCCTGCTCCAGCTCTTGGCATCGAGGACAATAGCCTTCCTCTTCCTCCTCCTCCTCCTCCTCTTCTGGCAGTGTAGATGAAGATGGGTGGCCATGGGATTCGGACGTTGCTGGGGAAGTCCAGCCACCTAATGTATGCACAGGAGAGGTTGACAGAGGATCCACGTCGGCCAGGTGGCCATATTCACTGGCTGACGAGGGGTTTGGAGTCGGAAAGCTTCCCGAGAGCAGGTAATTTTGTAGAGAGTCAGTGAAAACCCTCAAAAAGGCAGAAGTTTGTTGTTTCCTTTGCATATACTGCATCTCTATGTCTACATTGTCTGAGGTCTGACTGTGGACCCCTTTCCCAATGTGACAGTGCTCCTGTCTTTCGTTGTAACTTAAGCCTTCCTGCTTTACGCAAGAAATCATGGGCTGAGAATGGTTGGAGTCCAGGAGTTTTCCTCCACAATTTAAGAGGCTAAGAACTCGACTGCACTGCTGGGCAAAGGCATCCAAGATCATTCGACTCTCTGAAACAAATGAAAGGACACATCAGTGACCAACAGCCAATGGCAAAAGATAAATAAAGTCCTCAATTTTCAGCTTAACATTCAAACATGTTAAAAATATGTATTTCTACTGTCTGTCATAAACCAAGATGACACAGTAAATCCACTGTGAATAGAACGCACAGCTTCCTGTTGTTCTGCGACTGCGGGATGCTTGCTGAGTCACACCCAGTCTCTTGCTCTAGGAAAGGGCTGGACTGTGACTTTGGGCACCATATAGAGATTTCCCTCTCTGTGGCATTAACTGGCTGCACAGGTCTGAACTCACACCTTTGGTTTCATTAATATCCTTACTCTAAGGAATCGAGCCAGCCACTGCAGACTCAATTCCTCATTGATAGGAGGGCTTAAAGCAATCATTACTTCTATTTCTGGAGTGCCCTCATGCCCTTGCTATTAATCAGCTGATACAATCCCTGCAGAGAGTACATAGCTCCCAGATGCAAACTGGGGAAGAAAGATAAGTCTTTTTGAAGAGCTCACTAGAAATCTAAGGTAAAACAAAGAGTAGGCCTATGGGCACAGGATGAGCACAAAACTGTATGTGTCTTCTAACATCAGTGTTCGCTATTCCTTCTTTTCATTTATTTGCTAACTTGGACTTCTCGTCAAGGCCAATGTTTAGGCTGATGTGTATCATTTGAAAATCAGTAGTATCACTTCTTAGAACCTCTTCCAGTAGATTGCCAAATATCCTAAAATGGCACGAGGCATGGGTGCCTGTTAGCCCATGTACATGAATTCTAAAGCATATTGTCAACCATTGAAAGCAAAAAGCAAACAAAAGCAATCAACCCACTGTAAAAAGAAAATGTAATTTAATGATATCGAAGGGTCTTGAAAATTTACCCTAAATATAAATGTCACAGGGTAGATTCGCTTCTTTCCTGATTGCCACCTAGAATGGGCTATTATAAATACAGAGAGGGGCACTTTTCAGAGCTGACACAGAAGCATGAGGATGTCTCTTATTTCCTCTCCCCTTTCCCAGAATAATGGCAATAAACAAAATATTCTAGATTGTAGATGCCTATAACTATTGTTTAAGATAAAAATGCAACTAGCACTAGCTCTCTCTGAAAATGTTGACTAGCTGCGTTTTTTTCTGGAGGAAAGAAAACTTTCAGAATAAAAAATGGTGAGATGTTCAAGGGCTGCTATGGGAAAAATAAGCTAGAACAGCTTCAATAAGAAATCCCCTAGAACACACCCAGGATGTAAGACCAAGGAAACCACACTACAGGAGAACTCCATGCAGTGCTCAACGTTCCACTGTGTTCTTTTTTCTTATTATTCTTTCATGAAATAACTAAGATAGTCAGAGGAGAGGGGTCCAAGTGCTCTTTTCCAACTTTTTAATAAGAATATACATGTAAAACAGCCGGGTGCAGTGGCTCACACCTGTAATCTCAGCACTTTGGGAGGCCAAGGTGGGCAGATCACGAGGTGGGAGATCGAGACCATCCTGGCCAACACGGTGAAACCCCGTCTCTACTACGAATACAAAAATTAGCTGGACATGGTGGCGCGCACCTGTAGTCCCAGCTACTCGGGGGGCTGAGGCAGGAGAATCGCTTGAACCCAGAAGACGGAGGTTGCAGTGAGCCACGATGGTGCCGCTGCACTCCAACCTGGCGACAGTGAAGACTCCATCTCAAAAAAAAAAAAAAAAAAAGAATATATATGTAAAGCCCATATAGCACAGTGTTTGGCACATAGGAAGCATCCCTTACATCTCCCAAATCCTGAATCCCGCTGAAAAACTGCAAGTCAGAACAGAGACCAGATCTCTTCTACTCAGTAGAGGATCATAAACTGCACTGGAGTGTCAGAGGCCAGCACAACACCTTGAGAAATAGTTACTGAACACACAGCAGGTACTCCTGTACATACATAAGAGCATCTTAGTTTATAGCATTTTCAGATTTACTTGACTGAGGTAGGGGTAGCAAGTCCACCCTAGGCTGGTTGAGAGTCCACAGGACTATTTTCTTCTTAGAATAGTACTTTCTTACTCTTAGGAGCAGTATTACCCTCAGACCTTGGCAGCAGGACCGCCATCTGACCCTCCTTCTCCAGCCAATCCTGTCCACATGGCCAAGTACCCCAAGATCCAAGAATTCCCCACTCAAACTGCTTTTAGGATCTATGCTGCCATCTTCTCTGAGCCATCATTCCAAAGACAGAGACCATGGTGTCAGATCCTGGAAGTGTGGACTGGGACCTCCACATATGTGTATGTGAGGTCCCTCCTAGTGGAAGATAAAGCTAGGAGTGGAGAGAGAAAGACATGGGTTGGCTGTAAATTCCAAACCTGGTTGCTGTGAAGGTGTATTTGTCAAGGTAGGTGGACAGAACATATTTTGTTAAACAATTTGTTAGCTTGATTTATACTTTGTAATTATCTGATATATGCTCTGTGAGGCACTATTTGTACTCTTATCCGGAGTCTCACAAAAATATTTGGGTGCCATTTATTTACAATGGCCAAAACCAAATAATAAGAAAGCCAACAGCTGAACTATACAAGTATGAGGTTTAAGATGCTACACTCATTTTTTTACTTCCTGGTTTCTGTTCTTTTATTAGTAAAATCAAAGGATGATATTGATTGGGAATTTTCAATTCTAGCACAACAGCAGTTTTCATTCATTTTAATCCTATAATCCCATTCTAGACCTGAAGTTGTATTTACTGTTTGCATTTTAATCAGCATAGTCCCAACTGATTTCCCCTATACACCTTTAACATAACCTTGATGAAAGGGACAAAATATGAAAGTCTAAAACAGAACTGGCTAGTAAGAACTGCTTGAATGTATTTGTTCAGTGTCCTACAACACACTCAGTAGTTTTAATCATATTGATAAATCACATTAGAGTATAGATTTTAAGGGAAAAAAATCCGACTTAGGGACAAGCATGATTTGTTTTCTTAATTGAAGGATAAACTTGTAACATGCTGAGAAAAAATCATTATGTAATATACTACATTATGAAGATAATCTATTAAAGTGCACTCAGAATATGAGAGAACAGTTACAATCATAAAGTAGTTCTGCCTGCAGTTTTTTAAATGCTTCATTCTGAATTCGCTTTCAGAAATGGTATGTACAAAAATGGCTATTGTCACCCTTAGAGTAGAATTTTTTCTCTTTTCATTACCTTGAATTATTTGAATATTATTTTAACATTGATACATGGAAGAGTGTGATGAAAAATATTACCATTACATTCGGTGGAAAACAGCAAATCTTTCCACTTAATACACATTGCATGCAGCAATAGTTTAGCCTTCTAGACAGAATATAATTATAAATCCAAGTACTGTGTGATGCCCATTATCACTAAGAAATGAAGTTCTGTTTTCATACAAACACAATTGAATGGCTACTGATCTATGATTCTTAATTCAGCAAACTGTGAACACGTATTATGATTTAACTTTTTTTTGTTTGTTTGTTTTGTTAAGTCATAGAATGCTCCACTCAAGTGATGGCAGGGAAAAAGAAAGTCAACAGTTTACAGAACGGCTACTTTATCCCTAACTTCCCTAAAATTAAACACCATAAAATGTTAATAAATCACAATCACAAAGCCCTCTAAAATGCCCACTTCTCTCTAATTTATTTTGCTTTATTGTGCAGCCTACTGGGAGATAATATCATGCTGCAAATTGTGCCTTGTCCGATTCCAAAATCTGAACCCATGATTATTTTTTTAATTAAAAAATTCATTTTGGGAAATTCGTCTGAATTTAAGAGGTTTAATCCATCCTATATCTGATAAGTGAATAAGAAGAGGGATGGGAAGTAGGCAATCAAATAGTCTCCCTACTTTACCGCCCCTCTTTGTAAGTAAAGCCTTGAATGGAATTTGCCCATCACAGCAGATCCCCAAGAGAATTCTGTTTCTATGAAGGAGATCACAGTAGTCAAGATTAGTGGTAACCTTTTGATTTTAGCCCAGCGAAGGGTGAAATATATTAACATTAAAAATGCAGAAGCAGAAATTTTTTTTAGTGACCTACTATCATGTATTCATGTTATATCTACCCAAGGATTTCTAACTAGTTCAAAATAGATGATTTCCTTAAAACATTAATTTAACTTATTTTTAAGAGAGGACTTCATGGCATAGAAAATAGAAGTTAGAAAATGAAAGCATCTTTGGAAGCACCACCTTGTCTTAAATCAATGAACTATGTCTTTTTTAAAAAATGCCATCCAATTTTTTTCATAATGGCAAACATCAACACAGCAAAACAGGATGCAATTTTTCTAAATAAATAAATCAATGATGTGTCAAAAATTAACAGATGAGTTAATATACTCGGTGCTATCAAAACCAGATGGTGCTTCCTAATATTCATCCTGCTCAGTCAATCCCTGAATATTTTCTGGACCATCGGTATATAAAATAGGATGCTGCTATTTGTGATGGCAAACAAAAGCAATCATGCCTGCCAAGCACATACTATAACAGGCAGCATTTCAGCTCTGCTAGACAGAAAGTAATTAGAATGCTTTTAATGTCCAAAAGAATGATGCTGATAGGCTGCCACAGATGTGTAGATTTATGAATATTTATATGGTGGTTTATAGCTGACACTTTTATCAGTTGAAGAAGATAAAATATCTGCCTGACTCAAAAGCTTGACAGTCAGGTTAATAAAATCTCATTAAAGAGAATGACCTATGCAATTATATAGGATTTATTGTAATTCATTTTTGATTGTACTCTGCTTAAAGATGCAATTTCCCATTTCCTGATGCCAAATTTAGGCTGCATATCAAGATCTACGTGGGTTTTAACTCTAAGCCTCCCACAGAGGAAAAATATGCTTTTAAAACCATGGTGTATTACCCCTTTTAAGGAAAATTATACTCTTCATGAGATTTTATAAGAATGTTGAAAAAATCTATTTTTAATCACATATTTCTCTTCTTAGTTATAGCCCTTAATGGCAAATAAGATTCACTTCAACCCTTTCATCTTTTCACTGCATTTACTCTGGACACTCAGTTATGTCTCTTCTTCTGTCCTTGACTCATTTCGTAACATGAATGTTTTGACTATTTTCAGTTTACTAGGTAGCCTGAGACACTGCAATTACACTTCTGCGAGGGTGCAACAGGCAAAGCGCCACTCCCACCCCCCACCCCACCCAGTATGCTTAAATGGCCACGGGTCTGTGCACACATGCTTATTGGTTCAAAGTGGAACGACTAGTTTCTCAAAGAACCAATCAGCTCCTCAGGTGGCTGTTCTCTGATGGCCACTCACATCACTGTGCCTGTTAAGAGATGGCTTTGTCCATCAGAGATTAATATTATGACCACAATTCATGATGTCTAGTTCTATGGCTTTCTTCCCCCCAGACTATTTTCCTCACTGCATGGAAGAAGCCTACCATCCAATTCCCATCTTTCCAACAAGCACGAGGGATCCAGCCCTTGGTGCTATCAAGCTTACCCCTCTCTATGACCTCCCTGAAAAACAACAAAAGCAACCGTGAGAATAAAAGGAAATATGGAGAAATTCGAAGGGCATCAAAAAAGCCCCTCTTCACTCCTTTAGATTTAGTGATGTTATAATTTCCATCTGGGAACAGAGACAAAATAAACTAAACAGGACATTAGAAGGAACACTGAAAAAGAACATTTAGAACAAGGTGAGAAAAGGAAGGAAAAAAAAACCCACATGAATGAAGGACAGCAAGGAAACTGCCAGGGTAGAAGTAACCAAGGAAAGAACAGCAAGTGACTGGTGCAGAAAAAAAGAAGCAATACAGGAAATATATAGCCGGCTAAAACTATGGATGAAAATGGAAATGAGAAGGGGGTAAATTTACAGTGTATAACAGGAAGTAAAACATGGAAAGACAGTCAACAAAGGCTGGAAGGAGAAGCAAGAGGAGATCAAAGACTGACCCGGGCAGATAAAGAAGGGAAAACCTCAATGAAAATGATGGAACTGAGGCTACGCAAAAGAGTAAAATCAAAACACAGAAAATGGGAAAAGGACCCAAATTGCTGGCAAACAACATAAAAATACAGGATGATAAAACTGAGCCTAGAAATAAACATATGCCTGAACAAGAAGTAGTTTAGGAGAAAATAAGATCCCAAACCAGAAAGAAAGAAAATGAACCTCCTTAAGAAGGGGGGAAAAAGAAAAAAAGTAAGGAGGAAAATCAAGTGAGCCAACTGCCTAACAAAGAATATAAAAACACAATGGAATATTGGGGCAAGAGCAACTGAAAAAAAAACATACCCCACAAACAATAAGGAAGTCCACCTAAGAACCCCACTGAAAGCAATCAAACATCTTCAAATCAGTGAGAGATGCGACAGATCAAGTCTTCACTATAACCTGTAATTAGGTTTTCTTTTCCAAAACCAATCCTTCATGTGTCAAAATATTGACAAACAACAGAATTATTACTGGAGGCATCTATAACTCATTTAGACACGACACTCTTCTATTTTCCACAGGGGAAAAAAATAAGTCTCAAGATTCACTGACATGCAGGATTTGGGGGGCTTCAAAGTGCCGTAAAAGGCCTTGGCAGGAACTTTTAGTTCTAATGAGTGGATAAACGTGGCTGCACCCACTGGGAGCTGGTGGAGAGGTCCCTTGGGCGCAGGCCTCAGGCTGTGGCCTCGCAACCAGCCCATCTCGCTCCCTGCAGGCAGGCAGTGGGCTGCTTTGCCCCGGCAGCGCCCGCAGACTCGAGATAAAGGAGAGGAGTCGCGGACCCCAGAGTGGGTGCCTCCCACGAGGCGTTTCTGTAAGGCTCGGGCCGAGATGCTCGGGAGGGGCAGGACCCCGCGGCGCGGCAGCGTCCCACGGACGGGGACGAGGGGATGGGGGGGACGACGACGTGGGCGGTGGGAGCAGAGTGCCTGCGACTCCCGAGGCAGGAAGGAGAGGCGGGATGGTTCCCCGCGCCCGAAATCCACGGCGTGGCGGACGCGGAGGAGTCCCGAGTCTCACAACCAAGGGGTGGGAGGGAAAAGGGACAGAGCGAGACAGAGCGCCCCCGAGAAACACAGGCGCACAGAAAAAGAAGGAAAAACGGAACTGAGAGCCAGCCAGCATGGACTGCGACAGCGTGAGAGTGCATCAAAGAGGTGGCGAAGAAAGCACTAGAAGGCAAAGGAGAAGTGGAGAGAAGAAACAAATGGAGGAAGAAGGAGAAAGGGGAAAAGGAGACGGAAAAAGTGAAGTAGTACGAGGGCGTCCCAGCGGGGCGGCCCGAGAAGCTCCAGCTTCTTCCCGAGCGGCCGCCGCTATCCCCCGGGGCGTCTGGCCCCACTCCGGCCCACGCCCGAGCGATCCCGGCCGCCGACCGCCACAGCCGTGCTTCCCGGCGCGGGATCCAAGCCGCGGAGCCACCTGTTAGGCGCGCGCCGTCGGAAGCCCAGGCGCGGCGGCGCTGGAGAATCCTCTCGAAATTTCCGGGCGCGCGGGGAGGCCCCAGGGTGCGCCCCGACGTCCCGACTCGGCCCAGCACGGGAGAGTGTCGGCGGCCCCCTGCTTCTCTTTCCCGGGTCCCCTCCCGCTGCCCCCGGCCGTGGCGGGAAGGAAAGTTGTGCGGAGAGTTGGTACCTGCGCTGAGCTCCAGGCTGGCGCTGTCGCTACCCGTGCCGCCGGTGCCGGCGGCCGCCGCCGCGCCTGGACCATACCTGACGACAGCGGCGAACGAAGACGACGAGGAGGCGGCGGGGGACGCGGGCGGCGGCTGCGCCGGAGTCCTCAAATGGCCCTGGGATGTGGCGGGCGTGCAGGACGGCGACGACGACGAAGCGGCGGCGGCGGCCCGGCCGGGCCCGGGGGTGTAGGAGCTCTGCGCCTGGAACTGCTGCGGCGGCGGCTCGCTGCTGCTGATGGAGACGGCGGCGTGCGGCGCGAAGGGCGGCGGGGGCGCCCGCACGTGCGGCAGCTCCACCAGGGTGGGTCGCTCGTAGCGCTTGGCCAGCGCCGGTCTCTTGCTGGGGAACGTCTTGAGGACGCTGTAGGGGCTGCGCTGCTTGTAGATTTTGGGGACGCTGGGCCCCTCCTCTGCCGGCTGCATCTCTTCCTCCATCCGGCGCCTCAGGGCCGGTCCCTCGGAGCACGTCCCCTCCCCGCCGGGCGCCGGGCTCCGAGGGTGCCTCCGCCGCCTGCCCGCCGGCTCTGCCCTGGTGCGCGCGTGTGGGAGGGTGTGTGTCTGTGCCGTGGCCGCCGCCGCCGCCGCCGCCTGTCGCTGAGGCTGGCATCGCCGAGCCCCCGCGCGGGGGGCTGCCGCCCGAGCTCCTGATTGACAGGCCGCCTCGCCAATGCCTGGAGGGAGAAAGGAGGTAAAGAGCAAGTGTTTAGGGTAATATCTGCTAATGATAATGGGGGCGGGGCGGGGCCTGGCGCCGCAGCCGCCCGCGGGGTCTGCCTGGCGGCTCCGCGCCTCCGACGGGGAAGGGGGGGAAGGGGGAAAGCGAGGACCTGGAGGACGCCCGGGAACTGGTGAAGAAGGTGGGGATCCGGGATCTGGCTACGGCGAGACTTTAGAGACCCAGATGTGGACTCGAGGCTTCTGCGGCTGCGGGCGGGGTCCGGCTTCCGAAACGAGCTCGTGGCGCCCCCTGCATGACCCCAAACTCTCGGGGTTGCACAGAGGAGGGGCTAGTCGTTGGGGCGGGGTCGTCAGAGTACGTGTGTGTTACAGCAAGTTCTTCTACCAATCGGGAATTGCTCTCCGATCCTTCTGAAAAGAACCTCTTGAAGATCTTGTCCCGGGTGGTCGCGCGGTGTTTACGGGGCTTTGGGGTCCTGCTTTCCCCGAGCCTCGCGGCCTCTGAGCTCATGCGGAACATAAAAGCTCGCAAGGCGTAGAACTTTTTCACGTTTTCATTTGTTTCCCGTAGGGGCCCCGAGAACGTGCATGACACCATCATTTCCCCCCCATTATAAAGATGAGAAAACCGAGGCTCTGAGAGGTTGAACGGAATTGCCCAAAGTCAGACACTCGGCAGTGTGCGGCTGTGTTGCACTGATGCATCCGGGTTATTTGAAGTCAACTCCTCACTTCCCATAGCCAGTATCCTCTGTGCAGTTGAGTGGGGAAATGACCTGATACCTCCCTTTGAGGTGATGATTACTTTCAACAGTGTCATTTTTAATATATGTATATGTACTTGCAAGCCCAGGGAAACACGAGAACTCACTCCTTGCATTGTCTTACTCACTGCAACTGGCGCCATCCGGCGAGGGTCTGGAGGGTGCCCAATTTCAGTAGCCGTTTGAATGAGAGATCTCAGTGGTTGGGAGGAAGATCCTCCATGGGGTGCAGATGTCCTGGTCTCTCCCAGCCACTTTTTGGGGCAGAGGGTCCATTGCGCCCTATCTCAAATCACTCCTCTTCTAGGCCAACCAGCATACCCTGCCCCAGGTTTGCTTTTCAGCCTTCCTTTTTCGTTCTCCAGGTCAGAGTTCTGGATGCTCCTTGATGTAGGACCCTCATCTCGGCACTCTGAAGTTTGTTTCCTTTTCAGAGCCTTCCTTTTATTCTTAAGAAGGTGACCCATTTTCTTCTGGGGGTTCACATCTTTTGGCCTCTCCTTCCCTGGTCTCCTTCCCTTTGGAAGCTTTTTCTCTCTGCCTTGCTGGTTCAGCTTCTGTATTATTCCACCCTAGATTGTCTCCCTCTCTCCTGCAGCTTCCTCAGATGGTGCTGTGTCCCCCCCCAATCCATTTATTAGAGATGAAATAAATAATGCCATAAATATAAGTATTTGGGAGTCCAGGAACTGTCAGGGCTGATTAGGGCATAGAGGACATTTTCTTTCTCATTATGCAAAAGCATTTCATGGGGAAATAAAAGAGGTTTCATTGTAACTCATGCATGTCATATTTCAAGGAATTCAAGATATTAATCATATTTAACATTATTTGCAATGTTTCTCCCTGGCTTCTGAAAACTGCTAAATGAGGACACGTGGATCACTAGGAAAAGGAGACAAGCATGAGAGGGACAGTTAAGAAATAATGAAATGCTGGTGAAAGACAGAGAAAGAGAATGAGATGCCAGGGAGATGTTTCTTAGGCTCGTAAGTGAGAAATGGGGGAGCTACTTCTGAGACGTGAGACAGCTGAATTGAATGATATACTGGAGGAAATAAATGATAACAAACCTCCCCACACTTTCCTTTCTATAAAGCAGTTCTGAATTTTGCATTGAAATGTTTTCCTCCCACTTTACTCCCAGATAATTTGCCAATAAGTCCTGGCTTTTGAAAAGAAATTGGGGTGGTGGCAGTGTGGGGAGTTAAGAGGAGAGAAATCTTTTAGTTCTTCTGAAGAAGTAATTTCCTGTACCTGGGGGCTTCCTCTTCTATGTAGTTTTAAATGTATGTCCTCCTCACCACTTAAACACCTTAAGAGACTGGGAACAATACTTCTATTGTATATTTTCTATTGAAAAGGACATGCTGTCCTTTACATCAAAAAGTGATCATTTCTATAAAACTGAAATAATCAAATTAGTCATTTAGCTTTTGAAAGTGGGGGGAGGGGGGAGGGGAAGGTGCCCAGAGGAAAAATATTTAAAAGTTTTAAATGATCAGCTTTCAGATTTTCATGTGGGCAGTCACCTATGTCTGCGTCCTGAGTTCATAGAAAAATGAAGTACTTAAGAATCACCCTTTTAAAAATAAAATGAGCATTTACTCTAAGTGTGGAGTTGAAGGCAATTTTAAAATTATAACTGACCACTAACCCCTGCCTGAGATTGTATTTAACTGAGTATTGTACATAGATGTAATGTATTTAAGTGTTCATAAAATTACTGGTAGCACTCTGTGAGCATCTTGCTCTAAATTGTGGCCTAAATCATCAGATAGTGACTTTGCTGATATCTTCTCTTGGGGGTCTCATAGGAGCTGATAGAATAGTAATTATACCCATGCTTTAAATCTTTTTAGATATTTACTCTTATCTCAAAAAAAAAAAGAGAGAGAGAGTGAGAGTGAACTTTCAAAAGCCAAGTGGCTATTTATGGACAGGGTGATTTTTTGATTGGCAGCATGTCAATTCCTTGAGCCATCCAGAATATAGCTTTTAAATAATAGCTCAGCCATGGGAAGTGCTTTTTATTGCACCAATTTCAATGATATTTAATGAGCTTCTGATTGACTGTTTGATCTCCCAATGTTTTGTGCTACTTTTAATTCATTTCGTATAATAGAAAAAAAAGTAATTGGAATAAAATTTTGTGACAAGATAATGACCTTCCACTTTGAAATTAAATGTCTGATTAGCTTCAACATTTTAATGCCAAGATGATATTGCAGCAGGAACAGGAGTATGCATACTATCATTTGGTACAAAATGACTGAGGAATACTCCTTTGCTTTTCCCATTGCATAGCAAAAAAGTGTGGTGGCCATATAATCGTAGGTACATAGGACTAGAAGGGACCTATGCAGTCTTTTATTCTTGTGACTAAGCCTCTGCCCATAGTTTTCGATGGCCCTGGCAAGTGGTTGTGCAAACCATGTTTAAATGCCTCCACTGATGGGGATCTTGCTACCTTCAGGGACTTTATTCCCCCAGGTATTTATTCCACAAATATTTATTGAGTGTCTACCATGTGCTAGGTACCTTTCTAAGCACTGGGGGATATAATGTTACCCAGATCACAAGGTCCTACTATTATGGATTTGGGGGGAGCAGGTAAACAAATAAACCAGTAACTAACTGAAAAATATTATTTCAAATAGAAATAACTATGATGAGGGACAGGCACAGTGGTTCATGCTGGTAATCTCAGCACTTTGGGAGGCTGAATGGGGAGGATCACTTGAGCCCAGGAGTTTGAGACCAGCCTGAGCAACATAGTGAGAGCCCGTCTCTACAAAAAAATAATAATAACTGAGCATGGTGTTGTGCATCTGTGCTTCTAGCTTCTTGGGAGGCTAAGACAGGAGGATCACTTGAGCCCAGGAGTCCAAGGCTGTAGTGAACTGTGACTGTGCCATTGTACTCCAACCTGGAGGACAGAGCCAGGCCCGTCTCTAAACAAACTATGATGAAAAACCAGGGTGGGAGACTGGGCACAGTGGCTCATGCCTGTAATCCCAGCACTTTGGAAGGCCAAGGTGGGAGAATTCCTTGCATCCAGGAGTTTGAGACCAGCCTGGGCAGCATAGTCACACCCTATCTGTACAGAAAATAAAAAATTAGCCAGGTATGGTGGCTAATAGCACCTGTAGTCTCAGCTCCTCAGGAGGCTGAGGCCGGAAGATCACTTGAGCCTAGGAGGTTGAGGCTGCAGTGAGCCAAGATCGTGCCACTGCACTCAGCCTGAGCAACAGAGTGAGACCCTTTCTCAAAAAAAAAAAAAAAAAAAAAAAATAGGGTGAGGCTGTTACTTTTGATAGAATGTGACTGAGAGGATCTCTCTGAGGTGGAACAATAGAGCTGAGAGTTCACTCATGAGAAAAAGCCACCCATGAGAAGAGCAGTCCAGGCTAAGGGACAATAGGTGCAAGAGCCATAAGATGGGAACAAGCTTGATGTTCTCAGGGATCTGAAAGAGGGGAAGCCATGGGAATTGCCCTGGCAAGGGGCAGAGCAAGGAGGAGAGGAGAGAGGCGGGCTGGGCCCAGGCTGTGCAGGTCCTTGTACATCACGGGACACTTGGGGGATTTATTCTAAAGGCAGCGGGAAGTCTTGGAGGTAGTTACACAGAGGTAACAACATGACCAGATTCATGTTCTTAAAAAATGATGTTTTCAGAAAAGGTAAAATCATGACTCTCATACGGACATAAAAATGAGCACGTGTTAAAGATTGTATTAAACATAATTATTCAGGGCCCTTACAGTGTTCAAAGGGAAGCACAGATTGGTATGGAATAAAGGAATGTTGAATTGAATGTGTAAATGGTTTTTCCATGGAGGCATGCAGGTGGAGGAAAGGGAACCTATACCAGATGGGACAGTTTGCATGTCTGTCAGTTGCCTAAACTTGCAGAGTTTAGAACTTGTAAAAATAGTTCAAAGACAATGAAAGAGTAGAATCAGATAACTGGGAAGGGTGTGTTGCTTGTAGGCAGTGCAGTTTTCCAATGAAACACAATTTATTTTCTACAGTGCTTTCTTTAAAACAACTTTCTATTTTGAAGTAAGTACAGATTCACAGGAAGTTGCAGAGAGGTCCCAGGTACCCTTCATCTGTATCCTCCGTTGGGTACATCTTATGTCACTAGAGTTATGTGAATGGAATCATGCAATTATGTGATCCTTTGAAATTTTTCACTTAATTGAATGCCCTTGAGATCCACCTGTGTTGTTGTGTGCATCGGTAGTTTGTTCCTTTTAATTACTGAGTAGATTCCATGGTATGGATGTACCACAGGCTCTTTAACCATTCACCTATTGGAAGACATTTTGGTTGCTTTCAGTGTTGAACTGTTAACAACTCTTGCTGCTCTGAACAAACACAGGTTTTTATGTGGACATGAGTTTTATTTTTGGGGGAATAAATGTCTGGGAGTGGATTGCTGGGTCATTTCATAGTATTTTAAAAGATTCATTCTGCTTTGTGGACAATGAACTTTAGAGGATCAGATTGGCAGCAGGGAGACAATTTATTTTCAAAACAGCGGCTGAGAGATCCTTTTAAAATATAATCATGGGCCGGGCGTGGTGGCTCATGCCTGTAATCCCAGCACTTTGGGAGGCCGAGGCGGGCAGATCACGAGGTCAGGAGTTCAAGACCAGCCTGGCCAATATGGTGAAACCCCATCTCTACTAAAAATACAAAAATTAGCCGGGTGTGGTGGCACGCACCTGTGGTCCCAGCTGCTCAGCAGGCTGAGGCAGAAGAATCACTGGAACCCGGGAGGCGGAGCTTGCAGTGAGCCGAGATCACACCATTGCACTCCAGTCTGGGTGACAGAGCGAGATTCCGTCTCAAAAATATATATATATATGTGTGTGTGTGTGTGTGTGTGTGTGTAAAATGTAGTCTCCACTCTGCCTTTTCTTGTCTTCCTCCTTAGAGTAAAATGCAGTCCTTAAAACTGACAGCTTAAGGCCTCTCATGATCTGTCACTACCCCTTGCCTCTGGGACCTCATTTCTTGTACTCCTGTTAAGGTGGTGGGAGTGGTTGGGTCCTTGCTCCCAGAGCTCCCAAGATGGTGGCAGGCCATTTCCAAGATGGTAGCAAGCCTTGGATTCTCTGACCTGGGGTTCTTGGCCTCATGGATTCCAAGGAATGGAATCTTGGGCCATGTGGTGAGTGTTATAGCTCTATTAGAAGCCGTGGGTCACGGAATAGAACTGTGGAACCCAGTGACTAGCGTTCAGCTCGATTAGGACGAACCTGGGCACTTAGCCATGCAGGAACAATGGCAAGCCTTTAGTCCGATCGGGAGTGGCAATGGGCGCCTTGCTGGATCAGGAGCACAGTAGACACCCTGCCAGATCCAGAGGGATGGAAGTCAGTGGCAGGTCTGCGACGGCGGCAAACAGCAGTGGTGGACGGCAAGCGAAAGCTCAGCTCGAGCTGTAACAAACACGGACCAGAAGAGAGTGCGGTTGCAAGATTTAATAGAGTGAAAACAGAGCCCCCGTACAAAGGGAGGGGACCCAAAGAGGGTAGCCATTGCCAGCTCGAATGCCTGGGTTTATATCCTGATAGTTGTCCCTCCAGCTGTGCTCTCAGGCAATAGATGATTGGCTATTTCTTTACCTCCTGTTTTTGCCTAATTAGCATTTTAGTGAGCTCTCTTTACTATCTGATTGGTCGGGTGCGAGCTAAGTTGCAAGCCCCATGTTTAAAGGTGGAAGTGGTCACCTTCCCAGCTAGGCTTAGGGATTCTTAGTTGGCCTAGGAAATCCAGCTAGTCTTGTCTCTCACTCCTTCCCTCCTCACTCCTCTCCAGCCCTACTGGTCTTGAACAGGCTAAAAATGTCCTGTCTCATGCAGGATTCTTGCTGTCAGTACTCCTTCTTCTTGAAATACTGTTTCCCCAGATACCTGTATAGCTCTCGCCCTCATCTCCTTTGGGTCTTTGCTCTTGTATCCCTTTCTCAGTGAGGCCTGCATTGATCACCTATTTACAGCTGACTTACCTGCCCCTCCCTGCCCCCCCCCCATATCCTTTCCTGTCTGGCACCTATCACCATCTGTCATGCTGTATATTTACTTGTTTATTATTTGCTTCCATTGACTAGAATGCAAACTCCCTCAGGGCAGAGATTTTATCTATTTTGTTCTCTACGGAGTCCACAGCATCTAAAATAATGCTTAGCACATAAAAGAGGCTCAATAAATATTTGCTGACTGAGTGACATGATGAAGCCCTGGCAGCAGTCTAAATGAGAGCCAAGACTGCTTGGACCAGTGTAGCGGCAGTGACGATGGAAGGAAGTGGGCAGATCCGGAATGCATTTAAGAAGCAACCTGTTCTGCTTTATATAGCTCTCAACAGTGGAAATTTTTTCCTTGTGTTGAACACAAATTTACGTCTTTGCTTCTCAGAACTGTTGGCCCTTGCGGCTATTCAGAGGAAGCTTAATCCCCTCCATCCTCTCTTTGGAATGAAATCTACAACAGTTTTATCTTTCCTTCTGGGTTGGGAAAAACTCTAACTGCATTTTTCCTCTGCTGTCACACCACAACACTCATCAACATAGAAGACTTCTGTGACCAAACATGGGGGTTTTCTCCACCACCAAGCAGTGGACACCAGCTGGTGCCACTTCAGTTCTGACACCATCTACCTGGAGATAGCATCAGATCACACAGGATGAAGGCTCAGTCCCCAAGACTGCCCCCTCCACAGACACCAGTCGCAAGTCCGGGCCTCCGGAACTTCAGACCTACTGGCTTCACGTTGGGGTTCCTATGACCCCCTCTTTGGGTTCAATTAATTTGCTGGAGCAGCTCACAGAACTCAGGGGAACAGTTACTTACCTTTGCCAGTTTACTATAAAGGATATTCCAAAAGGTATAGATGAAGAAACGTGTAGGGTGAGATATAAGGGAAAAGGCTCAGGGCTTCCATGCCCTGCCTGGGCATGCCACCCTCCAGGAACCTCCACGTGCTCAGCTATCCAGAAGACTTTGGAACCCAGTTCCTTTTGGGTTTTTATAGAAGCTTCATGATGTCAGCATTCCTTCTCCCAGTGTATAGAGTGGGGCCCTCTCTGGCAAGGGTATTAAGACCCACAGTCCTGCTTCTCAGAATAGGAGATTTTAAAGAAAAAAAAAAAAAAAAAAAGACCCACAGTCAGAAAGCTGGGGGGAAGATTAAAGTTCAGCCTTGGGGCAGGTGAGAGGAGGGCGGGGCAGAGTTTGCGTTTCCTCAGGCTTGCACCTGAGGCCTAACATACTCAACATTGTAACAAAAGATTGTAACAAGGGCTATGAGAGTTGTGAGCCAGGAACAGTGGATGAAAACCAATATATATCGTAACACTACACCTTTCTATGATGGTTTCTAAGACGTTTTTGGAATCCTTTTAAAGAGTAGAAGAGGACAGTCATCTTTGATCTAATTACTATTTTTTTTTCACTAATAGAATCCTAGAATCATTAAGACTCTTTTAGTAGCAAGTGACAGAAATCCACTCAAATGGACTTAAGCAAATATGTTTATAGCTTGAATAATGCAGAGATATATCTGCAGGCATGGGTGCTCACATGGTGTTATTAGTAATCTACCCCTGTCCATTCTTGCCTCCAGTTTTCTTTGTGTTGATTCATTCTCTGGCAGGTCTTTCCTTTACAGTGTCTATCTGGCCACCAGCAGTTGTCAACTGTGTGCAAGAGATTATCTCTTTCCCATCAGCTCCAGAATTGACTATTGGCTAATTGGGTCTTGATAATGGATTAGTTTATTTGTCCATTGACCCTTCCAATATTATGACGTTGTGGCTATTTCCCTTCAGAGAACTGAAGAAATTTCCCCAAAGTCACCAAGCAAATCATTGAAGAAGTTAGCCCAATATTCTTCTCTTTATCAGTGTAGCAAATGTACCTTGTCAAGTTTCATAAATTTAACCTTTTATTCTCTATTCTTCACTTTCTTCCAACTCCTAAAGAAACATTCCTCCCAAAGAGCTG
Organism: Pan troglodytes; assembly: GCF_028858775.2. Lineage (NCBI taxonomy): Eukaryota > Metazoa > Chordata > Mammalia > Primates > Hominidae > Pan > Pan troglodytes. The sequence continues at coordinate 42,483,662 of NC_072401.2, forward strand.
AAAGCACCATGGACATAAGTATGAGCTTAAGATATTTAATTTTTTTTTATTTCATTATTATTATTATTATTGGAGACAGGGTCTCGCTCTGTCACCCAGGCTGGAGTGCAGTGGTGCAAACCTGGCTCACTGAAGCCTTGACCTCCTGGGCTCAGGCAGTCCTCCTGCTTCAGCCTTACATATAGCTGGGATCACAGGTTTCAGCCACCATGCTCAGCTTTTTTTCTTGTTTGTTTGTTTGTTTGTTTTTGGAGAGAGAGGGTCTCACTTCATTGCCCAGCGTGGTCTTGAACTCCTGGGCTCAAGTGATCTTCCTGCTTTGGCCTCCCAAAGTGCTGGAATTACAGGCATGAGCCACTGCACCCAGCCACTTGAGATATTTAAGAGAATAAAATTGGATACTAAAGCCAGGAAGAAAAAAGGAGAAAAGAGTTAGGAAGAGAAAGTTGAGAATATACGACAACAGCAAGTCAAACTGTTGGGGATTTAATTTCTAAGAAGAGTTTGCAGTCTTTTCCAGCAAGATCCATTTCCATCCTGGCCACTCTTAACTTTCTCTGGGTACTGTGCTACGACAGGAAATGATCAGTTCATAATGGTTATTGGTGTTTAAGTCAAGGTTTTATTCCATACCATCACAGGAGGGCCACTTCCACAGAGAAGCTTTTGAAATGAGCCACTGAAATATAATCTTAAATATTGGCAACTTGCAGTTTTGTAACGTCACACATTATACACTTTATTAGAATTTTTATAAATTAATGCATGCCATTTGCCCCCAGCCAAGAAAGCAGCTGGATTTGTCTGATGTTCTGGTTGTCTGGAGTATTTCATGGTTTACTAACAAAGCTTCTGTAAGCACTAGTTTTTGGAAACCAATAGAAATATGATTTCGCTTCTAAAATTGTGATAAGTGTCTAACTGACTTATATAAGAAATGTCCAGGCAGCTGGACTTTTTGGATCTGTTTTCTAGGCTAGGAAAGAACAAGGACTTTTATTTTTTTTTAACCTCTTCTTTGGTCTCCAAAAAGTAGCTGGTAACAGACTTTATATATTGCGTGAAGACCAACAGTGATCCTTTAACTTTTGTTTTCAGGTAATTCAAACTTGTGGGTCTTTCTCCCCACCACTCCAGCATCAAAAGTGAATGACTGCAAAGTCAGATTTTTCTTTTCCATAAGAGAAAAGAAAAGGCTGCCATATCACAAACGGAATGGCTTACCCAGAAATTTATTGCCTCAGAGTTCTAGAGGCTACAAATCCAAGATCCAACCAAGATTCAACCAAATGGTGTCAGCAGGATTGGTTCCTTCTGAGGGCCATGAGAAGGAATCCATTCCATGACTCTTTCTTACCCTCTGGTGTTGGTTGGCTAGCAATCTCTGGTGTTCCTCAGTTTGTAGAAATACCACTTCAATCTCCATCTTCATCTTCCATGACATTCTCCCTACGTCCCTGTCTCTGTTCAAATTTCTGTTGTTTCAGCCACCCAGTTTGTGGTACTTCTTTTTTTTTTTTAGATGGAGTTTCACTCTTGCTGCCGAGGCTGGAGTGCAGTGGCATGATCTTATCTCACTGCAACCTCCACCTCCTGGGTTCAAGTGATTCTTCTGCCTCAGCCTCCCGAGTAGCTGGGATTACAAGTGCCCGCCACCACTCCTGGCTAATTTTTGTATTTTTAGTAGAGATGGGGTTTCACCATGTTGGCCTGGCTGGCCTCGAACTCCTGACTTTAGGTGATCCACCTGCCTCGGCCTCCCAAAGTGCTAGGATTATAGGACTTTGGACATGAGCCACCATGCCCAGCGTGGTACTTATTGCAGCATTAGCAAACTAATACATATACATGGTACTTATTGCAGCATTAGCAAACTAATGCATATACGTGGTACTTATTACGGCATTAGCAAGCTAATACATATGCCATATATGTAGGTGTATGGTATATATACATATATGATAATCATGTACCATATGTAGATTATATGATAATCTCTGTCTATCAGAATGAGTTATGCCAAAAAGGTCAAGTATTTGATTTTTTTGCAAGTCTATCAGAACTTGTATGATTTCATACATATTGACAGAAGACTTAAATATACACAACAGATATGTACACTTGGGCATGAACAGTGAGTTCTTAGGAGGCCACAGAACAAAGGGCCAATGTGTGGCTATTAAGAACAGGGTCTGCACTTTGGGAGGCTGAGGTGGGCAGATTGCTTGAGCTCAGGAGCTCAGCTAGCCTGGGCAACATGGCAAAACACTGCCTCTACAAAAAGTAAAAAAAGTTAGCTGGGCATGGTGACATGCACCTTGGTCCTGGCTACTCGCAGACTGAGATGGGAGGATCACTTGAGCCCAGGAGTTCGAGGCTACAGTGACTTGTGATCACTCCACTGCACACCAGCCTGGGAAACAGAGTGAGACCCTGTCTCAGAAAAAAAAGAACAGGGTCCCTTGCTCATTTCCATCACATCTCTGGAAATGTCCAATATGCCTTAATGAATTCAAGCACATCCCAGGAAATGGTGAAGGACAGTTACATAGGGCTAATGCCTCCAAGCTTTTTCTGACACTACCACAAAAAGCATGGACAGAGAACAAGTTATTCTAGTTGAATCACTCATAAAAATTTTTAAAGACATATATGAACATATTTTTAGTCAGCCAATCTTAACCTTGGCTGACTTAACCTTGGCTGGAAGAATTTTGAAAAATACTGATACTTGGTCCCCTCTCTTGAGCAATTAACACAGAATTTCTGAGGTGAGACCTTGTTGTTGGTGATTTAAACATATATCTTCAGGTGATTTTAATATACAACTATCTTGAAAACGATTGCTTGAAGCACTGGCAATGTCACTAGAATAAACACATCATGGTATGAAGGTTACCACATGGAAAACAAGTACACATTGGGATGCCTGAGCATTTTGCTATTTATGAGCAAACTGAGTATCTTCCTGTCTCCCCAAAGACAAAGTAAGTTACTGCAGTTAGAAAGCAATCACATCTGCTTGAAGTCTGGGCTAAGTGGGAAGTGAAAACGAAAGAAATGGATTTAATGTGAAGAGGACTGAGGCTAGCAAGATGACAAGTTTACTGGGTATACAAGAAATAGTCCTTTTTAAGGGAGGGAAATACATTTAACTTATGCAGACACCTTCTGTGAGAGGTTAAGGAAGAGATTTAAAGTTTTAGTCTTTTACATTCTGACTCTTGGTTGCAAGAGACAGAAATCCAACTCAAACCAGATTAAGTACAAAGGGAAATTTATTGGCTCATTCAACTTGGAAGAATGCCAAGGTTTCTCACAGGAAAGGAGGACTGCAGGAATTAGAGTTTTTGGGATGAAAAATGGGTTCACTGATTCCAGAATTTTCTCTCTCTCCATCCAATTCTCACCTCTCCATGTTGCAAAAAAGATGGCCTCCAGCAGCCATAAAGTGTCATCTTCCCAGCTTAAAACTCACAACAGAAAGATGACTCTCACATGCTATCCTTGGACCAGGCATCATTGCCTGGGAGAGTAGGTCCTGTTATGAGCTACGCTTGGGCCATAAGACACCTCCAGAACCGCATATAGGAGGAAATGGTTCTCTAAGGAAGGGATGCTGAGTAGACAAGAGCAACTGCTCTCTTTTGCATCTTTAAGAGTGAGTTAACTAATAGCTCCTCTTTCAACCTTTTAATAAAAGCCATTTTTGTGGGATAAAAATATTCCTAAGTTAACTATAAAACCTTCTGTGAAATTGGAAGGGAAAAATGAAAGGACAAAGTCAGACACACAATCTTGAATATCAAAAGTGATAGATGACTTTATGCTTTGCTATCTCTCTTTTCTATTTGGCAAAATTTAGAAGGATTGCTCTGGACAGACTTACCTGCAACAGTGACTTGAGACACACCGTGCTCTATGAATCAAGTCATGTATTTTCTATAATATGTATGACAATAGCTTTACTTAGGTTACTTTCCCTTTAATGAAAGATCTAGTTTTTATTTTTTTCCCAAGTGGACTCCAGGCTTTCCAAGGATGGTCATCCATGAATTTGGGAGATAAGGACAGACCCATGGGTATGACCCTTTCCATGGGGAGCCCACTCCTTGAACCTATGAGGGCTTGTATTTTCAGCCTATTGAAATAATCACAACTATTCTGGATGTCTAAGAACACAGATCTGGTTTCAAATATAGATTTTTTTCAATTGAGTAAAGTTGAGAAAGATCCCTTTTTTTTTTTTTTTTTTAGAAACTTGTAAGCTGCTTATGTCCCAAGTGTCTCGTTATTGCCAATAGGAGGGCAACATGAATGTTTTTCTGAATGAAAGTCCAGGTCGTGCAATCTAGAATTACAAGGTTGTGGACTGTGTTAACTACTAATTATAGATGTGCCTGAGAAACAGGAAGACTTAGAGGTTAAGGGCATGGGCTCTGGAGCCAGTTGCTTGGATTTTTGATGGTTTTTTTTTTTTTTTTGAGGCAGAGTCTCATTCTGTCACCCAGGCTGGAGTGCAGTGGTGCGATCATAGCTCACGGCAGCCTTGACCTCCTGGTCTCAAGCAATCCTCCTGCTCCAGCCTCCTGAGTAGCTAGGACCACAGGCACATGCCACTGTGTCCAGCTAATTTTTTTATTTTTATAGAGATGGTGGTTCTCCTATGTTGCCCAGGCTGGTCTCAAACTCCTAGGCTCAAGTGATTTTCCCACCTCGGTTCTAACCAAAGTGCTGTAATTATAGCCTAGTTGTTGGGTTTTATGTTGACTCTTTCACCTACCATTTGTGTATCCCTGTGTCAGTAAGTGGGCTTCCCCATCTAAAGAATGGGGATAATAATAGTGCCCACTTAGCAGCATTGCTCTGAGAAATAAAAGGATTAATGTGTGTATACAAACCATGCCTGGCGCACAGGAAACACTTGGTAAAGATTGGCTTTTACCATCATCATTAGATAGAATCAGATTAAGTCCTCTGTATATATCTTTTTTTTCTTTTCCAGAGAGAGACTTGCTGTGTCACCCGGGCTGGAGTCCAGTGGTGCGATCTCGGCTCACTGCAACCTCCACCTCCCTGGTTCAAGCAATTCTCATGTGTCAGCCTCCCAAGTAGCTGAGATTACAGACGCACACCATCATGCCCAACTGATTTTTGTATTTTTAGTAGAGACAGGGTTTTGCCACATTGGCCAGGCTGGTCTGGAACTCCTGACCTCAAGTGATTCACCCAGCTCAGCCTCCCAAAATGCTGGGATTACAAACGTGAGCCACCGTGCCTGGCCCCTCTGTATATATCTTAATCCAAAATTAGCAACTACCCACCAGAGGGATCTTCAGAGCTTAGTGTTCTCTGTTGGCCTCTCCCCAAGCCACATGAAGAGCACGGACCTTGGAACCCTGGATCCAAATTTTTTTTTTTTTTTTTTTTGGAGACAGAGTCTCACTCTGTTGCCCAGGCTGGAGTGCAGTGGTGCAATCTTGGCTCACTACAAGCTCCACCTCCCGGGTTCACGCCATTCTCCTGCCTCAGCCTCTTGGGTAGCTGGGACTACAGGCACCTGCCACCATGCCCGGCTAATTTTTTGTATTTTTAGTTGAGACAGGGTTTCACCGTGTTAGCCAGGATGGTCTCCATCTCCTGACCTCGTGATCTGCCCTCCTCGGCCTCCCAAAGTGCTGGGATTACAGGCGTGAGCCACTGCACCCAGCTCCCTGGATCCAAATTTTTGTTCCACTGTTATGTATGAGACCCTAGGCAAGCTGTGACCTCTGAGTCCCATTTTCCCCAGCTGTAAAAACAGGATAATCACGACTAACTCACTCCTCTGCCAGGTGGGCAGATCAGGCAGGCCAGGTTTGCCAGCTGCCCCAGGCCCGAGCTTGGCATTGATGGGGAAGCACAGGGAAGGTGAACTAGCCGAGGAGTGGCTCGGATGCACCCCAGTCTCTCTTTCCCCCCGCTGACAATGATTCAGTAAATTCACTGTGACTTATTCTTAACTCGCCTGTTTTTTTCCCTGTCTCATTCTCAGGTTTTTGCTATTCTGGATTTCAGAAATAGTTTGGTTGCCAAAACTGGTTGAATGAGCTACTTTTAAAATTAATCAACTGATACAAAGTACTGCTTTGCACAGTGGTTCTAGCAATTCCCCTCCTCAGAACCGTCCTATAATAGAATGTTTTGACAAAATGGGAGGATTTCTAAAATTCACATTATGAGAACGACTTTTACCATCCATATCCAGGAAGATCCCAATGTTGTATACATCTTTCTTCCTAAACCAGAGCAGAAAGATAAATCAAGACGTGGATCATCACCGAAGAATCTTACATGGAGGTATCCAAAAATAGACATTTAAAATTTATTATTACGCACACCAACGTAAGGTCCTCCTTGGGCTACTGGTTTAGTCCTAGCTGGATGGCCTCAGACTTTAGCTGTTTAATTTGAAGTTGGCTCAGTAGCTCATGTTTATGGATAAATGAGCAAAACATTAAAGATCAAAAGCAAAAAATAAAATTACTATGGAATTCAATATTTCAGAAGCCGGAGCCGGGTAAATGTTACTGAAGTGTGGCATTCAAAACGAAAGTTCCCCACTTATGATAATGCACCTAACAAGGAAATGAGATTGACACAGCAATTCTCTGTTTTGTTGTCCCCTGAGGTTAGAGATTATGCAGTGCATGTTTCTGTTTTTAGTTTCTTTGGTAATTCCTGTGGTGAGAGACTACACTCTGCATATTTGTCACGGTTGCACTTCTCTCAGGTGCTGGGGTCTTTGAGGTAGCGCAGGAAATGCCGTTCTCATCTGAGCCTTGAATTCCATTTCTCCCCACCTCAGTTGCCCCAGGACATCCCATTCCTATGGCTGATTTCTTTATTTATGTTAAGTTGCCAGGGAATTCCACAGGGGAAACATGAGTCTATCTTAACAACAGTTGTTGCTTTGAGAAATGTTGTTCAAGTGGGGGGCCCAATGGCAAAATGTTTACATTCTTTATTTGACACCCCATTGTAATCCTGAGGCCTTTCAACACCAATCAAAGGTAAATTAAGAACAGGCAGCCGGCCGGGCGTGGTGGCTCACGCCTGTAATCCCAGCACTTTGGGAGGCCGAAGTGGGCAGATCACAAGGTCAGGAGATGGAGACCATCCTGGCTAACATGGCGAAACCTTGTCTCTACTAAAAAATACAAAAAAATTAGCCGGGCGTGGTGGCGGGCACCTGTAGTCCCAGCTACTCAGGAGGCTGAGGCAGGAGAATGGCGTGAACCTGGGAGGCAGAGCTTGCAGTGAGCCGAGATAGCGCCACTGCACTCCAGTCTGGGCGACAGAGCAAGACTGTCTCAAAAAAAGAAAAAAAAAAAAGAACAGGCGACCATGGAAGATCAGCATGGAGTTGAATGAAAAATAAACTTGTTAGGCTTCTTTTATGACAAAGAAACATGAGTTGGGATCCATTGACTCTTTGGTAATGTTTATTGTAGCTGAATCGTTGGGTACAAGTGTCATCAGTGAACCCAACTGCATTAGTCAGAGCTTTCTAGGCTTTCTAGAGAAATAGAACATAGATAGTTAGATAGATACATCTATTATAAGCAATGGGCTCACATGATAATGAAATTGAGTAGTTTTGTGATCTGCTGTCTGTAAGCTGAAGACTCAGGAAAGCTGGTGGTGTAGTTCCAATATAAGTCCATAGGCTTGAGAACCAGGAAAACCAATGGTGTAAGTTCCAGTTCAAGTGCAAAAGAAGACGAGTGTCAGAGCCCAAAAACAGGCAGAGAGTGAATTCTTCCTTACTCCCCATTTTTATTCTATTGAGACCTCCAATGGATTGGATGGGGCCCACCCATGTTAGGGAGAACAACCTGCTTTACTCAGTCTCTTGACTCAAATGCTAATCTCAGCGAGAAACATCCTCACAGACACACCCAGAATAATGTTTAACCAAATATCTGGGCACCCTGTGGCCTAGTCAGGTCGACATGTAAAACTAACCATTACACCAACTCAGACCACCTTGAGAAGAGGAATGTATTGACTGACATAACTGGGATAAATGTGTGGCTAACAATCACTATAGCAGTCAAGGCCGTAGCAACTGGAACCAAGACTTGATGCTAGCATCCACTCTTCCTCCCTGCTTGCCTCAGTTTATCTTTGAGAATCCATCTCAGCCTCTCCTACTGCAGATTGACCCTGTCCACACGTCAGAGCCCACAGCTTCAACTTAGTAGCCTAGCACAAGAGAGTTCTTTCATCACAAGCTTGTATATAAATCCTAGGGAAGGACACTGATTTGCTTTACTTTGGGACATTTGACTACCCTGGGACCAATCAATCTCTGCTGCCAAAGGATGGATATTGTGATTGGTTGATCTGAGTCCAACGTTTACCACTACAGCCAGGGCAGAGGGTGTATTTCTGAAGGAGGGGATGTGATAGTTGTCATTAGAGACCAGGGCAGTCCATCCCTTGGCTGCCTGACACACATATGCATACAATCAGAAGAATGGATTCATTTCTTCTAACTGCCCCATGTTCAGCCAAAACACACTCACCCGTTTCCTATCAGAGTAACAACTTAATTTCACATCCAGTTATTGCATCTAGCTCCAAGGATAGGATTTGTGGGCAATGCCTTTTCCTCTTGGTCAAGTTCAAATGTGGCTCTTTATGGTCCACCAACCTATGCCTAATTACCTATCTCCAAAATATCCAGCATATAATAATGGAGGTAAAGGAGGATAAATGCAATTAATCCCCCAGTTAGGCCTCAGTGCAGTGGCTCATGCCTGTAATCCCAGCACTTTGGGAGGCCGAGGAGGGAGGATCATTTGGGCCCAGGAGTTTGAGACCACTCTGTGCAACATAGTGAGACCTCATCTCTACAAAAAATAGCCGAGTGTGACGGTGCTTGCCTGTAGTCCTAGCTACTTGGGAGCATGAAGCGGAAGGATCCCTTGAGCCTAGGAGGTCGAGGCTGCAGTGGGCAGTGATTGCGCCACACTGCACTCCAGCCTGGGCAACAGAGTGAGACTTTGTCTCAAAAAAACACTTTTTTTTTTAAATGCCTGGGGAACATAGTGAGACCTACTAAAAATCAAAATATTTAGCTACGTGTGGTGGCATGCGCCTGTGATCCCAGCTACTCAGGAGGCTGAGGTGGGAGGATTGCTTGAGCTCACGAGGTCAAGACGGCAGTGAGTCGTGATTGCACCACTGCATTCCAGCCTGGATGAGAGAACAAGGCCCTGTCTCGGGGTGGGGCGGGGGGGAAGAAAAGTTAGAAAAAGGGGCAGATGGAAAGCAAAATGTAGCAATCAACTTTTCTGTATCTTGCTAGACAGGGATAGCAAAGAGCCCTTTCTCTAGCAGTGAAACTCCTCCAAAAATCTAGTCACTTGATTTGAAGTGGTTTTACTGGCAAGCTTATAATGAAACAACAGGGCGGACATAGCACATTTTCTTAAGAAGATGTGGAAGACATGCTCCCATCCCTGATGCCCATGCCATGCTCAAACCAGTCTGTTTAGGGGTGGGTGCCGTGCAGGTCATGTATTCCAAAACCGAAACCAGACTTCAAGTCTGACTAGAGATTCAAGAACTGCTTCCACGCATGTCATTTAGGTGACAAAACATTAGCTTTTCAGGAAAAACTTTCTCATTTGGACCATTCATATTGGTCCAAATATCCTTTTTACCATATAACACATACTTCCCTGCCTTGAAAGAAATACGAGCAATCCACATTCGTTGTTTGAAAAGGAAAAAAATACAGGTGAACAACAATAAAAATATCCAGAGATAGTGACTGTCAACACTTTGACTTACATTCTTCTTAATGTTCTTTTTTAGTACATGATGTGTGTTTGTGTGTATGCGTGTGTGTGTTTTAGTATATGCATGTGTGTTTGTGTATATGTTTGTGTTTTAGTATATGCATGTGTGTTTGTGTGTATGCATGTGTGTGTGTATGTTTAGCATATGCATGTATGTTTGTATGTGTTTGAAACATGGAATTATATTATGCGAGTTGTCTAAAGCCTGCTTTTCTCCTCCTGCCTTCCTAAAAGTTGATAATGGATGGCTCAGGGGTGAGGCCAGGGAGTTGGCCTTTTTGAGTGCCTGGGCCCTGGGGAGCATTATGTGCACGAATTCTCTTTTAAAATCAGGATTACCAACCCAGAAACATAGAAATAGTGGTCCCAGCCCAGAACTTGATGCCCTGGAACTACCCAAACCTTCTCTTGTCCCCCTCCTCATCATCCTGAGGGTTGATTCCTCTTGATAGAAACCCTTTTCTTCCAGCCTCCCTTCTCTTTCTTCTCTCTGTGACAGAGACTCCTGTTTTCAGCCTTATGGGAAGTTCTTCATGAACATTTTGATGGTTTGTGGGACCAATGGGACATAATATATGAAATCACAACTGTCCTGGAATCTCCAGGGCCAGAGGTCACCATCAGACATCAGAGTAAGTGTTTAGATCCTGACAGATCCTCTCTGGACCAGGACCTAAACACTTACTCTGATGTCTGATGGCGACCCCACACTTGGGTCTGTGGGCAGTAACTCCAGGTTCTTTCATGAAGACTGAATTTTAGGATTGGGGTCAGGACAGTTTTTTTGTTTCTTCCTTTCTTCTCCCCTCATGTTCCTCTGGCCACAGTACCCCCAAACCTCCAATAGGACGAAAACTGAGTTTGGAGCATGGGCCAGAAGCTGCAGACTCGGCCAATATGCATAACCTGACCTGTCTTGGGGAGACAGTACTTTATCCCATCCCGCACTTCCTCGTGCATCTCTGCTGTGCATCTCTGTTGTATGTTTAAAGTGACAGAAATGCTGTTTTATGCATTTTCACAAAATGATCTCTCAGCCCAGTTTTGAAAATCTCAGTGGCCATGTTGAAGGTGAGTCAGTAGATGGATAAGAACTCTGTGGAAGTTTAAGTCTTAATCTTTTTTTTTTTTTTTTTTTTTGTGGCTTCGGGTCAAATAATATCCAGCACTGGTAGTGCTACCACCAGAGTGATCCTTTTTAAAAGTGAGTCAGCTCTTGTCAGTTCTCTGCTCAAATCCATCAGTGGATTCCCCTCTTACTCAGGCTAAAGCTCACACACACCGCAGAGGCCCTTATGATCACCTCTCTTTTCCCCACCTGTGTGACCTCACCCTCCTGCGCTTACCCCACTCCATCCACACCAGTCTGGCTGTTTCTGGAGCCCTTAAGGAGCAGCCTTGTTTCAGGGTCTCTGAGCTTGCTGTTCTCTCTGCCTGGAACTCTCTTCCCCTCAGATCCATGGGGTTGCTCCTTCAGCTCCTTTATGTCTCTGATCAAATTCTCAGTGTGAGCAAGCATGCCCTGAGGGAGAGATCAAAGGTTGCCTTCTCAGTGAGACCCTCCTACCCTGCCCTGCCCTTACACTCACTAACACCCTCCACTTTCTGCAGCCTTCATCACTTTGCAGTATCCCTTCTGCTTGTTTCCTTTGTTCATTGTCTACCTCTCACTAGAATGTAGATTCTGTGGAGGCAGAGACTTTTGCTCACTGCAGTATCTCCATTGCAGACAAGAGTGCCAGGCTTGATAAATATTTGCCAAATAAATAAATTGAAGGCAATTTCCTCAGAGGCTAAATAATCATCATCTAGAACTCCTTCTCTTTTTAAGTACAGATGCCCACTCATTAATGCAATAGATATCTCATAAGTTGGCCGTAACATAAAATCTATTTGTCTCTTGATTTTCATTATGGAATTAAAGATGCATTTCTGTGAAAGAAAAAAAAAAAACTCCCAGGAGATTAAACAAGGATTAGGAAAACTTCCAAACCTATAACATTCCGGGCGTCATTGTCATGCTGTATACTTGCTGCCTTGGCATTCACCTATCAGTTCCTGCTGCTTTGTAACATTGCAGCCCCTATCTTGGTTTCCAAGGAGGCTTTTTTTTTAAATGCCAGGATCCCCTTACTCCACACTCAACAATGTTCTGAACCTCTTTCTCTTTTCCTTCTCCTTGTGCCTAATGTGTAATGCTATTATCAAAAGGTTACAAAGCACACCACCTTACAAATACAAATGAAGTCAGAACATTAGAAATGCAGATATCCTGTTTTATCCTCAGACCCTGCAGCATCTCTTGCCCTGAAAATACCTCACCTAACAAAGATTTCTTGGAGTCCTCAAAGGGCCCCACAACTTGAATGTCACCTACGGACACCATTTGGTGTCCGCCATGCTCTTTTTCTCCTGCTTAGTTGGTACCCAGTGCCAAAACACCACCTGAAGGCTCTCATCATTATCAGTGGTGGTGGCTGTCTACTGGGAGCATGCCATAGCGTATAGGCTAAGGGTGCCATCTCCTGATGCTCCCAAGGCTGCCAGTTCTCCAGACATCACTCTAAGAGAAGGACAAAAGTCCCAGTGCCAAGTGCATTGCTGCATTTGGTCCTCTGGGCATTGAGGAGCAGCACTGCTTGTTTTCTTTTTGATTGTTTATCATCTGTCTGAAGCTTTGGAATGACAGTTGACTTCTACCATTTCTACCAAGGTTTCAAAAATCTCAAGGTCAAGTTTTGATTAGTACTCTAGCCGAGGATTCCATGGGTTACTGCTGCAAGGATTGGAATTTTCCCCGGCGGGAGGTTTGGGAATGGGAATCTTGAGAAAATGATCCACATCTTGCTGCAAGGATCACTGTTTTTTTCTGTTTCTGTTTTTTTTTTTTCTTTTCTTTTCTTTTTTTTTTTTTTTTTTCTGTGAGTCAGAATCTCGCTCTGTCGCCCAGGCTGGAGTGCAGTGGCGCGATCTTGGCTCTCTGCTTGCTCCACCTCCCGGGTTCACGCCATTCTTCTGAGTAGCTGGGACTACAGGTGCCCACCACCACGCCAGGCTAATTTTTTGTATTTTTAGTAGAGACGGGGTTTCATCGTGTTAACCAGGACGGTCTCGATCTCCTGACCTCGTGATCTGCCCGCCTCGGCCTCCCAAAGTGCTGGGATTACAGGCGTGAGCCACCGCGCCCGGCCCTGTTTCTTTCTTTTTTTTTTTTTTCCTCTAACAAAGCTGGTCTCTACAAGTATTCATGATGGTGCACTCCAGCCTGGGCAACAGACCAAGACTCCGTCCCCAAAAAACCCCAAAACCTTGATTTATCAATAGCAAAATGGTAAACTCCGGCATGTTAACTTCAATTTAAACATGAGTTGTAGTAATGTCCAAAATAACCCATCTTATTCCCAGTGACTCTGGCCACATTTCTTTGGACCTGATTCCTGCTCTGGTAAGACCTGTATTAAGTGAATGTTAATATGCCCACCAGGACTTCTTTGCTGAGCCATTTTTGTGTATCTAATTTTGTTTATTTAAATCATTTCCAGAAGCAGTTTTTTGCTTAAGCCATGGCATTTTCTGGTATCTCTGTGTGTTTTCAAAGTAGTCCTCAGCTTCATGCTTTGGTGGGCTGGATCAGTCAATGGATAGCCCCTAAATGTATATATAAGGTTGATCCGTGGATCCTGAGACACAGGGGAAAGAAAAAATATATTGCATGAGAATGATGCAGCAAGAGTTTCAGGATGGAGACTCTGTATGTCAGGCCTGAGGGATGCAGATTGATGGTGACCATAATTAATGTTCTATACATGATATAAACTGTTTCTGGGAGCTAACATGTAGTTTATTTGGGCTGCTATAACAAAATACCATAAACAAGGTGGCTTATAAACAATCAACGTTTATTTCTCATAGCTCTAGAGGCTAGGAAGTCCAAGATCAAGGCACTGGCAAATTTGGTGTCTGATGAGGGCCCACTTTCTGGTTCATAGATGGTGCCTTTTCACTGTGACCTTATATAGTGTAAGGGGCTAGCTAGCTCTCTGGGGTCTCCTTCTATAATGACACTAATCTCATTCATAAGAGCTTTGTCCTTATAATCCAATCACCTCCCCAAGACCCCACTTCCTAATGCCATCACCTTGGGGTTTAGGATTTCAACATATAAATTTTGGGAGATTACAACCATGCAGACCATAGCATCACATGACCTATCTGGCAGGGAATGGGGTAGAAGCAAGAAGCTAGGGACCCTCTTTGTGTGGGGATCTTTGGACCTGGTGGATTTTTCATACCTCATGGACCACAGTCTTGGAGGATACCAGGAAGACACACCTAGCAGTAGCCTACGAATCTGTCATTCTTTTGTCCTTTTTGAGGCCCTGTGAAGCTTGTGATTACAAATAATCTGCATTTATGAGATCAATTTCATAATCCGTTCACAAACTCACCTGTGCTTCTCCTGAATCTAGGCCTAGGACACAAAATTTGTATGTTCAAACAACTTGTACTTTTGTGTGTTATCTGAAACCTTCAGTCACCCTTTTTTATGTCAGTTTTGACACTGTTCCCATAATTGTCTATGGAATACAGGCATACCTCATATTTTGGGTTCAGTTTCAGACCACTGCAATGAAGCAAATGTTGCAATAAAGTGAATCACATGAATTTTTTGGTTTCCTAGTGCATGTAAAAGCCATGTTAACACTATAGTCTATTAAGTATGCAATAGCCTTATGTCTAAAAAAAGCAATGTACATTCTTAATTTAAAAAATATGGGCCAGACACAGTGGCTCACACCTGTAGTCCCAGTACTTTGGGAGACCTAGGTGAGTGGATTGCAAGAGCCTAGGAGTTTGAGACGGCCTGGGCAACATGGTAAAATCCCATCTCTACAAAAATAGAAAAATTAGCTGGGCATGGTGGTGTGCACCTGTGGTTCCAGCTACTTGGGAGGCTGAGGCAGGAGAATCACTTGAACCTGGGAAGGTCGAGGCTGCAGTGAGCCCTGATTGTGCCACTGCACTCCAGCCTGGGTAACAGAGTGAGACTCTGTCTCAAAAAAAAAAAAAAAAAAAAAAAAAAAAAAAAAAAAAACTGCCAGGTGCAGTGGCACGTGTCTGTAGTCCCAGCTACTCAGGAAGCTGAACCAGGAGGATCCCTGGAGCCCAGGAGTTTGAGACCAGCCTGAACAACACAGTGAGACCCCATCTCAAAAAAATTTTACCTGATTGCTAAAAAATACTAACAATCATCTGAGCCTTTAGTAAGTCATAATCTTTTTGCTGGTGGAGGATCTTGCTTCAATGTTGATGGCTGCTGAATGATCAGGGTGGTGGTTGCTAAAGGTTGGAGTGGCTGTGGTAATATCTTATAGTAAGACAATGAAATTTGCTGCATCAATTGACTCTTCCTTTCATGAAAGATTCTCTGTAGCATGAGATGCTGTTTGATAGCATTTTACCCACAGTAGAGCTTCTTTCAAATGTGGAATCAATCCCCTTAAACCCTGCCACTGCTTTATCAACTAAGTTTTTTTTTTTTTTTTTTTTTTTTTTTTTGAGACGGAGTCTCGCTGTGTCGCCCAGGCTGGAGTGCAGTGGCGCAATCTTGGCTCACTGCAAGCTCCGCCTCCCGGGTTCACGCCATTCTCCTGTCTCAGCCTCCCGAGTAGCTGGGACTACAGGCGCCCGCTACCACGCCCGGCTAATTTTTTGTATTTTTAGTAGAGACGAGGTTTCACCGTGTTAGCCAGGATGGTCTCGATCTCCTGACCTCGTGATCCGCCCGCCTCGGCCTCCCAAAGTGTTGGGATTACAGGCGTGAGCCACCGCGCCCGGCCTCAACTAAGTTTATATAATATTCTAAATTATTTGTTGTCATTTCAACAGTGTTCACGGTATCTTCACCAGGAGTAGATTCCATCTCAAGAAACCATTTTCAAGCTGATTATGGTGGTACATACCTGTAGTCCCAGCTACTTGGCAGGCCGAGGTGGGAGAACTGCTTGAACCCAGGAGTTTGAGATTAGCCTGAGCAACATAGCGAGACCCTGTCTCTAAAAAAAAAAAAAACAACAACAAAAAAACTTTCTTTGCTGTTCCTTAAGAAGCAAGACTTCATGCTTTACAGTTTTATCATGAGATTACAGCAGTTCTGTCCCATCTTCAGACTTGTCTTCCAAATCTAGTTCTCTTGCTATTTACACATTTGCAGTAACTTCCTCCACTGAAGACTTGAACCCCTCAAAGTCATCCTTGAGGATTGGAATTAACTTCTTCCAAACTTCTCTTAATGTTGATATTTTTACCTCCTTTCATTAATCACAAATGTTCTTAATGGCATCTAGAATGGTGAATCCTTTCCACAAGGTTTTCAATTTAGTTTGCCAAGATCCATCAGAGGAATCACTATCTATGGCAGCTACAGCCTTACAAAATGTGTTTCTTAAATAATAAGACTCAAAAGTCAAAATTACCCCTTGATCCATGGCTTATATAATGGGTATTGTGTTAGCAGGCATGAAAACATTAATCTCCTTGTACATCTCCATCAGAACTCTTGGGAAACTAGGTGCATTGTCAATGAGCAGTAATATTTTGAAAGGAGTCTTTTTTTTCTGAGAAGTAGGTCTCAACAGTGGGCTTAAAATATTTAGTAAACCAAGCTATCAGTAGAGGTGCTGTCATCCAGGCTTTGTGGTTCCACTTTTGGAGCACAGGCACAGTAGATTTAACGTAATTCTTAAGGGCCGTAAGATTTTTGCAATAGTAACTGAGCACTGTCTTCAACTTAAATTCACCCCTAACAGAGAGTCAGCCTGTCCTTTGAAGCTTTGAAGTCATTGACTTCTCCTCTCTAGCTAGGAAAGTCCTAGATGGTATCTTCTTCTTCTGATAGAAGGCTGTTTCATCTACATTGAAAAACGCATTGTTTAGTGCAGCCACCTTCATCAATGACCTTCGCTAGATCTTCTGGATAACTTGCTGTAACTTTTTCATCAGGACTTAATGCCTTACCTTGTACTTTTATGTTATGGAGATCGTTTCTTTTCTTAAACCTTATAAACCAACCTCTGGTAGCTTCACACTTTTCTTCTGCAGCTTCCTCACCTCTCTCATCTTTCATGGAATTGAAGTGGGTTAGGGCCTTGCCCTGGATTAGGCTTTGGCTTTAGAGAATGTTGTGGCTTGTCTGAACTTCCATCCAGGCAACTCAAACTTTCTCCATAGCAGCAATAAGACTGTTTTGCTTCCCTATAATCATGTGTTCCCTAGAGTAGCACTTTTAATTTCCTTCAAGAACTTTTTCTTTACATTCACAACTTGTCTAACTGGTGCAAGAGGCCTAGCTTTTGGCCTGTCTTGGCTTTTGACATATTTTCCTCATTAAGCTAATCATTTCTAGCTTTTGTTTTAAAGTGAGAGATATGAGATTCTTCCTTTCACTTGAGCACTTAGAGGCCATTGAATGGTTATTAATTGGCCTAATTTCAAATACTGTGTCTCAGGGAGTAGGGAGGTCCAAGGAGAGGGAGAGAGATGGGCCAGTCAGTGGAGCAGTCAGAACACAACATTTATCAATTAAGTTTGTCATCTTATATGGGCATGGTTTGTGTTACCTCAAAACAATGACAATATTAATATCAAAGATCACTGATCACAGATCACTATAATAGATATAATAATAATGAAAACATTTAAAATATTGCAGGAATACCAAAATGTGACCCAGAGTCATGAAATGAGCACAAACCGTTGGAAAAATGGGACTAATAGACTTGCCTAATGCAGGGTTGCCACAAATCTTCAATTCATAACAAATGCATTATCTTTAAAGTGCAATAAAGCAAATCACAATGCGACGAGGTGTACCTGCATTCACTTACACACATACCACAGTTTTCATTGTAGAGATTTAGAACTGCCTCGAGAACCATGCATAGCTATCTCATTCGTTTATTCAACCTGCACTATTTATTGAGCAGTACTATGTGTCAGGTATTGTATTTGAGTAGGTGGTGAACAAACATTTTCTATCCTAGGGAGTTCACAGGGAACTGGGAGAAACAGGCCATGAAAAAGTAGGTATGTGTAAATAGAGAAATGTTTCAATAATAGTGCCAAAAAGAAAAATTGGTAAGGGGTGGAGTAATGGGGATGGGAGTGTACTACTTTGCACTGTGCAGCCAGCCAGGATAACTTTTCTAAGGAAATAACATTTTCTTAGAGATATAAAAGAAATAAGGGAAGGAACCATGGGTTTTGCAGTGGAAGAGCCGTTAGATAGAGGTAACAGCAAATGCAAAGGGTCTGAGGAACAGGAATGTTTGTCTTGTTCAAGGTATAATTAGGGCAGTAGCAGTAGCGGTATTGTTACTTGTAGAGGGTCTTGACTGCAAGTTGTTGAGGCTCTTGGCATTTCAAAGAATTGAACAAAACGCATAGCAAAGCAAGGAAAGAATGAAGCAATGAAAGCAGAGATTTATTGAAAATTAAAGTACACTCCATAGTGTGGGAGCCAGCCGAGCAGCAGCTCAAGGGCCCTGATACAGATTCTTCTGGGGTCCAGATACCCTCCTAGAAGTTTCCCATTGGTCACTTGGTGTTCATCCCCTGAAAATGAAGTGATGGCTTGCAATCAGTCTGATTGGTTGCTGCTTGCAACCAATCAGAGGTTGAAGTGAAGTTACAAAGGTTACACCCCTATGCAAACATCTGATTGGTTGTGGAAAGCAAGCAATCAGATGCTAAAGTGAAGTTACAAACTTGCACTCTTATGCAGATGAAGACTTGGCCTGCAATCAGTCTGATTGGTTGCTGTCTGCCACCAATCAAAGGCTGAAGTGAAGTTACAAAGTTACACTCCTATGCAACCAATCAGAGGTACTTTCAATTTTCCATGTGTCACGCAGAAAAGGAGGTTTGCAAAGGGAGTAGTCTCTGGTCCTTTTGTTACTTACGTGTGGAAAGTTGGTGGGGGTGGGGGGATTCCTTTTGATTTAGTTCTAGAAAGTCAGGGTGAAATGGCCTTAGGTTCCCTGCCTCCAGACCCTATCTCCTGCCTCAGTGTGAGGTGTCAGGATGGTGGCAGGAATGGGATGGCAGTGGGTGGGAAGGAATATCTTTAGGACAACAAAGATTGAGAGGTAGCAGGAGTCCAGAACAAGTTGGGCAAGGCATGGATTTTGGATTTTAATCTCTGTGTGATGGGAAGCCATTGGAGGGTCTTGAGCCAGGTGTGACATGATTTGATCTGTTTTATTTCAGAGATCTTGGTGGTGGCAGAGACCTTAGCTGTTGGGCTGGGGTTGGTTGCTACTAGAAGGCTTCTAGGTTTCCCATCTCCTTTCAATCTGGGCAGCTTCACCTTGATCTATTTTGCATATTGGGCTTCTGGATTTTTTTTTTTTTTTTTTTTTTTTTTTTTTTTTTTTAAGTCGGAGTCTCGCCTGTCGCCCATGCTGGAGTGCAGTGGCGCGATCTCGGCTCACTGCAACCTCAGCCTCCTGGGTTCAAGAGATTCTCCTGCCTCAGCCTCTCCAGTAGCTGGGACTACAGGCGCCGGCCACCACGCCTGGCTAATTTTTTGTATTTTTAGTAGAGACGGGGTTTCACCGTGTTAGCTAGGATGGTCTTGATATCCTGACCTCGTGATCCGCCCGCCCTCAGGCTCCCAAAGTGCTGGGATTACAGGCGTGAGCCACCACGCTCGGCTGATTTTTTTTTTTAAAGAAATATTTCCACAACTTTAAAAACTTTGGAAAATCACTGTTTTATATTGCCGGTTATATTTATTAAAACCAGTGGGAGGTGGAAAAATTAAAGTGATAGGAAATAATTATTTCATAAATTTTACTCCATTGAGACAAAGATGGAAACCACAATAGGGCAAGAGGTGGTAAATCTTAACCTCAGCTGGACCATCTGTGTTTAAGCTAGTTGAATTCTTCTTTTGTGTTAACTAGAAAGGAAAAGGGCAAAATTAAAGATGAGGATCATTTGGGAATTTATAGTACTTTTTAGTTGGATGGAAATAGAAGTCTGTTCAAAGTGGTGTATTATTCACACCCATCTTTCAGAACATGTTGTATAGTCAAGCCAGCATTTCTTGTACAATGCAAAACTGAGGTTGAAAAGCATATATTGTAAATTTATTTACCATTTTAAGTGAAACTTTTTATTTTTGCTTCTTTCCCTTTGCATTACATTGGTGAATGGGAAATATATATATATACACATATATATGTGTATATATATGTGTATATGTTTATATATATGTATATGTATATATATAAAATGTTTGAATTTTTAAGAATTGATATTGTTAGAAGTTTTCATGAATCTTAAAATTCTTTACTCCACAGGGGCATTACCTTATTAAGTTGTTGCCTGACATTTATTCAATGATGACAATGTGCTAGGGCTTTGATTTTAAATATGATTTATTTTAAAATTATCTTAAAATGATTTTTAAAAATAGGATTTATTTAAAAATCATTATTCCTTTAAAACTCAAAACCTCGTCCTATTCCAGCAGATGTAGCTAAAACAACAACAACAACAAAACAACCTCAAAACTTCAGTAAAAGTATGTGAATGCTCTATGTTGAGCATTTTGCATGCATTTACTCTTTTAATCCCCACAACAACTCCAAAACCTGGCATCATTTTACCGATTTCATAGGTAAGGAAACTGAATCACAGATAGTGAAGCAGTTGACTCAGCGTCATAAAGCAAATGGAAGAGCTGAGCTTGGCAGGTGGATCTTTTGGGTTCAACGCCTGCTCTTTGGCTGCTGTGGGGAAGGGAAACCATCATCCAGGGTGCGGAAGGAAGGTGGTTTATCTGGAATGATCTAGGTGGAAGTCTACATCTAGGTAGCAAAGAGAAATTTCATATCCTTTACCCCTTCTGTGAAAACACATCTACTTTATACTTGAGCCCATCGTCTGGCCACCCCACAGAAACTGTTCCTAATGCTGTGAATTACAGAACTTTAATTTATTTGCATTTCTGTGTTCTTCTGGGAATGGATTTACTACTTGAAATATATATATTTTTAATTACATAATAAAACTTCAAAACTTTGATATCCATAAAATAAGTGGTGCTTTTCAGCAAAGTGTGTTTCTGGATGTGAATCCCTGATTATAAGATATTTATTAAAGTCTTTTTTCTTCTCAAGGAATGGAAAGTCTAGGAATATTAATCCTTAGGATGATCACTAATAAATTTATTTTGTAGTTCTGAACACATAAAAGCTTTGTCTGTACTCTTTGGATATTAAAGTGTAAAAAAATTGTAATTGATTAAAAGTTGGATATTGACACTAAATGGGAAGAAACTGACATAATTTATGTGAATGTGCTTAGGTCACTTACAATGCATTCCATAAATGATAATGGAATCTAAAGATCTTCAGCTGGAGAAAATGAGGCTAAGGAGGAACTTAAATGGCCAAGTTTGTCTTCAGTGTGTTCTCTTTGCCTTCTTGCTCTTTCTGTCTCTCTGTGTTGCTCTCCCTTACTCTGAAAAAAATAAAGGCAATAGGGTAACAAACAACATTTCGGAAAAGTAGGATTAAAAGTGTAGTCTTAACTCAGCAGATTTTAAAACATATTGTAAGGTTACAAATATTCAAACAGTGCTTGGCCAGCAATTAGGCAGCAGATGATGAATCAGACTAGAAGGTCAAATAACAGACTTGCTTCTCATTAATAAAGGGAAACATAATCAATTTGGGAGAGACTGGATGGATTATTCAAAAACTAATTTTTGTATAATTTTCTAATTACTTAGAAAAGAAGAATACCGAAGTATTCCCTCACTGCCTATGTCAAAATAAATTCTATGTAGATTAAGATTTTAACGTAAAAACAAAATTCCATAAAATACTAGAACAAAAATGATAATCTTAGGATGACATAGAGGTTTTCAAAGCATAATTCTAAAGCAGAAATAAGAAGGGTTGGCTGATTTTATTAAATTTTAACTAAGAACTTCTGTATGATTAAAGATATAATACCCAATTGAAAGGTTTATAAACTTGGACCAAAATGTGCAGTCATATATAAAGAGTTAATAACTCTATTAAATAGAAAGGACTTACAAATAGAAAAGGTCATCACCCCAAGATCATAAGTGAAGCACATGAATAGACAGTTCACTGAAGAAACATAACTGTTTAGTAATTATTTAAAAAAAACACCTTTAATGTCACAATTAATCAAATACATACATAGTGAAACAAAGAAGTGCCTTTTTTTTCATATTAGACTTTCAGAGATTACAAAGCACCCCAAAAGTCCTGAGTAGGGTATAGGGAAATTGGCATGAGAGGGTTATACTTTTCTGGTAAAAAAATTTAGCAATGGGCATCAGAAACTGAAAATGTTTATAGCTTTGGAACCAGTTGTTTCACTTAAAGTATTTACTCTAAGGAAATCACTGGAAATACAGACAAAAACTTTTGTACAATAATATTAGTTATGGCACTAACAATCAAATATTTAATACTATAGGAAATTGCTTATGATAAAATTATAAGTAAACAAACATGATCTCAATTTTGATTAAGAGAAAATATATATCAATTATACCTCAATAAAGTGTTTTAAAAGAACATATATACGTGTATCGACAAATACATACAGATACAGAAAGAAAATACATCGAATTGTTTTGTTTTGTTCGAGACGGAGTCTCGCTCTGTCGCCCAGGCTGGAGTGCAGTGACGTAATCTCAGCTCACTGCACACTCCGCCTCCTGGGTTCACGCCATTCTCCTGCCTCAGCCTCCCTAGTAGCTGGGACTACAGGCACCCGCCACCATGCCCGGCTAATTTTTTGTATTTTTAATAGAGATGGGGTTTCACTGTGTTAGCCAGGATGGTCTCGATCTCCTGACCTCGTGATCTGTCCACCTCGGCCTCCCAAAGTGCTGGGATTACAGGCGTGAGCCACCACACCTGGCCAACTTCAGACAAATTTAAAGCAAATCATCTTTGGTAGGCTACCTAGTTAAATGGTCAACCTTTGGTGCTGCAGTGTGAGTGAGTTCGTGTATCTTTTCCTTTGTAGCTAAGGGAAGGGCCATTGACAAGGTAATGAGGGAGGGGCAGATCTAGGCAGGCTGCTTTATCCTCTGAGCACTTTTGCTTTTGTGGGCCGCCTCCTCCAAACAACAACAAAAAATCAAAACTTATATTTTACAACCATGTTGGCGTATAGATCAGTATAATCCAGGCTGAGTTATATTTATTTTTTCTTCTGATTTTAAAATAAATTAATTTAAAACCTTTTTGTGGACTCCTAAAAGGAGGATGGCCTAGGCGCTGTACTAACCAGGCCATGTGGAGTAGTTGGCTGTGGGCCCAGGTGGGAGGCTCAGGGACAGGCCAGGGATTGAGGAGATACCACAGTGGAGGGGTAGGATTCTAGAAGGCAGATGGAACAATGCCATCTACTCCGTCAGTGGCCTTGAGCAGCTGTTGTTTATTGTGCATCCTTGTGAGAACAATCAAATTTCAGGTTACTAGGGAGTCGTTGTCAAACCCTGCTCTCATTTGTGCGTCACATTTCCAAGTCCTTTTATGGGAAGGCATGTTAGAAATCTCTGTGACTCTCTGTTTGGGGGTAAGAGGGCTTAACAAGAGGCAAGGTGACTCCCAGGTTTCTGACAAGGGCATCCGGGTCAGTGGTGGGACCATTCTCCAATGTATAGGTCACGGAGGAAAATTTCTATTTAGATTATTTGAATTGTAGGTGACTTGAGCACATGGAGGAGGTGGGACATAAAGCCCTGGGGATGTTCTAGAACTCAGGGGAGAGGTGTATCCTCGATTGGTGGACTTAGGACATCCATGGGCAGGAAGTGCCTGACACGATGAGCATGGATGAGTGAAGGGAGGTGGCAGGAGCCAGGATTCCCGGAACACTTTCAGAAGATGTGGCCAAGGAGACCTGGCAGCAGAGAAGAGGAAAACCTCAAGATAGTAATGCTGACACCAAGAAAGGATGCAGTTTCTGAAGAAGGATGTGATTTGCAGTTTCAAAAGCCATACGGAGGTTTATCAAGATCAAGATTAAAAAGTAAGATGATTTAAAAGTTAAGCAGCTGTTGGTGAACTTACTGAGAACATTTGGTGCCAAGCCAGATTAAAGTGTGTTTAGGAATAAATGGACAGAGAAATAAAGAGAAAAGATGCTCTTTTCAGAAGCTGGCTGTGAAAGGGAAGAAAGTATCAAGGTTATGGTAAATGTTACTATTCTTTAGCTTTATAGTCATGTACTGCATGACGACATCTCAGTCAGTGACAGACCACATATAAAACATTGGTCCCATAAGATTATAATACTGTATTTTTACTGTACCTTTTTATGTTTGATATGGTTTTCTGTGTCCCCATCAAATCTCATGTTGAATTGTAATCCCCAGTGTTGGAGGTGGGGCCTGGTGGGAGGTGATTGGCTCATGGCGGTGGTCCTTCATGAATGGTTTTAGCACCATCCCTTTGCTGCTGTTCTCGTGATAGTGAGTTATTGTGAGATCTGGTTATTTAAAAGTGTGAGCACCTTCCCCATCTCTCTATCTCATCTCTCTCATGGCTGCAGCCTTGTGAGATGTGCCTGCTTCCCCTTCACCTTCCGCCATGATTGTAAGTTTCCTGAGGCCACCCCAGTAGCAGAAGCCATTATGCTTCCTGGACAGCCTCCAGAACCATGAGCCAATTAAACCTCTTTTCTTTATAAATTACCCAGTTTTGGTAATTGCTTTATAACAATGGGAGAACAGACTAATATAATATTTAAATACACAAATACTTATGATTTGTTACAGTTGTCTGCAGTATTCAGTACAGTCACCTGCGGTACAGCTTAGATACCGTAGGCTGTATTACATAGCCTAGGTGTGTAGCGGACTCTACATTTAGGTTTGTGTAAGTACGATTAAATCACCTAATGATGCATTTCTCAGAACATATCCTCATCATTAAGTGACGCACGACTGCATTTATAAGAAAGGAGACGGAAGAGTATGTTTGTATGTTGAAGATTATGAAAGTGCATGAGTTGAATGGTGTCAGCCAAAATTCATTTGTTGAAGTCTTAACCCCTGGTACCTCAGAATATGACCTTATTTGGAAATAAAGTCTTTGCAGATGTGATTAGTTGAGATGAGGTGAAACTGGAATGGGGTAGGCCTCTAATTCAACATGACTGCTGTTCTTATAAAAAAGAAAAATTTGGACACAGACATGCAAACAGAGAGAAGGCCATATGAACATGAAGGCAGAACTCAGAGTGATGTGTCTAGAAGCCAAGGAAGGCCAAAGATTGCCAGCAACAACCAGGAGCCAGGAGAGAGGCCTGGACGACACCCTTCCCTGGCACCTTCAGAGGGAACTTGGCCTTGCTGATGTCTTGATTTTCTTTTAGTCTCCAGAACTGTGAGACAATACATTTCTGATGTTTAAGCCACTCCATTTGCAATACTTTGTTACAGCAGCCCTAGCCAACTATGAGAGAGAGAGAGAGAGAGACTTCTGAATAAATCCCAATTCTTAGGCTCTAACTAAGTGGGGTTGTTGGTGCAGCGAGCTGCTTAGTGACCACCATAGGAAATGGGTTAAAGACTATGTGGAGGCCGGGCACGGCGGCTCAAGCCTATAATCCCAGCACTTTGGGAGGCCGAGGCGGGCAGATCACGAGGTCAGGAGATCGAGACCATCCTGGCTAACACAGCGAATCCCCGTCTCTACTAAAAATACAAAAAATTAGCCAGGCGTGGTGGCAGGCGCCTGTAGTCCCAGCTACTCAGGAGGCTGAGACAGGAGAATGGCGTGAACCCGGGAGGCGGAGCTTGCAGTGAGCGAAGATCGCACCACTGCACTCCACCCTGGGCAACAGAGCAAGACTCCGTCTCAAAAAAAAAATAAAAAAAAAGAATACATGGAAATGTCAGCACACCAGACTAGGTACCTATTAAGAGGGTCACATCCAGTTTTTTAGTTGTATCTCTTCAACCTAGAAGCCATTGCTACACACTGCCTGCTGGAGACAAAAATCATTGTGAGCTTTTTAAAAAAATGGATCACTTCTCTATTACATAAGTTCAATAGAATCTAACATCGCAAGGCATAATTCATAGTGCTCTCAGAGCCAACAGTTACAGTAACTTGGCAATATAAATCTTGGTAGTATTGACAGAAAGTGTTTATATAGATATTTCCAAATACCTCAACTTAGGCAGAAAAGTAGGAGTGAAAAATTAACAAATTGCACTCAATAATAGTTTAACAAATTGATTTCCACTAAAATGAAAATGAAAAAAGATTCATATCTTGGGTGAATATTAATTTGTATGTTCTTTATAGAGGGTCAAATTCATCTTTAGGGTGAAATACATAAATCAACCCAATAAAAACTATATATATCAAGAAGAGCTAGAAATTTGTTCCCTGAAATGAAGCTTTTGCTTACCTCTAACTTGATCTTCATTTATTTGTTTTTTGAGAGCAAATGCATCATCAGACAATTGCTATCTTATTTACTTTGTAAATGATTTTAGACGATGTTGATTGTGCTAAAGGGATATAAGTTATACAGTAAATGGGAGAAAGGCTGTTTTTTGTTTATGGATTGCCTAGGATAAGTGGATATAAGACGTGGGAACGTTCGATGATGGAGTGTGGTGTGAGGAGAAGGAGAAAGTAGGAAAGGGGCAGTAAATGGACAACTTAAGCTGTGTGGCCTTGGGTAAACCTTTCAGGCCCATTTCCTGCTCTCTAACAGAGTTAGTAAGACCTAGCTCACTGTTGTATGTGAAAGCACCTGGAAGAGTGTCTGAGGCAAAGTCAAAGCACAATTGATGTTAGTGGTGTCTCTTTTAGATCGGGATTTGCAGTGAGAAGCAACGTGGTGGAGTGAGAAACCTGGATTTTGGTACACACTGATCTGGAAGCAAATTTCAGCTTAGCTTCTTGCCAGTGTGTGGTTGACTCTTAATCAGTTAGTGAACTTCCGTGAGCTTCGTTTTCTTCATCTTATGATTTTGTAAGGTTTTATGTTGATTCAATGAGATAACATAAAAGAAAGCATCTGGCATTGTGACTGTTATGGCCACTACTGGTCTATATGGTAACTTTATGTGAATTACGAAAATACACTCTTTTTTTTTTTTTTTTTTTTTTTTTTTTTTTTTTTTTGAGGCAGAGTCTCACTCCGTCGCCCAGGCTAGAGTGCAGTGGCGCGATCTCGGCTCACTGCAAGCTCCGCCTCTCGGGTTCATGCCATTCTCCTGCCTCAGCCTCTCGAGTAGCTGGGACCACAGGCGCCTGCCATCACACCTGGCTAATTTTTTGTATTTTTTTAGTAGAGACGGGGTTTCAACATGTTAGCCAGGATGGTCTCGATCTCCTGACCTCGTGATCTGCCTGCCTCGGCCTCCCAAAGTGCTGGGATTACAGGCATGAGCCACCGCGCCCAGCCAAAAATCCAGTCTTTCTTCCAGTGATTTTACTTCTGCTTATTAGAAAATTGTCCTAATATACTGAAAATTGGAACAAGACACTTAACTGCCATCTGCCAGAAAACTGTCAAAATATATGTACAAATCAAGAAGTAACCTAAGTATCCATCAACAGACGAATGGATACAAAAAATGTGGTACGTATACATAATGGAGCCAATTCAGCCATAAAAAAGAATGAGATCCTGCCATTTACAACAACATAGATGAAAATATGGACTTAATGTTAAGTGAAATAAGTCAGGCACAGAAAGACAAACTTTACATATTCTTACTCATTTGTGGAAGCTAAACATGAAGACAATTGAACTCATGGAGAAGAGTAGAATCATGATTACCAGAGGCTGGGGAAAATAGTGGGGCGACAGGGAGTGGGGATTGTTAATGGGTACAAAAATATAGTTAGATAGGATGAATAAGATCTAGTATTTGATAGCACAACAGGGTGATTACAGTCAGCGGTAATTTATTGTACATTTTAAAATAACTAAAAATCAAATCGGCATGTTTGTAACACAAAGAAATGACAAATGCTATAGGTGATGGATACCCCATTTATCCTGATGTGATTATTACATGTTGTATGCTGGTATCAAAATATCTCATGTATCTCATAAATATATGCACCTACTATGTACCCATAAAAATTAAAAACAAACAAAAGTCAAATCTCTGGTGTCTAAATGTGGAATGTGGTTCCTTTGTGCAGTACACAACCTGCAGAGACTTAAATGGCAAACAGCCCCAAAATATGGCACATAATAGGTGATGGTTTAATGCATATTTCCTCCTCTCCTCTCTTCCTCTTTCTATCTCTGTCTTCCTTTATTTTTACAGCCAGGGCACTCCCATTGGCAGATCTTACAACTTTACCTGGGCAGTCTGCATCCTAAATGGTGTTGCCACAACTCCTAATAAAGGGTCTCCATGGGGAGCAGAAGTTATCAAGACTGTACCCCTTCAGTAATTGACTTTTCCAGTCCCCACCCTTACTCAGGGTTGACATATCCATGCTGTTTCTCATTAGCCCACCACCTTTTTATCTCCTCAAGACTGTGAAACCTGAGGAAATCAAAAGGAGCTCCTCAGTATAAAAAGGCAGCTGAACGCTGGGCTAGAGTAGCTAAATGGGGAAGCAGTCGGGCAAAGGCAAAGTGAGGCTGGACGAGTGCTACCGAGTCTGCCCTTTAATCTTACTTCCGCGATCCCTCCTTATCCTCTTTTCTCTGTATCTTACAGCCCCCTTCTGCCCTTTCCTTCCCTCATTATCCAACTCAGTGTTCATATCACATGTCCATGGCCAACAGCCTCCTAGTCACCCCAATGTTTGCACACATAATTGATGACTTCAACTTGCAAGAGTTGGCCAGGCATGGTGGCTCACGCCTGTAATCCCAGCACTTTGGGAGGCCGAGATGGGCGGATCACGAGGTCAGGAGTTCAAGACCTTCCTGCCTAACACGGTGAAATCCCGTCTCTACTAAAAATAAAAAAAATTAGCCAGGCATGGTGGTGGGTGCCTGTAGTCCCAGCTACTCAGGAGGCTGAGGCAGGAGAATGGCGTGAACCCGGGAGGCGGAGCTTGCAGTGAGCCAAGATTGCGCCACTGC
Source organism: Pan troglodytes (assembly GCF_028858775.2). Classification (NCBI taxonomy): domain Eukaryota; kingdom Metazoa; phylum Chordata; class Mammalia; order Primates; family Hominidae; genus Pan; species Pan troglodytes. Next base: position 42,512,653 of record NC_072401.2, read on the forward strand.
ACTCCAGCCTGGGTGACAGAGCGAGACTCCATCTCAAAAAAAAAAACCTTGCAGATTTGACCCGTCTAACACATGGCTCAGTGACTTTCATCTCCATTCTATTGCAGCTACCATACTCATCAACAAATATTGCAACATTTTCAAAATCACTGCTCCACTCACCCCACTCTTCAATTGAAACCTCTGCTTCCAGTTGTCTTGTTCAATTCTCTACTGTAACAACTCCTTGGTGTCATTAAGATTTCTGGTCCACTAACCATCCTCTTTTCTCTGTATCTTACAGCCCCCTTCTGCCCTTTCCTTCCCTCATTATCCAACTCAGTGTTCATATCACATTATTATAATTGGTGTATTATAGATAACTGGAATTCCCTTGATTCTCTCATCTTTTGTCGCATTTACCTGGCAAAATCCTAACCCAGGATGAAACAGCATTCACCTGAGCACCTGGGCGTTGCCACATTTATACTGTGTTGCAGTCCTACCTCAGACCTCAGACAAGCTTAGTTTCCCACTGTCCCAGTGACTTTTGTATGACTTGCTTGTCAAACTTCCCACCCCTTCCTTCATTTCTCTCAACTGATTTTCAGCTGACGAACTTATCTTCTTTGAGAAAACAGAAGCCATATGGTGGGAACACCTTCATCTTTCCATCTCCGTATCTACAGGCCTTCCTGTGTCTTCATTCACCTCTTTGCTGTTCTCTTCTAGAACATCCCCCCTTCACATGTTGTCTTTGTGCCTTCTCCTTTTTCCTTACCTTACTGTCATCCCCACCACCACCCTTGCTACTGGATCATACAAGCATCCTCAAATTCCTCCCTGATCCAATCTTTTTTTAGTAATTGCTCCATTTCTCTGCTTCTCATCATTGTCAAACTTCTTAAAAGAGCTTTCTGGCTTTTATCTCTACAGAAAAAGAGTATTTTACTCTTGTCAGTTTTCACTGACTGCCCAACACGATGGACCCTATTCAGTCCTCATTTTAATTAGCTTGGTAGCAGCAGTCAACAAAGTAGGAAACTCCCTCTTCTTAAAGCACTTTCTTCTTTTGGCTTGTGGGGCACCACCCTCTCCTAGTTTTACAGCTACCTTCCTACATCCTTCTGTTCTATTCTACCTCTAAGTATTGGATTTTCTCATGGGTTTGTTATAGGCCTCTTTTTTCAACATTCTCTTTAGGTCATTCTCGACATTCCCATGTTTTAAAATACCCCCTGGGCAATGATGATTCCAGCCCCAACTTCTCTTCTGAGCTAAAGATCTAGTGGCTTCCCCAGCCCGGCCAGTCACATGGCTACACCCAACCACAGGAGAGGGAGTAAGAACGATCCTACCATGTGCCTTGAAGAGTAGGAAACCAAACATATTTGGCTGATTTATCCATGACTAAAAAATGTGATAATGACAAGAAATTAGGTCATGTATGGTGATCAGTTTTGCATACACAGGTATTAGGCCACCCTCAAGTTTTACTACATGGATGACTACACAGAGCAGCTTCCATGTAAAAAATGTAAATGCTTTAGAGACCTATGGTGATATCCTGGGATGTCAAAGGAAGAGGAGGAGAAGCAATTGCAAAAAAAAGAAAAAGAAAAAGATTGAATGGCTTACTTAACATCTCTGCTTGAATGTTTAACAGATATCTTAGGCATGAAATGTCTATAAAATTCTCAATAATCACTTCACTTCCCAAAATGTTTATCCCAAAGCCTTCACCATTTCAGTAAATGGGATCATCCCGTAGTCCAAGCCAGAAACCCAAGAGTCATCCTTCATTTTTCTCTCTCCCTTACCTCTCAGATCTAATCCATCACGAACATTTTGGACTTTACTTCCAAAATATGTTTCCAGTTCATGCACTTCTCTCCATTTCTACTGCCATCAACCAGGTTCAATCAACATCATCTCTTTCCTAGGCAACTGCTCCTAACCTGACTTCCCAATTCTACTCTTGTGGACTTTCTTTTTTTTTTGAGACGGAGTCTCGCTCTTTTGCCTGGGCCGGAGTGCAGTGGCGCTATCTTGGCTCACTGCAGGCTCCGCCTCCCGGGTTCATGCCATTCTCCTGCCTCAGCCTCCCAAGTAGCTGGGACTACAGGCGCCCGCCACCACGCCCAGCTAATTTTTTGTATTTTTAGTAGAGACGGGGTTTCACCATGTTATCCAGGATGGTCTCGATCTCCTGACCTTGTGATCCGCCCGCCTCGGCCTCCCAAAGTGCTGGGATTACAGGTGTGAGCCACCGTGCCTGGCCTCTTGTGGCCTTTCAAACCACATTCCACCCAGCAGCCATGGTGGTTGTTATACAGTGCAAATCTCATTATGCCATTTCCTTGATGAAGACTGTTCAGAGATTTTCCATTGCTCTTGGAATAAAAGCTGAATACCATTTCATGTCCACACAAGCCAGCCCCGTATAGTTTATCTCTTTTCATCTTTCCACCCTCATTTCATCCCCCTTGCCCCTCACTCACTGTTCTTATATCCTTTTCCATTTTCCTCTACATGCCAAGTCTTCTCCTTCCTTGGGGCTTTTGTACATGCCCTCTATTTGGAATTTTCTTCCTTTAATCTTTGTAAGGCTGGTAACTTTGGGGTTTTCTTTTACTTATTTATTTATTTTTATTTATTTATTTTTTGAGATGGAGTTTCGCTCTTGTTGCCCAGGCTGGAATGCAATGGCACAATCTTGGCTCACTGCAATCTCCGCCTTCTGGTTTCAGCCTCCTGATTGGCTGAGATTACAGGCGTGCACCACCACGCCCGGCTAATTTTTGTAGTTTTAGTAGAGACGGGGTTTCATCACATTGGCTAGGCTGGTCTGGAACTCCTGACCTTGTGATCCACCCGCCTTGGCTTCCCAAAGTGCTGGGATTACAGGTGTGAGCCACTGCGCCCAGCCAGGGTCTTCTTTTAAATTTCACCTTTCCTGTCCACCCTGTGTCACCTTTCCTGTCCACCCTGTGTCACCTTTCCTGTCCACCCTGTGTCAAGTGGGTGATATTCTCTCTCTCTCCTAGTGCCCTGTTCTTTTTCTTCACAGCCCTTATCACTATTATACTTTCATGTTTATTTCTTTGTTCATTTGTTTATGCCTGGTTCTCCCACTAGACTGGCAGCCCCATGAAGGCCGGTACCATGTTGGGTTGTCCTCCACTGTAAGCCCAACACTTAGCATAATGCTTAGCACCTAGCAGGCACATTTGCTAAATTTTTTATTGAATAAACTTGTTACATTTTGGTTAGGTCCGTTATTACTTCTGGACTTTAGCTTCCTCACCTGGATTACCTGAAGTATCACTCTAAGATTAATAAAATGATATAAGAAGTGTTACGAGTCATTGTGTTTTTAAAACCATGTGTTTCCATTTTAATTAGTACCTATTAATTCCCTGCTAGGAAAAATGAGGAAATTAGTACTCCCACTTCCTTCCACTTCCCTCCTCTCCTGTTTTTGTTAAATTATTTTATTAAATATTGGCAAAGTGTATAACATTAACACCTGTTTTGCAGCTCTTATTCCCTTAATGGCTTAATCTTAATTTTCTATTTAAAGGGATTAATTGCTTACCATCTGTATACATTTAGGTTCTTGGTTTTATGCAATGAAAACCAACTTTGGTTAACTTAGAAAAGGAATTGATCAGAGGATATTGGTGGTTCACAAGTGGGAAGACCAGGGAATCCTATTCAGAAGATGGGAGGGAACCAAGGGCGACTAAGCAGTGGGAAAACTCCCCTGGAGACCTGCCATGTGATTCTCTGGTTAGGCCACACCCAGGGCCCACCCACTGGGCACTCTCTCCCTCTCTTTCTCTCTCCTTCTCTCTCCTTCCTTCCTCCTTTTTTCCCTTCTTCCTTTGCATTTCTTCTGCCTCCTCCTTTGCTGTAGTATGTTTGGATGGTTTCTTGTCATCTCGTTTCCTTTTTCTTATGCTTTCTGTGAGCAGATTTTCCAAACTGTCTGCTCTAATAGAGTGTAGATGAATCCCTGTTGACCCTTCCACTGTATCTGAGCCCTCATCTTTTCCTACTCTGAGTTGTTAGAAGACTGGATGTTTTGTTTTCTTTTTGTATTTTGATTGATCCTTGGGAATGGGTAAAGCAGAGGGAAGATGGGGAAGAGGCAGCCGAAGCTCTGGGAGACCATCAGAAGACCCACACTCTGTTCAGTATTCAGATTTTATCAAGTGTCTTCTATGAGAATTTACCCCAGCTAATTGCGGTGGATCATATTCTCATGTGCCGGAGTCCCCAGGCTCCAGATTACCCCATACCCCCTCACCCCACCCGCAGCCCTGGATTCACTGAATGGCCTTGAAACCTTCATTTCTGGCAGAGAAAAATGGGCCTCTGGTATCTCCTCCCATGTCATCTATCTCTACTTACAAGCCATTTCTCTTCTTTCCCAACTGAAAATGTAAAGGTATATCCTCAAGTCACTGCTTTTCAGATTTGGAATAAAGTGGTTGCAGTTTAGGATTTTTTTTTTTTTTTTTTTTTTTTGAGACCGAGTCTCACTATCGCCCAGGCTGGAGTGCAGTGGCGCGATCTCGGCTCACTGCAGGCTCCGCCCCCCGGGGTTCACGCCATTCTCCTGCCTCAGCCTCCCACGTAGCTGGGACTACAGGCGCCCGCCACCTCGCCTGGCTAATTTTTTGTATTTTTAGTAGGGGTTTCACCGTGTTAGCCAGGATGGTCTCGATCTCCTGACCTCGTGATCCGCCCGCCTTGGCCTCCCAAAGTGCTGTGATTACAGGCGTGAGCCACCGTGCCCGGCCTAGACTGGATAATTTTAAGATTAGTATGATGGTTAATTTTATTGTCAACTTGGCTAGGCTATGGTACCCAGGTGTTTGGTAAAACACTAGTCTCCATGTCACTGTGAAGGTATTTTGAAGATGTGATTAACACTTAAATCAGTGGACTTTGAGTAAAGCAGATTACTCTCCTTAATGTGGATGGGCCTCATCCAATCAGTTAAAGGCCTTAAGAGAAAAAAGACTGACTCTACCAAGGACAAGGGTATTCTGCCTGAAGGCTGCCCTTGGACTTGAGCTGCAACATCAACTCTTCTCTGGGTGTCCAGCCTGCTGATCTGTCCTGCAGATTTTGGATTTGCCAGCCCCCACAATCACATGAACCAATTCCTTAAACTTAATCCCTCTCTCTTTCTCTTTCTGTTTCTCTCTCTCTCTTTCTCTCTCTGTTGCTGACCTCTATAGGATCCACCAAGATGAATTTGTGGCAAAGAAAAGAGGCAGATTCTGGAGTCAGACTGCCTGGTTTCAATCCCCAGCTTCATGACTTACTTTCTGTATGATGGGCAATTTACATATCCTCTGTGTGCCTCAACTTCCTCATTTGTAAAATGGGACAGAAGTTGGCATGTATCTCATAAGATTATGTGAGAATTAATTGAGATATTAGACGCAGAGCATTTAGAATAGTTTCTGATACATAGCAATTCCAATAAATGTTGGCTATTGGCTGGGCGCAGTGGCTCACGCCTGTAATCCCAGCACTTTGGGAGGCCGAGGGCCAATCACGAGGTCAGGAGATCGAGACCATCCTGGCTAACACGGTGAAACCCCGTCTCTACTAAAAAAATACAAAAAATTAGCTGGGCGTGGTGGCGGGCGCCTGTAGTCCCAGCTACTCGGGAGGCTGAGGCAGGAGAATGGCATGAACCCAGGAGGCAGAGCTTGCAGTGAGCCAAGATCGCGCCACTGCACTCTAGCCTGGGCGACAGAGCTAGACTCCGTCTCAAAAATAAATAAATAAATAAATAAATAAATAAATAAATAAATAAATGTTGGCTATTATCAGAGGTTCACATAATCTCATGTCTGAAGCCTTAAGGAGCATGTACTATATCTATGTAACACTACCATCGGGTTCTTGGTAGCCCTGATAATCACACACAGTCATATGTATGCAGTGAAATGCACTAGGAGAGCCAAGGAAACACCATAAACAACCTCATAGGGGTTGAGGTCAGGTTTTGCTACCAAATGAGTTAGGGAGAAACTTGGTTTTGAGAGGTTTCTGGATTTTGGAGTTGTAGATAAGGGATTGCAGACTTGCATCATACGGTTATGCTTTCAAGACACCTGAAAACAAGTTAGCTTGCTGGGTGAGCCTAGTTAACATTTCACACTTCAACACTGGAGCATGTCTATCATAAAAATAATTTTTGTTTAGGCCTAATTGATAAAGAGCTATTTTTTAGACTCAATTAGGCGACGACATCAGTTGCTTTGGAGACTTCCCTGGGTTTTTGAGACTAAAGCCATGACATCAGGGTGGAGAGAATTCTTGCTGTGCTGCTTATCACAGCAGGGAGTGTGCCCCCACATCACACTAAATCCTACTTGTTCCTTACACAAGCTGCTAGTATGAGAGACCCAGACTGACAATGTGCTGGAAGGAAGCCAGGGGCCATAGACTCTTGGTGAAATGGGGGGAATGATCATATTCTTATATCCATTCAACATATTTTTTGAGCACTTACTCTTTGCTAAGTATTATAAACTTTCTGTATAGCATTTTATTGTTTAGGCAGTGTTTCATGTGCATTGCCTCTTTTAATAACCCTACGAGGAAGGTAGAACATATTGTTATCCATGTTTTACTGGGGAAGAAGCAAAGTCTTACAGAGTTTAAGTGTCACTTTAAGGTACAGAAGTAGCTGACCTGGGACAAAAACCCACTTCTTTACTTTCTTCTGCGCCTCGAGTAATAGAGGTTTGCACCTTATGAAAATAGGGGTGAATATACTTTTTAATAAAAGCCATAGGAATAAACTGTTTAGTAGTGATTGGTATCAACCATCAGATAGCATTTAAATAGCTCTGGCAGAAGATCTTCTCAAGGAACGTGTTGCAGCTTAAGGCAGTTAATCAGATATTTCCCATTGCAAAGAGTTTCCATGTGTCTGGGGTGCTGTGAGGCATCACTCAGATTCCCCTTTTAGGACTAAGGGACTTAATTCCCTTAACTGCCAGGAAGGTTGTTGGCTGACGTCTTTCTCTGGAAATTACCATCAGGTGGAGAGAGAGCATTCTTGTTCAAGGTCATCCCCGTCTCCCCACCCCCGGCCCCCGCCCCCGCCCCTGCCCCCGTCTTGGGGCAGCCCACGCCCAGTGATTGGCCACTACTGAGGTATAAAAGCCCAGCCCCTTTGTCCAGACCCGGGACAACTCTGAAGAGCCATGCCTGCTCCATACCTCCCTGTGGGGTTGGCTGAGACCGTATTGTGGTGGCACTGCAGTCCAGCCTCTCTCACTGCCACTTCCTTTCCTCTGCTCCACTGGTGTTGAATCAAGAACACTCCCCAGCACACCTCTGCACAGAAATCATCTGAGTCCAACTTGCAAAACTAGGTCTCAGTGTGAGGTAGAAAGGAGGTTGTTCTCAGGTCTTTATTTTGTGAGAAAATACTCACCTTTGAGATCTTCTTTCTTTGATCCTTAAAAAGGAAATCCCAAAAAATTGACCCCCTTTGAAATTCACTACATTCTTTTGCTGAACGAGACACTCTGCCATTTGTTATTTCCCTTTATTTACTAACGTTCACTCTAGTTTTAATTTGTCTCAAAATGTGAATAGCCAAGCCTACTTGAACCAATTTTGCAATTGAAATTTGTTGCAGAACAGAAAATTACGTGAGGAACTTGAAGGACGAGGCATTTGTTGGAACAGGAAATGCAGAACATTATAGCAGAGTGGAGTACTTTTGGTAATGATGCGTGGGACTGAAATGATGTGAAAGGGAAATCATTTAACCATGTAAACTGAACAAAGGAGAATTCCGTGATAATGACCCCAGGCCCTAGTATTCAGGAAAAGAAAATGGTGGGCATTGGAATGAGGTCACCCTGACGCATGTGGCATTGCATCTATCAGTTTGCTTTGGTTTGGCAACCTGGTTTGATTCTCTGCCAGAGCATAAGTTGGTTTTCATCTCAACAGTCCTTTTGCTCCTTGAAGGGTGAGAAAATAGGCCCATTTTTCAATATACCACAAAATATTTTAGGGTGAACTATTTTAGGGAAGGAGGATTTTAACAAACAAGTTGGCGACTCAATTTGATCCAGAGTTTCCAGGTTGAAGCAGTTGCATTTGCTAGAGAGAAGGAAGAGGAGGAAGGGCTGTTATTGTTGTCATTGTTTTTTCTAGTATTTCCTACCAAGCAACTGCTTTGGGATAATAACAAAATGATTTTGCTATGGAAAAAATGCAGAGAAAAGAAACTGGGGCTCTTTGATTGGCTAATAATGAACATAAAGGACTTCATGCTTGCTGAATGGCAGATTGAAATTCAGTGTGTATTCATGCAGATCTTATGGGGGTGGTATTGGATTGGACCACAAATTAGTGCTGGCATTAATGAGATGGAAGCTGTAAAATACAGAGTTCCAATAACCATGATCTCTGATAAGGCCCAATTGAAAGCACCCAGACCATTCAGACAAGTTCTATGTGAAAGCAGAGCAATAAACAACAAAGAGATATTCAAAATGCGGGAAAAAAATTGAGGATTATATAACTGACTAAACTGGTATCAGAGTGCTTGGTTAAAACATTAATGCACAGCTGAGTGACAAACATAGACTTGCATAGAATAATGATTTTTAGAAACAGACACTGTTCGGCTGGTTGTGGTGGCTCATGCCTGTAATCCCAGCACTTTGGGAGGCCAAGGTGGGTGGATCACGAGGTCAGGAGTTTGAGACCAGCCTGGCCAACGTGGTGAAACCCCATCTCTACTAAAAAATACAAAAAGTAGCCAGGCGTGGTAGCACGTGCCTGTAGTCCCAGCTACTCAGAGGCTGAGGCAGGAGAACCGCTGGAACCCAGGAGGCAGAGGTTGCAGTGAGCCCAGATCGCGCCACTGCACTCCAGCCTGGGCGACAGAGCGAGACTTGGAAAAAAGAAAGAAAGAAAGAAACAGACACTGTTTAGATGCTACTCAAATGATCAGAGAGAAGGATTATACCTCTTCATTATAGGGAAGTTAGTCTAAATCTGGAACTGCACTGTGACAATACCACTACTTCTAGCGCTAACACCAATATGCCTTCTGTGTGGTGGGTATCATGATTTATGGTTTACAGCACCTTTTCATATGTGTTATCCATTTGATCCTGATGGTATTTTCACATTGATAGTTGCATACATGTTTGTGCACCCAGTTAGCTTCTGAATTCCATGACTGCAGGAACTGAAGTCTTATTCCTTTTATGAAACACCCCCTCTTTCCATTTAATTGTTCATGAATTCTCCTAGGCAATTTGTTTCAAACAACATTGCCAGATGGCAGACATCCTTTTTTCAGCATTTCTAGGATTACCTGGCGTATAGAACAAGCACCATTATGGCAAAATTACATAATTATATTAAGTTGATGAATGAATAAAATATACCACATAACATATTAACATGCGTGGATAGTATTTGGATGGCATTGGAATTCTTGGATGGCCATAGTCTGCAAAACTCACCTTCAACCACTGTCCCTGTATTCCATTATCCAAGTAGGCTAACAAGGTCTTGGCAAGTATGTGTGTGTCTTTATCAAACCACTTGGCTTCCTGGAACTCCATTGGTAAGCTTTCAGAAATTCCTTCTTCAGTTTTCTGTGAAGGTGAACCGAATGGTTCCTCTCCTCTTAGTGCCACCATTCTTATTTTTTGCTCAATCTCCAACCTCTTCTTTTCTGTACCTCTAGGGAAGCCCTGGGTCATGAAGCAGCTATTGCCTGTCCAGCCTGCTTTTTGTTCAAGGTACACACAGTGATCTAAATATCCTATTGCTGTGGTGCTATGGGGGACAAGATTTGTGGGAGACTTTATTTCATTTTTCTGATTGTCACCATCTTGCTTTTATTCTTCTACACCCTCATTTTCCATATAACCTGAGAGTTACTTCAGTGCCCTTTGGGTCTTCAAGGGCCTTTCTGGGAATCCTGTCCTTTCTCCTTTCCTTTTTGTAGTCTGTCCTTGCTATTACAGTTTGATACATTTGTGTCCAGCACAGAGCCTGGCATACAGTAAGTGCTTAGACAATGTTGAAATGAAGGAAACTACCCTGCAAGAGAGAGGCCCTTCTGTATTCATTGTATATCTGAGGAGCAGTACAACCAAGAAAAGTTACATCCACAATTTTAGGTTGATAAAAGTGTGCAGCTGAGAAGATGCTTAGAGATCAACTAAGCCTCCCCCGCATTCCCATTGTTTGTATTCAGAAGAAAATTAAGTAAGAGGTGAATCAACTTTTCCAGTATCTAGTAGTTAGTGGGTAGTTTACTAAACACTGGAACTCTGAGTTCTGGTCAGTGTCTGTCTCTTCACATGTTTTTCTTTTTTTAAAAAATTTATTGGCCGGCCGCAGTGGCTCACACCTGTAATCCCAGCACTTTGGGAGGCTGAGGCAGTCGGATCACAAGATCAGAAGATCGAGACCATCCTGGCTAACACGGTGAAACCCTGTCTCCACTAAAAAATACAAAAAATTAGCCAGGTGTGGTGGCGGGTGCCTGTAGTCCCAGCTACTTGGGAGGCTGAAGCAGGAGAATGGTGTGAACCCAGAAGACGGAGCTTGCAGTGAGCCAAGATTGCACTACTGTACTCCAGCCTGGGCAACAGAGTGAGACTCTGTCTCAAAAAAAAAAAATTATTAAATTTAGAGACAGTCTTGCTGTGTCACTCAGGCTGGAATGCATTAGCACAATTGTAGCTCACTGTAACCTCAAACTCTTGGCTCAAGTGATCCTTCTGCCTCAGTCTTCTGAGTAGCTGGAATTACAGGTATGTGCTACCATGCCCAGCTAATTATTTAAAAAATTTCTTGTAGAGAGGGTGTCTTGCCGTGTTGCCCAGGTTGGTCCTGAACCCCTGACATAAAAAATTCTCCTGCCTCAGCCTCCCAAAGTGCTGGGATTACAGGAGTGAGCCACCATGCCAACCCTCATATGTTTTTCTTACAGGTAAAGACAGTAGAGATGCTGCTGTGTACATAATCTTGATCTGATGTCCTAGTCTTTCTGCCAGGCATGGCATGTGTATCTTCTTATTTACATTGCTTGATGATGACTTCTGTCTCTCCATGCTGAGAATTTAAGAGATATCATTGCGGGAGAGGCTGGAAGTCTTCCTGAACTGGTTGGGACAGAATCATAGAATCTAAAGGCCAGGGAGAGTTTACAGCTTCCTGAGGCCAGTCATGCTCTGAAGTTTAAATCTTCACCTACAAAAAATGGTCAGCCAGACTCTGTTAGAACCTGCATAGCCTCTGTCGTTGGGTAGTGCTGACACTTGGGTTTTGACTGGAACCCATTTGAGGTTCCAAGTCCACCACCGTGGAGATACTCAGAACAACTGAATTCCTGGCCTCCATGCCAGTTCCAATTTAGGTTTTCATGATGTTTCTCCTTCTCCATTAACAAGTCTTTTAACCCATGTTTCTCAGTCTTTTGAACACCAAGGCAGACATTGAAAATGATGATATTTGCATGGCGCCCTGGGGTAAACCAGAGGGGAGTTAAGGATGTCTGTCTGGGGCTTGGCAAAAATTATTACATTTTTCTTTATAGTGTATAATTATAAGAAAATAAAATACAAAATATTATGAAAGATGTTAAATATTGAATTTGTATTAAACTTCCAAATAAAATCTTTTCAAATGTTTGAAAGCAAAATTTAGCTTGCTTCCATGAACATAACTTTTAATACCAGGTTTTATGCTTGAAATGGCTGCATGAAATTCCTGATCAAGACTTGTTAATGAAGATTTATTCAAATTCTTGATAGCCATGATGGTCAAGGAACTATGATTAAAAATAACATTACCATTTTTACAACCTTTCAAAAATGTGTAGTAGTTGAAGTTATAGTTAAAGACTCTAATCACTCTTTCTTTACTTTCATTGACAAATGTAATGTTGAAATTTCTAGTGTTTATGAGAAAGGATTTCTAACCCAACTGAACTTTTTAATATTAAGTATTCCAAGGCCAAGCACGGTAGCTCATGTCTATAATCCCAGCACTTTGGAAGGCTGAGGTGGGCGGATCATTTGAGCTCAAGATTTGAGACCAGCTTAGGCAACATGGCAAAACCTCATCTGTACAAAAAAACCAAAAAAACAAAAATTAGTTGGGCATGGTGGTGCGGCGCCTGTAGTCCCAGGTGGGAAGGCTGAGGTGGGAAGATTGCTGGAGTCCAGAAGGCGAAGTGTGTTAGTCCATTTTCACACTACTGATAAAGACATACCCAAGACTTGGAAGAAAAATAGGTTTAATGGACTCACAGTTCTACGTGGCTGGGGAGGACTCACAATCATGGCTGAAGGTGAAAGGTGCTTCTTACATGGCAGCAGCAAGAGAGAATGAGGCAGAAGCGAAAGCAGAAACCCCTTATAAACCCATCAGATCTTGTGAGACTTATTCACTACCACAAGGACAGTGTGGAAGAAACTGCCCCCGTGATTCAATTATGTCCCACCTGGTTACTCCCACAAGATGTGAGAATTATGGGAGTACAATTCAAGATGAGATTTGAGTGGGGACACAGAGCCAAACCATTTCACAGAGGTTGCTGTGAGCTGAGATGTCACCACTGTACTCCAGTCTGGGTGACAGAATGAGACCCTTTCTGAAAAGAAAAGAGAAGAGAAGAGCAAGGGAGGGGAGGGGAGAGGAGGGGAGGGGAGGGGAGTTCCCAAATATGTTGAAGCTCTGTTTTGCAGAATGCGTGCATGTTGTTAAAGCAGCCGTATGGATGCCTTCTGTATGGCTGCATCAGCCACATATGTCAGAAGCAGATTTACTATGCATTGGTTACCTCTTTAGCCCGTTGCATCTTGGGCAGCAACTTCTACTACTTGCACAAGTCTAGTGAGACAGAACACTTACACAAGTTAAGCAAAGCAGCTTCATTTATTTATTTATTTTAGAGAGAGTGTCTTGCTCTGTAGCCCAGATTGGAGTGCAGTAGCACAATTGTAGCTCACTGTGGCCTTGAACTACTAGGCCCGAGCAATCCTCCTGCCTCAGCTTGCTGAGTATCTGGGATTACAGGCATGAGCTACTGGGCCCACTATGCAAAGCAACTTTATCACTTACAGTTAGGCAGCAAGAACCTAAGCCTAGCATTCACGGTGAACCAGTCCCCCAAGGCTTAGGAAATCTGCAGAGGATGGATGGGATCTTGTCTGCATGGTCTCTACATGACATTACAGCTGAGGGACTCCAAAAGCAGTCGATTCTGGGTTTTATACCTGGAGACAATAGATCTTGCTCAGCTAAAATTTTGCAGGAAACCCTATTTTAGTGGGGACATGAACAGAACCCAGGCTGTTCTGGACAGTTACTCCTTATCTCAAGATGTTGTGTTCCCCGCATATTTTGCAGTTATTCTGAAAACCAAAGGCCAGAAAGTGGGGAAAGAGCTGGGTTTCTAAGGGGACTTGTCCTGCAACATGGAGAGAGATATTTGATATATGTGAAGAAAGAGGCTCTGGGCAGCACCAGAATCACATTTCTGCTCAGTTTCCTTTCCCCACCTGCACCCTCCAACCAGCAACACCTAAGGTGACACACTGTGCGCTTTGGGCCCCTGGAATATGAACTATTTCACTAACAGCTCCTTGACCCCACTTTCAAGATGGGCAGGAGTGTCCCATGCTGCTGTTTGTGAAGGTTTGTGTTTCAGATGGTAGAGCATCTTCTTGTCCATGTTCAGTACATGCAAGCGGAGCAGGTGTTTTCCCCTTGGAGAACAATGAAGGGCATCCTCAGACCTCACTATGCTTGGATAATGTTTTGTAGAACCCCCACTAAGGCTACCTGGGCCAAAGCTGGCCGGCATGGGGTCTTTGGTTGTCCCAGGTCCTACTGAAGGGCTGAGGTATCCTGCAGCTCCAGGCAAAGCTCTTAACAATTCAGAGCACACCAGGATGCCAAGGCACACGGAAGATCTGCTCTTAGCCATTGCTTCCATGATGCAGATTCAAGTTTTTTCATCATCACTGTCTTCCTCTGATGGTCATGTCTGATTAATATATACCCTTTCCAACGCATAATGTTCATACCTGAACCCCAGGTGCAGCCTAATCAGCAAAGGAGACTCCCAGGAATACTCACCTCTCTTTACATAGATATTATATATATATATATATTTTTTAATATATGTATATATATATATATTTTTTGAGGCGCAGTTTTGCTCTTTTTGCCCAGGCTGGAGTGCAATGGCGTGACCTCAGCTCACCACAACCTCTGCTTCCTGGGTTCAAGTGATTCTCCTGCCTCAGCCTCCCTAGTAGCTGGGATTGCAGGCATGCGCCACCACGCCTGGCTAATTTTTTATTTTTAGTAGAGGTGGGGTTTCTCCATGTTGGTCAGGCTGGTCTCAAACTCCCAATCTCAGGTGATCCGCCCACCTCGGCCTCCCAAAGTGCTGGGATTACAGTAGTGAGCCACTGCACCCAGCTGACATAGATATTGTACTTCTAAGGTGAATTTCTGGCATCTACACAATGCTGCTGACTTGTATTACACTTCTTGAATTTTATAGACTTTAAGTGGATAAACTTGTCTGCAAACAAAGCTTCATCCGGCTTGTTGCCATATTCTGATGGGCAAGAACACTTTCAGTAAGGACCCCCCATGTTGAATGAATAAATGACACTTTTATTCCCAGAATAAACTTAATGAATATACTTTGAGCAGCACTGGACAACGTTGACCATTCCATTCTTTATTAATCTTTCATTTCCTTTGGCTGTCCTGACACCAACCTCTTCTGGTTCTCATCCTACCTTTCTAAGATTCCTTCTAAACCTTTTTCCTTATTCTTTGCCTACCTGTTGAATATTGACGTTTTCTATCTCTGCTTTTGTGATTTTTTCATCTGCACCCTCTTCCCCCCATGCCCGCCATTTCTACTTCCATTTGTATATGGCGAATTCCTGAAACTGTCTCTTGCCAAAAACTCTGTTCTGAGTTCCAGACTCATTTATCCAGCTGTTCATTTTTACCTGGAGGTCTCACAAGCCCCTCAACTCACCCTGTCTAAAATTGAACTCATGATATTCCACCAACCCAAAAATATTTCACCTCAAATCATTTCTAAATTGATAAAAGACACTGCCATCTACAAGTCACAAGACAGGGAAATCATCCTCCATTCCTTTCTCTCCCTCGCCTCTCCACATCCAGTCAGCCACTAGGGATATTGACCCTGCCTCCTTTATGTCTTTCAAACCCCTTCTCCTCTCTTGCCCTTGGTCTCTGAGTTCAGTAAGGTAATGCTTGCAAGGTGTTGGCCCTGTGCCTGGCACATGGTACCTACAGCATACATGACAGCTGTTCCTGCTATTAGCAGTTGCTCCAAACCCTTGTTACCATTCACCTATACTGTCAGGAATTGTCTCCTGTTCTCATGCTTCCAGTCGTATCCCCCATTAAACCCATACCTTAAATTCCTTCAATCACTATTAATTTTTCTCATAGCATATATCTTACGATCTCTGTTCCCTGCTTACAAACCCTTCAGTGGCTCCCTATGGCCCATTGATTGAGTTTCTATGACTTCTGTTACCCATCACCTTTCCTGACCTCAGATTTTCCAGGATGGCTGACCAGCTGCTCATTTGTGCTACTGCTACGTGTACATTATCATAGTTAATCCAGGTCTCCAATCAATAAGGTAGAAACCGCTGACAGCATTTTAAATGGAAGTTTTTCCAGCATCGAAAACAAAGTAAAATTGTAAGGTCCAGCCTCCAGAAATCCTGTCATAGTATCATTTTTTTTTCCAGATTGCTTCATAATTATTTCTTTAAATGTCTGCCTTCCCATTAATATGATGTGTGGGGAAAGGCCTGGGTCAGAGTCTTTGTCTCCACAGTGCCTGGCATGGTGCCTGATACTAAGTGTTTATTGAGCACCATTTGTGTGCCAAGGACTGCTCTAGGGTATGTGGAAACTATAAGGGACAAAATTCCTGCTCTTCCTGAGGGAAGCCTGTGCACTACCCATCACTTTCCAGTCTCTTTCCTACCCAGAGGCTGATGTTATTCACTGCATTTTCTGTGATTAGTAACATAAAGGGGGAAAAATCATTCAGAGAGAAAATATGAACTGTCAGATGAGAATGAAATTATAAGTGGTAAGAGGAGAATTAAATTAAGAGCAGTAAGCATCATGGATTTATAAAAACAAGTCATGTCAGACAAACTTAATTGCTTTTCCTGATAGAATTACCAAATTAAGGGATGGCGGGATACAATATCCTGAGAGCAGTTTCCTTCAACGACCAGGTAATGAATATTATTTTTGAAGTTAGCAGAGCCTTTTGAAATAGAATCAGTGGAAATTGTACCAAATGAATTCAAATTGACTTTGATGTGAGTCTGGTTCACTGACTTGACAACAGATTGGAGCGGAGAAAAACTAAGGCAACTACAAACAATATGGTGCTGAGCTTCAAGACACTGCCTAGCAGTAGCGTGGGGATCCTTATTCAGATGGATTTATCACAATCATTATTGGAGTCAAAGAATGATTTTTGTGGCATTTAAAAGACATCAAGAGAAAATCACAGTACTTGGGGGAAATCACTGCATGGAGCACAGAAATGAGATGCTTCTACACTATCATTACAACAGTGTGGCCCTTGGAGTGATAATAACCAATATCTTGCATAGTGCTTTAAACCTCTGCTACCCAAGGTATAAGTCTGCAGACAGCAGGAGCATGGGGGAGCATCTAGGAGCTTCTTAGAAATGCAGAGTCTCAGGCCTCACCCCAGTGAATCTGAGTCTGCATTGTAACAAAATCCCAGATGATTTGGATGCACGTTAAAGTTTGAGATGCATTGCTGGGTTTATTTTATATTATCCTATACAATTTGATTTTTAGATCTTTCTCAGAGGGGCGAGACTTTGTGTTGACCTAAAAAATCAGGGATTCAGCCCCAGTCTTAGCAATTCCGTTGTTTACTCTTTCCACCTTCCTTAAAATCAAGCATATGAAGCTGATGAAGTTGGTCCCTTGGGGAAGTTACTTAACCTCAGTGGGCCACACTGTGTTTATTTGTAAACAGGAGCTAACAACCTGGGCACCATTACAGTGTTTTTACACGCCACGTGTATATAATACTTTCGCATCTTTTAACATCACTGAGTATATTATTATTCCCATTGCACACATATGGACACTGACATTTGGAGTGTTTTTGTAATTGGCCTAAATTCATATTTTATTAAACAGCAGATCCAGGATTTAAACCTAGGTCTGTCCGATTGCCAAAGCCACGTTATTTCATATACAGTATGAAAAGGGCTGTATCATAGCTATGAGTGACAGAGATTTCAGAAGCTGGGGCCAAGAGAGGGGTTTAGTTAGGAAATATTTGTTGAGGACCTATGACGTTGTAAGAACCCCTGAGAATATGCATTAGGGAATAAAACAGAACTGGGCCCTGCTTTGTTAAGTTTATAATCTAATGGAGATGGAAAATTTATGTGTGTGTGTATGTGTGTATTTTGAGGCAGGAGATATTGCTTGCAAGCTTTTTTGTTGGGATAATGCAGACATTAAGGATGATGGAAAATTGCTGTTAACTCTAAGCAACTGGATAATTTTTAGAAGTGAGGGCATGGAAACAGATACAAATATATAACATGCTATTGAACTGTTAATGACAAACTTTTAGCCAACCACTTTGCCTCTTTAAAATTTCTTCCAACCTTATTTTAAAAAAAAAACTTATAGGGCCCTTAGAGAATTCTATTATTCCCTGTATGCCAATAAGAGCTTTGGAAAGAAAAGGTAAAGCAAGAGATTAAAATGCCATCTCTTTTATCACTGACCTTGGCCTAGTATCTAGGTCCCACTCTCTTAGGTATTCAGATTGAATTAAGAGAAAGATACTTGTCTTCTGTGTGAGGTTGGTCTCCAGAAAACTTCTTGGTGACAAGTATTACAGAAATTCAAGAGCCCAGAGAGTTCTTAGTGGAGAGATGGTACATTGAAAAATCTGAAACTGACCAGGCACAGTGGCTCACTCCTGTAATCCCAGCACTTTAGGAGGCCAGGTGGGTGGATCACTTGAGGCCAGGAGTTCAAGACCGGCCTGAGCAACATGGCAAAACCCCCATCTCTACAAAAAATACAAAAAACTAGCTGAACATGGTGGTGCATGCCTGTAGTCCCAGCTACTCAGAAGGCGGAGGTGGCAGGATCACCTGAGCCCTGGGAGGTCAAGGCTACCATAAGCTGTCATTGCACCATTACACTTCAGCCTGGGTGGACAGAGCAAGACCCCGTCTCAAAAGAAAAAGAAAAGAAAAATCTGAAACGAAGCATCGCCCCAAAGCGTCTCTTCTAGTAAACTCTCCATTGTCCCTCCAGTTTTAGCCTAAATGTCCCTTCCTCAAAGAAGGCTTTTCTGATCCAGATCTGGTTAGGAGAATCAGAATCGGTGTCTGCTAAATGTTCCTGCGCAGCGTTCGTTTTTCCTTCAAAGCCCTCATCCAACTGTAATGGGTTTTTTATATCCCTCTGTCTCTCCTAACTCTCGGCTCTGTGAGGATAGAGCCTGTGTCTCTTGTAATAAATGCTGTATCCCCAGGATCTGGCAGAGTGCGAGGCATATAGTAGGTGCTTAGAGTGTTACGTCAATGATTCAATAGTCATGCTATTCACATATAAACATCAGATTTTTTTTTTTTTTTTTTTTTTTTTTTTTGAGACAGAGTCTTACTCTGTCGCTCAGGCTGGAGAGCAATGGTGCAGTCTCAGCTCACTTCCACCTCCCGGATTCAAGAGATTCTCCTGCCTCAGCCTCCCGAGTAGCTGGGATTACAGGCACCTGCCACCACGCCTGGTTAATTTTTTTTTTGAAACGGAGTCTTGTTCTGTCGCCAAGGCTGGAGGGCAGTGGCGCAATCTCTGCTCACTGCAAGCTCCACCTCCTGGGTTCACACCATTCTCCTGCCTCAGCCTCCTGAGCAGCTGGGACTACAGGCAACTGCAACCACGCCCAGCTAATTTTTTGTATTTTTAGTAGAGAAGGGGTTTCACCGTGTTAGCCAGGATGGTTTCGATCTCCTGACTTCGTGATCCACTCGCCTCAGCCTCCCAGAGTGCTGGGATTACAGGTGTGAGCCACTGCGCCCAGCCAATTTTTTAAATTTTTAGTAGAGATGGGGTTTCACCATGTTGGCCAGGCTGGTCTCGAACTCCTGACCTCAAGTGATCCACCCACCTCAGTCTCCCAAAGTGCTGGGATTAAAGGCGTGAGCCACGTGCCCGGCCCAACATCTGATATTTTCTAAAGTACATTTTTACCCATTTTAAATGTGGTGCGATAAATCTCTTTTATTATTATTATTTTTTGTATGTGGTAAAACATACATAACATAAAATTTACCATCTTCACTATTTTAAAGCATACAGTTTGGTGATACTGAGTACACTCACATTGTTGTGCAACCATCACTACCATTCACCCATAGAATTTTTTTCATTTTGCAAAACTGACACTCTGTACGTATTACAAAATAACTCCCCATTTCCTTCTCCTCCCAGCCCCTGGCAACCATCATTCTACTTTCTTTCTGTCTCTATGAATTTGAATACTCTAGGTACCGCATGTAAGTGGAATCATACAGTATTTTTAATTTTCTTTTCTTTTCTTTTTTTTTTTTTTTTTTTGAGATGGAGTCTTGCTCTGTCACCCAGGCTGGAGTCCAGTGGCGCCATCTCAGTTCACTGCAACCTCTGCCTCCTGGGTTCAAGCGATTCTCGTGCCTCAGCCTCCTCCTGAGTTGCTGGGATTACAGGCACCCACCACCACGCCCAGCTAATTTTTTGTATTTTTTAGTAGAGACGGGGTTTCCTCAAGTTGGCCAGGCTGGTCTTGAACTCTTGACCTCAAGTGATCCACTCACCTCGGCCTCCCAAAGTTCTGGGATTAC
The DNA here is from genome assembly GCF_028858775.2 of Pan troglodytes. Lineage (NCBI taxonomy): Eukaryota > Metazoa > Chordata > Mammalia > Primates > Hominidae > Pan > Pan troglodytes. The sequence continues at coordinate 42,532,647 of NC_072401.2, forward strand.
AGGTACCTGGCCACAGTGTTTTTTCTTTAAAGGCCTTTTATCTTTCTGAATTGGTAAGGGACACAAACTTATGTGGTCTTGTTTGGTAGAGTGAGGTTCTTAAGACTCTGATTCAACGAGAACTCTGGTTATTCTTGGCCTATTTGTATTTATAGAATCAGAGATTAATAGATGAGGAAGACATGTAACAGATCATCTACTTCAGACTTTTAAGTCCCAAGTATAAGATTTATTGCTAGACTGAAATTCAAATGGTGCAGGAATGGTGAACCCAGTATTTCCCCCTGTCTGTCAACACACAGAATGTGGTAATCCAAGGCTATGCGATTAAGACAGTGGTTCACCCAAACATTACTTATTTTCACATCTTATCAAGGCTGCCAGTGTAGTATTGGAGGGAAAGCGCAGAATCAACCCAAGACACACAAATAAGAAATAAAAACAGGATGAATGTGGCAGACATCCTCGGGTGGCCATTTAATACCTGAATCTGGGTCACAGTGAAGGGACTGGCTCTAGTCTCTGACTTAACAAGCCTGGTCAATTTACATGATTTCTGTCTCTGCTTTAGCTGGAAGATACTCACCAAATAAACAAACAAACAAACAAACAATGAATCTTGATGGTTTGGAGGCAACAGAGAGGGAGAGGCCTTGCAAAAATTCAGATCCGCACATGCAACATCTCTTGGCAGGTCAGTGAATTGGCAACTAACAGCTGTACAGTAAGATTTCTGAGACAAATATTCAGATTACTATCAATACGACTCAAATGATCCTCCTGTGTGTTGCAGGGAGGAGGAGGGGGAGAGGTAGAAGTGTTCATGGTGGCTTAGCAACATGGCCAGGGGCTAAAATGGGAGTCTCCTTTGAGGCTTTAAGCATCACCAGATTCTGAGGAGCATGCAGAGCAAAGAACTAAGACCCCAAGTCTTGCAACCTAGTTTGGGACATGGGAAGGGGTGCAAAATTTAAGGAGGGATGCAGATCATTATTGGAACCAGTAATTTGAAAAGTAAGGGATTAGCAAGCAGCAGTTCAAGCATAAGCAGGCAGAGGTCTGGGACAAGAGCCAGGCCTGGGGTGTTTGTGACCATGGCCTAGGTATGGGCCATACCAACAGGCTTAAAGGACTAGGCATAGGAAGACATACTTTGTGCAAATGGCTAAACTGATTGCATTTATTTGACTATATAGATTTGTTCATGTAGACTATGTAGATTTAACTGTGTAGATTTGTCACGATCTTCTTTCCCTAAAACCTGCTTCCTCCATATCTTAGATGTTGGCCAAAACTTTGTGGCCAGCCTGGTATCCTGATTACAGATCAACCACCTGGATGCCAAACAGTGTACCTGTGGGAACTTTTGCAAGATGTGCTCTCTACTCCCAATGATTTGGCCTGGAATTAGAAATGTGAACTCCACTTTGAGAATTTTGCAGGTGTCTGGGAAGCGTTGGGTCCCGTACAAAACAATTCTCATATCTTCAACACAGATTTATCTTTTGCTTATGCAGAGATGATAATGGGCTGCCATTCGTTCCTTCAACTTCCTTTGACTATTGAAAGAAATAGATCTACTATAGAGTTTGTTGAGAATCTTTGTAGTCCAAGTTCAAGTAAAAACACATTATATCATGGATAAAATGGTTTCAGAAATCAGTGGACAAGTTTATGTTAGTTTTTGCAACCTCAGGTCCCACTGCCAGGCCAGGTAATGCTTTCCTTCTTGGATCCCATGTTGTGTGCTTCAGTCTGAATAACATTAAAAATATTTCTCTTAGCAGGATGCGGTGGGGTTGTTTTCTTTTTTAATTTCAAATAACACCACTCCTTGAACTGGGAACAAACAATTCACTTGCAGCTCGGCTCTGCTTTTATTTGTAATTTTCACATAAATCAACTTATATGAAAATGTATTCATAATTTGAGCTTTCTCTATAGCGATAAAATGTTTCTGCTTCTGTGGTAGAAAATAGCTTATTATGCAAACAACATTGCCACTCTTACATTATGCATGGGATTTACCTGGAGAACATCACAAAAGCTTCAGGAAAAAAAAAAGCCAGGGAGGGTGTAGTAGGGTGCTTCGTTTACTGCACCATTTACCTATAATAATTAGCTACAAATGAACTAATATCTGTATTTAGCAACTTATTTAATATTGCTTTGGTTAATTCAGTGAAACAATGGAGAAAAAGAAAAAAATACAAGGGAGGTCTCCTGACAAATGGTGCCTTTCAGGATGTCAGCTCCATGAAAAATGAGATCTGGTGGTTTCAAACTTAGGCCAGTGGTGGTGAGTAATTAATGGCCAACTCATTTGAACTTGTGTGCTTGATCTAATTTGGGATATTGGGAGTTCACACTGATTTGCCTTTAAAAAGAATGTCACTGTCAAATAAGGTGATTGTGTAAGATTGATATGGAGAACTTGGACTTGGATGTACAGCACATTTTATATTTAGAGAGGCAGCAGCAAACAGTGTGATTACTAAACTTGTGTGCAATGGGACCACCATCCCGGAGAAAAAGATGGTGTCCTTTCTACATAGGATTCAAGCAGGGATCACTTTAGGCGTAAATGGTTTATGATATTTATTTTTTTCAATCATAGAACAAATATGTTTTGAGTGTCTTTTCATTGTGTTCAGGCCTGTGGATAAAACAATAATGCAATATGGCCCCTGCTCTTATGTTGCCTCCATTGTAGTTGGGGAGTGGGGCTGGCAAGCAAAGAACAAGTAGCACAAATAAATAAAATAATTGCAATAAGAATGATAAATGCTGTGAAGGAAATACACAAGGAGCATAATTCAAGGGGTTATGGAGTGGTCCAGTACCCCTGGGATAATAGAGTATAATCTTCGACAAATGATTTAACGTACCTAAATTTATCATGTGTAAATTATAAAGAAATATGTGTGCATGAATTATCATTACTTTAGGTGTTGTCAACCAACGCACAGTTGCCCCTTGTGAGTCTGCCATTTTAAATCACTGGCAGTGGTCTGTTTGCTCCATCTGGACCATCCCATTTCAAAGGATCAAATACCGAGGAGATTATTCTGTAGTTGTAGCTTTCCAGCAATTCATATTTCTTCTTTGCAGGGCTTGTGGCTGCTCTATTGTGTGTTCTCCAAAAGGCAGCTTTCTTCTATTGGTTCTGCTACAGGACTTCTGCTCACCCTTGTTTAAGTCAGGATTTCAAGATCCTCCCTAGAAAGATGAAGTAGTAGTAAATGATAGACCACGCACCAGGCCTCAAATCAGAAGCCTGGTGTTCCACTCCCAGCTTTATTTCTTAATGGGTGCCTGACTTTAGTCAAGTTATATTCTTTTCAGAATACCAGCTCCTTGTCATGATTAAAAGGTATGTAACAACAATACCTTCTCTAATCATATCTAGTAATAACTCTCTAAGTTATTATGAAGTAAAATGAAAATTCATAAATTATTTAAATAATTTCATGCCACAGGGAAAACAAAGGACAGTTCATTTGTTCACTTTACAAAGCTAGGATAATCTGATAATTGTATGTTCACTTATAAATGTGGATGGAAAAAGTCTGACTAAAACATTAGTTTATTGAATGTAGCATTGTATAAAATGAATGACACACCGTGACTAGGAGGGTTTATTTTTGTAAGTAAAGCTATTTTGATATAAGAAAATCTACAAGTTAATAATTCTTCAAATTAAAGTAAAAGAGGAAAAAGAGTAATAGGATTAAATCATTAGATGCTATAATATAATTTTGTAAAATTAAATAGCCATTCTTTTTTCAAAAAAATATTTCACCTTTTATTTTAGATTTTAGGGGTACATGTGCAGGTTTGTTGCATGGCTACATTGTGTGATGCTGAGGTTTGGGATATGGATGATCCTGTCACCCAGGTAGTGGGCATCATAGCCAATCGGTAGTTTTTCAGCCCAATCCCCCCTCCCTCTCTTCTCCCTCTAGTAGTCCTCAGTGTCCCTTGTTGCCATCTTTATGTCCACGTGGACTCAATGTTTAGATCCCACTTATAAGTGAGAATATGTGGTATTTTGATTTTCTGTTCCTGAGTTAATTTGCTTAGGACAGTGGCCTCCAGCTGCATCCACGTTGCTGTAAAGGACATGATTTTGTTCTTTTTCATGGCTGTGCAGTATTCCATGGCAAAAATGTGCCATATTTTCTTTAATCCACCATGTATGGGCACCTAGGTTGATTCCATGTCATTGCTATCATGAATAGTGCCGCAATGAACATATGTGTGCATGTGTCTTTTTGATAGAATGATTTATTTTATTTTGGATAATAGCCAGTAATGGAATTGCTAGGTCAAATAGTAGTTCTATTTTAAGTTCTTTAAGAAATCTCCAAACTGATTTCAACAGTGACTGAACAAATTTACATTCCCACCAACAGTGTATAGGCATTTCCTGACTAGTGTGAGATTGTGTCTCCTTGCGGTTTTGATGTTCATTTCTCTGATGATTAGTGATGTTGAACATTTTTTTATATGTTTTTTGGCCACTTGTATGTCTTCTTTTCAGAAGTGTCTGTTTATTTCTATTGCCCTTTTTATCCCCCTCTTTCCCAGTTATATGAGAGAGGAAATGTTGACCATTTTTAAATGGGGTTATTTGTTTTTTTTTTTTTTTCTTGTCAATTTGTTTAAGTTCTTTACAGATTCTGGGTATTAGATTTTTTTCTTTTTCTTTTTGAGATGGAGTCTGGCTCTGTCACCCAGGCTGGAGTGCACTGGCACGATCTTGGCTCACAGCAACCTCTGCCTCCCAGGTTCAAGAGATTCTCCTGCCTCAGCCTCCTGAGCATCTGGGACTACAGGTGCGTGCCACCATTACAATTTTTGTAATTTTATTAGAGATGGGTTTCATCATATTGGTCAGGCCGGTCTCAAACTCCTGACCTCAGGTGATCTACCCGCCTCGGCCTCCCAAAGTGCTTGGATTACAGGCATGAACTACTGTGCCTGGTCAGATTTTTTATTTTTATTTTTATTTTTTTGACGCAGGGTCTTATTCCATTGCCCAGGCTGGAGTGCCAGTGATGTGATCTCAATTTACTGCAATCTTCCCTTCCCGGGCTCAAATGATCATCCCACCTTAGCCTCCCTAGTAGCTAGGACTACAGGTGCGTGCCACCGCATCCAGCTAATTTTTGTATTTATTTTTTGATAGAGATGGAGTTTTGCCATGTTGCCCAGGCTGGTCTTGAACACCTGGGCTCAAGGGATCCTCCTGCCTCAGCCTCCCAAAGTGCTGAGATTACAGACATGAGCCACCACACCTGACAAAATTCGTAGGAATAATTTGATAAGATTCATAACCCCTGGCCAGGTACCGTGGCTCACACCTGTAATCCCAGCACTTTGGGAGGCTGAGGCGGGTGGATCACCTGAGGTCAGGAGTTCAAGACCAGCCTGGCCAACATGGTGAAACCCCGTCTCTACTAAAAATGCAAAATATTAGCCAGGCGTGGTGGCAGGCGCCTGTAATCCTGGCTACTCAGGAGGCTGAGGCAGGAGAATCGCTTGAACCTTGGGAGGAGGAGGTTGCAGTGAACCAAGATCACACCATTGAATTCCAGCCTGGGCAACAAGAGCGAAACTCTGTCTCGAAAAAAAAAAAAAAAGAAAGAAAGAAAAAAAGGAAAAAGAAAAAGTTAAAAAAAAAAAAGATTTGTACCCCTCTAAAAAAACCTTTAAAAATCATATTGGATAAATGGAGAAATGTATAATCATTGACATGAATCACTCAAAACTGTAAAATTTTCTGTTTTTTCAAAATCAGTAAATACATATTTGCAGTTACATTGAAAATCTTAATGGAAATCTTAAAATAGTTGAGAAAATTATGCAAAAGAGGAATAAGAAATACCTTACTGGATAAAAGTAACTTTAGGGCCGGGCACGGTGGCTCACGCCTGTAATCCCAGCACTTTGGGAGGCCGAGGCGGTGGATCACTTGAGATTGAGAGTTCGAGACCAGCCTGACCAACATGGAGAAAACTTGTCTCTACTAAAAATACAAAATTAGCTGGGTGTAGTGGCGCATGCGTGTAATCCCAGCTACTTGGGAGGCTGAGGCAGAAGAATCGCTTGAACCCGGGAGGCGGAGGTTGCGGTGAGCCAAGATCGCACCACTGCACTCCAGCCTGAGCAACAGGCTCCTCTAGTCAGGTAACATTTTTCCAAATATACTCCAGGAACTAAGACTTCAGAGTCCTAAATGTCCAGATCTTCACATCCCAAGTATTTCTCTTCAGACTCAAATCATCAATGTCAAAAAAAATTACATTAGACAATGAGAACAATTTATGAAACTTAGATTAAAAAGCCCCTTGGTTGTGAAGTGATGTGATCCAAGCCCCTTGGATGTGAAGTTAGCCTCCACAGGGAAGAAACTTAGGACCTATGAAATTCTTAAAGGACACACCAGTCTCACAGCTTGTGATGCTGTGATGTAAGGAGACTCACATCTCCCGAATTAAAACTCAGCTCTTGTTCCACTGCCCCCACGCTACCTCACAATACAGGCAAAAAAGGCTAAGCTTATTCCAAATGGAAATTTTTTTTCACCTATGAATTTATTTACAGGCTATTGTAATGAACCGTAAGTATCACACAGCCCTGAAAATGTTCTGCTGTTTTAAACTCTTAGTTTTCAAGATAGAGTAAACAGAAATTTTCATAGGCTTGTAATGACCACATCCTGCAAGACCTGGCATGACACTTAAAGTCAAACTGATGCCAACTTCTACCCATTCCATTTTACATTTTACTGCCATCCAAGCAAAAATTAGGAACAGTTTGCAGTCCAGTGTGAACTAGAAGCCTCCTGGTCCAATGCCACTGTTCCCTAGGTGTCTGATGGAAGGCAAGTTATTTAGGAGAGGCAAGCTGGTGGAATGGACAAAGCACACACTTAGGAATTAGGGAGCAGCTGTAGCTTATGACTTTGTGTGTCTCTGTTTGCAAGACTTAGAAGTGTGTAGATAATGATCACAAGCACTTTCTGTTGTTTGCAACCTGTGAACAAATGCCAGCAACTGACTGACTGGCTGAGCTGGATGGGTCCCCCAGAGGATGAGTCGCTGGCAGCTGTTCCTGGTGTATCTTCATGCATAGTTACTTGTGATAGAAGAAATAAAATTGGAGCAAGAGAACAACTTGGCTTCATTCCTTTGGTGCTGGGAAAGGGTTGTGTCTTGAACTCATCTGTCTGTATCCTGTTAAGAGTAGCTCAGATGTAAATTTCAAATTAAATAAGAACGTCTAAGAGAATGCATTATGAACTCAGTGCTCAATGAACAAAATAAAAATTATTGCAGTCAACGGAGTTAATTTTACCCTGGGGATGAGTTTATATTTTTTTCTCTTTAAGCATGCTTGGAATTCAGTCCTGGGAGTCAAATATTGACATTTACAAGATGACTTCTTATACTATATGTCAATGAGAATGAGTGACTCTAACTGCACACGACAGTTGGAACAAATCTCGCAAAGATAATGTTTAGCCAAAGAAGCCAGACGCAAGAATACATTCTGTGATTCTATTTATAGAACATCCCAAAACAGGCAAAACTCATCAATGGTGTGAGAAGTCAGGAAAATGATTGCCCATGGGGTCAGGAGTGACACAGGAAGGAACAGGGAGAGCTAGAGGTGCTAGACAGCTGAATGTGATCAATTTCTTTTTCTTTCTTTCTTTTTTTTTTTTTTTTGAGACGGAGTCTTGCTCTGTTGCCCAGGCTGGAGTGCAGTGGCACAATCTCGGCTCACTGCAACCTCTGCCTCCTGCGTTCAAGCAATTCTCCTGTCTCAGCCTCCCGAGCAGCTGGGATTACAGGTGCCCACCACCATGCCCTGCTAAGTTTTGTATTTTTAGTAGAGATGGAGTTTCATCATGTTGGCCAGGCTGATCTCAAACTCCTGACCTCAAGTGATCTGCCCATCTTGGCCTCCCAAAGGGCTGGGATTACAGGCATGAACCACCACATCCTGCCAATTTCTTGATCGAGGTGCTGAGTACATGAGCATGTTCAGTTTTTTTTATTATTATTTATTTTTGTTGTTGTTTTGAGACGGAGTCTCGCTCTGTCGCCCAGGCTGGAGTGCAGTGGCACGATCTCGGCTCACTGCAAGTTCCGCCTCCCGGGTTCACGCCATTCTCCTGCCTCAGCCTCCCGAGTAGCTGGGTCTACAGGCACGCACCACCACGCCCAGCTAATTTTTTGTATTTTTTAGTAGAGAAGGGGTTTCACCATGTTAGCCAGGATGGTTTCGATCTCCTGAACTCGTGATCCGCCCACCTCAGCCTCCCAAAGTGCTGGGATTACAGGCATGAGCCACTACGCCCGGCCGCATGTTCAGTTTTTAAAAATCTCATCAGACTGTACACTTTCGGTGAGTATACTTTTCTTATGTATGTCAATAAAAAGTAAAAACAAAAAAAAATCAATTTATTGTGCCCTTCGTACCTTCTGTTCCTTTAATTGGCATCAAGTGTCCCTGGTAGATGGCAAACATTCTTCCTCCTCCATCCCACTTCCATCCTATGGGTAAACCTTTAATAAGGGCTATAATTGATTAATATTAAACTGGAGACCTTGACTGCTTAGAGAGAGTTCATTTATTATAGTCTTTTCTACCTAATATTTACTGAGGGACAGCCTGATAGAACAGGTGCAGAGAGTTTGAAATAAATGTTAGGCATTAGGAAAATAAGGCCCATTAACCCCACACAGTGAAGGGTGGTGTAATTATAAGTAAAAAGTCGACTTTCACCCTCTTCACAAATTTGTGGAGGCCTGGTCATCTAACCAGGCGTTTAATCTCTGTCGTGGGTAGTTTGTTCGTTTATTCTGTTTAGAGGCAGAACATTGATTGGGAAACCTCTGGAGATCTTTTCTGGCCTTTTGGTTTCAGATAATTAAGTCTATTAGGGGTGATACATATGAATAGCCAAGCCATACAACTTTTCAAGCATGGTTAGGAGATGGGACAATGTTCTCAAACAAGTAAGACCTTCAGCCTCCTGGGGCTGCTAGTGAGACCACTGCTGCTTGTTCTTCAGGAGCAAGGACAAAGCAGAGATTACACGGGGATGAACGAAGATGCAATCTGCATAGTTGGCCCCTCAGAACATCTTCAGGCTCGGTGGCGTCTTTTCAGTTCCTGTCCCCCCACCTTCCTCCTGAGGCCATCCCCGCTGCTCATGGCCACACAAATCTCTTATTTCACCCCCATTTCTGTTGTGATCTCCTAGTACCCACCCCCTGGACCAAACCATCTCTTGCCACTGCATTTCATTCCCAGGTGCCATTTTGGACCACTTCTCTCTTTGAGGGATGGCATCCACCATTTAGCACTTTCCTTACGTTACCGTGTCTCCTTTCTCCAAGAAGACTCTATCTCAGATTACCTTGAAAAGTTTCCTAACTAGCGATCTTACTGCCTCTTTTCCATGGATCACTGACTTTTAGCTGGCCTTAAAAGGACAAAGAAAGGCCAGGCGCGGTGGCTCGTGCCTGTAATCCCATCCCTTTGGGAGGCGGAGGAGGGCAGATTACTTGAGGTCAGGAGTTTGCGACCAGCCCGGCCAACATGGCGAAACCCCCTCTCTACTAAAAATACAAAAATTAAATGGGCGTGGTGGCATATGTCTGTAATCTCAGCTACTTGGGAGGCTGAGGCATGAGAATTGCTTGAACCAGGTGGAGGTTGCAGTGAGCCGAGATTGCACCACTACACTCCAGCCTGGGCAATAGAGTGAGACCCTGTCTCAAAAAAAAAAAAAAAAAAAGGAAAGAAAGAAAAGAAAAGAATACATTTTCTCATTAAAAAAAAAGTGCTAGTCTTTCTTTAGCATGCCTCAGTTCAAATGTTACTTCCTTCTAGAACACTCTCTAACCTCCCTTTCTAAAGTGAGTTCATCATTTTCATCATATCACCTTGTTTCTTTTCCTAATTACTACTGAAATGATCTTATTTGTTTACGTTTGCTGTCTAATTCTCTACTTCCTCACGAATGTCATCTCTGTGAAGAAAGCCTTACCTATCTTATTCACTGTAATATGCTAATGTGAACAGGACTTTGCACCATGATAGGACTCAATTAATATTCCTTTTTTTTTGAGACAAGGTTTTGCTCTGTCACCCAGGCTGCACGGCCAGTGGCACAATTGCAGTTGCCACTCACTGCAACCTCAAACTCCTAGACTCCAGCAAGCCTCCCATCTTAGCCTCCCAAGTAGCTGGGACCACAGGCATGAACCACCACACCCGGCCAATTTTTTATTTTTTATAGAGATGGAGTCTTGCTATGTTTCCCAGACTGGCCTTAAACTCCTGGCCTCAAGTGATCCTCCCACCTCAGCCTCCCAAAGTTGGAGTTACAGGTGTGAGCCACTGTGCCTGGCCAATGTTCTTTAAATGAGCAAATGAGTCATTAAATACGCTCTAAAGCTTGAAGAAAGTTTGAGTGACTCCCACTTGTGGTATAGTATATGAAAGTTAAAATAGCCTTAATTAGTGGGATAAATTCTTAGACAAGTGATTTTCTTGCAAAACCCAACTGGCCAAAAACCACAGAACACCCACTTGGATTAGTTACACTGTGATGCTGATGTGAACTTTCTTGGGATCGTTGTCAATAACTGGCCTATGATGGAGGGAGATGGTACTTCCAAAGTGCAGCTTCTGGTTCCTCACTCTGGAGAGAAGTGTGGCTTTTAGCTAGCCGAGTTGGGAAGGCCTCCAAGGTTAATCCTGAGTTAAGCTTTAGAATCTGACTCCCCAGGGAGACCTAGGAAAAGCTAAGATTTTACATTAATATGTAACCAAAACTTAAACTCATATTTCAGCAACAAAGAATAGTAAATAATGTATTGCTTCATGAAGATTTGCTTATTTACTTACATTATTTATAAGTTATGTTGGGAATAGACTTGGCCTGCTCCGCTTTGTTCACAGTAACATTCCATAAATATAACAGCAAGCAATAAAATAGCATTGATTCCAAAGTGAACTCATAGCTTCCTATAACATCAAACATAAAAGCTGTGTTACAATGATAAATACTAAATCTTTAAAATATCTTTAAAATATCATTGGCTTTTTACTACTATTACTTATGCAGTATGTATTTCAGATTTTCATATTCAGCATTGTACTTTTTTGCATGTGAATTATGTCCTGAAGCTTTTGGTGCCATCTATATAAAACAGACGTTTTGAACTTTTGGATGAGTGGCAGAAGAACTTGATTCTGATTCAAAACGTCATTCTAAGTTGTCTACACAATTTCAGGAAGAGAATAAATGGCAAAAAAAAAAAAAACAACAAAAAACCAAAACTTTGCCTTTTTTTTTTCTATGAGTGAGAAGTTCAAGCAATCCAGGCAAAAAAAGTGGGAGCTGAACAGAAAAGTCTTCTATTCTTCCTGTGATAAGAAACATCCTTGACGGGCGCAGTGGCTCATGCCTGTAATCCCAGCACTCTGGGAGGCCGAGGGGGTCTGATCACGAGGCAGGAGATAAGACACCATCCTGGCTGACACGGTGAAACCCCGTCTCCACTAAAAAAATATACAAAAAAAAATTAGCCGGGCGTGGTGGTGGGTGCCTGTAGTCCCAGGTACTCGGGAGGCTGAGGCAGGAGAATGGCGTGAACGCAGGAGGCGGAGCTTGCAGTGAGCAGAGATCACGCCACTGCACTCCAGCCTGGGTGACAGAGCGAAACTCGTCTCAAAAAAAAAAAAAAAAAAAGAAAAGAAAAAAAAAAAGACTGGGCACGGTGGCTCACACCTGTAATCCCAGCACTTTGGGAGGCCAAGGCGGGTGGATCACGAGGTCAGGAGATCGAGACCATCCTGGCTAACACGGTGAAACCCCGTCTCTACTAAAAATACAACAACAACAAAAAATTAGCTGGGCGTGGTGGCGGGCGCCTATAGTCCCTGCTATTCGGGAGGCTGAGGCAAGAGAATGGCGTGAACCCAGGAAGTGGAGCTTGCAGTGAGCCAAGATCATGCCACTGCCCTCCAGCCTGGGCGACAGAGCGAGACTCCGTCTAAAAAAAAAAAAAGAAAAGAAATGTCCTTGTTTTCTTGCTTGGCTTGTCCTAGAGTTTTCTTAAGGTTCTGAGGTCTCTCCATGGCTTCATATTGGTCTGATGGAATCCAATACAGGGGTTACTTTGCAGTGAATGAGATATAGGTATGGATTAATGTTAAGGTCTGGATCTTGGAATTAGGTAGATCTGGGCTCAAGCGCTGGCTCTGCTTGTTAATATAAGTTGTGTGTCCTTGGGCCATTGACTTAACCATTTGTGCCGCAATTTTCTTGTCTGTAAAACAGAGACACAAATGTAGGTATTAGGTATAATACGTTATACCTAAAAACGTAGTGAGGATCCAATAAGATAATATTTATCGAGCGCAATCTCTGACACATACTGAGGGCCTGTAAATGGGCTGATACAGAGGAGGTAAAGGAATCCTGGCTGTGTAACTAAAACAAGATTTGCAAATTATCTGACATTTATGATGGAAATAGCTTATTTGAAATGGTCATAATTATACCTTGAAACCTCACCCTAACACTATTTAGTATAAGGCATGTCTGTCTTGGACCGTTTTCAAGGAAATATTTTTAAACTGATTTAACAAAAAGACCTTGTCATAAAGCGGATTTATGCATGTCTGTTTCTATGGCAAATGCTTGAGAGCAGTGTGAATATATTTTAAAAACACAATCTGTGATCTAGGTGAGTCTGAGCGTTGGATGATTCTCTCTCTTTTTTTCCACTATGAAGGCACAGCTGTGTTTTCAGTGTAGCTGTAGACTGGAACAGGGATGAGATGGGGGGGGATGCAAGCCCAGGGAGGGGTGGAAAGTGAGGAGGGCTGCACGTGGCTCCAAAATGGAACCAGTTAAAGCAAGCCTCACTTTATGGGCCACCACTCTCCACCCTGCACATCGGGTAGGTCTGTTTTTGACAGGCAGATTGGAAAGCAGTCACTCAGACGGTTAGATCCCCCTTGTGAGGTGACCTAAATTACAGCCTCAGTGTGCTGAGACACAGGGGATTTGTTACAAAGTTATTTTCTATCTCTTATGACATCCTCAAGACTTATTTAATCCTCTCTCAAAGTTTCAAGAATACATAAGAATTATGGTATCTTGTTGGGGAGGATCTCTTTTTTAAAATTTAACCTTTTAATTTGAATTTTTTCAGCCCTACTGAAAAGTTGCAAGAGTGATAAAATCAGTTGTCTTTACCTAGATTGATCCATTGTTAGTATTTTGCCACATTTGCTCTATAGATGCATGTCTATGATATGATACATGATATGTAACAAATTCTATTTTTCGCAGAACCCTTTGAGAATAAATTGCAGAGATCATAATGGTGTCAGCAAATATTTTCTAATAATATTAAGTGCCTTGGCTGGGCATGCTGTAATCCCAGCACTTTTGGAGACTGAAGCGGGCAGATCACCTGAGATCCACTGAGATCAGGAGTTCGAGACCAGCCTGGCTAACATGGTGAAACCCCATCTCTACTACAAATGCAAAAATTAGCCAGGTGGGTGGTGGGCGCCTGTAATCCCAGCTACTTGGGAGGCTGAGGCAGGAGAATTGCTTGAACATGGGAGGGGGAGGTTGCAGTGAGCTGAGATTGAACCATTGCACTCCAGCCTGGGCAACAAGGGTGAAACTCCATTTCAAAAAAAAAAAAAAGAATATTAAGTGCATCAACATCATAAACTTATCTAATTTGGGATATTTCACATTGATTCAAGGCTATTCTTTTTTTTTTTTTTTTTTTTTTTTTTTTTTTTTTGAGACAGAGTCTTGCTCTGTGGCCCAGGCTGGAGTGCAGTGGTGCCATCTTGGCTCACTGCAAGCTCCGCCTCCCAAGTTCACGTCATTCTCCTGCTTCAGCCTCCCAAGTAGCTGGGACTACAGGCGGCCGGCACCACGCCCAGCTAATTTTTTGTATTTTTAGTAGAGACGAGGTTTCACCGTATTAGCCAGTATGGTCTTGAACTCCTGATCTGATGATCCACCCACCTTGGCCTCCCAAAGTGCTGGGATTATAGGCATGAGCCACCGTGCCCGGTCAAGGCTATTTTTAAATATACCTTCCATATTCAAATTTTTACCAGTTATGCCAGAAGTGTCCTTTCCAGCAGCTGTTTTTTTCCATTCCAGGGTCATACTTTTTTTTTCTTTCTATTTTTTTTTGAGACAGAGTTTCCCTCTGTCACTCAGGCTGGAGTGCAGTGGCGTGAACTCGGCTCACGGCAACCTCTGCCTTCCAGGTTCAAGCGAGTCTCCTGCCTCAGGTTCCCACGTAGTTGGGATTACAGGCGTGCACCACCATGCCTGACTAATTTTTGTATTTTTAGTAGAGACGGGGTTTCACCATATTGGTCAGGCTGGTCTCAAACTCCTGACCTCAAGTGATCCAAATGCCTTGGCCTGCCAAAGTACTGGGATTAAAGAGGTGAGCCACCGCGCCAGGCCCCAGGATCATACATTCTTTAGTCTCCTTTAATCTGCAACCATTCTTTGGTCCTTCTTTTTTAGTATTTCATGAGATTGACAGTTTTGTAGAGTACAAGCCCCTGATGTTCCCCCAATTTTGGTTTGTCTGATTGTTTTCTTATGATTCGTTTCAAGTTATGCATTCTTGCCAGGAATACCACGGAAAAGATGTGTCCTTCTCAGTGCCACTTTGGAGGGAATACGCAATGTCAGTTCGAAAATGTTCATGGGCATTAGAATATATCTTTCATTGTTTTCCTTCTTATTTGTTAAAATGAAGACTACAGAGAATTTCTTACTTGGAAATTCTCCTTGAAAATCTTACTACATGAAACAATAGAGCCCTAAAACCTGCCATGTTTTTTGGAAAATGGTCATAGATTCTAGATTCAGCTTTCTAGTCTTTATCACAAAATACAATGGTGCTGATGTGCTTGAATGTTTCAATATCTCAGGTACTTCTCTAAGAGTCTTTGTTATCAGGAGAATTCAATTGTGTTGGATATCTGAGGGGGCTAATTAATGACCCTTCCTCTTCTACAGGCTCTTGACCAATTGAGATGCTGATCAGCTTTATTAGTAGCAATGCTGGAGAATGTGGCTAAGCCTTCTGCCTCCCCCTCCAAAACACAACCTTCCTTACCCTCCCATTCCTGACCTAACCATTCTCAGCCCATCTTGTAAAGGTGAAGACCTGACCAGGCCTGCCCGAAGAAGGCCCGATTTGACTGTTTATTAGCTGGGAGAGGAAAACAGTTATTCATCTCGTTGGGCACATGCAGATTTGTGAAGCTGAGCTGAGTGCAAATGTGAAGGAGTGAACCAAAGCTGGTCTCTGCTTCCTGGAGGAGGTCCTGCCTCCCGGATAACATGGCCTGTGCCTGCCCTGCCCTTTCCCATCTCTCTGTCACATGGAATGAGCCAGTGACAGAGGAGAGAGAGAAAGTACAGGTGTTCTCAATTCTCTCACCTAGCAGACAGGAGATGGTGTCTTCTCTGTGGTTTAGGTTAAGAACATGGGGGTGGAAGGAAAAGTGCTCTTCCTATGACATTGCCCACATTTATTTCTTGGGACACACCAAGTGGGAAGGAAAATAAGAAGTCTATTTGCAAAGTGAGGTCATCTTTCTGTTGAATGCTGCAGATTACCAGGGATGTTAACTTCCCTTTTTAACTATGGAAAAACCATTGAAGAGAGAAACATTTGTCACTTTGCCAACCTCGTTAGACAGTTACTGAGACAGTCTCTCCTGCACTGTTTTTTTGTCTTTTTTAAAACATAGATTTTTAAAGTTACAAATTTTACAAAAAAATGATTTTCAGCTTTTTCCTCTGCTGCTCTGAGGCACCAAAGTTAACTGTTTCTTGCCCTCTGCCATTTTAACAAATCTATTCCCAAGTATCTGTGCCTCAAGCATTCATCTTTTAAACACATCATGATCACCTGGAGCCTCTTCACCCTTCCATCCCTCCTCTCCTCCTTGGTCCCAGTCTTTTGATATTCCAGCAAGGTCCTCTCAGCCAGGTCCTGAAGAGAGGTTAGCACTACATGAGGGGAAGATTTTAGGCATATGTGGATGTACATTTGTGTGCCTGTAATTTCAAAGTCCAATATAATGATTTAAGAATTCCTCATTTAGTCAATAAATCAATCGCATTTATTGTTCACTTATTGTGTGCCAAGGTTGACACAAAGAAGTACAAAGAAGGGTTCACTGAATTTAGAAAGCTTGAAAGAGTTTAGCTGGGTAGGCAAAATGAATAAAACCATTTGAAAATAACTTCTGAACTGTGTGGCCTTGACTGTGGGTACTGAGGTAGTCCAGAGAGTGGAAAGATGAATGTGGACTGGAGTATCTGGGGAGAGCTTCGTGGAGGAGGCAGCATTTGGACTGGGCTTTGAAGGACAGGTGGTGTTCAGCAGGTGCTGGAGAGGGCCGGTGTCCTAGGCGCAGCTATGTAAGTCACACCGGCCTCCTCGCTATTTCTCCCGCACCGGGCTCATTCCTGACTCCGGCTGCTGCCTCTGCCTGGATGTTATCCCCATATCTGCCTAGCTTATGCCTCACCTCTGAGTCACTCTTCTAATGCCACCTGCTCCATGAGACTTATTCTGACCATCCTATTTAAAAATGGAATCCCCCTCTGTGCTTCAAATATCCCTTATTCTGCTTTTTTTTTTTTAATTTCTAAGATGTATTATTTAATTTTTTTTTTTTTTGAAATAGAATTTTGCTCGTGTTGCCTAGGCTGGAGTGCAGTGGTGCCATCTTGGTTCACTGCAACCTCCACCTCCCAGGTTCAAGCAATTCTCCTGCCTCAGCCTCCCAAGTAGCTGGGATTACAGGCATGTGCCACCACGCCCAGCTAATTTTGTGTTTGTAGTAGAGACGGGATTTCACCATGTTGGCCAGACTAGTCTTGAACTCCTGACCTCTGGTGATCCACCTGCCTTGGCCTCCCAAAGTGCTGGGATTACAGGCATGAGCCACTGCGCCCGGCTCATTTAATTTTTAAAATGATGTTTGTTGTTTGTTTCCTGTCTCTCCGCCCCCAGCCTTTTCAGTTTCTAAGACATTTTATCATTTAATTTTTAAAATGATGTCTGTTGTTTATTTTCTGTCTCCCCCACCTAGAAGGTAGGTTCTATAAGGGCAGCAATTTTTGTCTGTTTTCTACCCCAGCACCTAGAAACTGGCCCAGAGTGGGTAATCAGTAAATACTTGTTGAATATGTGAATGAATAAAGCTATTCCTTTCTTTCCCATACATAGAAGTTGAGGAGAGAGGGGTTCCGTGGGAAAAAAAATCAGGTCATCCCTGTGAGCTCCAGACTTTTCTTTGCATGTCTGAAGGAACAGCTATTAAAGGGATGCGGCTCAGAGCTGGGCCTCTTTCTTATTTTCTGCAGGCCTGAAGATGTACAATTTGGAAGTAGGAAATGAAGGAAAGAAAGTAAGCAGTGTTCTGCATATTAATGTGACACGCTGACTCTGTTGAGAGAGCAGCACTTTGAAATGTATGAGCAGTTAGAAAATGATGTCCCATCACCTTCCCAGGTTTAGATGGTGCAGATGAACTGCATTCCCTCCCTCCATCAGCTTGCCCAGCTCCTCTGCGGTAAGTCCCTCTCTACATGGTATCGCTGATGCTGGCAGCTGCACTTGGATGTCTTCTCTAATCTTCCCTCCTCTCCCTCACCCCCTGCTGCTGCCCTAGTCTTAAGCATCCCTGTCAATGGTGCCGTTGCATATGCAACTGCTCAAGTACCAAACCTCCCTGTCATCCTTGATTCCTCTTGTTTCCATTCCTCACATCTCACTCCCTGGCAAGTCCTGTGAGTTCTTCCTCCAACATATACTACACCCAACACTGTTGTTCACTGTAAGTCTCCAGCCAACTCCAGGTCCCCATCTTCTCCGCTCTGGATGCTCCCAGAGGCTCCAATGGATCTTCCCGCTTCCTCTCTTGCCCCCAAGAATCCATTCTCACAGATCGGCCCGAGGGAGTGCTTTCAGAGATGTAAAGCTGATCATGCCACCTTCCTACTTAAATCCCTTTCACATCTTCACATTGCCCCACAACAAAATCTAAACTCCTTCTGAGATGGTTTGGATTTGTGTCCCCGCCCAAATCTCAGGTTGAATTGTAATCCCCAGTGTTGGAGGAGAGGACTGGTGGGAGGTGATTGGAGCATGGAGGTGGATTTTCTCTTTGCTGTTCTCTTGATAGTGATTGAGTTCCCATGAGATCTGGTTGTTTAAAAGTTTGTAGCACCTCCCCCTTCGCTCTTTTCCTCCTGCTCCGGCCGTGTAAGATGGGCTAGCTTCCCCTTCTGCCATGATTGTAAGTCGTGATTGTAAGTTTTCTGAGGCCTCACCAGAAGAAGCCTGTACAGCCTGCAGAACCATGAGCCAATTAAACCTCTTTTCTTTATAAGTTATCCAGTCTCAGGTAGTTTTGTATAGCAGTGTGAGAATCCACCTGGGCTGGCTCTTGCCTGCTTCTCCACTTCATCACGTATCACACTCCTCCTCCTTCTCTGCATTGGCCTCATTTTCCTTCTTAGATGATGCAGAGCTCATCCTGCTTCTGGTCTTTTGCGCTTGCTTTTCCTTCTGTCTGGAATGATCTCACTCAGAGAACTGCTGACCCCTGTTTATTAGTCAGGTAACCTACTCAAAGAACCTTTCCTAACCACTCTTACAGTGCCTTCCCCTCCACAATCTATCTTCTCTTACAATAACTAGATTTTATAAGCAGTATTATGGATCATTTTGATTATACATCTACCTCCCTACATCAATGAAGTTCCAGTAGAAAACAACCCACTCAAATGGGATAGTTGAGGAGAGGCTGGCAAAGTGCCTGTTCACAAAGATGTGGGCAGGTAAGGGAACCCATCGAGGGCTGATGATGCTCCTTTTAACAACAACAAGAAACTCTTACCACCCTAGGCCTGAATGGGGCGGGGCAGTGAGCAGCTACTTGAGCCTGGAGAGAATAGCTACAGTTTATAAGAGAGCTCACCTGCCAGGGCTGTGACCCAGCAGGGAGGGTGTGGGGGAATAAACATGCAGACCTCACGCTCCTGCTTCAATCCAGTCTTCTGCTAGTGCTTCTCATTGGCCTTACCCAACCAGAGACCAAAGGGCAAGGCTGCCAGTGGATATAGTTCATAAAGATCAGTCTCCGAAGACACAGAGTAGGGTTGCAAAGAGGGGAGAGGGGATCTGGCCAAGCACACAGAAGATATCCAGCACATGCCTCTACTAGAATGCAAGCTTCACAGGAGGAGCAACAGTCCACAAAGTCTAGCAGAGTTCTTGGGAGGCCGAGGCAGGCAGATCACGAGGTCAGGAGATAGAGAACAGCCTGACCAACATGGTGAAACCCCGTCTCTACTAAAAATACAAAAAATTAGCTAGGCGTGGTGGCAGGCACCTGTAGTCCCAGCTACTCGGGAGGCTGAGGCAGAATAGCATGAACCCAGGAGGCGGAGCTTGCAGTGAGCCCAGATCACAGATCACACCACTGCACTCCAGCCTGGGCGACAGAGCAAGACTCCGTCTCAAAAAAAAAAACGTCTAGGAGAGTTCTTGACACACATAATAACACAATACAGGGCTGGGCGCAGTGGCTCACGCATGTAATCCCAGCACTTTGGGAGGCTGAGGCAGGCGGATCACGAGGTCAGGAGATTGTGACCATCCTGGTTAACACAGTGAAACCCCGTCTCTACAAAAAAAAAAAAAAAATTAGCAGGGCATGGTGGTGGGCCCCTGTAGTCCCAGCTACTCAGGAGGCTGAGGCAGGAGAATGGCGTGAACCCAGGAGGCAGAGGTTGCAGTGAGCTGAGATTGCGCCACTGCAGGCCAGCCTGAGCAACACAGCGAGACTCTGTCTCAAAAATAAATAAATAAATAAATAAATAAATAATAAGTAACCGAATACAGGCTGGGCGTAGTGGCTCATGCCTATAATCCCAGCACTTTGGGAGGCCTAGGTGGGTAGATCACTTGAGGCCAGGAGTTCAAGACCAGACTCACCAACAGGGCAAAACCCTGTCTCTACTAAAAATAAAAAATTAGCCAGGTATGATGGCACACACCTGTAATCCCAGCTACTTGGGAGGCTGAGGTGGGAGGATCTCTTGAACCCGGGAAGCACAGGTTGCAGTGAGCAGAGATTGTGCCACTGCACTCTAGCCTGGGCAACAGAGTGAGACTCTATCTCAAAATAATAATAATGATAACCTAATACATATTTGCAGAATAAATGAAGGAACAGATGAGATTTTTTTTTGTCTTTGGGGGATGTGTTTACTTAGCCCAACAGTTATTAGCTATAAAGTTGGGAGAATAAATAGATACGCCTTCAGTTTACACTGATGGGGTTGGTGAGGTCACACAGGGACTTGCTTTGCAAGGTCTGCGCCCTCCCTATCCTGGGCTGTGCTGTTAATGTGCACCTAGGGGCTGGGCGTGGTGGCTCACACCTGTAATCCCAGCACTTTGGGAGGCTGAGGCGGGTGGATCACCTGAGGTCGGGAGTTCAAGACCAGCCTGACCGACATGGAGAAACCCCGTCTCTACTAAAAATACAAAATTAGCTAGGCGTGGTGGCACATGCCTGTAATCCCAGCTATTTGGGAGGCTGAGGCAAAAGAATCACTTGAACCTGAGAGCGGAGGTTGTGGTGAGCTGGGATTGTGCCATTGCACTCCAGCCTGGGCAACAAGAGTGAAACTCTTGTCTCAAAAAAAAAAAAAAAAAAAAAAAAAAAGCACCTAGGAGTCTCTCCCTTCCAGCCCTCCTCCTGGCTGAGGTGTTGCTGTGTACTTTACTACTGAGACTTGCAGAAATATACCTTAGATTGGGGCGTGAGAGGGGATTGATTTGGGACTGAGACCAATTTCCAAGAAGAGGGGCTGAAGTTTCCCAAAAGATGGGTTGAGACTCATGAGATGGAAGCATGAAGGAGGTACTTTAACAGGAATGTGCAAACCTGAGGATAGAAGGTTCCCAGGAAAGATTTTCTTTTGAGATGGAGTCTTGCTCTGTTACCCAGGCTGGAGTGCAGTGGCACAATCTCGGTTCACTGCAACCTCCACTTCGGAGGTTCAAGCAATTCTCGTCCCTCAGCCTCCTGAGTAGCTGGGATTACAGGTTCCTGCCACCACGCCCGGCTAATTTTTGTATTTTTAGTAGAGACGGGGTTTCACCATGTTGTCCAGGCTGGTCTCGAACTCCTCACCTCAAATGATCTGCCTGCCTCAGCCTGGGATTATAGGTGTGAGCCACTGCACCTGGACCCCAGGAAAGATTTAACTTCTCATATGAACCTCTGGATGGGGCACCTGAAACCTTTTAACAGCCTGTTATGCAATACTTCTTCTTTTTTTTATTTTTTTTCAGACGGAGTCTCGCTCTTTCGCCCAGGCCAGAGTGCAGTGGTGCTATCTCTGCTCACTGCAAGCTCCGCCTCCTGGGTTCACGCCATTCTCCTGCCTCAGCCTCCGGAGTAGCTGGGACTACAGGCGCCAGCCACCACGCCCAGCTAATTTTTTGTATTTTTAGTAGAGACGGGGTTTCACTGTGTTAGCCAGGATGGTCTCGATGTCCTGACCTCGTGATCCACCACCTCGGCCTCCCAGAGTGCCAGGATTACAGGGGTGAGCCACCATGCCTGGCAAAGACTTTTTCTTTTAAGTCAGGAGAGAGGCTATTAACATTAAAAACTTTTTTTTTTTTTTTTTTTGGTGAGACGAAGTATCGCTTTGTCACCAGGATGGAGTGCAGTAGCGCGATCTCAGCTCACTGCAATCTCTGCCTCCCAGGTTCAAGATATTCTCCTGCCTCAGCCTCCTGAGTAGGTGGGACTACAGGCGCGCACCACCAACTAATTTTTGTGTTTTTAGTAGAGACGGAGTTTCACCATGTTGGCCAGGATGGTCTGGATCTCTTGACCTTGTGATTCGCCTGCCTCGGCCTCCCAAGTGCTGGAATTACAGGTGTGAGCCACTGCACCCAGCCTAAAACCATTTTTATTCATGATGATATGCCAAGGGTCACTGCATGCATACTTTCATTAAGGGATAATAAATATTATATGCAGATTTGTTATTAGGAATTCCTCTTGATGCTTCCCAATAGATTTAATGAGAGACTTGTCCTTTTGTTTAAGATCTAATGGACTTTCACCTGGGCAATGTCTAATGGAGCTTTGTCACAGACAGAGGCCTAATGGAACCTTTCTTGGGCAAAGAAAGGTTCATTGTGGGCATCTCAGTCTTTGCCTGGGAAGAGGTTAGAAATGATGGGCTGGGAAGAGAGGAAAAAGGAGAGAGGAGGGGAAGAGGGAGATGGAACAACCTTTTCAGGAAGGGGAGATAAATTTTACATGTCTTCTTTGTGCTATTTCATGTATATATTTTCATTTATTCCTTACAACAATCTTACGATGTTGGCAGTATTATTGTTTCCTTTCTAGAGATTGGTAGACGGAGACCCAAGGGATTAAGTATGTTGTCCAAATCACATAGCTGAGAAGTTGTGGAAAAGTCCCCTGCCCCTACGCTTATACCTCTCAAATCCTTTTTTCCCCACTAGAAAAAATTAGATTAGCTATAAAGAATTGGAATGAAAGGGTGCCGGGAACTTGATTGTGACATGGAGGAATTTTCCTTTCCTACCCCTTTGCCTTGACTTTCCTCTGCTACAGTAGACTATTCCCCGAACCAGCTTCCAAAAGAAAATGAAGGACTGATGGGGCCACTGAGCCCAGAAGGTCGGGGAGGAAGGGAGAGACTTCTGGCTGTGAGTAGCAAAGGGAACTGGTACCTTTTGGCTTCATACTCTTTCTAATATGAAGAATATGAAATCTGTTTTGGGTTTAAGAAAAATCTTAAGAAAATTTTCTGCTTTTAAAGAAGGGACAGTGAATTAGGGTGAAAAATATCTTCCTAACCCAATTATGTCAACAATGTTTAGGAAACAATATGGATAATGCACTGGTGGGTACTCAAGAGTGAATATTGCATAAATCACCAGAATGATAATCATTTCTTAAATTTCAAAAAGGAGACAGGAGAGAACATTCCTTTTTTTTTTTTTTTTTTTTTTTGAGACAGAGTCTCACTCTGTCTCCCAGGATGGAGTGCGGTGGCGCGATCTCGGCTCACTGCAAGCTCCACCTCCCGGGTTCACGCCATTCTCCTCCCTCAGCCTCCCGAGTAGCTGGGACTACAGGCGCCCGCCACCACGCCCAGCTAATTTTTTGTATTTTTATTAGAGACAGGGTTTCACCGTGTTAGCCAGGATGGTCTCGATCTCCTGACCTCATGATCCTTCCACCTCAGCCTCCCAAAGTGCTGGGATTACAGGCGTGAGCCACCGCGCCCGGCTATCTTAGTGAACACAGAAATATTGGCTCACAGGATTCTCCCCATTGCATGATGTTTTTGCAGTCAGAAAACACCCTTTGTGTAAAGGAAACTGGGGGTGGGGTAGGAGAGGAATATGCTGACCCAAGACCTTTCTAAATTAATGGATGAAAAGGAGAAAGAAAGCATGAGAGGAAAAACTGTTGGGAGAAAGCTTAGGTCTGTGCAGAAAGAAACACAATGGCACCGTTAGACGTATCTGAATGATATCTAATGTTGAGGATGCATTTATCTACAGTCCGACAGTGTCCACAGAGCACAAGGCAAGGGAAGCCAACCCATTTGTCATGACACTCTTGTTCTATGCTCTACCACATTGCCTTTGAAGTCTAAAGAAGATTCCGGCTGGGCACAGTGGCTCACGCCTGTAATCCCAGGACTTTGGTAGGCCGAGGCGGGTGGATCACCTGAGGTCAGGATTTCGAGACCAGCCTGGCCAACATGGTGAAACCCCATCTCTACTAAAAATACAAAAATTAGCTGGATATGGTGGCGCACCCCTGTAATCCCAGCCACTCAGGAGGCGGAGACAGGAGAATCTCTTGAACCCAGGAGGTGGAGGTTGCAGTGAGCGGAAATCACACTGCTGCACTCCAGCCTGGGCGACAGAGCGAGACTCTGTCTCCAAAAAAAAAAAAAAGAAGAAGATTCCTCTGGTCCCAAACTAAGCCAGCACTTAATAGTTGCAGCAGACATTGCTAATGTTTCCAGTTCTCCCCTCCTAAAACATACAGAGGACTGTGATTTCCTGCCCCTCCACTAGTTGGATGGCACAACGTGACTCGTTCTAGCCAACATGCTGGGAATAAAAATGACGTGTGTCACCTCTGGGGAAAGCATTTAAGAGCTGGTATGTTACCTTCCATCTTATTTTCCCCACCATGGTGAACCAGGAAGGATCATGTAGGGATGGAGACGCCCAAGATTGAAGCCTGGAATGGTGAGCCACCACATGGAGGACGAGTGTCCCCAAGAACAACCTGAGCCTGTTCTGAAGCTGGGGTTGAGGTACTTACAATTCCTGTGTCAGGATCATTTAGAGGCAACCAGAATTTCACCCCTTCCCCATGAAGATGGCTTCCTCTTAGTAGGGAGTCTGATATGAGGCTGAAATGGATTTAGTGTGAACAACAAGTAAACGATTGTGGTGTCAACACCTTGAGATTATTTGATGATGATGCCCAGCCTAATTTAGCATATCTTGACTAATACCAGTATGTGGGTAAATACACGCTTACATTCCCAGAGAAAGTCAAGAGGAATGAACAAAATGGGCTGTTGGTTCTCATTCTAATTCTATTATATCTTCCAATATAGACAAATTACATAGAGAATAGGAGTTCAGGCCTGGCGCGGTGGCTCACGCCTGTAATCACAGCACTTTTGGAGGCCGAAGCAGGCGGATCATGTGAGGTCAGGAGTTTGAGACCAGCCTGGCCAACATGGCGAAACCCTGTCTCTACTAAAAGTACAAAAAATCAGCCAGGCCTGGTGGCGCACGCCTGTAATCCCAGCTACTTGGGAGGCTGAGGCACAAGAATAGCTTGAACCCAGGAGGCGGAGGTTGCAGTGACCCATGATCATGCCACTGTACTCCAGCCTAGGCGACAGAGTGAGACTATGTCTCAAAAAAAAAAAAAAAAAAAAAAAAAAGAGAGAGAATAGGAGTTCAAGGGTGACTCCTCTCCTCTGCCTGTCCCCACCAGCCACTCAGCTGGGGCACTTGTAACCTTGGCTCTTAGGGACCCCTTGTGGTTGCCTCTTAGGTCACTGCTCACACTCAATCTCATTGGCACTCAGTGTTCAAGCTCCCCTTACCCAGGGTCTGACAGCATGTCCTTCCCAGCCCTTGCTGTGCACTGTCAGCCATTCCATTTTGTTCTGAGGATAGGGTGGAAGTACTTACGATTCCTGTGTCAGGATCATGGATAGGACAACCAGAATTATCCCCCTGTGAAGATAGCTTCCTCTTAGCATGGGATCTGAGAGCTTGAGGCTGAAAGAATCTAGTATTCTGGATTGTCTACATTGTGTCTCCGGAAGAGGGGTTCGTGTATATGAGAGGTAGTAAGAGGAAGGACAGCCCACCTTTCCCACCACACTGAAAGACAAGAAAATAAGACTTATATTTGCATCTCTGGCAGGCCCCTTTGGACACCCAGTAAATGCCGGTAATGATGGCGCGTGACTTCTCATTTACACGGTCTCTTTTAGTTTCTGCCCTAACCTGAATGTGGTGTCAAGGGAACTATTAACGGCTGCTATTCAGGGACATGTGACTTGGTATTTATATATTACCTGCCCACTTCATAAAATGTTAATGAATGTTTGCAAAGCTCTTTGAAATACTCTGGTGAAAGGTGCAACATTAAGTGAAAAATATTATTATTATTATTAGAAGGTAATAGACAGCTTTGAGTGATTGGTCATAAGAATAATTGACATAGCATTAAAAGAAGTGCCAGAAATCATCCAGACGGATTCAGCTTCTCCAGCCCCATCAGCCCCCACATTACATATATTACACTGTTTCCCTGACACCCATTCTAATAACCATATAATTCACACATTAAATCACCACTTCTAGGGAAAGGTTGAGCTCACTCATAGCTCTATTGATAGTGACACTGAGAGGGTATTAAATGTTGAAAGGTCTAAAATGGAGCAGAAGTGCTCTTAGATGGAGAGGTCAGATCCAGTTGCTGAATGGCCACCACATTTAAGAGGGTGTGAGAGAGGAAGGAGTCAGAAACACTTTGGAAATAGAGAGGAAACTTTAAAATAGATGTGCGATTAGAAAGCTATGAAAACAATAAAAATCTAAATAAGATGGGCCAGTATCTGGCAATAGTCTGTCTTTATTTATTTATTTATTTTTATTTTTTTATTTTTCAAGATAGAGTCTCACTCTGTCACCCAGGCTGGAGTGCAGTGGCGCGATCTCGGCTCACTGCAACCTTTGACTCCCTGGTTCAGGTCATTCTTTTGCCTCAGGCTCCTGAATAGCTGGGACTACAGGCACATGCCACTACGCCTGGCTAATTTTTGTATTTTTAGTAGAGATGGGGTTTCACCATGTTGGTCAGGATGGTCTTGATCTCCTGACTTTGTGATCTGCCCGCCTTGCCCTCCCAAAGTGCTGGGATTACAGGTGTGAGCCACCACACCCAGCTAATAGTCTATTTTTATCATATACTCTCTCTGATTTGAAAAATAGTGGTGCACAAACAGATTATGCTTTTCTAACTCCTTAAATATGGAGTTGTTTAGTATTTCTCAGTCTACTGCATAAAATTCAGTGTCCATCAGGGTTGGCAAATTGGGTTGAACTTATTTGCTAACCGTAGTAGGATGACAGTAGCCGCCTGAAGTCCAGTGATGAGAACTGTGGGGCTCATTTGGACTCAGCAGGACAGACTGCTGTGATCTATTAGCAATGTCTGCCCCTCGGAGGGGAAGGGAGTGGGTGGCACGTATGTAGGCTAGGCCTGACCAGGTGTGAGGGTGAGTGAAGAGGGCAGTTTGGACTCAGTTCACCGTTGCTCTTGTTCTGACTTACAATCAAAGCTGCTAAATAGCAATGTAAAGGATTTACTCTTGATAAAGGTTTAGATGGAAAGAAATGGCTTCTCTCTGCCTTACTTTCTCATGGAGGATCAATTCAGTCTGGTGGCCTTGGCAGCCTGCATGCAGGAAGATGACCCCAGGTCACACAGAGTACAGAGAACTGTGGGCCTATGTCTCTTATGCCCTGGCTACATCAGCACTTAGAGACAACTTATGCGACCTACTAAGGCTTTCATTCTGTCTCTCTGCAAGCTGCATCTCCCAGGCCTAATGACTGGGTTATGGGACCTTTGCTGCAGGGTCTGAGGATTCTCCATTTACATCCACTACCCATGGGTAGGCCTAACGATGACTCACCACAAACCACACTGTACCACACAGTGCCCATGCCACATCGTGGCTCTCAGAATGGCAGCCAGGAGATCTGTGAACCTCATTTGGATGCAAAGCTGCTTCTTGAAGTCTAATTGATTGTCATAAAGAAGTTCATATGTCAAACAATTTTGTTTCTAGAAGTTCGGCATTTTCTGATTTTCATTTGGCTTAGAAAAGTGGCATCGCCTCAACATGGTTTTATCAGCGGAGAAAGGAAGAAGTGGGGGCAGCTAGCTCTTTGGGATCATTTTCTCAATAAACGTTCATAATAATGGTAATTGCTAACATTTATTGAGCACTTGCTATGCATGAAACATTGTCCATTTTATAGACGAAGATGCTGAGGCTTAGGAGAGGTTACTTTCTCAAGGACACACAAATAGAAAGTTAAGATTAGATGCGAAACCAAGCCAGTTGGACCGCAGCACCTACACCCTCACTCCCTGCTCTGCACTCCTCCCAGCGTTGTGCAGTATGAATAATAGTTCCAGCAGATAAGGCAAAATTCTTTTGATCCTGCCTGGGGGTCTGTTAAACAGTCTTCATAGAGAACTAAAATAAAATATTTTGGTTGTCCATTCTCATCCTTTTATCTCACATGTGACCTTCGGATAATGTGACCACTGCAAATGTCATATTTACAGATTATTCAAAAGGTTTAAAATATTGGATAAGATTTCCCCTCTACTTTTCATTATTTGATTTAGAAAAAACTCATAATGAGACAAAAGAAATTGGTAATCTCTAACATCAATAAACTTTTACTTGATGCCAGATGTCTCTTTTATTTAGGTTAATATATAGAAGCAATAGATATGTTAATTCTCTTCCTCCTTTAGGTGATATATTGTCGTTTAAACTACAAGAGTTCAGTATCCACTCTTATTAGCATCTTGGATTCTTTGTCAGTTGATTTTACTTTGTTGCCGAAGCAGGCAGCCTCTCACGTAACTCTGTGTTCTTGGGTTTTATTGCTAGAAATGCACTGAGCACTTTTATAGTTTTACTGTGCATTCTCTTCAAGGCAAAATTGTTATGTCTATACTGATATGCACTGTGTATAGGACATACTATTAAAAATCAACTTGTCACTGAGGAGCCTGAATCTGGGAATAGAATTACTAATGTTTCAGGATTCTAGTGAGGATCATGGAATAAAATTTGGTGATTTCAAATTTGGGTTATGAATGCCATTTAGCCATGTGAGGTTAAAATGGTTGAAATTTGGTAGTATAAAAAGTCACCGGTTTATTAAAAATGGGTTTTTACCAGGACTCTCCTTTGTTCCCTTTGGTCAATTCCATTAGAAAATCATTAGCTGTTTACATAAATAATTGCAAACTGCTAGCAGGTAATGTGGAGATCTTAATCTTTTTTTTTTTTAAGTGGAACTTAAATGTATGTTCAGATAAGTTTTTCTCTTCTTTTCTCCCATCCGCAATCCCTGCCCATTTGCCTACTTTAGACAGACAGCAAGAAGAAACAAAACCAGAGGAGAAGAATGGAGCTGGATCGTCTGTGAAGACCCTGCCAGGCTGCAAAGAAGCAGCACTCGTAATGCAGAGAATGCAACTGGAGGAGCTCTTTGATTTAACTGTTGTTACTGAAATCTGTGCAGCATCAAGTGACTTAGAGCAGGAAGTTATCTTAGAATTCTGGAAAGATTCAAGGTGATTAGACAGTTGAGGAGTGAGAGTTCAAAGCCGGTACCACTCATTTCAGGCAAGGTTTGGGCAGTGACATAAATCCTTAGCCAAGAGCTATGATAGTCTCCTTTAGGCTCCTTGAAGATAGGAGGCAGATCTTAATCCTTTCTGCATCTACAGTGAATTGTATAGAACAACAGTAGGTGCTTCATGAATAGCTGTCAGATGATGGCTTTGTATATCACCAAAGGATGGGCCTCTCTGTCCCCTTGCAGCTCTGGTGCTCATGGATTAAATTGTTTGGTCCCTTTCAGTTCTTTTTATACCTGGCTTATTGGATACTCTCAACCACATAGTTGGAACCCTCCTTTTCCCATGCAGTAGTGTCTCCCATAAAGACTTTTTGTCTAGATTCTGTAACTTGTCAGCCATTTTTGATTACAAGAATGGTTCCTATTCTATTATTTAAGACTCATGCCTCTTCATTTTTAAAATTCAGTTTTATGTGTGATTCAGATCTTGAGCCCTCCCCTCTCTCCTGCACAGGCTAGTGCTGTGTTCTAAATGTTTGTTTCCTCCTGAAACTCGTATGTTGAAACCTAATCTCCAATGCAACAGTATTAAGGAGTAGGGTCTTTAGGAGGAGTTCATTTGCCCCTTTCCCCATGTGAGGACACAGCTACAGGCACCATTTATGAAGCAGAGAGCGAGCCCTCACTGGACACCAAATTTGCTGACCTCTTGATCTTGGACTTCCCAGCCTCCAGAACTATGAGCAATAAATTGCTGTTGTTTATAAATTACCCATTTGTGGGCAGGGTGCGGTGGCTCACAGCTGTAATCCCAGCACTTTGGGAGGCTAAGGCAGGCAGATCATGAGGTCAGGAGATCAAGACCATCCTGGCTAACATGGTGAAACCCTGTCTCCACTAAAAATACAAAAAATTAGCCGAGCATGGTGGCGGGCGCCTGTAGTCCTAGCTGCTGGGGAGTCTGAGGCAGAAGAATGGTATGAACTTGGGAGGCGGAGCTTGCAGTGAGCCGAGATTGGGCCACTGCACTCCAGCCTAGGCGACAGAGCAAGACTCCGTCTCAAAAAAAAAAAAAAAAAAAATTACCCATTTGCCAGAGCAGCTCAAAAAGATTAAGACAGCTACAGTTGTGGCTTTAATGACTTCAAGTGTGTGTATGTGTGTCTGTGTCTGTCGATACACATGATGTGTGTGTGTAAGTGTGCATGATATGTGTGTGTTGGTATACATGTGTATAACTGTGTGACTTTGTATAGGTGTAGGTATGTGTGCACGTGACTATGTATTTATGGCCAGGAGTTGGTCTGGTTTTCAGACATCTCCTCCCTCTTCTAAGAACTAACTTCTCCAAGGAACTGGGGGAGGGGGAAGAAAAGGGCGAACATCTCTCTGCCGTCCTGCACAAGTTTGCATGCTCCACTTGATTGGCTGTGTTGCTCTTTTTTCTCAGTGTCTGTGTAGGAGTGATATGGATGATGGTCATTGTCATTTTCCACTGACTAGGGACTCGCTTTCAAGTAGTTCCCCAAGTATTAGCAGGTCCTTTCAAGATACAGCTGGATCTTGCAGCAGTCCCCTGGCTGGTTCTGTTCCACTGCATTTCTCATTGTCCTTCCTGTGGTGACAGTACCTTATCTTTGCTATCATCTGGAGCTAACCCAGTGCAAGATCCATCCTCTATACCTTTCTCCTCCAGAAATTCTTGGCTTCCTGTTCCCTGGCAGTCTCATGCCTGCCTCTCCTGCCCTGTCATGTCACATCTCCGTAATTCTCTTTTACATGGTCACAAGCACTGATGACAGATCATCACATCTTCTAGCTATGCAGTCATCTAACCAAGGAATGAAAGGCTGATCTCCTCTTCCTTCAGTCATTCCTGTCTTGACCAGTGAGTCTCTTGAGGCCCTTGGTTGGATGAGCAGAGGGGATAATCTCAAACACTTCACTCCCCCTAGCGCCACATCCTTGCTCTAAATACCCACTTTATACTGACTGGGGGATTGCAAGGGAGGCAGTTAGTGATAGGGCAAGTCCAGAGGTACTTCTTGGTACTTCTCATAAGCTCTGGAGTGAGATGACCAGCCCAAAATAATGGCATACTTAGAATGTGACAGATTAAGTACCTTTGGTCCTAAGTGTTGGGCCTTAGCTGCAATTCTAAGACAATAAGAAAAGTCCTGGTATATTTTTACACAGACTTTAGATGTGCATTCTAACTATTTGTAGCCAAACTACCCTTACCTAAAAAAGAGCACAACATAAGAACTAAAATGAGAAGCAAAAGGTAGATAAAGAATAAAATGAAACAAATCAAAATGAAAAGCAAAATATTAATATGTTATTTAGTACAAATACCATAAACTTGGTTCCCTTTTAATGATAATAATAGATTATTATGTGCCAAGTACTTACTGTTCCAGGTACTTGACATGAATGATCTCGTTTAATCCTTGCAACAATACTATAAGTTCATTTATTTTATTATTATTATTTTTGAAATGGAGTCTTGCTCTGTCGCCCAGGCTGGAGTGCAGTGGTGCGATCTCAGCTCACGGCAACCTCCGCCTCCCGGGTTCAAGTGATTCTCCTGCCTTAGCCTCCCAAGTAGCTGGGACTACAGGTGCGCACCACCACGCCCTGCTAATTTTCGTATTTTTTTTTAATTAGAGACAGGGTTTCACTATATTGGCCAGGCTGATCTCGGACTTCTGACCTCATGATCCGCCCACCTCGGCCTCCCAAAGTACTGGGATTACAGGCGTGAGCCATCACGCCTGGCACAATAAGTTCATTTATTATTAGCATTGTAAAGATGAGCAAATGGAGACAGAGAGAGATAACCTGCACTTGGATGCCAAAGAGTGCATCAGTAACAAATATAGTAAAAAGATATCAAGTTGCTTTTCCTAATTAGCACTCTATGGGTGTGTGATGGTTAATTTTATGTGTCAACTTGACAAACATGGGATGCTCAAGTGTCTTGTTAGGCACTATTTCTGGGTGTGTCTGTGAGGGGTTTTTGGAAAATAATAGCATCTGAAACAGACTTAGTGGAGCCTATTGCCTTCTCCAACGCAGGCGAACAACATCCAATCCACTGAGGGGCCTAAATAGAACAAAAGGCAGAAGGAGGGAGGATATTTTTCCTTCCTGCCTTCTTGCTTGAGCTAGGACCTTGGTGTTCTCCTGTCCTTAGAGTGGGACTTATACCATTGGTCCCCCTGGTTCTTGGGCCTTTAGACTCAGACTGAAATTACACCATTAGTTTCCTGGGTCTCCAGCTCATAGACAGCAGATTATGGGATGTCTCAGCCTCCATAATTATATGA
This sequence comes from Pan troglodytes, assembly GCF_028858775.2. Taxonomy (NCBI): domain Eukaryota; kingdom Metazoa; phylum Chordata; class Mammalia; order Primates; family Hominidae; genus Pan; species Pan troglodytes. The sequence continues at coordinate 42,565,105 of NC_072401.2, forward strand.
GACAATTCTTCATTAAAAATATGTATATGTATATGCATATATTCTATATATTATATAATATGTACATGCATATATATTATATATAATATGTGTATATAATTTTGGTTCTTTCCAAAGAACCTATTACAGTGTGCCAATTTCCAAAACAGCTTTTAGGTCACTGTAGCAAAATCTAAAAATTTTACTTGTTTAGCATCAAATCCTTCCGAGAGACAGTGCGAGTGTAGTGGTTAAGAGCATAGATTCTGGAACTGGACTATATGAGAGCAAATCTCAGCTCACCTTCTACTAGCTGGGTGGCCATTTATAGCTAGGGTTCCACCACCTCAGTTTCCAGTAAGTAGTGTTAATATTTAGCCTAAAGGGTTGTTGGCAGAATTAAGAGAATTGGTATGTCTAGAGACACACTGTCAAATAAAAGTAGTGTGTGAGGTGTAGATGTAATTTAAAATTTTCTAAAGTAGCTACATTAAAAAAAAAGAAGGAAAAAGAAACAGGTGAAATGAATTATAATAGGTTTTACTTAATCCAATATAGGCCTACCTCATTTTATTGTGCTTCACAGATACTGTGTTTTGTTGCAAACTGAAGGTTTATGGCAACCCTGCATCACACAACTGTATTGGCACCATTTTTCTAACAGCACATACTTACTCAGCAACTCTGCGTAACATTTTGGTAATTCTCATAATATTTCTAACCTTTTCACTATTATTATATCTGTTATGGTGATTTGTGATCAGTGATCTTTGATGTTACTATTGTTTTTTTTTTTTTTTTGAGACATTGTCTTACTCTGTCGCCCAGGCTGGAGTGCAGTGCTGCAATCTCAGCTCACTGCAACCTGCATCTCCCGGGTTCAAGTGAGTCTCCTGCCTCAGCCTCTCAAGTAGCTGGGATTACAGGCGTGTGACACACCACACCCTGCTAATTTTTGTATTTTTAGTAGAGACGGGGTTTCACCATGTTGGCCAGGCTGGTCTCGAACTCCTGACCTCAAGTGATTCACCCACGTCAGCCTCCCAAAGTGCTGGGATTACAGGCGTAAGCCACCACACCCGGCCACTATTATAATTGTTTGAGAGCACCACGAACCGTACTCTCATAAGATGGGAAACCTAATTGATCAATGTTATGTGTGTTGTGACTGCTCCACCAACTGGCCATTCCTCCATCTCTCTATCCTTTACCTTGAGCCTCTCTATTCCCTGAGATACAACAAAATTGAAATTAGTCTAATTAATAACCCTATAATGGCCTCTGAGTGTTTAAGTGAAAGGAAGAGTTGCATGTCTCTTACTTTAAATCAAAATCTAGAAATAATTAGGCTTAGTGAGGAAGGCATGTCAAAAGCCAGGATAGGCCAAAAGTGAGGCCCCTGTGCCAGTCAGTCAAGATGTTAATGCAAAGAAAAAGTTCTTGAAGAAATTGAAAGTACTACTCCAGTGAATACACGAATGATAACAAAGTCAAACACGCTTATTGCTGATACGGAGAAAGTTTGAGTGGTCTGGATAGAAGATCAAACTAGTCACAACATTCCCTTAAGACAAAGCCTAATCCAGAACAAAATCCTAACTCTTCAATTCTATGAAGGCTAAGAGAGGTGAGGAAGCTGCAGAAGAAAAGTTTGGAGGTTGGTTCATAAGGTTTTAGAAAAGAAGCTGTCTCTATACCATAAAAGTGCAAGGGAAGCAGCAAGTGCTGATGTAGAAGCAGCAGCAAGTTATCCAGAAGATCTAGCTAAGATCAATGATGGGCCGGGTGTGGTGGCTCATGCCTGTAATCCCAGCACTTTTGGAGGCTGAGGCAGGCAGATCACCTGAGGTCAGGAGACCAGACTCCAATATGGTGAAACCCCGTCTCTACTAAAAATACAAAAATTAGCTGGGCGTGGTGGCGGGCGCCTGTAATCTTAGCTATTTAGGAGGCTGAGGCACAAGAATCGCTTGAACCCAGGAGGCAGAGGTTGCAGTGAGCTGAGATTGCACCATTCCACTCCAGCCTGGGCAACAGAGTGAGACTTTGTCACCAAAAAAAAAAAAAAAAAAAATCAGTGATGAAGGTGGCTACACTAAACAACAGATTTCCAATGCGCACAAATCAGCCTTCTGTTGGAAAAAAATGCCATCTAGTACTTTCACAGCTAGAGTGGAGAAGTCAATGAGTGTTTTCAAAGTTTCAAAGGACATGCTGACTCTCTTGTTAGGGGCTAACGCAGCTGGTGACTTTACGTTGAAGCCAATGCTCAGTTGCTATTGCAAAAATCCTATGGCCCTTAGGAATAATGCTAAATCTACTTTGCCTGTGCTGTATAAACGGAACAAATAGCTTAGATGACAAAACATCTATTTATGGCATTGTTTACTGAATTTAAGCCCACTGTTGAGACCTACCACTCAGAAGAAAAGATCGCTTTCAAAATACTACTAGTCATTGACAATGTACTTAGTCACCCAAAAGTTCTGATGAAGATGTACAGGGAGATTAATGTTGTTTTCACGCCTGCAAATATAACATCCATTCTTCAGCCCACGGATCAAGAAGTCATTTTGATTTTCAAGCCTTATTATTTAAGAAATACACTTCGTGGCTGGGCACGGTGGCTCATGCCTGTAATCCCAGCACCTTGGGAGGCCAAGGCAGGCAGATCACAAGGTCAGGAGTTTGAGAACAGCCTGGCCAACATGGTGAAACCCCATCTCTACTAAAAATACAAAAAGTAGCCAGGCGTGGTGGCACGCACCTGTAGTTCTAGCTACTCAGGAGGCTGAGGCAGAAGAATTGCTTGAACCCAGGAGGCAGAGGTTGCAGTGAGCCGAGATCGCGACACTGTACTCCAGCCTGGGTGACAGAGCAAGACTCCATCTCAAAAAAAAAAAAAAAAAAAAAAGAAATACATTTCGTAAGGCCGTAGCTACCACAGATCATGATTCCTCTGATAGCTCTGGACATAGTAAATTGAAAACCTTCTGGAAATGGTTTACCATTCTTGATGCCATTAAGAACACTTGTGAATCATGGGAGGAAGTCAAAATATCAACATTAAGAGAAGTTTGGAAGAAGTTAATTCCAGGCCTCAAGGATGACTTTGAGGGGTTCAAGACTTTAGTGGAGGAAGTAACTGCAGATGTGGTGGAAATAGCAAGAGAACTAGAATTAGAAGTGGAGCCCGAAGATGAGACTGAATTGCTGTAATCTCATGATCAAACTTGAACAGATTAGGAGTTGCTTCTTATAGATGAGCAAAGGAAGTGGTTTCTTGAGATGAAATCTACTCCTGATGAAGATGCTGTGAACATTGTTGAAATGACAATGAAGGATTTAGGATATTTCATAAACTTAGTTGATAAAGTCGTGGCAGGGTTTGAGAAAAATGACTACAAATTTGGAAGAAGTTCCACTGTGAGTAAAACGCTATCAAACAGCATCACATGCTACAGAGAAATCTTGTGTGAAAGCAGAGTCAGTTGATGCAACAAATTCATTTTTGTCTTTTTTTTTTTTTTTTTTCTGAGACGGAGTCTTGCCCTGTAGCCCAGGCTGGAGTGCAATGGCATTCTCTTGGCTCACTGCAACCTCCACCTCTTGGGTTCAATGATTCTCCTGCCCCAGCCTCCTGAGTAGCTGGGATTATAGGTGCCTGCCTCCACACCCAGCTATTTTTTGTATTTTTAGTAGAGACAGGGTTTCACCACGTTGGCCACGCTGGTCTGGAACTCCTGACCTCGTGATCTGCCCCCCTCAGCCTCTCAAGGTGCTGGGATTACAGGCATGAGCCACCATGCCCGGCCCCATTGTTGTCTTAATTCAAGAAATTGCCAAAGCCACCTCAACCTTCAGCAATCACCACCCTGATGAGTCAGCAGCCATCAACATCAAGAGAAGGTCCTCTACCAGCAAAAAATTTGACTTGGTGAAGACTCAGATGATTGTTAGCATTTTTTTAGCAATAAAGTATTTTTTACATTAAGGTATGTACATTTTTTTTTTTTTTTTTGAGACAGAGTTTCACTCTGTTGTCCAGGCTGAAGTGCAGTGGCGTGATCTTGGCTCACTGCAACATCCACTCCCCTGGGTTCAAGCAAGTCTCCTGCCTCAGCCTCCCAAGTAGCTGGGATTACAGGCACCTGCCACCACGCCTGGCTAATTTTTGTGTTTTTAGCGGAGACAGGGTTTCACCATGTTGGTCGGGCTGATCTCGAACTCCTGAACTTAAGTAATCCGCCTGCCTTGGCCTCCTAAAGTGTTGGGATTACAGGCGTGAGCCACTGTTCCCAGCCTAAAGTATTTTTTACATTAAAGTATGTACATTGTTTTTTTAAAACATAATGCTATTGCACACTTAATAGGCGATAGTTGATAAAGCAGTGGCAAGGTATAGACTGCCACTGCTTTACACTAGACTAGTATAGTATAAACAATGTTTATATGCAGTGGGAAACCAAAAAATTTATGTGACTTGCTTTATTGCAATATTCCCTTTATTGTGGTGGTCTGGAACCAAATCTGCAATATCTCTGAGGTATGCCTGTATATATGAAATACTATCATATCGATGATGCATAATTAATATAAAGTTACTAATGAAGCCAGGCACAGTGGCTCACCCCTGTAATCCCAGCACTTTGGGAGGCTAAGGCAGGCAGATCACTTGAGGCCAGGAGTCCGAGACTAGCCTGGACAACATGGTGAAACCCCATCTCTACTAAAAATACAAAAATTAACCAGGTGTGTTGGTGGGTGCCTGTAATCCCAGCTACTTGGGAGGCTGAGGCAGGAGAATCGCTTGAACCCTGGTGGTGGAGGTTGCAGTGTGCAGAGCTCCTGCCACTGCACTCCAGCCCGGGCAACAGACCAAGACTCCATCTTAAAAAAAAAAAAAAATTAATGAGGTATTTTAGATTCTTGTTCTTGTTTTGTGCCGAGTTTTTGGAATCTGGTGTGCATTTCACACTCAAAACATGCCTCAATTTGCACAAGTCTCATTGCATATGCCTAGTAGCCACATTTGGCTGGTGGCTGCCCTAGCAGAGGCACATGGAGAGTGTTATAGGAGGGTTAACTATTATTTTACCTTCCAATTTTTAAAAATTGATTGATTCTCTTTTTCTCCACTGCCACACCTTAGACCAGTTTTTCATCACCTTTGCCTGGAGAAATGTATTAGCCTCCTCACTTGGCCTCCCCACATTCACTAGCCACAGCTCCCTGCCATCTATTCTTCATTCTGATGTCCAGGAATTCCTTCCAAAATACATGTCTGGTGGTATCCCCGCCCCAGTGCCCCCGAGCCTTCCTTGAACCACTCTCCTGCCTCTCTGGCCTTCAGGCACTAAGCTTCCTTCAGCTCCATTCTCCTTCATCAGTCCTTGGAGATGCCCCATTCATATCTCCTTTCTCCTTTCTGTCTGCCTCAGGAAGAATTTCCTAGTGGTTTCCAGTCCCTTGTCAAATGACTTTGTTAAAATGCTGTCATACAATCATATTTTTTTCTCCAAAGCTCTTGTCTCTACTTGCAATTTTGCTTTCATTCGTGGAATCAATTAATTAGCCTGTCTCCTGCCCTTACTAGACTGTAAATTCCTTCAGGGCAGGCAATGGATTTGTTTTATTCACCATTTTATCCCCTCCACCTAGCCCTATGCCTGGCATCTTACAGGCTCCTGTGAAATAATTTGAATAAATAATTGAAATCAGCAAATATGTAACTATTGTTACAAGACCTTACAAAAACAGAATGAAGGGAATTTAAAACAAGGAGAGAAATGCCACATTGTCAGCTTTTAGTTTAATTTAAAATTGTAAAGGGTAAGAACAGAGGGATTCTAGAATAGAATAATGCACCATGTAATAAGATTCAGAAAACTTCACAAACATGGAAATATGAACATTTAGACTGACATAAGGCACAGGCATGAGCAGACTGTGCCCTTTACCACCCCAACCGTATAAAATAAAAGGATATGGGGAAGAGGAAGGAATATTGTGGGCCATATTCTACTTCTCTCGTCCTTGAAAACTTAAGTATTTGATGGGCATAGAGAAGTCTGGGCGGTAAAGACAGAATGATCCCTCTCTAATACAGGTTTAGATGATAGTCTTGCTTCCAAATATTCTGTACTCTTTTCTCTGTAACAGTTGAACTATCATGGAAATTCCAGTATTTCAGCAAGTCAACAACATATACTTATGTTTTCCGTATGCCATGTGCTAGGAATACAGTAGAAAACAATATAGCTGTCGTCTCTTTTATAGTGTGGGTTTAGGGATGTTATTAACCTCTTATTTCCTTCCCTCTTAATTCTATGTTAGTTGAGCTCAGATGCCAAGAACTGGCTGAGGATTAAAGTACCATGTCAGGACATGTAAGACAAGTGACAGTAAAGGTAGTTCAATGAATCTCACTAATAAGATAAGAAACTCATTCTTCCCTAAAGAGAGGGAGAGAGGGTAGTGACAATGGAAAGAAAGGGAGAAGAATGCTCCCACATTTCTCCTTCCTGGAGTGTGGAGTGGATAACTGCTTCTTTCTAAGAAAACATGAAGAATCCATGAGAACCTCCACTCACTGCTAACATCAAGCTTCTGGCTCATCAATTGAGTAGAGAGAGAACACCAGAAAGAGGAGTAGGTTGGAGTGAGCCAGAGAGAGGATGAATTTCTATTTTGGATGAGCTACATCCTGGTACCGTAATACATTCATCCCAAAATCTCAGGGACTTAACCCCACAAAGGTTTAGTTCTTACTTCTTGTGCACACGATGTCTGTTAACGCGTTTGCAGCAGCCTTCCAAGCAGTGAAATAAATCCACTCACTTTCATCTTGTGGTTCTGTTACCCTCACCAGGGCTTCCAGATTGCCAGGAGCTGTGAGATCCTTGGCATTCACAGCCTTTGCATGGAAGGGACGTATATCTCTCTTATTCACAGTCCATTGTGCAGGGCTAGTCACGTGACTTTGCATAACTGCAAGAGGGCTTGTGGTGTTATTCTCTGTGTCCAGGAAGGAAGACAGCTGGATGTTAGTGAGCACTAAGAATGTCCATCACATAAATGGTGCATTTACAGTATCTGTGAAATATCCAGGTAGAACTATCCCTTAGGCAGTTGGATAGATGGGTCTGCAATGGCACATCTCAAATATGTTGGTGCATAAGACTCATCTCCAGGACACTGTAAAAGATTCAGTTTCCTCAGTCCAACTCAGAGATTCTAATTCAGTAGGTCTGGAGTGAGGCTCTGGAATCTGAATTTCCAGACTCTGTAGAGACCATAATTTGAAAAACACTTGTCTAGAAAATTTGGCATTACATGGATGGTTCTAGCTGCCACTCAGGGAGAGGCAATCATCTATGGAAAGAAGAGAGCGGGGTGAGAAAAGGAAAAGGAGCAGACTGAGGCCTGGGAAATACCAAGGGGTGAGTCTGTTTCAAGAATTAGGGTGGGCTGCCCATTTACGGCAAATGCTGCTGAGAGGTCTTGTAAGATGAGGACTGAAAAGGATGCATTGCCTTTTTTTCCCCCTGAGACAGACTCTTGCTCTGTCGCCCAGGCTGGAGTGCAGTGGTGCGATCTCAGCTCACTGCAACCTCCGCCTCCCGGGTTCAAGCAATTCTCCTGCCTCAGCCTCCTGAGTAGCTGGGATTACAGGTGCATGCCACCACGCCCAGCTAATTTTCGTATTTTTAGTACAGATGGGGTTTCAGCATGTTGTCCAGGCTGGTATCGAACTCCTGACCTCGTAGTCCCTCCGCCTTGGCCTCCCAAACTGCTGGGATTACAGGCGTGAGCCACCATGCCCAGCTGGATGCATTGTCTTTAATGACAAGGAAGTTACCCATAACCTTAGCAGGAGCTGGACACCAGGTCCTGTTTGTTGAAGAGTGGGTGGGAATAGACCACCTGTGTGGACCATTCTTCAAGGATGTTTGGCTGTAAAGAAGAGGAGAGAGGGAGGTACCTGAAGTGGGTGGGGTGTGATCAGAGGAACTTTTTTTTTTTTAATTCTTTAAGTTTTAGGGTGCATGTGCACAATGTGCAGGTTAGTTACATATGTATACATGTGCCATGTTGGTGTGCTGCACCCATTAACTCGTTATTTAACATTAGGTATATCTCCTAATGCTATCCCTCCCCCCTCCCCCCGGAACTTTTTAAAAATGTAAATGAGACTGGAAAATGATTAAGTGCTAATAGGAAGGAGAAGTTGAAGAAAGAGAAGACAAGAGATCCTCACTAGATTTCCTGAGAAGACAGGAGGGGATGGAATATTGAGAACACTTTGGAAGGATTTGCTCTAGCTCGACAGGGGAACACTCCTTCATCATCAAAGGAGGGAAAGAGGAAATAATGGTTTTGGGGTGCTCACTAGAATCACCTAGGAAGCTTAAAAATGTATATACTGTTGCCTGCTCTCAGCCCTAAGATTCTACTTTAATTGATCTGCCTTACTGCCTGGATGTCAGGATTTTAAACAAGCTCTCCCAGATGGTTCTAATGAATAACCAAGCCTCCAAGGTTTTCACTGGGTTAGAAACAGGTCTGCTTAGGGTTTTTGTAGATGCTTAGGTCACAGCTTAGACAGCACTTCCTTAGAGAAGACCATCCAGGGCACCCATTAAGTTAGGCCCCTGGATGTATGGTCCTTTAGCACTGTACTTACTCACTACCTTTACTTCTAATTTCTTACAGAATGTATGTCTTCCTACTAGATTGTAAGCTTGTCGGGGCCACATCTATCCTGTTTACTACTGAATCCCAGCTGGCAGAAAGTAGACATTTCACAATATTTTTGGAGCAAATGCATCAATCAGACCATCATGTGTAAGGGAGGTCACAGGATGAAGGAACAGTGTAGTGACCTGGAACACTATGCCACGCTGCTGCAACTGTGTCGGTCCATGGCTGTGTGTGCGTGCTCTGCACCCCTAGATGAACTCACCAAACAGCATCTACGGAAAAGCCCATGGAACTGTTGCTGCCAAGCAAAGGTGATTAAATGTAAGGTTATAACAATAGTGAGTGTTTCTCGTGTCATCAAGCATATTTTGTTTGTATTTTAAAGGTGTTTGAAGTGCAAAATTACAGCTAGGCATGGTGGCTCACGCCTGTAATCCCAACACTTTGGGAGGCCGAGGCGGGCAGATCACGAGGTCAGGATATCGAGACCATCCTGGCTAACACGGTGAAACCCTGTCTCTACTAAAAAATACAAAAAAATTAGCCGGGCATGGTGGCGGGAGCCTGTAGTCCCAGCTACTCGGGAGGCTGAGGCAGTAGAATGGCATGAACCCGGGAGGTGGATCTTGCAGTGAGCTGAGATTGCACCACTGCACTCCAGCCTGGGTGACAGAGTGAGACTCCGTCTCAAAAAAAAAAAAAAAAAATTAGCCAGGTGTGGTGGCACGTGCCTGTAGTCCCAGCTACTTGGGAGGCTAAGGCATGAGAATCACTTGAGCCCAGGAGGCGGAGGTTGCAGTGAGCTGAGATCACTCCAATGCACTCCAGCTTGGATGACAGAGTGAGACCCCATCTCAAAAAATAAATAAATAAATAAATAAAAGAAGTACAAAATTACTTAAAATCTGATTTGTTGCAAAATGAATACAGGTACTAGAAAAGGAGCCTCTTCATGAGACTATTTAATGGAGTATGTCTCCTTGAGGAGCCATCACAATCTGCAGGCAAGTTTGTGTACCTACATCAGTAAGAAAAGCTTTGCTTATCCCAAGAAATCTTATTTCTTCAGCCTTTGTCCAATTGTGTGTAACCACAGGCTCATTCTTATTATACAGATGCAGGACGGTTGAGTATGTGTGATTCTACATCATAATTATATAACCTAGGTGTTTACAATTTTTTTGGTAAATATTTTGCATTTTGTGGGCTATGTTGAGTATGTTTCACAACTAGTCAGCTCCACCACTGTAGTCCCACAGTATCCGTAGACAATACTTAAACAAATGAGCATGGCTGTTGTATTGATTTTATTGCTGTATAGTAAGTTACCACAAACTTAGTGGCTTAAAACAACATCCACTTATCTCACAGTTTCCATGGCCGGAAGTCAGTTTAGCTGAGTCCTCTACTCAGGGTATCTCAAGTCTATAGTCAAGGTGTCAGTAAGGGCTGCAGTCTCATCTGATGTTTGTGATCCTCTTCCAAACTCCAGGGCTTACTGCAGAATTTATTTCCTTGCAGCTGGTTAACTTGTGATACCTTGCTTCTTTAAAACCCTCAGGAGAGCACACCTCAGCAGGAGGCTCAGATAGGGCCCAGCCGCCCATCTTTTATGGGCTCACCTGATTAGGTCAGGCCCACTCAGAATTATTTTTCTTTGGTTACTCAAAATCAACTGGTTATGAACTTTAATTCTATCTGCAAAATCTTGTCACCTTTGCTATAAAAAGTAACATAATCACGGGAGTGACACCCCATCATATTCTCAGTCCCACCCACACTTGAGTAGAGAAGAGATTATACAGAGTGTCTATACCAGGCCATGGGAATATTGGGGCTACCTTAGAATTCTGTCTGCCACATCGGTGTTCAAATAAAACAACAAATGGATACTGAAATGTGAATAGCAGATAATTTTTCACCTGTCACAAAACTATTTTCTTGTTTTGATTATTTTCCAATTATTTAAAAATCTTATAACCATTCTTAATTTGCTGGCTTGGGGAAAAAAAACAACAAACCATGCACTAGGCTGTATTTTAATTGTGGGCTGTAGTTTGTCATCCCCTGATATAACCTGAAAAATGGAAGAAGATAGCCCAGATTGCCTGGTAAGAAGTAGGTCCCATAACCAGATGTTAGATCCAGATGACATGGCTCTGCAACGTGGGAGCAATACTGAAGTTTAAGGATAGCTTCTCTTGCAAGTTGCTTCCTGTGACCTGGCAGGATTTAACCTTGAATAGACAGGAGGCCAAGGTCACTGACCTAAAGGCATCTCCTGTATGAGGACATGGGGACATCTAGGAAGCTGTTCTCACCAAACGTACCCCAGCTGGAAAGCACCCAGATGCTTTCTGAAGTTGTCATCTTTGTGCTTATTGATGCAAGCTGCAGCTTCTTTGCATTTATTTGTTCCAGTGCTTATTTTCTTCAAGCCTACAAACGAATCCTCTATGGGGCTGTGCAACTTCAAATAGTCAATTAAAGATGAGAATGTTCTTTAGTTTTACCGGAAATGTAATTCTGCAGAAACAGAATTTAGGAACAACCATTAAGAGCAACCATTGCTTTTCATATCACAAGGTACAATCATAATTTCAGATATTTGTATTGTACATCCAGGCTAATTTTCATATTATTTAAATCAAAATTTTCGACAGCACAAATAAGATTAACAACAGTGAAAAACATCCTTGTTCCAGGAGCACAAAAAATCCTTAATACTATTGTGTGTAACATTAGATATTAGAATCATAATATATTTGTCTAGCCACAAATGTATTTGAACAATGTTAAAATGATGCTCGCGGCATGTATTTCTTCCTAAGGCTTCTGTTTAAGAAAGTCTGGGCTGGGCGCAGTGGCTCACGCCTGTAATCCCAGTACTTTGGGAGGCTGAGGCACGTGGATCACCTGGGGCCAGGAGTTCGAGACCAACCTGGCCAACATGGAGAAACCCCATCTCTACTAAAAATACAAAAATTAGCCAGGTGTGGTGGCGGTCGCCGTAATCCTAGCTACTCGGGAGACTGAGGCAGGAGAATCACTTGAACCCAGGAGGCAGAGGCTGCAGTGAGCCAAGATTGTGCCATTGCACTCCAGCCTGGGCAACAAGAGCGAAACTCTGTCTCAAAAAAAAAAAATGGTGCTTGTCTATCTGACAGGCACTATACAAATATTAATTTGTTCAAACCTTATAATAGCCTTTTAAAGACAGTATTATTATATATCATCCTTGATAAGAAAACTGAGACGCTGAGCACAGTTGGCCAATATCTCCTGACTAATAACTGACTGAACTGGGATTTGAACCCCACCTATTTCATTCCAGATTCTGTGTTCTCAACCACTATCCTCTGCTACCTCTCCAGTATATACTACTAATAAAAATATTTTCTGAATATGCTGACATAGTTTATGATGTACAAATAATAAGATATTTTTAATGAAAACACGGAAATTAAAAATTCTTGAAGGTGACATCCCTCCAGGTGACTAACGTGCCCAATTAAATGACCATCTTTCCACTCGTCTAAGCCTCAGCAGGCTTGCAGATTATCTTGTAGGTGTGTCATCCAATATTTCTTTTTTTTTTTTCATCCAGTATTTCTAATGCTAGCTTTGAGAGTCTTTTCCAATAATGGCAATATCAGAATCTTGGTAGGGATCAGTTGCATGGTACAGATTTGCACAATTGTATTAATAATTCATCAGATTTTTTCAATTGATGTAGAAGTTGTTATTGTAAAATTATTCAAAATTTGTTACATTTCTATAATATGAGTGAAGACACTGAAATAATCCTGCGATGTTATCAAAGACAAATTTGGTCCTATTCAAACATAAGATTTCTGATACAGATGCCTGTTCTCAGAAGAATACTAATAATGTTTCGACCATCACATGCTTAGTTTTTATCAGCTGAAAAAGTTCCATTGTCAAGACATTTTTCAATGATATTAAATCAAAACAATGCCATTGCAATTTTCCATGACACTTTTTCCAAAATGGAGGGACAGAATATTTCTCTATGTGAATCTTTGCATTTTAATCAGAGTTGAGGAGAAAGATAAAAATGTGAATGGTTTCACTCTAAAAATAAAATAATTTTTAAGAATACAATTGCTAATAATGTTAAATATTCATTGTGATGTAGATTTAGTGAAACTAATAAAGGGGATGGGAATTGAATTACCTACCTGTAGAGGCATATATTGAAAAGTCTTTAACAGTTTTGCTTTATTTGAAACAAACAAGCCAACAAACAAAGATTTGTTAAAAGGCTGTGAAAAGGATGATCTGAAGAAGGCCTGGAATCATTTCTAGGATATTTTATTTTCTGTTGTTATGGAGACTTTTAAAAACAAAATTCTTATCTTATTATTTAAATATTTGCTTACCAAGTCAAAGCAGAAGAAAACAAAATCCTCTATAAAGATTTTCATGAAAAAATATGTTACTATTCCAATATTTCATACCACCTGGTATGACTGATTTATCGGATCGTTTTTACTAACAACTTTTGGGGATTACTAAAGAAATTGATACAAAATCTCACTCAATAATCCAAATGAATTACTCAAACTTTCCAAGACATGCTTGGAAAAAATAAAGAACAAATTCTCAATTTATAAATTGAATTCTACAAATGACCACAAAAGTGGAACACCCTGCCATCTGCTTCAACAAGAATGATGAAAATGACAAGACAAAAATTGCATCAACCCCTCTGTAATTTTTGGCAGAATTTTGTACTTATTCTCATGTACCTATATTCTTGTCAATAAAAGGTGATGGTCAAATGTATAACTCATAAAATTTGATTTTGTAATTTTTGAGGCTTTCTAAAAATAAATTCACAAATTAAAAGTATAACTTGTCAGAACATGAAGTCAAATTTGGGCTCTAGAAATACGGTCACCATATGAGTGTTCTGGATCAGAAAGAGCACTCTAAGTAAGAAAGAGTGAAGCAAAGACAGTCACAGTGGATGTAAATGAAAGAAAAATGAGGTGTGGGTGATTTGAGGATTAATGGGGGCTTTTTCTGTCCAGAAGAAATGCATTGCAGACATAAGATGATTGTTGATAAGGTAATAATCGCTTACTATAGTCAAACTCTAAGTACTTCAGCCAGAAACTACTGAGCACCAGGAGAGAGCTATTAGGCATTGTTAAAGCAATTGATCGCTTCCATCATTATTTGTGTGGCTGAAATTTCACAATCAGAACTTATCATGCTGCATTATGAGGCTTGCTGAAATTCACAGATTTGTAGGGACAAATTGGCTGGATGTTTACAAAACTGTAAGGCTATCATTTGCGAATTGAACATCGACAGAGAGTAAAAAAACATCGTAATGCACATACATTATCTAGGCACCCTGTGTTGGGATAATGCTTGTAAAGCTGACATTAGGCACGAAGAAAAGAAACAAACAGTCTAACAGATCTGGTAGTTAGTGTTTTGGAACAACCAAAGGTTTCTGGCTGGGAGGTGGAAAACACTCTTATTTCCTGAATAGAAAGTTATGAAATGGTTCATTCATCCACAAATATTTGTTGAGTGTATGCTATGTGCCAGGCACTGTCGAGGTATGAAGAATATACTAGCAAACAAGACAAATCGCAGAGCTGAGGTCCAGCAAAGGCCCAGAGAGAAAAAATATTATTTTGTGACAGTTGGAATGACTATACGTAAAAAACACCCATAAATTTTATGAAGAAGAGATGTCTAATAATATTGCCACTATTAAATACCATCATGTGTCATGTAAATATAGTCAAACTTTAAATTTCTTTTGCATGAAAGTGGTATCTAATTGACTGAGTGTGCTTTTTTTTTTTTTTTAAGACAGAGTCTCGCTCTCTCGCCCAGGCTGGACTGCAGTGGCGCGATCTCGGCTCACTGCAAGCTCCGCCTCCTGGGTTCACGCCATTCTCCTGCCTCAGCCTCCCGAGTAGCTGGAATTACAGGCGCCCGCCACCACGCCTGGCTAATTTTTTTGTATTTTTTTAGTAGAGACGGGGTTTCACCATGTTAGCCAGGATGGTCTCAATTTCCTGACCTCGTGATCCGCCCGCCTCGGCCTCCCAAAGTGCTGGGATTACAGGCGTGAGCCACCGCGCCCCGCCAAGTGTGCTTCTTTTTAAAAATGTAATATTTAACCTTTGCACACTCCCAGAAGTTTGTTCACCTAGTTTTTCAAGAAAATTTAGGTTCGGCTGGGCGCGGTGGCTCACACCAGTAATCCCAGCACTTTGGGAGGCGAAGGCGGGCGGATCACAAGGTCAAGAGATAGAGACCATCTTGGCCAACATGGTGAAACCCCGTCTCTACTAAAAATACAAACATTAGCTGGGCGTGGTGGCAGGCCCCTGTAGTCCTAGCTACTCGGGAGGCTGAGGCAGGCGAATCACTTGAACCGGGAGATGGAGGTTGCAGGGAGCCGAGATCACGCCACTGCATTCCAGCCTGGCAACAGAGTGGGACTTCATCTCAAAAAAAAAGAAAGAAAAAGAAAATTTAGTTCCTTATACATGGTCAACCAAATTAAAATTGATTTGCAAAAAGGCGGATTTAACATATACAACCTAGAGAAATTCCAACTTTGAGGAAAACACAAGGAAGCTCTATAGTTCCACTTGATACCTTCTTATAGTTAAAAGTGTTTCCAAGGAATTCACAATTTTTAAAAATATAGTTCTGGTTTTTTTTGTTGTTAGTGGGTTTTTTGTTTTGTTTTGTTTTGAGACAGGGTCTCACTTTGTCACCCAGGTTGGAGTGTAGTGGCGTGAATATGGCTCATTATAGCCTTCGGGCTCAAGAGATCCTCCCACCTCAGCCTCCCAAGTAGCTGGGACTACAGGCGCACACCACCACATTTGGCTTTATTTATTTATTTATTTATTTATTTATTTATTTATTTATTTTGCAGAGACGGGGTTTTGCCATGTTGCCCAGGCTGGTCTTGAACTCCTGAGCTCAAGTGATGCACTGACCTTGGCCTCCCAAAGAGCTGGAATTAAAAGCGTGAGCCACCACACGAACCTATATTTCTAATGTACTGAACTCTAGATGTTGGCATTATTTCTCAGACGCACCCAGAAAATGTTCTGATAGTCTGAAAAGAACTAACCCTGAAAAGCAAATAAAAATTTCTAAGCACTTCACGCAGTGCTTGGCACATAATAAGTACTTATTAAGTATTTGTAGACATGATCAAGCAAATTGGATATGACAAACTGGCATCACAATAACTAGGTAGTAGGGGCAGATCCAGTTTTGTGGAACCTGAAGCTTATAAAATTGGAAGCCCCCTTTGAAAAAGGAATACAAAATCATCCACATGAAATTAGGCATGAGGCCGGGCCCAGTGGCTCATGCCTGTAATCCCAGCACTTTGGGAGTCTGAAGCAGGAGGATTGCTTGAGTCCAGGAGTCTGTGGCCAGCCTGAGCAACATAGCAAGACCCTGTTCTCTACAAAAATAAAAGTAAAAAAATTAGCCAGGCATGGTGGCACATGCCTCTAGTCCTACCCACTCGAGAGGCTGAGATGGGAGGATTGCCTGAGCCTAAAAGTTTGAGGCCGCAGGGAGCTATGATTGTGCCATTGCACTCCAGCCTAGGTGACATAAGGTTACCCAGTCCCTAAAAAAATAAATAAGTAAAATAAAATAGAATTAGGCATGAAACTGAATATTTAGAATGAGAAAATAAATCACTATAAATTATATTTTTTCCAGCTTTATTTGAAGTACAACTGACAAATAAAAATTGAATGAATCTATTTACTGTATAGAACATGATGTGTTGATATATGTATATGCTGTGTGTATGTCACCCTCTTCTGCCTAAAGCATACCTTCTCCCCCTTCATCTAACCAATCATTCATCTTTCAAAATGCTCCTCATCTATCACCTCTTCAAGGAAGCCTCTCCTGACACCCCCAAAGTCTGGGCTAGGTCCCACCATGTGTGCTCCCAAGATATCACCTCTACCATGACACTTACCCCACTGCATTGAAACTGGCTGTCTACTCATCATCTGAATTCCCAACAGCTGAAGCATCTTAAAGAAAAGACCTATGTCTTTTATCTTTATATTTCAGTGCCTAGTGCCCAGTAAACATACAATAGCTGTTTGTTGAATGAATAAATGAGATTTATTGACTTTTTTTGGCATCAAACGAGTCCAGACCCTAGTGATCTCAAATCCATCATCATACTCTGCACAAACTGATTAAATATCGATCCCTTGCCATTGCTTCAAGTTAAAAAAAAAAAACAGAAACAAAAAACCTTTTGAAAACATGATGTGCAGGGCTGGGAGCGGTGGCTCCCACCTGTAATCCCAGCACTTTGGGAGGCAGAGGCGGGCGGATTGCCTGAGCTCAGGAGTTCGAGACCAGCCTGGGCAACATGGTCAAACCCTATCTCTACTAAAACACACAAAATTAGCCAGGCGTGGCAGCGTGCGCCTGTAGTCCCAGTTACTTGGGAGGCTGAGGCAGGAGAATTGCTTGAACCCAGGAGGCAGAGGTTGCAGTGAGCCGAGAAAAAAAAAAAAAAAGAAAATATGATGTGCAGCTATAAAACAACAAAACTGATTCTATAAGACATACATAAATACCAGGTTCATTATTTTATGATCATCCTTCACAAATAACAATTTGAAATGACTGAGTTGCAGTCAGACTTGAACACATACTTGTTATGAAGAATTATAACTTCATTTCCTACTATAAAACTAATTGTTGCCATTGAAAATGTTGGAAAGAAACAGGCTGGTCTAGAGAAGACTTACAAAAAAATATTCGATTTCATTTCTGTTAAAACTTTACCTGGTTTTTTCCTATGTCTTAATCTCCATGTTCTGTTTTTCAGTTCTGTTTTTCAGTGGACTCCATATCTGTGTCATCCAAGATGCTTACTGTTGACATAAACCTGCTGCATACGTAAGACTCTACTCAATTTATTTAATTCTACAAAAGCTTACTGAATATTTTCTATTCTAATTGTGCTAGCATTATGATCACATCACAGGAGTCAAGGTATTTGGATGCAATATTTTGTTTTCTAGTCATTCCTTTTTTTCTTTTTTTTTTTTTTGAGATGGTGTTTCACTCTTGTTGCCCAGGCTGGAGTGCAGTGGCGCAGTCTCAGCTCACTGCGACCTCCGCCTCTTGGGTTCAAGGAATTCTCCTGCCTCAACCTCCCGAGTAGCTGGGACTACAGGTGCCCACCACCACACCTGGCTAATTTTTGTATTTTTAGTAGAAATGAGGCTTCACCATGTTGGCCAGGCTGGCCTCAAACTCCTGACCTCAGGTGATCTGTCTGCCTCAGCCTCCCAAAGTGCTGGGATTACAAACATGAGCCACAGCGCCCAACTCATTTCCTTATTCAACAAATAATGTGAAGCTTTCACTATAAGATCATAAGACACTGCTCTAACTACCACAGGAGGAAAAAGGGATCAATACATTTCTGATTTCATAGAAATTATAATTTAGGGAGATAAGATATGCAGACATAACATGTTTAACATCAACACTGAAGTTTAATAGCAACATGAGCCAATTATATAAAAACTCTTCTATGATTAAGTCACATCATCCTGGGCTTTTCCAGGCTCTCCCTGGGTCGGTGGGTTCACCCTCACAGGAAGCCGGGTTGTGCTAAAAGGAAAGTTTCAGAAATAGGCTAGTGTTTGAAAATGGGGCAAGTTCCTAGCCTCAATTGCTTCATCTTATATACTCATAGAATGATGGGGAAATGTGTGTCTCCCTCTTTACCCCTCCCTTTTGTGTAGAAAATGCCCTCAGTGGGCTCAGTGGGTATCAGTGCCACAGGTGAGCATAGTAACCCTGATGGTCCCTTACAAGGTTGGCAGCGTGAAGCAGCACCTACCACTGTTGTGCTCTCAGGGTCTTTTTGTGTGTGTGTTTGACATCTGCAACAGATTTATTTTATTTTATTTATTTTTTTTGAGATGGAATCTGGCTCTGTTGCCCAGGCTGGAGTGCAGTGGTGCGATCTTGGCTCACTGCAACTTCCGCCTCCCAGGTTCAAGTGATTTGCCTGCCTCAGCCTCCCGAGTAGCTGGGACTACAGGCATCTGCCACAACAGCCGGGTAATTTTTGTATTTTCAGTAGAGATGGGATTTCACCATGTTGGCCAGGTTGGTCTCAAACTCCTGACCTCAAGTAACCCACTTGCCTCGGCCTCCCAAAGTGCTGGGATTACAGACGTGAGCCACCACACCCGGCCCAGATTTATTTTTTTAAAGGGATGGATTTTGAGAGGTAACAATGTGGGGCAGAAGTATGTAGCAGAAAATAAATACAAATGTAAGCTGCTTTGCTAGCTGTTTTATAACCACAACAAACTAGTTCAGAGAATGCCCTGTACAAAACACAATAAAGGTTCAAAGATGAAGGCGTTCCCTTAGCAAGGCTGAAAATGTCCATCTCTGGCATTTGGAATTAAAGCTGCAGTCTTTGGTTTTGGATGGATCTCTGGGTGTGTGGCACAGTCCAGGTTTTGGGGAGGTGAGAAGAGTCGCCAGATTCCTCAATCTGGAGAGTATGGTGTTGGTGATGACAAGATTTCCACTCTTCTCTGTGGGATTAGGACGGGAGTGTATTCTCCACCCACCACCAAGCTTAATTGAGGGGGAGGTTTCAAGAAGTCTTGTAGCGGGCCGGGCGTGGTGGCTCACGCCTGTAATCCCAGCACTTTGGGAGGCTGAGGCAGGCAGATCACGAGGTCAGAAGATCAAGATCATCCTGGCTAACACGGTGAAACCCCGTCTCACCGTGTTAGCTGGGCGTGGTGGCGGATACCTGTAGTCCCAGCTACTTGGGAGGCCGAGGCAGGAGAATGGCATGAACCGAGGAGGCAGAACTTGCAGTGAGCCAAGATCGCTCCACTGCACCCCAGCCTGGGCAACAGAGCAAGACTGCGTCTCAAAACATAATAATAATGAAAAAATAATAGAGTACTACACAACTATTAGAATGGACAAAATCTAAAACATTGACAACACCAAATGCTGCTGAGGATGTGAAGCAATAGTAACTCTCATTCATTGCTGGTGAGAATGCAAAATGGAATAGACATTTTAGAAAACAGTTTGGCAGTTTCTCACAAAACTAAACAAAAAATTTATCATGTACAATTGTATGGCAATGTAGTCTTACCATACAATCCAGCATTCATGCTCCTTGATATTTATCCAAATGAATTGAAAACTATGTCCACAAAAAACATGCACATGGATGCTTATAGCAAGTTTATTCATAATTGTCCAAACTTGGAAGCAACCAAGATGTCCTTCAATAGGAGAATGAATAAACAAACTGTGATACATCCAGAAAGTGGAATATTATTCAGTACAAAATGAAATGAGCTATCAAGCCCTGAAAAGACACAGGGGAACCTTAAATGCATATTACTAAGTGAAAGAATCCAATCTGAAAAGGCTACATGTGTTATGAGTCCAACTGTGTGACACTCTGGAAAAGGCAAAATATGGAGACAGGAAAACGATCAGTGAGCAGAGAGGGGGATGAATTTTTAGGGCATAGAGAATTGTTAGGGCAATGAAACTATTTTGTATAATTATACAATAATGGATACATGTCATACATTTGTAAAAACCCATACAATGTACAGCACTGTGAACCCTCATGTAAACAAACTATGGACTTTAGATGATAATGATGTGTCAGTGTAGGTTCATTGATTGTAACAAATGTACCAACGTGGTGCAGGTGTTCTGGGAAAGGGGGTCTATGTAGGTTCATTGTAACAAATGTACCAACGTGGTGCAGGTGTTCCGGGAAAGGGGTCTAGATCCAGACCACAAAAGAAAGTTCTTGGATCTTTCCTCGTGCACAAGAAAGAATTTGGCACAAGTCTACAGAGTAAAGTGAAAGCAAGTTTATTAGAGAAGTAAAGAAACAAAAGAATGACTACTCCACAGGAAAAACAGGATGTTCCCAAAAGCAAGAGGAAGAAACTGCCCTTTAGGTACAATGTTTATACATAACAAAGGAAAAAAGTCATGGGGGAGGTGTGCTCTACTACTAGGGATTGTGAGAAAAGATTCTTAATCTTTGTGTAACTACTGACTTTTGCAAGAATCTGTATTATTATCTTTAAAGTGAAATTTAGTCTCAAATGAAGAATGTTTTTGTTCTTAAGAAAAAGAAAAAAAAATCATGGGGGAGGTGTGCTTTACTAGGGCTCGTGACAAAGGATTCTTAATCTTTGTGTAAATACTGACTTTTGCAAGAATCTATATTATTTATCTTTAAAGTGAAACAGTCTCAAAAGAAGAATGCTTTTGTCCTTAAGATATCGGAACATCAGGATGTTTCCTAGGTCTATTAAGTCCTGGGTCTGTTCAGTAAACATAATTAATCTATTCCCTTAACTGTAAACATCTTGTGACTAAGATTATGCCTAAGCTCCTGGGAATGTAGCTCAGTAAGTCTCAGCCTCATTTTATCCAGCCTCCATTCAAGATGGAGTCGCTCTGGTTGGAAGGCCTCTGACATAGGAGGTCAGTAGTGGGGGAAGGGATCAGGGTGGGGAACAAGTGGTATACGGGACCTCTCTGGACTTTATGTTCAACTTTGCTGTGAACCTAAAACTGCTCTAAAAAATAAAGTTTATTAGTTGTTAAAAATCATGTCTGCTACAATTCCTTTAGCCTTAATTCCTGGAAGTAGATTTGTTAGAACAAAATAATTTGGTTTTAAAAATTTTCTGATAGGCTGGGTGTGGTGGATCACGTCTGTAATCCCAGCACTTCGGGAGGCCAAGGCGGGCGAATCACTTGAAGTCAGGAGTTCAAGACCAGCCTGGCCAACATGGTGAAACCCCGCCTCTACTAAAAATACAAAAATTAGCCTGGTGTGGTGGTGGGCACCTGTAATCCCAGCTACTCAGCTACTCAGAAGGCTGTGGCACGAGAATCGCCTGAACCTGAGAGGCGGAGTTTGCAGTGAGCCGAGATTGCACCACTGCACTCCAGCCTGGGCAACACAGCGAGACTTGGTCTCAAAAAATGAAAAAAATAAATAAAATAAATAAATAAAAAATTCTGATACATGTCGCAAATTGCCCTTCAGTAAAAGACATGGGTCCTAAATTACATATAATGTTTCACTTAAAAACCTTGATTCAGGTATATGAAAATGAAATCCATGTATCTTAGCCATGATCAAGGCAACTTTTGATTTTCACAGGGAAGGAGGAAAATCGTGGGAGAGAAAGTAAGCCATAGAGGAGCCCACCCTGCATTGTGAGGTAATTAACAAAAACACCTTTCGGCAGAGTTAGCCTTAAGAGACGGTGAAGCAATGAAGTTTGCCTGTGGTGCCCTCAAAGTCCTCTTTCAGTCATTTCTAGTGCCTGGTCCCTCCCATCCAGCCCCTTCCCCCTTTCTTAACTGCATCATTACACTTGTTCCCATTCCCGACAGGACAGGCACCTCATTAAGGCGTTTGTTAATAATAGATAATAGCGATTAGAATGTTAACTCCAAGGCAGCTGGGTGCGATGGCTATAATCTCAGTACTTTGGGAGGCCGAGGCGGGTGGATCATCTTAGGTCGGGAGTTCAAGACCAGCCTGGGCAACACGGTGAAACCCCATCTCTACCAAAAATACAAAAATTAGCCAGGCATGGTGGCGTCTGCCTGTAATGCCAGCTACCTGGGAGGCTGAGGCACGAAAAATCACTTGAACCCAGGAGGCAGAGGTTGCAGTGAGCCGAGATGGCACCATTGCATTCCAGCCTGGGCGAGAGTCTGTCTAAAAAAAAAAAAAAAAAAGTTAACTCCAAGGCATATTTACATTTTTTTAGACTTTTGAAGATCTAAAAGTATGTATTTCTAATGTTGGGGATTTGGGAATTCTTACTGTTGGGCATTTGGGGCTAATGGAGATTTCCTGCCACCTCCACAATTGCACAATGTAGGAAGCCCTGATTGTCTCCAAGGCCAGATATATTGTTAGGACTTCCTAGATAAGATGGTGGGCCTCATGGTTTCTGGGTGAGACATGTGGGTGGTGTTCTCCACAATTGCACAATGTAGGAAGCCCTGATTGTCTCCAAGGCCAGATATATTGTTAGGACTTCCTAGATAAGATGGTGGGCCTCATGGTTTCTGGGTGAGACATGTGGGTGGTGTTTGTGTCTTTCCTTAAACAGCGTGCTATAGAGACCCTTTTCTCCAAGTGTGGTCCCTAGTCCATCTGCTCAGAATCACTCTGGGAACTTTTGTTTAAAATACAGATCCCTAGGTCCTTCTACTTACCTGCATTTTAACAGTTTTTTGGGTAATCCTTAGTGATATTAAATTGACTCCTCAGATAAGTTTTATAAATACTAAAGTTTAAGAACCAGAGCTATAGAGCAGTGGCTGTCAGCCCTGGGAGTACATTGAAATGACTGGGGTATTTTTGAAAAACAAATCTTTTTGTGATTCATAGGTCATATTCCAGATATTCTGGTTCTATTGGTCTGGAGTAGGTGCCAGGTATCAGTATATCTTAAATTTTCTTGGTTTATTCTAATGCAGGGTTATCCAATCTTCTGGCTTCCCTGGGCCACATTGAAAAAAGAAGAATTGTCTTGGGCCACACATAAAATACACTAACACTAATGATAGGTGATGAGCTTAAAAAAAAAAAACTCATAATATTTAAAGAAAGTTTACGAATTTTGTGTTGGGCCACATTTAAAGCTGTCCTGGGCTGCAGGCAGCCCATGGGCTGTGGGTTGGATAAGCTTGTTCTATTTTTTTTTTTTTTTTTTGAGGTGGAGTCTTGCTCTGTCACCCAGGCTGGAGTGCAGTGGCGTGATCTTGGCTCATTGCAAGTTCCGCCTCCCGGGTTCACACCATTCTCCTGCCTCAGCCTCCCAAGTAGCTGGGACTACAGGCACCCGCCACCATGCCTGGCTAATTTTTTGTATTTTTTAGTAGAGACGGTGAGAGGTGACAGCATGCTGGCAGTCCTCAGAGCCCTCGCTTGCTCTCTGCACCTCCCCTGCCTGGGCTCCCACTTTGGTGGCATTTGAGGAGCCCTTCAGCCTCCCCACTGCACTGTGGGAGCCCCTCCCTGGGCTGGACAAGGCCGGAGCCGGCTCCCTCTGCTTGCAAGGAGGTGTGGAGGAAGAGGTGCAGGTGGGAACCGGGGCTGTGCACGGCGCTTGCAGGCCAGTGAGAGTTCCGGGTGGGTGTGGGCTCAGTGGGCCCCACACTGGGAGCAGCCGGCCAGCACTGCCAGCTCCAGGCAGTGAGGGGCTTAGCACCGGGCCAGCAGCTGCGGAGGGTGCGCTGGGTACCCCAGCACTGCTGGCCCATCCGTGCTGCGCTTGAATTCTTACTGGGCCTCAGCCACCTCCACGTGGGGCAGGGCTTGTGACCTGCAGCCCTCCATGACCGAGCCCCCCACCCCTCCTCCCCATCTTCCCCCCACCACCTTCCACTCCCCACCTTCCCCTCCCAACCTTCCCCCCAACCTTCCTTCCCCCAACCCATGGGCTCTCGCGAGGCCCAAGCCTCCCCGACGGGCACCGCCCCCTGCTCCACCAAGCCTGGTCCCATCAACCACCCAAGGGCTGAGGAGTGCAGGCATGCAGCACGGGACTGGCGTGCAGCTCTGCCCGAGGCACCCACACGGGATCCACTAGGCGAAGCCAGCTGGGCTCCTGCGTCAGGTGGGGACTTGGAGAACTTTTATGTCTAGCCAGAGGATTATAAATGCACCAATCAGCACTCTGTGTCTAGCTCAAGGTTTGTAAATACACCAATCAGCATCCTGTGTCTAGCTCAAGGTTTGTAAATGCATCAATCATTGCTCTGTGTCTAGCTAATCTAGTGGGGACTTGGAGAACTTTTATGTCTAGCTAAAAGATTGTAAATACATCAATCAGCACTCTGTGTCTAGCTCAAGGTTTGTAAATACACCAGTCAGCACTCTGTGTCTAGCTCAAGGTTTGTAAACGCACCAGTCAGTGCTCTGTGTCTAGTTAATCTAGTGGGGACTTGGAGAACTTTTACGTCTAGCTAGAGGATTGTAAATACACCAATCAGCACTCTGTGTCTAGCTCAGGGATTGTAAACGCACCAATCAGCACCCTGTCAAAACGGACCAATCAGCTCTCTGTAAAATGGACCAATCAGCAGGATGTGGGTGGGGTCAGATAAGGGAATAAAAGCAGGCTGCCCCAGCCAGCAGCGGCAACTAGCTGGGGTCTCCTTCCACACTGTGGAAGCTTTGTTCTTTTGCTCTTTGCAGTAAATCTTGCTGTTGTTGACTCTTTGGGTCCGCACTGCCTTTGTGAGCTGTAACACTCACTGCAAAGGTCTGCAGCTTCACTCCTGAGGCCAGCGAGACCACGAACCCACCGAGAGGAATGAACAACTCCGAACGGGAGGAACGAACAAATTCCAGATACGCCACCTTTAAAAATTGTAACACTCACTGCGAGGGTCCGCGGCTTCATTCTTGAAGTCAGTGAGACCAAGAACACACCAATTCTGGACACAGTAAGAGACTTTGAATCCTGTACCTCAAAATCTTTGCCTTGCTGTTTCCATTAATGTCTGGCTTTTATTTCACAATCCTTACCTGATACTAACTCCCTATTATGAAGAACTGATCTGTAAACCAAAAATAAGATCCCAAGGTCCCCCGACCACCTGCAGGGAGTTTCTCTTAGGTCAGGGCACTCTAAAATTTAACCTGAAAGACTGGTTCAAGCCATTATGGGAAGTGGGAGTTGGACATGCATCATTATACCTCTTCCGCATTAACACCAACAGACTTTAAGTCTGATGAGAAACATTTACAATCTATTTGCTCTAAAACCTGCTACCTGAAGGCTTCATCCGCATGGGAAACCTTTGGTTTCCACAGCCCAGACATTCATTCCCATTAGTAACTCTGTCAACCAATTGCCAATTAGAAAAAATTTAAATCTACCTATAATCTGGGTCCAGCTGACCCCCCCAACCCTGATAGCTGTCCCACCTTTCTGGAATGAGCCGATGTATTTCTCGAATGTACTTGATTGAAATCTCATGTCTCCCTAAAATGTGTAAAACCAAGCTTCACCCTGACCTTGGGCACATTGTTCTCAGGATCTCTTGAGGGCTGTGTCAGAGGCCGTGGTCACTCATATTTGACTCAGAATGAAACTCTTTAGGTATTTTACAGAGTTTGACTCTTTTTGTTGACACATCTGAATCAAATTTCCAATTCTTTATGAATTCTGACCTCACTTTTCCTCCATCCGAGATGCTTCCAAAGCACTGTCAAATATTGCTTTCTCTTAGCGCAGTAAACAATAAACTCAGCCTTGTCTTGTCAACGGGTTGTATTGATGACATTTTGTAGCCAAAAAGTTTGACATAGGGGGAATTGAGAATCACTGATATATTAGAGAGAATGCTAAAGTTGATGTCAGATGGCTTATTATTATTTTAATTGTCTGGGTCCTGACTCTATTGCTTATGAACTAGATGACCTTGGTCAAGTTACTTAGCCTCTCTGACTGTTAGTTTCTTTTGTAAAAACAAGAGTTTCTGATACCTCACCTTTGCCTCAGGATCATTATAGGCCTCAAGGAAAATGTCTCTCAAAGTGGTCTGCAACCTGGAAAATTCTTTCTAAATGTAATGTAATATAGATGAACTGACAATCATAGGTTACCCTTTTTTTCCATTTAGCCTTTACTTGAAATTCATAACTTACAGTTTTTGAACACCTACTATAGGGTCAGAAAATACATGGCTCTTGGACCCTGCCTCCCTTTCTACTGCCTAAAGCAGACATTGTGACTCAAGTGCAGTGGTCATTCAGTAGCAGGCCTGATGACTTCAGATTCCTCCCTGTAACAGCACTCTAATGTCACCAATAATTGATTCTCGTTGGCACTCTTGCTAAAACTTATTTGTCATCCTGGCCAATTTAGAAGCAAGGAGAATTTCCTCCCTACACTGAGGTTAGAATTGAAGACTATTGAAATGAATTGACAATAGACAGATTAGCAGGAAACAAAGTTATACAAATGTATTAACATGAACATGGACATAGGAGTCCTGCAAATATGGGACTCAAAGAAGAGCCAGATGACTAAAATGTTTATACTATGCAGAAAGATAAAGAAGCATGGAGTGCGGCAACAGGTTATGGGAAGGAGAAGGTTAGAAAGGCATGACAAGCAAAGGCCGTCTTGTTATGCAAATGAAAATCTCCCAGGTAATCTCAGAGGTGTCCTCACAGAGAACAGATGGTAGCCTGTGGTCAAAGTTTCATTTTCAGACCTTTAAAATTGGCAGACTTTTAGTCCCTTTTTCCTGTGAGTTCATCTTTCCTAGATCCAGATAATGCAGAAAAGGGGGTTCTTGGAGAAAGCCTGTTTGCATTGCTGTTTCTTTCACTAATGTAGATTTCCTCATGGATGCAAATCTCCCCCAAAAAAGACAGATTTTCAGAGCTATTTCAGTGTCTGCAGCCCCTGTAAAGCCACATTGAAATATAGCAGAGAAATATATATATATGTATGTATATTTTTGAAATATATATATTTTAAAATACATATTTTAAATATATATTAAAAATATATATATTTTAAATATATATTAAAAATATATATTTTTTAAATATATATATTTTAAATATATATTTTTTAAATATATATATTTTAAATATATATTTTATATATATATATATTTTTTTTTTTGAGACAGAGTCTTACTCTGTCTCCCAGGCTGGAGTGCAATGGCATAATCTTGGCTCACTGCAACCTCTGTCTCCTGGGTTCAAGCAATTCTCTTGCCTCAGCCTCCCAAGTAGCTGGGACTACAGGCACGTGCCATCACACACCCAGCTAAGTTTTTTGTATTTTTAGTACAGACGAGGTTTCATCATGTTGGTCAGGCAGGTCTTGAACTCCTGACCTCAAGTGATCCACCTGCCTCAGCCTCCCAAACAAATATATTTTTGGGTGGCATATTTTGGTTTCCTTTACCAACTATCTACCAGGTACTGTGCTAGGTGCTTTATTAAGCTCTTTTATTTAATCTTTACTACAAGCTAATATGGCAGATTTTATTGTCCTCATTTTTCAGATAAGGAAACTGGAGCCCAGAGAAGTTAACTAACATGTATTTAGTAAGTAGCAGAGGTTTGTTTTGGAGCCAGGTTGTCTCTCCACATAACATGTTTTATTTATACAATGGCCATTTATTCATTATGTACCATAAGTTCCAAGCTCTTTGATACAAAATAGGTTAAAATGGTTATGCTTTTACCTTATCTGCATGGTTGGTGACCTTGATGTTAGGTAGGCAAAATTTTACCTCTACTGTCTTAGGGCTGTTTTGTCTGGACCTGAGAATTAAACTGACATAATGAGGCAGGAGGATCATGTGAACCCGGAAGTTCAAGGATGTAGTAGGTTATGATCATCCATCCCCTGCACTTCAGCCTGAACAACAGAGCGAGACCCCTATCTCTAAAAATAAAAATAAAAAAATAAAAAAATTTAAAACTAAACTAACATGAGACAGATTAACAGCATAAACACATACAAATTTATTTAATATAAGTTTTATGTGCCATGGGGACCCTCATAAGAAAATGAAGACCCAAAGAAGTGGCAAAATCTAAATGCTTTTATACCAGGTTGAGCAAAGAAATGCAATTGTGGGGCTGGGTGTGGTGGCTCATGCCTGTAAATCCCAGCACTTTGGGAGGCCAAGGTGGGTGGATCACAAGGTCAGGAGTTTGAGACCAGCCTAGCCAACATGGTGAAACCCATTTCTACTAAAAATACAAAAATTAGCCAGGTGTGGTGGCACAGGCCTATAATCTCAGCTACCTGGGAGGCTGAGGCAGGAGAATTGTTTGAACCCGGGAGGCAGAGGTTGCAGTGAGCTGAGATGGTGCCATTGCACTCCAGCTCTGGGTGACAGAGCAAGACTCCATCTCGAAAAAAAAAAAAAAAAAAAAAACAGAAATGCAATTGTGGAAAAGTAACTAAACTATGTGAGGAGGCTAACGGAATATAAGGATTATTTTAACAAGGTCTGTTTGTTCAGAATTCTCTTGGTCTCAACTTCCCGTTCTTGATGATGTGGGAAACCAAAATATGCCACCCCAAAATATACTTCTTTGGCATATTTTGAGTTGGTTATTCAGAGAAACTGTAGAAAGAAATAGCTCAGAAAAACTATCCTTTTGTAAAAGAAAAATTTACATCTACCCAAATTAGTGAAGCAAATGGGGGATGCAGGAAGAGGCTTTCTCTGAGGTCCTCTTATCCGGATCTAGGAAAGATCAACTTGCAGGAAAAGAAGACCTAAGGTTTGAAAGGGAAATCTTTACCATGGGCTACCATCTATTCTCTCTGAGGGCTGCTACCTGAAAGGCTTCATCTGCATAACAAGCCAGCCTTGGCTCACTGTGAGTTTCTTCCCTTCACCCTCCTATAACCTGTCACCACCTCCCCCCAGGAGCTACAGGCTCTATTTCCTTGTGTACGGTGTAAAAACTTCAGTCACCTGGCTCTTCTTTGAGTTGTCATATTCTGTGTGACTCCCATGCTTACCGATGTAATACATTTTTATGCCTTATTTTTGGTTAGTCTTTCTATTGTCAGTTTGTCTTTTTTTTCTTAATTAAAAAGAGAGATGGGGTCTCACTTTGTTGCCCAGGCTGGTCCCAGAGTCCTGGGCTCAAGTGATCCTCTTGCCTTGGCCTTCCAAAGTGCTGGGATTACAGGCATGAACCACTGCACCCAGCTATCAGTTTGTCTTATAGACTCAAATTATCGAACTTTCAGAGGGGTGGGGAGAAAACTCCCTTCATTCCTACAGTGATGGGAATGTTGCTTTCCTTTGTGTATGGAGGACATTTTTCACATGGAGATTTTGTCTCCTGCTTTTGGGAAAACAAAGGGAAAAGAGTGCAGTCTTCTTGTACTTGCTCTTGTGTGCCTGTAATCCCAACTACTTGGGAGGCTGAAGCATGAAAATTGCTTGAACCCAGGAGGCAGAGCTTACAGCGAGCCAAGATCGCACCACTGCACTCCAGCCTGGGTGACAGAGTGAAACTCCATCTCAAAAAAAAAAAAAAGTGCCTCTAACTCAAAATAATTTATATGCCAAAGTGGCATCTTTTGGGGTGACATATTCCACCACCCTTCACTGTTTATCTGGGGAAATCCTAGAGGGGCTATGTTTCCTGAATTCACACATTACACTCCTGAAAAAACACAGAGTAAATTTTCTGAGTAAACAAGAAAAGCAGGTGGAGATACCAGCCACAGGCTCTCACTCCTCTTACCAGAGTGGTCTGCCTGATTTCCAAGGCTGCAAATACACAAACTGATGTCCTTGTATGAGAGGCTTCTTCCTTCTGCTTGTCTCACTCAACCTAAAGGGCACGGCTATAATAGAGAAAATGAGTGTCTGCCCTGAACAGCCAAGATAACCTTGAAGGGAATAAATGAACATGCATATTGATGGAGCAATTTGAGTACATATTGATTCCTGGTAGCTGGTGTCTGTATTCTTAGCTCATATAATAGGTAGTAGGAGTTCTTATAAATAAGCCTACAGAATACTTTTTTTTAAGAAACTCAACCAACCCTTGGGAGATCTTGTTATTTTTATTTACAAATAATTGATGGAGAATGCAGTGTGGCCTACGGCTTGGTGATTATTGATTTTCAGGCCTGATTAACAGAGCTCAAAACCTATAGGTGGCTACAGAAACAATCCTGAGCAAACATGATTCCCTACTGGGAAATTAATAATGCAAAAGGAAATTCTTCCAATGAGTGTGCTGTTGGAAAGGAACCATGTTGATTTTTCTTCTGGAAGGAGGGGAATACAGCTCTGGAAATTCCTGCTTCATTCTAAATAGGATCAAATGCAAAAACCAGGGACAAGAGTGAATATGATGGTTTGTGGTATTGTGCTTATATTTCTGTTCAATCAGCAGCAATTGTTAAGTCACTTGCATGTATTTAATATCCATTGCTCACAAAATAGCCTTTCAAGATCTTCTTTTTTTCTATCACTGTCGTGTCATGAGGGAGACAGCAAAGTCATATTCTTGGCTGTGCATGCGAACAGAAGGAGGCTGAGTCCATTGGTGTATTCCAGTGGAACAGATACCTAGTGATACTGGAATTGGAACATCCATTCATCCACACATCCATTGTACATTTGCTGAGTGCCAGCCCTGTGTTTGCATCTGCAGATACATAGATAAACAAAACACAAGCCCCTGGCTTAGAAGCTCACAGTCTTATAGGGGAGAAGGAAAGACAGCCATGTGAGCAAATGTAGGCATTCTTATCATCCAAATATAGTCTTTTTAAAAAATCCCCCCAGGGCCGGGCTCGGTGGCTCATGCCTATAATCCCACCACTTGGGGAGGCTGAGGCAGGAGGATCACGAGGTCAAGAGATCGAGACCAGCCTGGCCAACATGGTGAAACCTCGTCTCTACTAAAAATACACTAAAAATACAAAAATTAGCTGGGTGTGGTGGCACGCACCTACACTAAAAAAAAAAAAAAAATCCTCCCAAAATGTTGGATTGCATATTTTCAGATAGAATAACCTATACTCTATTGTTTGTTTGTTTACTTATTTATTTTTGAAACAGTCTCGCTTTGTTGCCCAGGCTGGAGTGATGCGATCTTGGCTCATTGCAACCTCCGCCTCCCAGGTTCAAACGATTCTTCTGCCCCAGCCTCCAGAGTAGCTGGGATTAGAGGTGCCCACCACCACACCTGGCTAATTTTTGTATTTTTAGTAGAGACAGGGTTTCACCATGTTGGCCAGGCTGGTCTCCAACTTCTGACCTCAGGTGATCATCCTATTTCGGCCTCCCAAAGTGCTGGGATTACAGGTATGAACAACTGTGCCCAGCCCACTCTATTGTTTTAAATTGGAAAAATAATGTGTCCCCATCCCACCCAAAAATTCCAACCAATTTATCTAAGAATCTTTCAAAATGCTTGTAAACACCTATACAACTAGCCACCAAAGACTATTGTTTAACGTATATAAAAATTTTAAACACGAATTATCTGATTTTTTAAGCATTTAATGAACGCCGTATGGTTTTGCACAGCATATGAAGATACTGAAGAGTACTGCGTATGAATTATGTTTTACTTCTGTTGTCAGGAACACTGCCTCAACGCATCCCACTCTGATTTTGCTTATCAATTGACTATGCACAGTATTTCTCTAATATGTCATGTCCAGTGAAGCTTTCCAGAACCAACAGCACTTTTGAAATTTTTCTGCATTTTCTCTTGCATAAAAAAAGTAGATGGAGATGGCCAAGCTGGGTCTTTTGTATGTTTACCTTTCTCAGTGCACTCTGTCACCTCTAAAGTACAGACTTTCCCAGACATCTTATATTCATCTGCCTTACATTCATCTTTCTCGGATACATTTTTTTTTTTTTTTTGAGACAGGGTCTCACTCTGTCATCCATGCTGCTGGAGTGCGGTGGCACAATCTCGGCTCACTGTGACTTCCGCCTCCTGGGTTCAAGCGATTCTCCTGGCTCAGCCTCCAGAGTAGCTGGGACTCAAATTCCTTACCTCAAGTGATCAGCCTGCCTTGGCCTCCCAAAACGTTGGGATTACAGGCGTGAGCCACCGCATCTGGCTTCGGATGCATTTTTGGTAGACATTTTCACTTACCATTGTGAGATCTCTGTGAGTGATAATGCATGATATGGAAAAACAGAAGCTTGAGATAATGTCCTTTTGGAAGAACAGCTGACATAGAGTAAAATGCAGGGCACTCTACGTTTTTGCCTGGATTTGCATGCATCCTAAATATGCAGATCTATTGTAACGGATTTCTGATTTGGATAAAGATTATTGAGTGAAAAATTGTGCAAGTCGTTATAGCAAATGTGTATAAATTGAGTCCTCAGATAACAGAGGATATCCATACTTTCAAGAGGGGTGAGCATAAGGTAATGTCACACAGAGTGATGAACTCTGTTTAGAAAGGTTGGGGAAGATTCCATCGTCTCAGCCCAAAATCTCCTTAAGCTGACAGGCAACTTCAGCAAAGTCTCAGGATACAAAATCAATGTACAAAAATCACAAGCATTCTTGTACACCAATAACAGAGAGCCAAATCATGAGTGAATTCCCATTCACAATTGCTTCAAAGAGAGTAAAATACCTAGGAATCCAACTTACAAGGGATGTGAAGGACCTCTTCAAGGAGAACTACAAACCACTGCTCAATGAAATAAAAGAGGATACAAACAAATGGAAGAACATTCCATGCTCATGGGTAGGAAGAATCAATATTGTGAAAATGGCCATACTGCCCAAGGTAATTTATGGATTCAATGCCATCCCCATCAAGCTACCAATGACTTTCTTCACAAAATTGGAAAAAACTACTTTAAAGTTCATATGGAACCAAAAAAGAGCCCGCATCGCCAAGTCAATCCTAAGCCAAAAGAACAAAGCTGGAGGCATCACGCTACCTGACTTCAAACTATACTATAAGGCTACAGTAACCAAAACAGCATGGTACTGGTACCAAAACAGAGATATAGACCAATGGAACAGAAAAGAGCCCTCAGAAATAATGCTGCATATATACAACTATCTGATCTATGACAAACCTGAGAAAAACAAGCAATGGGGAAATGATTCCCTATTTAATAAATGGTGCTGGAAAAACTGAATAGCCATATGCAGAAAGCTGAAACTGGATCCCTTCCTTATACCTTATACAAAAATTAATTCAAGATGGATTAAAGACTTACATGTTAGACCTAAAACCATAAAAACCGTAGAAGAAAACCTAGGCAATACCATTCAGGACATAGGCATGGGCAATGACTTCATGTCTAAAACACCAAAAGCAATGGCAACAAAAGCCAAAATTGACAAATGGGACCTAATTAAACTAAAGAGCTTCTGCACAGCAAAAGAAGCTACCATCAGAGTGAACAGGCAACCTACAGAATGGGAGAAAATTTTTGCAACCTACTCATCTGACAAAGGGCTAATATCCAGAATCTACAATGAACTCAAACAAATTTACAAGAAAAAGACAAACCCATCAAAAAGTGGGTGAAGGATATGAACAGACACTTCTCAAAAGAAGACATTTATGCAGCCAAAAAACACATGAAAAAATGCTCATCATCACTGGCCATCAGAGAAATGCAAATCAAAACCACAATGAGATACCATCTCACACCAGTTAGAATGGCGATCATTAAAAAGTCAGGAAACAACAGGTGCTGGAGAGGATGTGGAGAAATAGGAACACTTTTACACTGTTGGTGGGACTGCAAACTAGTTCAACCATTGTGGAAGTCAGTGTGGCAATTCCTCAGGGATCTAGAACTAGAAATAACATTTGACCCAACCATCCTATTACTGGGTGTATACCCAAAGGATTATAAATCATGCTGCTATAAAGACACATGCACACGTATGTTAATAGTGGCACTATTCACAATAGCAAAGACTTGGAACCAACCTAAATGTCCAACAATGATAGACTGGATTAAGAAAATGTGGCACATATACACCATGGAATACTATGCAGCCATAAAAAATTATGAATTAATGTCCTTTGTAGGGACATGGATGAAGCTGGAAACCATCATTCTCAGCAAACTATTGCAAGGACAAAAAACCAAACACTGCATGTTCTCACTCATAGGTGGGAATTGAACAATGAGAACACATGGACACAGGAAGGGGAACATCACACACTGGGGACTGTTGTGGGGTGGGGGGAGCAGGGAGGGATAGCATTAGGAGATATACCTAATGCTAAATGACTAGTTAATGGGTGCAGCACACCAACATGGCACATGTATACATATGTAACAAACCTGCACGTTGTGCACATGTACCCTAAAACTTGAAGTATAATAATAATAAAATAAAAAAAAAAAGAAAGGTTGGGGAAGATTGCGCAGAAGGGAGAGAGGAGCAAGGAAGATCTGCAGGATGATAGTTCACTAGACAGGCCAGGTGGAGAGGCAGAGTGGAGGGCATTTTAGGCAGAGAGAAAAATGTGTGCAAAGTCAGAGTGGCAAAACACACTATCATATTGTGTTCAGGGAAATGAAAGCAGTTCCATATGGCTGAAGTATAAGGAGCAAGGAAGATGAAATGGAGAGAGAAGCGTGGGCCTGAGAGGGAGGGGCCTTATTTGGTCTTTATTCTGGAATAAAGAATAAATGGATGAACCATAACTGAAGGCCATTAAGCAAGAGCATGTTAGCATCCCATCTGAAGTTCAGAGAAATACTCTAGCAATGAAAAAGAAACAGGATCTGAGGACAGAAACTGGAGGGCAGAGATGACAAGGACCCGAGCAAGGGTAGCTGCAGTGCTGATCAAGAAGACAGAATAGACTGGAGAGAGGGCTGAGAGGCAGAACTGATGGGAGTTCATGGTCTCCATGATAGACAGCAGCTCCTTTGATCCTAATGTCTAGATTAGGAAATCAAGATCAGGGGTTCTTTTTCATTTAGTATCTCCCAAATCGAACACAGTTCTTGGCAGACACTCAACACTTGGTAAATGGATAAATTCCATTGTTTAGCAAACACATCTTCAGCCAGGAGCTAAGTGAATGAGTCAAGAAACGAATCAGTGAATGAGTTAATAAATCAAATGACTATTTCCTGGTTAGTTTCTGATGGTCCTCCAAAGCAATTAAAGACTTCTCCTTCATTTCTACCACTGTCCCCATCACACGGAGAGCAGAAGTCACATTTGGAATATTGCAATATCCTCCGAACTGATTCTGCAGTCTCTATTCTTTTGCCAAAAGTCCCAAAGCTAGAATGGTTGTGAAGTGAGGCTTCTTAGTTCAGGATTGTCTTGACCTCAGCTAAGCCTTAGCCACTCAACTTTTCCCATCATTTCTCTCCTCGATGGAAATAATGATTCTTATTCATCTACCTCACACAGATGTTGGACAGATTGATTAGTTAATGTTCAAAAATTGCTTGGAGGATGAAAAGTGCTGATTATTATTATTATGTTGTCTAAGAGAAATTCCCTGCCTTTGAAAGGGAGCCATAGAATGGTCACTGACATTTAATTTTAATGCGCTACATCTCACAGGTGGAATATTTATTTACCAATAAAGAAAAATGTCTCTACATAGAATAGCTCCTTGAAGCCCATTCATCTGTTTTTAAAAGATGGAACCGAATTACCATCATGGAATGTAATTTGGGCAACATGGTTAAGGTTGATGTCTAGGCCTTGTGTCACCAAGGGGTTTGCCCCCTTATCCAGGGGCACTGATGGTAAAAAATGGGGTTGCCTTTTGTAAGCCAAATGTCACCTCAAATGCTTCTGACATCAACCTAGATCATACGCAGAGTATTGGATGACTGTATATATACGCTGTATATATAATTGTTTTTCTTCCTTCCAGAATACTCTGAACTTACAACTTTTCATCTTGGCCAGGAATGAATAACGGTTTCTTAGGAGTATCTTTTTTTCATTTGTTTGTTTCCTTACAAAGGCGATTTTTATGACTATACCACAGAAAGTTCAATATTGCATAACAACAGCAACAAAAGAGCAAGTGAACATTTTGAATTTTCCTTTATTTTTTTGGTTTGGAGCTTGATATAAAGTAAGGAAAAGTTGTAAGAAAAGTTTGCATTTAAATAATGGGGAGGGAACTCTTAATTTGAAGTGTGTAAATGTAGAATTGATGCTGGTGGCTTGGTATTCCAATCTTGATTTGCTGCTAGTTTTCCTCAGTAACTTGGGCTTTTAGTGTGATTTATGCCTAAACTTTTAGAGTAAAATTTATGAACTGCATTAAGTGCTAAGGAAGAAGCATAAAAATCAGCAATTTGAGAGTCTGGAGCAGTGGAGTGCTGTGTACAAATAGGCTAAATGGAAATAATAGGCTAATAGATGCGTTGGAGAAAAGCAAATGGCTTTCTGACATCAAGGAATCAGAGCTTTGGGAAATTCTTTAATTATCGTCTAATTGGCTGGGTGAGATAGTGTCGCGAAAGATGTATGAAATCAAGAAGTGAGAAGTTTCATTTTAAAATGAAACAGGTTTCTGTAGGGGAACGGTGAAATGTATGGCAGGATTTTACTAATGCAATCAATTGGACCAGCGTAGAACATCACAGAAGCCACGTCTTAGGACTTTGCCCAGCAGATGGCAGAAGCGAAGGTTCCAGATCAGGTGCGTGGGCCTGCGGAGCCATGATCTGTCTTCTAAACCCTGCCCCTGTGGCTGCCCAAGCATTATGGGTGGGGGGGCCCGGCCACTTTGCACTTTTGTTCTTGGGCTACACCTTGACTTTTCCCGGTTGTGTGCCTCCTCTTCTTCCCACGTTCGATTTCCAAGATTCCTCTGCCAGCCATGGGGTCCCCTGGGAGGGTGTCCATGCACTTTTCCTACTGCCTTTTTTCTTTATTCCAGAGCAGTTGCTGTGGACACTCAGCCCTCTTGATTTCTTTTCTATCCAGGAGTGCTAAGAGACAGCAGGAGTGGGGGCTTGGGAGTGGGGGTTATTGTATAAGCCTCCGAGCCAGGAGTTTAACCTTTACCCTTCTCCACAACCCTATGTGGTAGACAGCATTTTCCCTTTGGCTAGATGAAGCAACCGAGGCTCAGGGAGAATCAGGAGCTTGCCGAACGTCCACAGGAAGTTTTCAGAACAGCAATGGACCCTTTTCACTCAATATTTCCTGTAACTCTTGACCCTTCCAAATTTCTGCGGCGTTTAAATTCCCTGGTGTCATGTGGATCCATGACCTCTGGAAAGGGTGGTTACAGGAACTCTAAAGAGGTCTCAGAACATAGAAAACTTTGATGACTCAGGGCAAGGCGAACTCCCCACCCAAGTCCTCCCGGACCAGACAGACAGTGTCTCCATCAGAGTGAGAGAAGCTGCAGAAGGAGCCGCTGCAAGGAGACATTGTGGGTCTCTGAGAGAGGGAGGCCCATATGCCTCACCTTCCGGGGTGGGCTAGGGGCTAGGATCGGGTGGAAATGAAAGCCCAGCTGGTTTTAGAGGGCAGAGACGTCCTGAGGAGCGTGGCTGGTGTGGCTCCCAGTGGGGCCTGGGGCAGCCTCTGTAGCTCAGGAGAGGCCCAAGCCACAGCAGAAGAACCCCAGCCGGAAGGAACCGTGGAGACTCCAGCGAATGTTCCTCCAGACTTCTCAGGTGGCGCAGCTGAGGACAAGCTGGGAAGGGGAATAGCGCAGAGGGAAAGATCCAGACCACAGTTCCTTCCAGTCCGCCTTGCTCTGAATCACGGCTGCTGCCAAATGCAGGACCACAGTTTGCTGACAAAAAAGGGTTCTAGGCAAATGCACAACATTTTAGCATGTTAGGGGGGGCTTAGTAATCCCTGATTAAGAAAATGTCGTCATTACCTGAAAATACCTTTGATCTATCTATCATTACATATATTAAATAAAATTACTGACCTATTAGAAAACCCAGAGTGGTTCTAAATAAAGATTTTCATTTTCCAAAGAAGAAAAAAATCAAGTCAGATGCCAGTCTGCAACACTGTGACCCCACATAGCCCCATTAAGTGCCAATATGGAGAAACGAGGAGGAGCCATGATTGACTCAGCTAACCTTTCTGCCCCCTAGTGGAATGGGGACTAACTACAGAAATTGAGTTAAGTTTGGGAAACTTCAATTTTTATAATTATTGACTTATTTATTTTTGAGATAGGGTATTGCTCTGTCGCCCAGGCTGGAGTGCAGTGGTCAAACTCAATTCACTGCAACCTCTGCTTCTTGGGCTCAAGTGATCTTCCCACCTCAACCTCCAGAGTAGCTGGGACTACAGACGTGTACCATCACATTTGTCTCGTTTTAAAATTTTTTGTAGAGGAGGTCTCACTATGCTGCCCAGGCTGGTCTCAAACTGCTGTGCTCAAGTGATCCTCCTGCTTCGGCTTTCCAAAGTCCTGGGATTACCGGCGTGAGCCACCACCTGGCGAGTTAGGGAAACTTTAAAGTTTCGGTTTTAGCGTCTGGGAAGTGAGGAGCGCCTCTGCCCGGCCGCTGCCCCGTCTGGGAAGTGAGGAGCGCCTCTGCCCCACCACTGTGCAACCTTGGAAGTGTGAAGTGACAGCCTTGTGTGTGATCTTTTCTGTTTTCCCCAAGTTTGCATTTTCGACATTAAAGTTTACTTTTTAATAAAAAAAAAGTTTCGGTTTTAGGTTTGTGGATGGGGATCTGTACCCTGAAGCAGCATTGACCCCAGGTTTTTCTGCCTCCCCAAACTGCTCATTTCACTGCACCCGGAGGAAGCAGCACTGTTAAATCAAGAAGTCAATATAATTTTAGCAACTGTTATCTCCGTATTATCTAGATGCCTAATATATATTTTTTAAATTGTACTGTTCAAACCCATTTAATTCAAGGTTCATTTTCCCCACTCATTTCCACTCAATTTAATGAGATTTTACTCAGTATTACATTAAGGCAAATCATCAGGGATCCAGGGATCTCTTTTCAAATATTTTCAGTGTCTTAAACAAAAAAGGCACTCTGTAAGTAAAAAATCACGAAGACATGAATGACTTCAAGATAAGGCATACTTCCAGTCATCCCATACATGAGAGCCTCTCACATATGAATCATTCATCTATTTGAAGTGAGTTTTCACACTTCGGGATAACCCAGTTGTTCTCAACCCTCATCATCATACTTGCAAAAAAGAAAGAGTTCAAAGGGCATTTATAGCAAGATTTTGCAGGTGTATGACCCCTGACCTCATAACGACTGAAGCAAAATTTCCAGGAGTTCGTCAGCCTTCATTTTAAAAAGTTACATGATTTGCCTGGGGTCACGTGGCTTGCTGGTGGCCTGAATGGTACTGACTGGACTTTTGCTGTGGTTTGTGAAACCTCAGGGGAAGGGCAGTGAGGCTGTTTTGTGGTAGTTTCAGAGATTCACCTTCCCGGCAATAATGGTTCTCACTAGCACAGAACTGTGGGTTTGTGAGGCCTTTTTCTGGTTGAATTCTTTCAGGGTGACTGAGCTGTCGTCTGCCCTGGGGGCTACTCAGCAAGAAATGCATCTTCTCAATGGTTAATAATGTTCATTAAACTTCATCCTGCCCAGCTCTGACTCTGAACAGCAGCACTGGCTTTCGCTCTGACTTGCAAACCACATGCATCTGCTTCTCGCAGAAAATGTACTTAAACGCTGCATATATATCCTGAGAAATTGATGCTTTCCAGAATTCAGCCCGGACAAGAGCCGCCCTAGTTGGCCCTTTTCACCGTGTGTAGATGTAAGAGAGAGAAAATTCCTCTAGAGGGCGCTCGTAGATTCTTCATGAATGGAGTGCTGGTGAAATGCAGTTCTCCACAAATGGCGCAGACTGCACGGGAGCGAAAGGGGATTTATATAAATAGATGGATGTGGATATGCAATTTTTTTCATCTGCAAATAATGCCTCTTTGTTTTTTTTTCTGATCAGCATCAGTGAAAATCATGCACATGTGGGAAAGTGAAATATGGAGGATTTCTTTTTGTTTCCTTTGTGAATGAATAGTGAACCCTCACCTCTAGGGGAGTTTGCTGTAGTTCACTGCAGTGTCATATTTATAATTATCAGGAGAAGGAGGGAAATTAAAAGATTTGACTGCTTTACTCTTCAGCGGTTGAGCTGTCGGCCCTGGGGACATGCCGGGAACTTCATGTTCTGGCTGAGCTCTGTGGAAATCCTGGGGAATGGCTATTTGACCTCTCATTCAGCCACCTGAGGAAATCAGCTTTGGTTAGATCAGATGGACCATAATTGGCTTTGGAGTTGTTAAAGCACACTCTGGGTACACATTTCTCTATGTTTTGAAAAGCGTGTGTTTTCCTTGGATCAGATCAGCATGTAGGGGAGTCAATCACAGCTTGGGTGGGTGGTTGGACTAGAATGCTGTTTCCCAAGACCTGCTCTGCCTCTCAGCCTCCCCCAGTGACAGGGTGCCTGCCTGGCCCCGCTGGGCCCTTCTCTTCCTCCCCTTCCTCCCCTTCCAGCCCAGGATTAGGGAGAGAGGGCTGAGTCTGCAACCTCAGCTTCCTGGGCTCAGGAGATCTTCCCACCTCAACCTCTCGAGTAGCTGGTATAATTTGCAAGGGAGGCATGGGTTTGGGTGATTTTAAGGGTTCTTTTCTTTTCCTTTTTTGAGACAGAGTCTCGCTCTGTCGCCCAGGCTGGAGTGCAGTGGCGCTATCTCGGCTCACTGCAAGCTCCGCCTCCCGGGTTCACGCCATTCTCCTGCCTCAGCCTCCCGAGTAGCTGGGACTACAGGCGCCCGCCACCACGCCTGGCTAATTTTTTGTATTTTTAGTAGAGACGGTTTAACCATGTTAGCCAGGATGGTCTCGATCTACTGACCTCGTGATCCGCCTGCCTCGGTCTCCCAAAGTGCTGGGATTACAGAGGTGAGCCACCGTGCCTGGCCTTAAGGGTTCTTTTCAACCCTTAGGTTCTATGACTCCATGAACGCGTGGATTCTGAAGTGAGAAGAACATAAATATGAATCAGTGTGACTTCAGCCTTGTAAATGGTATAACTGCTTTCCCTGCCTCTAGTCATGCCCCTCCCCAGATCATTCGCCAGCACCAGGATGATCCTTTACAAATGTGCATTGGATTATGGTTTTCTTTTCTGCTAAAAACTCTTCAGTGGCTCCACTTGCCCTTCATGAAAATGTCCAAACTCCTTAGCACACACAACTTACAAGGCTTGTTACAGTCTGTCCTACAACCTCAGCCCTTCCTCCTGGATGACAGGCAGCTCTCCAATGCACACACTCTGTCTCTCTCATTTCCAGGCCCATGCTGCCCCTTATTCCTAGAACACAGCCTCTGGGCTGACTTGCACACTCCTTGCCTGGCTGATGTTTTTCATCCTTTAGGTCTCGGCGTAGGTGCTTCTTCCTCTGAGAAGCCTTACCCAACTCTTAAAGACTAAACGAGGTGCCCCTTCTTATGTTATCTTAGCATTCTGTTCTATCCTTAGCCCTGGAGACACAGAGTTTGTTCTTAGAAGCTGAAAGGCGTCCACGAGGATGTCTGGTAGTGCTGTCTGAATGTTCAAGTCCATTGAGAACGAAGTTCAGAAAGTTTTTAATCTACCTGAGAACCCAAACTGTCCATCCGGACGCTCAACCTTGTTAAATCAAGTTTAGTCTAAAGCTGCCTCCTTACATATTTTAAGTTAGGTCTAAAGGTTTCTCTGTACATTATGAACTGTAACAAGTGAAAGTGTAAACAGACCAGAGCCTACACATGTGCCAATCACCCGAGTTTTGGCCAGTCAAATGTAGCTAACTGTTTGAACCTGTTCAAATAAGGCAAATACTGAGCTGTAACCAATCCGGCTGTTTCTGTTCCTCACTTCTGTTTTCTGTACATCACTTTCCTTTTTCTGTCCATAAATCTTCTCCAACATGTGGCTGTGCTGGAGTCTCTGAGCCTAATTGTTCATTGCTCAATTAAACTCCTTTAAATTTAATTCCACTGAAGTTTTTCTTTTATCAGGCAGAACACCAATCCTGGAACCTATTAAATTATCCTAAATTTGGCCTAAGACCACCTCCCATACCTTGAGTATCACTAAGTAATAAACTGCAACCTAACTTAGTATGTAAACAAATGAAAATCCAATGAGGAGTATATTTTATAGCAAATAGCTGGGTGTCCAGCTTCTGCCAATCACAGGCTGCCATCTGAAAGACCACGTCCAAATTAAGCAAACGCCAGGATGTAACCAATCCAGCTGTTTGTGTACCTCACTTCCATTTTTCTGTCTATAAATATTCCCTGCAAAGTGCCCGCTTTGCAGAGGGGGGCTCTCCTAACCTCTTCTGCTTCTGAGGACTGCATGATTTGCGAATCCTTTGCTCAAATAAACTCTATTAAATTTAATTTGTTTAAAGTTTTTCTTTTAATAATCCTCTTCTCTTCTTTTCTTCTCTTTTTTCTAGACAGAGTCTTGCTTTGCTGCCCAGGCTGGAGTGCAGTGGTGCTGGCATGCTCTAGCTCACTGCAACTGCAACCTCCGCCTCCCAGGTTCAAGCGATTCTTGTGCCTCGGCCTCCTGAGTAGCTGGGATTACAGGCACGCACCACCAGGCCTGGCTAATTTTTGTGATTTTTAGTAGACATGGGGGTTTCACCATGTTGGCCAGGCTGGTCTTGAACCCCTGACCCCAAGTAATCTGCCTGCCTCAGGCTCCCTAAGTGCTGGGATTAGAGGCATGAGCCACTGCACCCAGCCATACAATCCACAGCTTTCTGTCTACATTAGCAGAACTTTGCACCACTCTTCTGTCTTCATTAGCATGACTTTATTTTCCCAGAGGCTGCCTATCGAGGCAAATGGATTGATTGTTCATTACAGGAACTTGCAAACGACTCTTCCAAACTCTTCAGTGGAAAGCATCAACAGACAATTTGTGCCCTAAATCTCTGAATCCTTTGCTTCCAAATTCTTGCCTTGCTGTTTCCACCAATTCTGGACTGTTGTATTGTTACTGGGGTGTCTCTCTTCTTAGAGCTTCCAAGATGGTGGCAAGCTTCTTGTTCTCTGACTGGGGGTTCTTGGCCTCACAGATTCCAATAAATGGAACCTTGGGCCATGCGGTGAGTGTTATAGCTCTATTAGGAGCTGTAGGTCACGGAAGAGAACTGTGGAACCCAGCTACTAGTGTTCAGCTCGATTAGGACGAACCCTGGGCTCTTAGCCATGCAGGAACAATGGCGAGCCTTTAGCCTGATTGGGACCAGCAGTGGGTGGCTCGCTGGGTCAGGAGCACAGTGACACCCTGCCGGATCCGCAGGGGTGGAAGTCAGTGGTGGGTCTGCGATGGCAGCAAACAGCAGTGGTGGACAGCGAGCGAAAGCTCAGCTCGAGCCTAATAAACACAGACCAGAAGAGTGTGCAATTGCAAGATTTAATAGAATGAAAACAGAGCTCCCATACAATGGGAGGGGATGCAACGGGGGTTGCCGTTGCCAGCCCAAATGCCTGGGTTTATATCCCAATCACTGTCCCTCCCCACCGTGCTCTCAGGTGATAGATGATTGGCTATTTCTTTACCGCCTGTTTTTGCCTAATTAGCATTTTAGTGAGCTCTTTT
The DNA here is from genome assembly GCF_028858775.2 of Pan troglodytes. Taxonomy (NCBI): domain Eukaryota; kingdom Metazoa; phylum Chordata; class Mammalia; order Primates; family Hominidae; genus Pan; species Pan troglodytes. Next base: position 42,609,011 of record NC_072401.2, read on the forward strand.
TACTACCCGATTGGTCGGGTGTGAGCTAAGTTGCAAGCCCCGTGTTTAAAGGTGGATACGGTCACCTTCCCAACTAGGCTTAGGGATTCTTAGTTGGCCTAGGAAATCCAGTTAGTCCTGTCTCTCAGTCCCCCCTCTCAACAGGAAAACCCACGTGCTATTGGGGAGGTTAGCTGACGACTGCTCTTAACTGCTTCCTGCTGAATTGGGGCATAGTAGGGGTCGTGCAGTTGAGATTTCCTCGGAAGGTGTGCCTTTGATGTCATCAACATCGGAGCATGGGCTAACAGGCCGGTCTAGGGCTCTGTGGTAGATCTTAGTCATGGACTGCATCTGGGGCTCCATATGGGGAACCATTTGCAGTCTTACAGCTTTGAGTCTGGAAGAGACAAACAACAGGAGGTTAAAGATACAGGGATTGAAATGTATGGCTTGAAGTGCAGGGGATTATTTCTTTGGCACATTTCACAGGCCCTGACTATCTGCTTGATAGTTTTGAAAAGGCCTGGTCCAGTAAATAATAAATTGGCCATCTGATAGATGCTATCCATGCCTAAGTGAAAGGTTTGGTGAAGGGTTTTAAGTAATTTCCATTGATTAGCTGCAGGCAAAAGTATTTTCCCTTCTTCGGTGGCTAGCCATCCTGAGGGGAGGAAACTATGTCCTCGTGAGGTTCCCCATTCTATTTCTCCTGCCGAGTACTGGGGCTTGGTTTCCCGGAGGGGATTACCCCATACTAGGGATCCTTCTATAAGCATTTCTAATGGAGGGCCTGCCTTGTGGCTCTTTTGGCTTCAATATCCACTTGGTGGTTCCTTTCTATTTCCTTTTCCTTTCCTTTCTGATGACCCCAGCAGTGTAAGACTGCCACCTCTTTAGGTTTCTGTACAGCCAATAATAATCTCCTAATGGCTTCCTGTTGTTTGATAGGTGTTCCCTCAGAAGTTAGGAATTTCCTATCTCTCCATATTGCTGCGTGGGCATGGAGGACTGGGTAAGCATACTTAGAGTCTGCATATATATTTACCCTTTTTCCTTCTCCTAATTCTAGTGCCTGAGTGAGGGCTATTAGTTCTGCCAGCTGAGCACTAGTTCCTGGAGTGAAGGAATTACTTTCAAGTATCCCATTATCACTGACCACTGCATACCCCACCTTTCAAAGTCCTTTTTCTACAAAGGAGCTTCCATCAGTATACAAGTTGAGGTTGGGATCAGTCAAGGGAACCTCTAGAAGGTCCCCTCGAGCACCGTAGGTTTGAGCAATCACCTGTTGACAGTTATGTTCTATCTTTTCTTCATTGTCTGAAAGAAATGTGGCTGGGTTAAGAGTTGCACAAGTGCGCAGTCGCAGCACTGGCCCTTCAAGTAATAGAGCCTGATATTTAAGTAAACGGTTGTCTGACAGCCACAAGTCTCCTTTAGTAGTGAGTACGCCGTTTACATCATGAGATGTCCACACAGTAAGATCTCTTCCCTGTATTATTTTAACTGCTTCAGATACTAAGACTGCTACTGCCGCCACTACCTGTAAACAATGAGGTCAACCCTTTGCAACTATATCAATTTCCTTACTCAGGTATGCCACAGGTTGCAAGCTTATCCCTTGGACCTGTCTAAGGACTCCTAGAGCTATTCCTGTTTTTTCTATGACATATAAAGAAAAGTCTTCCCCATTGGCAAGCTTAACACTGGGGCTTGGGTTAGGGCCTTCTTTAGGGCCTGGAAAGCTGCTTCTGCTTCAGGTGTCCATCTTAATAAATGGGTATTGGCTTTCTGAGTTTCTTTAATTAGTGTATGTAATGGCCTGGCTATTTCGCCGTACCTGGGAATCCACATTTGGCAGAAACCTGTTATGCCAAGGAACCCTTTTAGTTGCTTTAGGGTTTTGGGATGAGGATAAGCCAATACAGGCTGGATACGTTCCTCACTGAGGGCCCTGGTGCCTTTGGATAGTTTTAGCCCTAAGTATTTAACCTGCTGTGAGCAGAGCTGAGCCTTTGGTTTGGAAACCTTGTAGCCATAGGTGGCGAGGAAATTTAAGAGCACTTGGGTGGCTTGATGGCACAAGGTTTCTGAACGGGCGGCTAAAAATAAATCATCCATGTACCAGAGGACAAGAGTGTCCAGGTAGGAGAACTGGCTCGGCTAATGCTTGGCCAACTAGATGGGGCTATCCCTGAACCCTTGGGGTAAAACAGTCCAGATGAGTTGAGACATTGGGTTCGAAGGATCTCCAAAGGCAAACAAGAATTGAGAGTCAGGATGTACAGGGATGCAGAAAAAGCCATCCTTAAGGTCCAGGACTGTAAACCACTCTGCTTCTTCTGGTATTTGGGAAAGCAGAGTATAAGGGTTAGGAACAACAGCCTCATTGATAATCCTGAGATCTTGCACTAACCTCCACTGTCTGTTGGGTTTCTGTACTCCTGAAATTGGAGTATTGCAGGGGCTATTGCATGGTTTTGCTAGGCTTTGAGCTTTTAGGTCCTTAACAATCTTTTGGAGTCCTTGTTGGGCCTCGGGTCTAAGGGGGTACTGCCTTTGGTAGGGAAAGGAGGCATAATCCTTTAGTTTAACTTGAACAGGACAGGCATTTGTTGCTCATCTGTATTGTCCTTCTGTTGCCCAGACTTCAGGATTAATTCCTTCTTCAAGCAGGGGACAACAAGCAGGTGTTCCTTCTCCTATGTTCAGGTGTATAATGGCCCCTGCTTTTGCTAGAATGTCTTTCCCTAACAAAGGAGTGGGGCTTTCAGGCATAATTAGAAAAGCATGTGAAAAAGAGTAGAGTTCCCCAGTCACAACTTAGTGGCTGGGAGAAGTATCTAGTGGCTGGCTGTCGTAGAAACCCTCGGATAGTGACAGATCTGGAGGACAGTTGTCCGGGACAGGAGAGTAAGACTGAGAAGGCCACGCCAGTGTCCAGGAGATAGTTAACCTCCTGACCCTCAATGGTCAAGCATACCCAGGGCTCTGTGAGGGTGATGGCATAGGCTGGCGCTTGCCCTGGGCACCCTGAGTCCTGGGGCTGAATCATCTGGTTAGTGGCTTCTGACTCAGAGGACCTTCATCCCCTGGGGCAGTGATTCCCTTGACATAAGGAGCATGGAAGAGGAGGCAGCTTATTTCTATTTGGACAATCTTTTTAAAGTGTCCTTGTAGACCACACTGGAAGCAAGTCTTATTAGGCATTCAATTTGCCTAGCTTTTCCCTTTTCCAGAGTGTCCAAAGTCTGCTTGCCTGAGGGCCATGACTAAAGTGGTGGCCTTTTTAAAAAATCTCATTTGTCCATTCCACCTGATCCTTCTGATCTCTATCATAAAAAACTGAGGTTGCCAAGTTCAATAGGGTTTCTAAGTTTTGCTCCCGGCCTAACGCAGACTTTTGAAGTTTTTTTCTAATGTCTGCAGCTGACTGAGTGGTAAACTTATCCTTTAAGATTAGTTGGCCTTCAATAGAGTCAGATGACAGAGAGGTATGCTTTCTCAATGCCTCCCCTTAGTCTCTCCAGAAAGGCAGTAGGATTTTCTTCCATTCCCTGTGTTATAGTGGACATCATTGAATAATTCATAGGCTTCTTCCTAGTTTTCCTTAGTCCTTCTAGCGCGCAAGTTAGTAAACGTCTGCGGCACCAATCTCCATGTTCTGATTCTGTGTCCCAATGAAGGTCTACACTGGGAACTGCCTGCTGGCCTATGGGGAATTGTTTTCTTTCTTCTGTTGTCATCCTATCATTGACCTGACTGAGATACCAGAGATCATCAAACTCTCTGGCTGCAGTTATGGTGGCACTTCTTTCATTTGGGATTAGTGTCTGATCTAGCAGTAACACTATATCTCTCCATGTTAGATCAAAGGATTGTCCTAACCCTTGTAAAGCATCAATATAGCCATCAGGGTTATCTGATAATTTACCTAGGTTTGCTTCAAGTCTGACAGGGAAAAAAGATACATACACTCTGGGCCGAATTCTCCAGAATATATCTTATGGGCGTTTTTGCCTTGGGGGGAATGTTTCCCATCTGAAAAAAAAACATAGGGATGCCAGCACCCCTAGTCATTTTCCAATGAGCATTAGTCTTAGAGTGTCCTCTGTGGTCCTAATGCTTATTCCTTTCCAGGGTGCGTAGCCACCCATGGACTTCTGCTTATCAGATTAGTTACGCTCACTGATGTAGCAGTCCTGCACCCCTTTTCCCGCCTTTCTTGATCACAAAGAAAGGGGTCCGGGCTGCTGGATTCTAGTGGTCCTTTACTGGTGTGCCTAACATTGCCTTTGCACTCAGAGGTGAGTTCCTTTCCAAGGTGCTTAACCACTCATGGAACTCTGCTTATCGGATTAGTTACGCTCTCTGATGTAGCAGTCCTGCACCTGTTTTCCCGCCTTTCTTGACCACAAAGAAAGGGGTCCAGGCTCCTGGATTCTAGTGGTCCTTTACCAGCATGGCCAACATTGCCTTTGTGCTCAGAGGTGAATTCTAGACCTGGGCTGGGTTCCTGAGTATTTCATAACAACCCAGCTGCCCCATCAAGATGCATTCCCATAAACAGTTCTTATGCAAATTCCTGTCAGAGATGGTGTAGGTAACATTTTGAGTCAGGATTGAGATAGAGTCTTTTTGATTCTGTAAGTACTTTAAGGCTTGGCTGAGTGCAAACAGCTCGCACATTTGAGCAGACCAATTATTAGGCAATTTTCCTAACTCTGCTTCCACAAGAGTCTCCCTATCAATTACTGAATACCCATTGTGGTTTTTTCCCCCCTCAATCACCCAAGAGGAACCATCTATCATCCTGTCCTAAAGGGAGTTCCTGCTGGGTCTGGTCGGACCTTTGTATGGTAATGAAGATTTAAATCCCATTAGGAAACCTGCTGGGTTAAGGGAATTTTCAGTGGTTAATGTTAAATCACCTTTTTCTAACAGAATAATCCCATACTTTAAGATTTTTGAGTTAGTAAGCTACCTTTTTGCTTTTTTGACTTAGAATAATTCTGAACTGGTGAGGTGTGCTCACAATGAGGTTTTCTCTAAAAGTTACTTTTCTACTTTCTTCTGTTAGCAAAGCAGTTGCTGCTACAGATTGAATGCATTTGGGCCATCCATGGGTTCCTGGGTTAAGGATTTTTGATAGGAAGGCTATGGGTTGTCAGTGGTCTCAGTGTTTTCAGGCTACACCCTTGTTTACACTGAAAACAAGGTGGTATTGGAGTGTTACAGGGTCATGGAGAAGACCTTCAATGATCAATTATAGGTTTTAAATTTACCCTGGCTTTTAAAGGAATGGGGCACACTTTTTTTCTTTACTAGTTCTATCTTTCTCTTTCTATCTCTGACTCCCTCTTTGTCTCTCTCTCTTTCTCTCCCCTCTGCCTCTCTCTCTCTTTCTCTCGTTTTTCTCCTAGCCCTTTGAAAACTTGAGGCCCTGGCAAGGGTGGTAGGGAATGGGTCCCACATAACTGTCCATGTTGAGAGCTGTATGCCTAAATTGGGAGAGACAACAGGGAGAAGACTCTCTGGGTTCATAGCCTAGGGGCCTAAGGACACAGCATAGATCCCTTCCTTAGATCCCTCTGGAGATACAACTTGCTAGAGGAAATGAAAGTCTGAACCATTAGTACCTAGGAAGCAGGGATCAGAAGAAGTAGATTTAGAGATAAAGAGAATTTAGGGGCTACACTTTCAAGAAAGTCATGGTTGGGACCCAGGAGGTATGGGTTAGAAGGAAAGGTAGGGGTGCACGCATGGGTGACTGTTGAGTAGAGACTTCTGGCTGCGCCACGATCTCAACTGTCTAATGCCAGGAGTTCGGGATGACAGCTTTCTGCCTCTAGTCAGCCCTTGGCTTCCCCAGGAAAATTGAAAGTGGAAGCTGGTTCCAGGCAGACCAAAGCCCCCAACCCAGAAGGGTTGGGGGTTGTTAGAAAGCCCTTTCGCAGACAGCCTCACACCTGAGTCTTAAGTCTGGCAGCCACGCTAATCGTTTTTAACTGGCCGACAGGTGCCCGGTATTTTCCTCCAATTCTAAGGAAGGTTAGGACAGAATAGCAAGCGAAAGTGGTTCAATAGTACTCACTGCTTTGGAGGTCCCTTCGTGGTCACCAAAATGTTACTGGGGGGTCCTTGTTCTTAGAGCTCCCAAAATGGTGGCGGGCTGCTTCCAAGATGGTGGCAAGCTTCTTGTTCTCTGACCGGGGGTTCTTGGCCTCACAGATTCCAAGGAATGGAATGTTGGGCCATGCAGTGAGTGTTATAGCTCTATTAGAAGCTGTGGGTCACGGAAGAGAACTGTGGAACCCAGCGACTAGTGTTCAGCTCAATTAGCACGAACCCGGGCACTTAGCCATGCAGGAACAATGGCAAGCCTTTAGCCTGATTGGGAGCAGCAGTGGGTGCCTGGCTGGATCAGGAGCGCAGCAGACACCCTGCCAGCAGTGGGAGTCAGCGAGGGGTCTGCGACGGCAGCAAACAGCAGTGGTGGACAGCCAGCAAAAGCTCAGCTCGAGCCATAACAAACACAGACCAGAAGAGTGTGCAGTTGCAAGATTTAATAGAGTGAAAACAGAGCTCCCATACAATGAGAGGAGACCCAAAGGGAGTTGCCATTGCCGACTCGAATTCCTGGGTTTATATCCCAATCATTGTCCCTCCCTGTGTGGTGTCAGGCAATAGATGATTGACTATTTCTTTACCTCCTGTTTTTGCCTAATTAGCATTTTAGTGAGCTCTCTTTACTACCTGATTGGTCAGGTGTGAGCTAAGTTGCAAGCCCGTGTTTAAAGGTGCATGCAGTCACCTTCCCAGCTAGGCTTAGGGATTCTTAGTTGGCCTAGGAAATCTAACTAGTCCTGTCTCTCAGTATCATGATACTTACCCAGATTTTTACCTATGTTACCCACCTTGGAGATACTGCTAAACTTTGCAAGGTGGCATTCTCCCTTAGCGTAAATTCAGCTTTGTCTAACAGGTTGTGTTAGTGATGTTGGGGAGCCGGCTTCTGATGCGCTCTGTAGTCAGGAGAGCTGGGTGCTTCTGTCAGAGGCGTTTGAACTAGAGCAACATCATCCTGAATAGGAGCTGGGTAAAATGGGGCTGAGACCTCCTGGGCTGCATTGTCAGACGTTTAAGGCATTCTGAGTCACAGGATGAGATAGCGGTCAGCACAAGATACAGGTCATAAAGACCTTGCTGTTAAAACAGGTTGCAGTAAAGAAGCTGGCCAAATCCCACCAAAATTAAGGTGGCCACAAGAGTGACCTCCGGTTGTCCTTACTGCTACACTACCACCAGCACCACAATTTATAAATATCATGGCAATGTCAGGAAGTTACTCTATATGGTCTAAAAAGGGGAGACATAAATAATCCACCCCTTGTTTAGCATATCATCAAGAAATAACCATAAAAATGGGCAACCAGTAGCCCTCAGGGCTGCTCTATGAGTAACCATTCTTTTATTCCTTTACTTTCCTAATAAACTTGCTTTCACTTTACTCTATGGACTCACTCTGAATTCTTTCTGGCATGAGATCCAAGAACCCTCTCTTTGGAGTCTGGATCTGGACCCCTTTCCTGTAACACTTCCTCCTTAAGAAAGTATGATGAACTTTATTGAACTTCTGGAGAGCAGTTTGCCTGGATTTGGGTGTTTGAATTCTGAATTCAAACTTTACTCACCCACTCACCTGGCCCATGTCTTTTTCCAGTGTTTCAGTCAGGGATCATTAAGAAGGGACATGGGTTCATCTAACTAGCTTTATTGAAAATATGAAAGGGAATCTCTTGAAAACTAAAGTCAGTCAAGAAGTACATCCAGGCCTCAAGGAACCTGGAAAGTTACTAAACAGCTATTCAGACCATGTCTTGCTCCCTAAGACCATGTGGCCTTTGGGTTTTGCTTTTCTTTGTACATCTATTCCACTCTTCCTCCACTTTGTTTTGGTTCCAGGGTAGCTGCTTATAGCTTTATCTTGCCATGATGCTGACTTTGGCCCTCACTCTACTTGACATTGTGGGACCAGTATCTACCAATAGCTGGCTCTAATCTCCACATGTTTGGATCATACTCATGAGAACCCCTGATTAATCACTGACCAGCCAGTAGTGAAGGCTGGAGTCCAGGCTGGCTGGAGAGGGATTTGTTTCGATGCTATCTGTGCAGGGGTTTGGGTCACCTGCAGTTTTCCCCTCCCAGCAAGGGCTCCAGGAGGGAGCAGACTGTGAAGGTTTTATGGTTTGGACAGTCAAACTTGCTGATGTAACAGAGATTCTACTTGTTGAAATGTATGAATGTCCTTGAATAGGGCCTTCTCATATTCAGCCAGAAGCATCTTAGCAGGATTCCAAAAAGAAAGAATCAGTCTTCAGTGTTGACTTTAAAACAGGTTTTTGAATTCCATAATGAAACAATAGTCTTGAAATCCAGGCTTTGTGAAAAGAAAATAAGGATTTATAAATTACAAAAGCCTCTTTTACATATCAAGAGCAGAAGGGGAATGCATTTGAATTGGTGATCTGAACAGAGTGTTTTATGAGAAACCAAAGATAGAGACTCAGGGTATGCAGTAAGAAAAGTCCCTTCCAGCCTTGTGGGGGTAGGGGACAGGCAAGGAATACGAGAAAAGTGAGAGAACTAGAAAAGCTACAGATTCCATGGGAAGGAATCTGCGCTCCCCAGGGGAGGAGGAGATGAGCAAGGGGTGGTGAATAAAGTACAGATGGGTGTGTGGTGTCCTACTGTGGCAGGGCTTAGCTCTTGTATCTGAGGAATAATTTGGGAAATTGTCAGCCCCTTAAGAGTAGCCCTGAATTTAGCCTGGAGCTGGAACTTCATGGAGTCCTCAAGGGGTAATTTGAAAATGTCTAAGTGAGGTACTCAGGTGATGGGCCTGAGAAACCAGGGAATGTGTGCAGGGTATCCATAAGTTCTTAGATGCTGCGGTAGAGGGATGAAGAAGAGTCTGGGGTCAGAATGGGTCTGCAGCAGTTGGGGCCACACCATACTCAAGATAACCAGGTGGGACCAGCTATACCTCAGTGAGGACCCATGCAGGACCTGCAGGGACAAGAGTAGACCAGCCACACGACATCAGGGACCTGCAGAGACCATGGCCATTATGAAGATGTATGAGCTTTTCCCTTGTACCCAAGGGGGACCTTTTGGAGAAGAGAAATGGCCCTGAGAAGGAATTTGATAGTTGAACCAAGTGAACTTCTTTTTTTTTTTTTTTTTTTTGAGACAGAGTTTTGCTCTTGTTGTCCAGGCTGGAGTGCAATGGCATGATCTTGGCTCACTGCAACCTCCACCTCCCAGGTTCAAGCAATTCTCCTGCCTCAGCCTCCCAAGTAGCTGGGATTGCAGGCGCCTGCCACCAAGTCCAGCTAATTTTTTGTATTTTTAGTAAAGACGGAGTTTCACTCTGTTGGCCAGGCTGGTCTCGAACTCCTGACCTCAGGCGATCCACCAGCCTTGGCCTCCCAAAGTGTTGGGATTACAGGCATGAGCCACTGCACCCAGCCTGAACCAAGTGAACATTTACTCAGAGGAGACGGAGTTAGACCCAAAGGGTCTGTTTTAAATTAGAAGAAATTGAATTATCTTTAGTTTTCAAGTTTAAGTTTCTTTTCCACCGTCAACAGGAATGGGACTTAAGAATGTGATGTGAACAGTTAGGGTGACAAAATGCCCCTCCCCTTTTTTTGCACATCTGAACCATTGTGTTCACTGTGCTTTTATCATAGTGTTGGGTCTACTAAGCCCACACCATTCTACCCATCATTTAAAAATATATGGCCAGGTGCAGTGGCTCACGCCTGTAATCCCAGCACTTTGGGAGGCTGAGGCGGGCAGATCACGAGGTAAGGAGATCGAGACCATCCTGGCTAACACAATGAAGCCCCGTCTCTGCTAAAAATACAAACAATTAGCCGGGTGTGGTGACGGGCGCCTGTAGTCCCAGCTACTTGGGAGGCTGAGGCAGGAGAATGGCGTGAACCCGGGGTGCAGAGCTTGCAGTGAGCCAAGATCGCGCCACTGCACTCCAGCCTGGTGACAAAGCGAGACTCCTTCTAAAAAAACAAAATATATATATATATATATATAAATATATAATATATACATATGTATATGCCCACATATATATATGTATATGCAAAACGAGGTAGCCAAGGAGTGTATACTTTAACTTACTTGTTCAATCAATATTTGTTGAACAAGTACTATTAAGTGGGCTCTAGTGGTATAGCGTGGAACAAGACCGGCATGATCTCTTCCCTAAGCAGTGGTTAGTCTTTGGGATAAGGGAGGCAGGTCATGTTTCTGTCCAGATGAAGATTTGTCATTGTTCATTGCACTCTGTGGCCGCTTGGAGGTATTTCCTGCCCACATCACATAAGAAGTTAGTACAATTTTTGTATTGGGCAATGTGGTCAGGTGCTGAGTTAAAATTCATTCTAGTTTGAATTCATTCTCTTTCTGTAAAGTTTCCCAGTGCCTATGGCTTTCTGAACCATTTCAACATATATTCATGATTGATCATCATTTGTCTAGCAAATGTTTATTCTGCACCAGTTTATAGGTTCTCTATTAGTTGCCAAAGATTCCGAGATAGATAGATGAAGACCTTTCAATCTGCTGACTGTTTACTGGTGGAATATGAATAAGTCAATAAACATGAGGAGGGAATGAAGCTAACTCGGCCTGAGTTTGTGCAGACAAGGCAGGTCTGCCAGTTATGTTGCACAGGGTGTGCACTGCACACGGTGCCAGGCCAGAAGGGCAGAAACCTAGCTCATGGGCCCTGGCATAGGGCTGCATACATCCAGGGGAAACATTGCATTTCTGTTTACACAAGGTGCCATTTGCTCACCAGGCACTGAGGCTCTCCATCCATTGGACTAGCCAGAGGAAGTAACATTTCCTCATTTGCAAAAGAGTGCTGTGAAATCTGACAAGCAGTCATAAGAGAAAATGGGATGGTTGAACTGAGTTTAAAAGAAATTGGTCAAAAGGACCACACACAGGTGGCTCATGCCTGTAATCCTAGCACTTTGTGAGGCCGAGGTGGAAGGATTGATTGAGCCCAGGAATTAGAGACCAACCTGGGCAACACAATGAGACCTTGTCTCTCCAAAAAAATTTAAAAATTAGCCAGGCATGGTGGTGCATGCCTGTAGTCCCAGCTACTCGGGTGGCTGAGACAGGAGGACTGCTTGAGCCCGGGAGGTCAACACTCCAGTGAGCTAAGATCGTGCCACTGCACTCCAGCCTGGGTGACAGAGACCCTGTCTCAAAAAAAAAAAAAAAAAAGAAAGAAAAGAAAAGAAATTGGCCAGGCTGGGCATGGTGGCTCACACCTGTAATCCCAGCACTTTGGGAGGCTGAGGCAGGTGGATCACCTGAGGTCTGGAGTTCAAGACCAGCCTGACCAACATGGAGAAAACCTGTCTCTACTAAAAATACAAAAATTAGCCAGGCGTGGTGGTGCATGCCTGTAATCCCAGCTACTTGGGAGGCTGAGGCAGGAGAATCGCTTGAACCCAGGAGGTGGAGGTTGCAGTGCGCCAAGATTGCACCATTGCACTCCAGCCTGGGCAACGAGAGCAAAACTCCATTTCAAAAAAAAAAAAAAAAGAAAATTGACCATAAGGGCTGGGTGCAGTGGCTCATTCCTGTAATCCCAGCACGTTGGGATGCCAAGGTGGGAGGATCTCTTGAGGGCGAGAGTTTGAGGTCAGCCTGGGCAACATCATTAGACCCCGTCTCTAGTAAAATAATAATAATAATAATAACAACAATAATAATAATAAAGAAATCGACCAAAAAAGACAGAGGTTTTGGAGAGTTTTCTAGGTAAAAGGAGGAGTGTGAGTGGATGTACTGTGGAGGGAGAAGATGGTGAATTTGGAGAAGAATAAGCAGTTTGCAAAAGAGACTGTCCAGGAACATGCTGGGAGATTAGCCCACAGGGATGGTCAGAGGCCAATCATGAGGGGGCAGATGTGCTGAGAAATTGGCCATTTGTCCTGTAGCTCTGGGGAACCTTTGGAGATTTAAATGTAAACTCTAAAGCAATACATTTAGCATGGATTCATCCTTCCTGGCCTGTAGCCCTTCTCTCCCCCACTGGCATCTCTATTTTTCTGACCTCTCATTTTCTTTCCTGCCTTGGCCACACGCTTTGGGATTTAACTATAGTCTGCCTTTTCACTATGTATCCATCTGCTGTGAAATCTTCCTCTCCCTTTATCTCTTACCAGATGTAAAGCTCTGTGACAGCAAAGATTGTGCCTTGTACTCCTAAAAAATATCTCACTGGGCAACAATTCTAAAGTGTGGCATATGCACCATCTGTGATAAGTGAGGTGATTTTAAGTAGCACACAACAAATATTTTTCTTTTTATATATTCACAGTATTATATGTTTTACAAATATATTTAATATATTTATTTTAATGTGTAATAAGAAAAAAATACAAGTTAACCAAATCTGTGATTTTACTCATGTGTTTATTTAGGATGAACTTTTTATTTATTTATTTTTTTAGACGGAGACTTGCTGTGTTGCCCAGGCTGGAGTACAGTGGTGCGATCTTGGCTCACTGCAACCTCCACCTCCCAGGTTCAAGTGATCCTCCCACCTCAGCCTCCTGAGTAGCTGGGATTACAGGTGCATGCCACCATGCTTGGCTGATTTTTGTGTTTTTAGTAAAGACGAGGTTTTACCATGTTGGCTAGGCTGGTGTCGAACTCCTGAGCTCAAGTGATCCACCTGCCTTGGCCTCCCAAAGTGCTAGGATCACAGGCGTGAGCCACCACACCCAGCCAGGATGAAGCTTAAACAGGGTTTAAGTAAAAGAATTAGTTGACTTAGAGAAAAGAATACTCGTGGCCCACAGAATAGAAAAAATTGCATACTAGGTATGCAAATGACTAAAATTTGACATCTTGCATAGGCTTAACAAATAACAGTTGGGAAATTGACTTGATTTTAATTAGTTTATTTTACATGTTCAGGATGTTTTGCCTAAAATGTAATAGTATAAATCTTGGAAGGAAGCAAGAAGGAATTAAGGGATAAAAGAAAGGAGAGAGAGAAAGAAAAGGGTTGGGAGAGAACAAGTGCCAGTCTTGGGCCTTACAGTCTGAGGTTTCCATGCTGCTGGATTGGGATATGAGATGAGCTCATAGTTCTGTGTTTCAAGACTCTGAGCCCATCACAAGCAGATCATCAGGTGTCCAGGAAGAGGTTGGGGTTCCATATCCTCACAGATGAGAAGATTACCTGGGTAGGAGGCAGAATTGTATCATCATCTGGTTGTCTTCCCAGAGTCTAGCTTTGTTTTGATATCTTTTTGTCTTCAATGCTTGCTGGGAAAAAAAACTTCTCCTCTCCTATACTGTTGCAATTCTGGTCACCAAAATGTATGTGCTTTCCCTCCACACCATGCAATTCTCCACTTTGCGGAAGACACTGACTGAATTGTCATACAATGTAACTCAATTTGATGCTATTGGCTGGGCATGGTGGCTCATATCCGTAATCCCAGCAGTTCAGGAGGCTGAGGCAGGAGAATTGCTTAAACCTGGGTGTTCAAGAACAGCCTGGGCAACATAGCAAGATTCTGTTTCTACAAAAATTTTTTAAAAAATTAGCCAGGTGTGATGGTGTGCACTTGTGGTCCCAGCTACTTGGGAAACTAAGGTGGCAGAATCGCTTCAACCTGGGGACTTGAGGCTGCAGTGAGCTATGATGGTGCCAGTGCACTCCAGCCTGGGTGACAGAGCAAGACCCTGGCTCAAAAAAATAAAAAAAAGGAACCAAGAGAAAGGATGCTATCCACCTAGAAATAGTGTCAGATCCCACAGGTTAGGGGCTCAGTCCCACAAGACTGCCCTCACTTCAGACACAAGTCCAAGTTGTTACCTGTGCTTCTTTCTTTCTTTCCTTCCTTCCTTTCTCCCCTCCCTCCCTCCATCCCTCCCTCCCTTCCTTCCTTCCTCCCCTCCCTCCATCCCTCCCTTCCTTCCTTCCTTCTTCCCCTCCCTCCCTCCATCCTTCCCTTCCTTCCTTCCTTCCTCCCCTCCCTCTTTCTTTCTTTTCTTTTCTTTTCTTTCTTTCTTTCTTTTCTCCTTCCCTCCCTCCCTCCCTCCCTTCCTTTCTTCCTCCCCTCCCTCCTCTTTCTTTCTTTCTCTCTTTCTTTCTTTCTTTCTTTCTTTCTTCTTTCTTTTCCTTCCTCCCTTCCTTCCTTCCTCCCTTCCTTCCTTCCTTCCTTCCTTCTTTCCTTCCTTCCTTCCTTCCTTTCTGTCTCTCTCTCTTTCTTTTTTGAGACAGAGTCTCACTCTGTTGCCCAGGCTGGAGTGCAATGGCACAATCTCGGCTCACTGTAACCTCCACCTTCCTGGTTCAAGCAGTTCTCCTTCCTCAGCCTCCCAAGTAGCTGGGATTACAGGCACATGCCACCATGCCAGGCTAATTTTTGTATTTTTAGTAGAGACAGGGTTTCACCATATTGGCCAGGCTGGTCTCTTGGCCAGGCTGGTCTCAAACTCCTGACCTCATGAATCACCTGCCTCGGCCTCCCAAAGTGCTGGGATTACAGATGTGAGCCACGGTGCCTGGACTGTTACCTGTGTTTCTGACATACTTGCTATAAATCAGGGATCCCCATGACCCCCTCCTAAGTTTTAATCATTTGCTGCCACTGCTCACAGAACTCAGGAAAGTGATTGACTTAGTATTACCCATTTATTATAAAAGGATATGTAGGGGAGTTTTAAATTTTCCTCTATTCTCTGAAGGTTTGATAAGTTGAATCTATGAAAATCAACTGACAATAGACAAATGAACAGGAGAAAAGGCACGCAAATTTATAACATGCATATGCATGGGAGAATCTCAAAGTATGAGATTCAAAAAAGGGCAAGATACTTGAAGCTTAAATAACAGTTTGAACTACAGAAAGAAATCGAAGCTTGGAGGTTCCTGGAGGGTGGTGGTGAAAAACTATTGGACGGTGAGGGGAGAGACTGCATTTTGAATACAGATTGTCTCATTGTGCAGATAAAATCTCTCAGGTAGCTGCCCTCAGAAGAACAGGTGAAAAGTCTGTCCAGGAGTGGTGTCTTGGGAGATGAGTCCTCTAGTCTCCTGCTGTGTGAATTAATCTTCTCTGGTTAATGTAGAGATCAGGGAGGAGGTTCACGGCAACCACATTCATTCTGGAGGAACTTCCCTTAGTCAGAGATGGAAAATTGCAGAGAAAACACCTCCCTGTGCTTCAAGAGGGCCTCGGGAGGGAAGGAGGGGTGAGAGGCAGGGGATCAGGAGGTCAGAGAGACTCTCCTGTAGTTCAAAGCACTCAGCATGCCAAAACACCATACTTTGGGGCATTGTTTTGTGAGCCCCAACAGATACATCTCAGGACCAGCCATTCATCAGATGGAAGAGATGAATGGGACAAGTTATAGGGGTAGGGGCACAGCTCTCCCATGCCCTCTCTGGATGCACCACCCTCCACCACCTCCACATGTTCAGCAACCTGTAATTTCTCAGAATCCTGTCCTTTTGGGTTTTTATAGAGGTTTCATCACTTAGACATGATTGGTTAAATCACTGGCCATTGGTGATCATCTCAACCTTTAGCTACTCTCTCCTCCTCCGAGGTCTGGGGATGGGGTTGAAAGTTCCAGCCCTCTAATCACATGGTTGGTTCCTATCCAACCAGCCCCCATCCCGAAGGAATCCAGGAGCTCCCAGCCATCAGTCTTCTCCTTAGCACACAAATAAACCCTTATTTCTTCCCAGATTCCAAGGGTTTTAGGAGCTGTGTGCCAGGAAAGAGAGAAAGACCAATATATATATATTTCTTATTATATCGCAACATCACAGTGTCTCTTATTATCCCCTGCCCCACAGCACCCGCCCCCCCTACCCCGACACACACACACGCATCCTTCTCAAGGTCATGATCATTCAGGGAGCAAAAGCACCGAGACGAGAGGTTTAACCCCAACTGAAACCAGAACATGTTCACTTCAATGGGTTTCCTCTGGAAGAAGTTCATATTTTAAAGTTTTTAATGTCTGTTTACCCCATTAAACACTTGGAACACTTGGTCTTTGGTTAAAGGAATTTTAGGTAATAGTTCAGAGGTGGGAGATATTTGGGAGTTTTGAGAGAAGCAGGACTTAACCTTTGGCTTTGACATCATAGTCAGTATAGGATGACCTGAAGGATAAACACGTTTTGAAGGTCTAGGATGCCCAACAATGATGTCACCCCAGCCTTTTGATTCTCTCCCTTGGTTCCCATGTCCACAAATACAAAGGGTCCTAGGCCCATTTTCACGTGACCTCTTGGGTCAGTCAGACCACACAGGAGACACCTGGCACTCTCAGAGGGTCTAATGGAAAAGGGTTTAGTGACGAGGTTATTTACTGAGAAGAGTGGGGGTATGAAGCTCTCCAGGTTTAGCCACAGTGGGGCTACTGCTTCCCCAGGCCTGATGAAGCTGAGGTGGGGGATGATGTTACAGAATTGGGAAGGCAGGAGCTGTGGTCATATTAGAATGCAGCCGCTGCCAAGATGTGGCCAGGCCGGGAGAAAACAGAGGGCTCAGCACTCCAATGTCTTTTTCTTCCTGTCCTTTGATTTCCCGCCGGTGCCACCCAGTGGTCAAATAAAAATGGAAGCCAAAGACCAGGCAGGCTGGGTGATGCAATCCACAGAGAAGGGGAGAGGAAGAGAAGGGTGGGGAATTGACCTGACAGGTGAAGAGAATAACTGGCTGTCTACTCTCCTCCCACCCAGTTCCTGGAGACCCCCAGCCCCATCCCCTGCTTGAAAATCATGACGCTCGCAGAAAGTCAGATTTGCAGGATATTAAAAAAAGAAAGATAGAAAATAAAGGACACTTTTATACTTTATGCTCTGTAGATTTCAGTGACATTTTTGCACCTTTTGTTTATCTCAAAACAACTTTGTGAAATGCATATTATGGAACTAAGTAGGTAAGTGTGTCTTGCTCAAATCACAATGAATGGAATCAGGACTTGACTTGACCCCCATGTCTCTAAGCTTTTCTCTTTCTTTTAGACAAGTGTCTTTCACTGGTCTCAAAGCCTTGGTGAGCCTTGAACCAATTCCGTGGATTATGACCCGCATTTGGAAAATAATGAAATAGAATTGAAGGGAACAGATTGGATGTCACAGTGTATTACCCATAATACAGGTTAATATTGTTTCTTGAAACTTTAACACATATAAATGTGTGTATGTGCTTTTGTGTATTAGGCTGTGATGTACTATATCACAACTATACACATAAAAAATACAACAGGTATTTCTTCCTAAGGTTTCTGTTAAAGAAAGTCCAGGCCAGGCAGAGTGGCTCACGCCTTTAATCCCAGCACTTTGGGAGGCCGAGGCGGGTGGATCTATTGATGTCAGGAGTTCCAGACCAGCCTGAATAACATGGCAAAACCCCGTCTCTACTAAAAATACAAAAAAATTAGCCAGGCATGGTGGCAGGTACCTGTAATCCCAGCTACTCCGGAGGCTGAGGCAGGAGAATCACTTGAACCCAGGAGGCGGAGATTGCGGTGAGACAAGATCACACCACTGCACTACAGCCTGGGTGATGAGTGCAGAGTGAGACTCCATCTCCAAAAAAAAAAAAAAATAAATAAGTCTGAAAGCATTATGTTAGACCACCTTCTCTTTTCACTCTGTTTATTCTTTCATTCATTTCTTCATTCATTCTCATTTATTGAACATCTTTTATGTGCCAGATCCTGAACTCAAACATCGCCAGATTTTGAATTCGGTATCATCATCTCACGCATTTGTTCAGTGCAAATTCTTTCTCCATTCTCCTTACACGCCCTGCTTCACCACTTTCACTTTCCTAAACAATCCATGCCTTCTTTCATCTTGGGGACCTTTGCAAAACTCCACCTATCCTTTTCCCCTCTCTCTGTGAGCTAATTTCTAGTCATCCTTCAGCTATAGAATCTTGCCTCTATCCTCAAAATCTGGCTTTGGTTCTTGAGGCAATTTTTAAATTGGGCTGCAAGTTATTTGACACTCACTCCAAAGAGGTAGAAACTATGTCACGTCTCCTTGATGTGTACTCATGACTACTTCAACCAATAAAGTATGGTGGAAGTGAAATGGTGTGACTTCCAAAGCCAGGTCATCAAAGGTCGTGCAGCTTCCACCTTATTTGCTGGAATGCTCACTTTTGGAGCCCTGAGCTGCTGTGTAAGAAATCCAAATACCCAAGGCCACCATGGTAGAGAGGCCATATGTAAGTGCTCTAGGGGACAATTCCAATTAGATCCAGCATTCCAGCCATCTCTGCCAGGGAGCAAGACATGTAAATGGGTTATCTTGTACTCTCCAGACCACCCCACCCACAAAACGGATGACACTGAGTGACCCCCATTGATGCCACGGTTAACACAAAAATCACCCAGCTGAACCATTCCTGAATTTGTGACCCACAACATTTATGAGATATAATAAAATTGTTATTGCTTTAAGCCACTATGTTTTGGGATGGTATTTTGTGTAGCAATAGATAACTGCAACAATTCTCTCTCTATGTGCTTCCATAGCATTCTGTTTTATGAAGTTTATTGCATTGTAGCTTAACTTCTAAGATCTACTTGTCTGTGTTTCCTAACAGAAAATATGAAGCCTGAAATGATATTTTGCTGCCAATTGTGTTTCTAATATCTAGCATTGGTTCCACACAAAATATGGACTTAATAATTATTTTTTAAAATTGGGTTCAATTTTTTTAAATTTTGGGAACAGAGCTTATTACAGGTAAGGTGTTCATATGTTTGTGTCTGCCTGGACCGACTGATCTGATGTAATTATTAATAGAGTCCTCTTTCAGTTTCAAAATGTAAAGGATAAATGATACGAGCACTCTAATTAGAGGGGTCCTCGTGGGACCAGGGAAGGATTCTGAATGATGCCCATCAGATTCATTAGAGTTTGGATTTGTCTCCGGTTGGAAAGGAAAGTTGAATTTTTAGATGAGCAATTTAAAAGAGTGACTGTTATTACCCTTGTCACCATTATATTTTGATTATATGCTCTATAATTAGATGTTGAAAATGCTAATGCATATTAATACTTGATTGATTTGATTACCCATCATAATTATACTTTGATCACTTTTGATAAATATATTGATTCATTTTTTATTTACTTCACAGTATTCTTTGTATAACTGCTTTGATAATATCTGATTACATCTTAATATTTGATTGCTTTGAGTTGCTCTTGTTTTAACCGTTGGGAAGTTGGATCATATTAGCTATGATGAACCTACTAGTGGTTATGAGGGTAGATTTTACAGTAAAACATACCTGGGTTTGATGTTCCCCATTACTTATACTGTGTGACATTGGGTAGGTCACTTAACCTCTCTGGCCTTTAGTTTCCCCGTCTCTAAAATGGAAGATAATAAAAGTTACTCATGAGGGTGCCTGGTGGATTAAATAAGATAATCATGTATTAGTAGGGTATTCTGGCTGGTCCCTAACTGACATTCTAGATAATTCTCATGTGTAGACGGATGATATTCCCTACTCCACCCAAATATCTATTTGCATGAGCTGATGATACACATTAAGGCTTTTTGTTGATGTTGTTTCAGGAGGGGGCTCAGGGAGAAGGGAGAAGTTGTTCTGGGTAGGGTGCTGATGAAGGGGAGAGGAAGAGAAGAGGAATGAAGGAGAGGCCATGTCATAGGTTCCATTATGCCATTCAGGCCACAAGGTCCAGGTGTTCAGAGTACAAGAGGGCCTGGCCAAAGGGACAAGTGGGCTGACATCTGGCCACAGGGTTGCATTTGCTTGGGTGGCATGAGTATCTTTTCTAATTCACACTGAGGAGCCATGAGAGCCGCTCAGAGGTGTCACATGAAAGAAGGACTCAGTTGAGATTCAGTAGAAATGAAAGAGAAGAGAGAGACTGAGCGCAAACCCTGAAGTTCCTATGTGTGTGGAGGGTTTTGTGAGACTCTAGGTACCAGAACAGCAGTTGAAGCCCGGGAGAGCCTCTTTTCCCCTAGTGCTGTAGTTTGTGCCCTGGATCCCACAGTGCTCTGTGGGAGATGGCTGTGCCTGGCGATCAGCCTTCTCATGGGATTTGGGGACATTAGTGTGTGTGTGTGCGCACGTGCACATGCTGAGAGGAGAGGAACATGGATGGTATGTGGGTGGCGGTGACCCTTAATTACTGTAATAGCTAGAAATTATAGAGCATTTAGCTCCAGGTACTTTGCCAAACACTTTATACACATTATCATTTTTAATGGTCACAACAACCCTGTGACAATTAGCACTAGTACTTTTATTATCCCCAGTCTACAGATGGGAAATAGAGGCAAAGAGAAATTAAGGAACTTCTCCCGATGCTACAGAGAGTAGAGCTGGGATTTGAATCCAGACGGTCAGATGCCAGAGTCGCTACTTTTAGCCATGACGCCATATTTCCTCCTCATCAGGGAAACTGGAACTGTTCCTGACATGGGTGAGCCCCCTACTCCTATCCCTGGGGTCACCGGGAGCGGGGAGGAGCTCAACTGCTGCATAAGCCCATGATCCCCAACTCACTGAAATCTGTGTTAATGGGATCCATCACTTCCCTCAGCCTAGGGACACTGTGTTTTGGATATAAAGCATACTTGCCCAGGACCTGGCTCTGGCTTAGGACTCAGTAGAGAATTCTATTTTTAGTGTTCTGGATGATTGGCTTAGCAGTTCCTTTCCTGAGTCATGTTTTTACAGATGAGAACACAGAGAACCTCTTAGCCAAGTCAGTGCTCACTTTGACCTTCTGTTGAGCCTGTCCTTGTCTCTGACCCAAACTGAAGTCCACAGTGCAATGGGATGACCTGCCTTCTCTCCAGCTGGGGGGAGACTCAGGTGTGGGTAATGGTCCCCTGGCACTGGGCCACTGGAGAAGGAAGGCTATTAGCTGCCCATCTGCTGGCTGCTGTCACTGGCTGCTGTCCAAATGACCCACAAGCCCTGGGAACGTTCAATGACCAGACACAGCCATGTGCTCCTGGAACACCAGAGCGACCACCCCATACTGAAACGACACCTTTCCAGAATCCCATATGAGTCCCCACACATTAGCAAGCCTCTTCTCTTAATCCTTCCTTCCTTTGCAGAAAACTGATGTACCTACATCTCATCCCTGAAACTGTGAGATATTATCTTTTCTTTTCCATCCTTCTATTTTATAACTTTTTGAGTATAGTACAGTAATATTTTTAACATGTTAGGGATTTCCAAAATTGAGATGTTACTTTTTTCATATATATACCTATATCTATCTCTATATATAGATATATAGATATAGATATATATAGTTACATTTATTTTTTGGTCATGCATGGATTTAAAAAAAAATCCTTCGAGGAAATAAAGTAAAATGCTAACAAGTCTGTGGGTGATGCGATTATGGGTTAATTTAATTTTCTTCTCTGTACTTCGCAGTAAGAATGTTCTGTTTTTAATGATATGAAAGGAAGTGGATTTTGTTTGTATGGGTTTTTTTTTTTAGATTAGTTGCCTCTTTCAATATTTTTATTCTATCTAGCGCAAACTATAGTGCAACTTTATTTCAAGTAGGCATGGTATTTTTTTTTTTTTTTACTCCATTTTGCTCCCTAAAATTTCTCTAGGATGGATCTGTTCTGCTAAGGAGGAAGTGGACTAGAAACCAAAAGTACAGACTCAGGCAACTTCTCATACAGATGGAAAGAGCTTTGAACCAAGAGTCAGAAGGGTGAGTCCTCCTTCTGGCTCCACCAAACATTGAGCTCCTTGGTTTTTTTTTTTTTTTTTTTTGAGACAGAGTCACACTCTGTCACCCAGGCTGGAGTTCAGTTGCGGGATCTCGGCTCACTGCAACCTCTGCCTCCCGGGTTCAAGCGTTTCTCTTGCCTCAGTCCCCCAAGTAGCTGGGATTGCAGGCGTGTGCCACCACGCCTGGCTAATTCTTGTATTTTTAGTAGAGATGGGGTTTCACCATGTTGGCCAGGCTGATCTCAAACTCCTGACCTCAAGCGATCCACCCACCTTGGCCTCCCAAAGTGCTGGGATTACAGGTGTGAGCCACCGTACCTGGCAGTCTTTTCATTGGTAAAGCCACTTAGACTCCATGGCCTCTGCCATCTCTTCCAGGCCTGAACCTCAGTGAATCTTTGCTGTCTTGTGGAAATCAGCTGGAAAATAGGGCAACAATTAGCCTACAGCTGACTTTGTTGGAATATAACGATTTAAATACTTGAAGATCCTGGTAGTTCAAATTAAGTATGAGAATGGTTCTTCTGGTGCTGAGCAAAGGAAGAAAACTCAAGTAGTAGCAATCTGGCAGGGTTTTCCTGGAACTGTACTTGACGTGTTTTTTGTTTGTTTGTTTTTGTTTTTTTTTGAGGTGGGGTCTCACTCTGTCACCCACGCTGGAGTGCAGTGGCACAATCATAGCTCACTGCAGCCTTGACATCCTGGGCTCAGATTTCTCTCTCCTCTTTTTATGTACACATATATGTATGTATGTATGTACACATACATACATATATTTATATATGTAAATTTTTCTGAACTATTTGGGAATAAGTTGCATACATCCAAAGCTGTTGCCCTGGCACTCAGTGCAGTCCAGTCCTGGCCTGGATGTCCCTCAAGCCTGGTGCCACATCTTCCCTCCCATCACTCCCACTGCCACCAGCACACCCTCAGACTCAGACCTAGCGTTTTTCCTCTCATCAGAAAGCCCTCCCTCTACCCACCCAGACCAGAACTCCACTGTACGTGCCCCTCCTTGGGTGTTAAAAAGAAGAGTATTTAATTTGATTGGCTCACTTGGGAGAAGAGGCCAGCTCCCGACTAGAGTACAGTGGTGCGATCATAGCTCACTGCAACCTCAAACTCCCACCTCAGCCTCTCAAGTAGTTGGCACTACAGGCATGCACCACCACACCTGGCTTTTTTTGTTTTTGTTTTTGTAGAGACCGGTTTTCGTCATGTTGCCCAGGCTGGTCTTGAACTCCTAGACTCAAGCGATCTGTCTGCCTTTGTCTCCCAAAGTGCTGGGATTACACAGGTGAGCCACCATGCCTGGCCTACTTGGTTTTTTTTTTTTTTTTTTGAGTTGGAGTCTTGCTCTGTTGCCCAGGCTGGAGTGCAGTGGCACAATCTTGGTTCACTGCAACCTCCGCTTGCTGGGTTCAAGTGATTCTCATGCCTCAGCCTCCTGAGTTGCTGGGACTACAGGTACCTGCCACCATGCCCAGCTAATTTTCATAGTTTTAGTGGAGATGGGATTTCACCATGTTGACCAGGCTGGTCTCTAACTCCTGACCTCAAGCGATCTGCTTGCCTTGCCTCGGCCTCCCAAAGTTCTGGGATTACAGGTGTGAGCCGCCGTGCCCAGTCTAATTGGCATATTTTTAAGGTAGAGAAGAACCCACATGGGATAGGAAGGAAAGAAGATGGTCTAGTGTCTACGGGCAAAGGTATGGAGTTGGAAACAAGCCCATCCCATGTGGTCAATGGATGGGACACAAAAAATCAAAAACACGAAGAGGAAGCCAGAAATGTCTCCCAGCTGGGGAGAGTATAAAGCGTCATATGCCCCTTTTCCCATTCATGGGGCTGTGTGGTAGGAACCCAACAGCAGCCTCCATGTATTCTGTGACAGTTAACTCATCAATTTTGTTTTCCTTTAGTTAAACTGTAAGTTTAAAGTAAATATTGATATTTTCTAAGATATAAAAGCAGTCACTCATCACAATGCATTTCAACAAAACCAAACAGTTTGGTGATCGAGACTCACAGAGATTTCTCCTAATTGGATAAAAAGATGAGGCCTGTGCTTTTTCATTTGCTTGATTAATTACTGCTCTGAAACCCTTGAAAACAGACATGGTCTGTAAGGGGTATCTGTTGTTTAATCGAGGACAGATGTTTTTGAAAACCTTTTAAATAGGCCTAGAGAGTTATTGACTCTGAAGTGAATCATTGAACTGTATGTTTTTTACAAGTAACATGCCAACAAAAAATGATTTTTACTAATATTCAAGTTATAGTCACCATAATTGTGGTTTGTCCTAAACCTACCAGCATCTAGAAGCAGCTGCAAGATAATGGTAGTAAATGGCATCACCATCGACCCAGGGGACTAGGCTGAAAATCCAATAATCACTCACAACTTCTTCCTGCCTGTACTTCTCTCCCTCATCCCTGCTCTGTCCAAGCCCCGTTGTCATTCTCAAGTTCATTGCCTAAGAGCAGTATCTCTCCAGTTGTCTCCTGCGTCTGTTCCTACCACCGCTTATGTTAAGACAACTGTGATATGGCTTCAGTGACTGGAGGAGCACCAGGGTCCTTAGTCTCATGCTGACTTAGATAAAACAACACGGACACATATAGAGTGGTTTTAAGGAGCGGAGAGTTTAATAGGTAAGAAAGAAGGAAGAAGTTCCCCCATACAGAGACTGGAGGGGGGCTCCAAGCCAAGAGAGGAAACCCCATGTGCCGCAGAAAAGTGGCTGCTTATATGAGTAGGCTGGAGGAGATGGTGTCTGACTTGTGTAGGGCTCAGGGGATTGGTTTGACGAGACATGTCATTCACGTAGCCTATGGAAAAACTGGCCCTCCCACCCTAGCCTTTTAATACGCAAATGCAGGGTGCCATGATGTTCTACACACGTGGAGATATGTGGGGGTGGTCATGTTGCCAGGCACATGTGGGGGCAAGGGCAAGAGGACAAGGGTGGGAATCGCCATGTTTGGGTGGACCCAGTTTCTAATGGCCTGCATTTGCATATCAAAGCTTGCCAGCCCGGCTCTAAGAGCTGGGGCTTTCCTGCTAGACAAAAAGCATTTCTGGAGCTGCTTTAAAAGAAACAAAAACTTCCCAAGGACCCCTTTTCCTCTCTATCTGCCTAAAATAATTTCTTAATAACTCCTATAACAACCGTATCTATTAGGCCTGGTAGAAAACTACATGCACCCCAGATGGGTGAAGTGAAGAGACTTTAATGAGGAGACTATTTGAGAAGCGTAGCTGAGGTGAATGGAAAAGCAAGGAGCAGTGGGGCACCTGGGTGACAAGAAGAGTGATGCCCTTACTACTCCTAGGGCTGGGGCAGTGGGAGGATACTGTGTTCCCAAGACCCAGTGAGAGCCAATGGAAGAGGCTATGGGCTGTGATCACCCAGTGGTTGCCATGGTCAAAGAGAGCATGTGGAAGAAGCTGTGGCCTGTGTAGCACCGAAGTTGGGGTGAAGGGATAAAAACACCAACCCTTCCTCCTCCTGTCTTCTAGTCTTGTCGGTACCTCCTACTGGCCAAACCCAGCCAACACCAAAGGGCAAGGGAGCCCAGGAGATGCAGTCCTCAGGCTCCTCTCTCCTGCACTAAGCACCAAATGCTGGTGAGGGTGTGGAGCAATAGGATCTCTCATTCGTTGCTGGTGGGAATGCAAAAGGTAAAGCACTTTGGAAGACAGATTGTTTTTCACAAAGCTGAACGTGATCTTATCATACATTCCAGCAATCATACTCCTTGATATTTCTCCAATGGGTTGAAAACTTACATCCACACAAAAATCCTCAGAGGAATGTTTCTAGCAGTTTTATCCGTAATTGCTCAAACTTGATCACAACAGTTTCTCTGCACAGAGTAGGGCAGAGACAGCAGAGTGGGTCTGGAGGCTCAAATGAAGAATAACTAGCACAGCAATCACCCCCCTGCACTTGAACTATTGCAGTAGCCTCTTAAAGGCTTCCCTGCCTTCAGGCTTGTTTTCTCTCCTAAAGATTCTCCATAATGTGACAAGAATGCTCTTTCTAAAGCAAAAATCTCCAGGTCACTCCCTTCTTACAACCGTTGAGTGACTTCCCATTGCTCCCAGGATAAAATTAGTACCCCCCAGCATGGTGTCCAATGTCCTGTGAGCCGCATCTCTATCCACCCCGCAATTCCTTTGCACTCCATACAATGCTGGGAACATGAACCTCTCTCTTATCACCCCCCTTAGCCCCTGCTTAGCCACGCCCTCTGCCTGCAATATTTTTTTTATTCCATTGTGCCTTACTCTCCATGCCTTTTCCCCAGCTGGCTAAATTCTGCTCCCCCACCTTTTGTTTTGTTTGGTTTTTATTTTAAGACTGCATAGGTTTCTTCCCTTTTTTTTTTAGTTTTTAAATAGACTATTTTTTCTAGCAACTTTATTTTTTCTAGCAACTTTAGGTTTATAGAAAAATCAAGCAGGAAGTATAGAGTTCTCATGTTCCTCCTTTATACCCCCTCCGCAGTTGTTGCACTTGTTATTAACATATTAGCGTGGTGGTACTGTAGCAGGACAAGCTGCAGACAAAACTCCTCAGACACCGAGTTAAAGAAGGAAGGGGTTTATTCGGCCGGGGGCATCGGCAAGACTCCTGTCTCAAGAGTCGAGCTCCCCAAGAGAGCAATTCCTGTCCCTTTTAAGGGCTCATAACTCTAAGGGGGTGCGCGTGAGAGGGTCGTGATCAATTGAGCAAGCAGGGGGTATGTGACTGGGGGCTGCATGCACTGGCAATTAGATCAGAACAAAACAGGATAGGGATTTTTCACAGTGCTTTTTATACAATGTCTGTAATCTATAGATAACATAACCGATTAGGTCAGGGGTCAATCTTTAACTACCAGGCCCAGGGTGTGGTGCCAGACTGTCTGCTTGTGGATTTCACTTCTGCCTTTTAGTTTTTACTTTTTCTTTCTTTGGAGGCAGAAATTGGGCATAAGACAATATGAGGGGTGGTCTCCTCCCTTAGTACCTTTGTTACTATCGATGAATCAATATACGTTCTTATTAACCAAAGTCCATAGTTTACATTAGGGCTCACCCTTTATGTTGTATAGTTCTGTGGTTTTAACAAATGCATAATGTCAAGTATCCACCATTACAGCATCTTAAAGAATAGTTTCACTGCCCTAAAAATCCTGTGTTTAACCTGTTTCTCTATCCTTCCCTCCCCTTAAACCTGTGGCAACCTCTGATTTTTTTTTTTTTAAACTGTCTTCATAGTTTTGCCTTTTCCAGAGTGTCATATAGTTGCAGTCATACAGTATGTGTCTTTTTTCAGACTGGCTTCTTTCTTTTAGCAATATGCATGCATATCTTTCCATGGCTTGAAAACTCTTTTTTTATTGCCAATAATATTCCATGGTATGGATGCACTTCAGTTTGTTTATCCATTCTCCTATTGAAGGACATCTTGGTTGCTTCCAAGTTTGAGCAATTATGGATACAGCTGCAATAAACATTTGTGTGAGGGTTTTTTAGGGGATTGTTAAGTTTTCAACCCATTTGGAGAAATACCAAGGAGTATGATTGCTAGAATGTATGGTAAGACCGTGTTCAGCTTTGCAAGAAATTGTCTGACTTCCAAAGTGCTGTACCATTTTGCATTCCCACCAGCAATGTGTGAGAGATCCCGTAGCTCCATATCCTCACCAGCATTTAGTGCTGGGTTTTGGATTTTGGCCATTCTAATGGGTGTTGTTACATATGAGTCCTAAATTTCTCTTCAAAGAATCAGTATGTCAATATGTTCAATTCTTTTCCTTCTACTTTTAAACTTAACTTCCTTGTAAAGCAACCTTTTTCGACTACCTGCTCCACCCTGACTCATTCCGATTACACGCTCCATCCTGACTCATTCAGATTACCTAGTCCACCCTCACTCATTCAGATTACCTACTCCACCCTCACTCATTCCGATGACCTGCTCATCTTACACCCTGACACATTCTGATTTCCTGCTCTGCCATAACCATTTTTCCTGACAAACCACTCACTGCGTCACTCTCTTTAAATTAGTCAATCAGAATTAGTTTAGCCTGTGCGGTCTAACCCTAGCCAATAGGGGAATGACACAGCAGCAGGGGCCATGTGAGTCAGGGATAAGAACCCCTTCTCCTCCCTTGTCCAAGTGTGGGCTCACCATTGCTCCATCTGTAAGGAAGCACCCTTCTATAGAAGTACATTGCCTTGCTGAGAATGAAAAAGAAAATGTTATAGTCAAGTGCTATTTCTTTTGTGGCACCAAAACTTTATTTATAACAATTTGAGGGCTCGCTGGGGATTACATTCCCCTCTGGGGGCGGTCTCTGGTTCTCTCTAGTGAGGCGGCGTGCCCCGCCCCCCTGTGGTGGTCTCAGCGGTGAGAAATCAGGACCCATGCAGTGCGAGGAATAACCCGAGCTCTCAGCAACGCGGAAAGAAACTTGCCAGCAACCTAGCTTAAAGGATCCTCACATACTACCGCGACGACTCTGCACAGACCAAGGAAGGAGCAGCTGTGGGAGCCGGTAAAGTACTTCCTTGGTGGTCAAATTCTGGAGGGCTAAAAATGTGCGTGTGTGAAAGATCACAAACAACCCTACTTGCAGTGTTGTTTGTGTGGATGGTGACAAGTCCTACTGCTGGACGGAGTGAGTGAGTCCTCTCTGTGGTTCCATAGCTACCTCATATGGCTTAGGGCAGATCCTGTCATTGGATTTATACTGGCATGCCAACACTAAGAGGGGCCTAATTGTCCCTTGGGAGAGCAGCCAGAGAGGACAACACAAGTAGGAAATGTACAAGTGACCTTCAGAGGGGGAAAGGGAGGAAACAGGTCAACCTTCCAGAGCAGCAAGGCAAGTCACCCCCTGGTTTTCTGTCTGGAATTGGTGGGTTCTTGGTATCACTGACTTCAAGAATGAAGCCGTGGACCCTCGCAGTGAGTGTTACAGTTCTTAAAGATGGTGTGTCTGGAGTTGTTCGTTCCTCCTGTCCGGAGTTGTTCATTCCTCCCAGTGGGTTCGTGGTCTTGCTGGCTTCAGGAGTAAAGCTGCAGACCTTCGCAGTGAGTGTTACAGCTCTTAAAGGCGGCGCAGACCCAAAGAGTGAATAGCAGCAAGATTTATTTCGAAGAGCGAAAGAACAAAGCTTCTACAGCATGCAAGAGGACGGGAGCGGGTTGCCACTGCTGGCTCAGGTGGGAATAACCCTTATCTGGCCCCACCCACATCCTGCTGATTGGTCCATTTTACTGAGAGCCGATTGGTCCGTTTTACAGAGAGCTGATTGGTCCGTTTTGACAGAGTGCTGATTGGTGCATTTACAAACCTTTAGCTAGACACAGAGTGCTGATTGGTGCATTTACAATCCTTTAGCTGGGCAAGTTCTCCAAGTCCCCACCAGATTAGCTAGACACAGAGCGACGATTGGTGCGTTTACAAACCTTTAGCTAGAGGCAGAGTGCTGATTGTTGCATTTACAATCCTTTAGCTAGACAGAAAAGTTCTCCAAGTCCCCACCCGACCCAGAAGTCCAGCTGGCTTCACCTCTCAATGGCACTCGCTGGGGTACTTTGTGGCACCTAGCTCGGGCACTCCTGCAGCCCAGAGGGAGCTCGTCCCCAGATCAAGCCCAGCAGGCGCCCACCGGCCGCACCGACTGCGGGGCCCACTTAGCCCGTGCCCACCCGGAACCTGCGCCGACCCACAAGGGCCGTGTGCAGCCCTGGCTCCCGGTGCCTCTCTCTCCACACCTCCCCGCGAGCAGAGGGAGCCGACTCTGGCCTCAGCCAGCCCCAGAGAGGGGCCCCCACAGCGCAGCGGCGGGATGAGGGGCTCCTGGAGCGCGGCCAGAGCAGACACCGAGGCCTAGGAGGCGCCAAGAGCGAGCGAGGGCTACTAGCACGTTGTCACCTCTCAGTTTGAGGGATTGAGCCTTCCGGGGCAGGCAAGGAGAGCCATCCCTGGTTTGAGGGGTTGAGCCTTCCACACATTTCAGGGGGTTGAACCTCACAGAAACCTCTGCTAGTAAGAAGGATATTCAGAACTCCCTTTCCTTTCTTCTCAAGGGAAGAAAGAGTAGCTCCACTTCCACCGGTCCCTCCCCTAGGGAAAGGGGAAGGAGAGGGGAGAACAACAGCATAAGCAGCTGGCAGAGGCGGGGAAAGACCAGCAAAGAGGAAAGAGAAACTGAGAGAGGAATTTAGAGAGAAAGAGAGACAAAGAGACAGAGTCAAAGAGAGAGAGAAAGAGAGAGGCAGAGAAAGAGACAAAGAGGGAGTCAGAGAGAGAGAAAGACAGAGACAGAGAGAGTCAAAGAGAGAGAGAGAGAGAAGTAGTAAAGAGAAGAGTGTATCGTATTCTTTTAAAAGCCGGGGTAAATTTAAAACCATAATTAATAATTGAAGGTCTTCTCCGTGACCTTATAACTCTCCAAAACCACCTTGTTGTCAGTGTAAACAAGGGTGTAGCCCAAAAGCACTGAGGCCACTGACAACCTGTAGCTTTCCAAATCAAAAATCCTTAACCCAGTAAACCCGTGGATGGCCCAAATGCATTCAATCTGTAGCAGCAACTGCTTTGCTAACAGAATAAAGTAGAACAATAACTTTTAGAGGAACTCTCATTGTGAGCACACCTCCTCAGGTCAGAACTATTCTAAGTCAAACAAAACAAAACAAACAAACAAACAAAAAAAACAAAAAAAAGCAAAAAGGTAGCTTCCTGACTCAAGAACCTTAAAGTATGAGGCTATTCTGTTAGAAAAAGATGATTTAACATTAACCACTGAAAATTCCCTTAACCCATCAGGTTTCCTAAATCTTAATCTAAATCAGGATCTAAATCTTAATTACCATACAAAGGTCTGATCAGATCTAGGAGGAACTCCCTTCAGGACAGGACGATAGATGGTTCCTCCTGGGTGATTGAGGGAAAAAAGACACAATGGGTATTGGGTAAGTGATAAGGAAACTCTTGTAGAAGCAGAGTTAGGAAAATTGCCTAATAATTGGTCTGCTCAAATGTGTGAGCTGTTTGCACTCAGCCAAGCCTTAAAGTACTTACAGAATCAGGAAGGAGCCATCTATACCAATTCTAAGTAAATATGGATTGAACAAGGTCTTATTAATAGCAAAGAATAATTGAAATCTCAAACTTACAAGGTTTTCAACAAAAGTTTGCTGAAAGTTAACAGTGTAACATGTATTATCCTAACTTCTAATCTTGTGGCCTTAGACAGTCTACTCCACAGACATGAAGGAAGTTCACTTTGGAAAAGAGTGGTTATCATCTTTGGGAAAAAAAAAGGCCAGCGGGGGTTGTGGGGGGTGGAGAATTTATGTAAAAAGGAATGTTACATGGTAAATTCTTGTCCTAAAATAAATTAACTGTTTGCTTAAAGAAAGGGATGTTTGCAACAAATCAGAAAGTTGAGACATGTCGAAGAAGTGTCTGTGAAAGTCATGAGAAAAAAAAATGTTATAAAAGGGAATTTATGCAAGAAATATTGTATAATGTAAAAGTAATTAGGCCTCCTGAATGTAAAACTATTGAAGAAACAGTTCATTTGCAAGGTGTGTAAGGAAAGTAAAATATCCCTTTGGTAAAAGGGTTATAAAGAGGCGTAAGAATGTGGATTTTTACCTACATTAAAAGGTTAAAAAATATTCTGTTTTAAAGGTTTAAGCAAGTTTTGAAACATTAATTGTAAAGGAAATTCTGAGTGTAAACATATTGGCTAAAGTTAAAGGGGTATCCAGTTTTTCTGTGAACTGGACATTAAAATAAAAGCACAACAGGTTTTTCTCTAACCTGCTCTTTAACAAAAATTATAAAAGGTTAAAAAGAGTCTACAAAAATCTTACTTTATGGTCAGACATTAAAAATTGGATAAATATGTCTACAAGCTTTTATTAAAATTAAGTTATTAATAACACTAATATAAAGGTGAAATTTAGCTTATCTGGTATAAAATAATACAGGATGCATTGTCAAATATAAAATGGTGTTTGGCTTTCTTTGGTCTAAAAACTAGTAAAAATAGGTGCTAAAGGAAATTTCTCAGTAAGAAGGCACCAAGGACTATAAAGTCCACTGCTGATGTCCCCACATTTAAAACAAAAGATCAATTTCTTAGAAATTATATAGCTGGTTTATCTTCCACTTTCCTTTCCCTCAAAACTAAAAGTCTTTTAGCACGGGTACCACCCCTAGAACTTCTGGTAAACCAGCACCAGCCTGAGGATCACGTTCTCATCAAAGGGTGGAAAGAAGGAAAACTTGAGCCAGCCTGAGAAGGACCCTACCTTGTGCTGCTGACCACCGAGACTGCTGTTCGTACACCGGAAAGGGGATGGACTCATCACACCCGAGTCAAGAAAGTGCAGCCCCCTCCAGAGACGTGGGCCATAGTCCCAGGGAAAAGCCTACCAAACTAAAGCTAAGAAAAATTTAACTCTCATCTATTCTATTACTCCTTCTTCTTTCCTCACTCTATTGCTGACCATCTCACTATTAACATAACCAAGTCCATTTCACCTCAAACTATTGCATTTGATGCTTGCCTTGTTATACCCTGTGGGGGCTTGTCAAGTCAAAGACAGCTCTCTACTTCAGAAAAGTACCTTTGTCTCTCCTGACTCTCCTCAGACTGGGCATTAGTGAATTGGGACCATTTAATCTGGGGAGATTTTGATAAAGACCCCAGTGTCAACCAGCAGTCTTGCCCCCTGATGTAGAGCTTTTGTGCCATAGTCGGTCCAATGTTCTGTGACCACTGAAGAGCAAGGGTGGACTGCTCCAACTGATTTTTGTAATTTCCTAAAACCATACATTCATTTTACTAGAGGGACAGCCCCCACCACCGCCACCCCTCTGCCAACTGTCAGCTAACCCAGTGCAATCCTATGCAGGTTATTATCTCAAACCCTCAAAGTTCTTCCCCTTTTCTAAGCCAGTTCCCTTCTTTAAGCTAGTTTTATGGTATGGGGGGCTGAGGTTTCAGGGACAGAACCTAATGGATTCTTTGAAATGCATTTCTTTGATCCCCTGCCACCTGCACCTTCCTCTAACCCTTCTTCCAAAACCTCTCACAATGAAACAATTGCTCCTCCTCCATCTAACGACAAGACCAAAATAGCTATTGTAGAAGTTAAAGACTTAAAACAAACTTTGGCAATTAAGACAGGATACCAAGATGCAAATGCCTGGTTGAAATGGATCAAATATTCCATCTACACGTTAAAAGCAATTGTTATGCTTGTGCACACGGCAGTCCAGAGGCCCAGATTGTCCTCTTTCCACTAGGGTGGTCCTCCAGTAGACCGGGTGTGGGCTGCATGGTAGCTCTTTTCCAGGATTCTACAGCCTGGAGTAACAAGTTGTGCCACTCTCTCTCTCTGCTATATCCCAAAGTCTGGCACCCTGCGGGTCAGCCCCTGAGGGCCATCCAGCTTCCATCTCCCAACACTAAGTTCACTTTGTGTCTCCCACAACAGGGAGAAAACGTAGCATTCCTTGGAGACCTGAAGGGATGAAGTGAGCTTAAGAATTTTCAACAGCTTATCAATCAGTCAGCCCTTGTTCATCCCTGAGTGGAGGTGTGGTGGTATTGTGGTGGACCTTTACTGGACACTCTGGCCAATAACTGGAGTGGCACTTGTGCTTTAGTCTAATTGGCTATCCCTTTCACCCTGGCATTTCATCAACCAGAGGAAGGAAAAATAAGACATCATAAAGCGAAAGAAGCCCCTCATGTGTCTTTCAACTCTCACGTCTATTTAAATGCAATTGGAGTTCCATGGGGAATACCAGATCAATTTAAAGCCCGAAATCAAATAGCTGCAGGATTTGAGTCAAATATTTTGGTGGGTGACAATTAATAAAAATGTATATTGGATAAACTACATCTACTACAACAACAGCGATTTATTAACTACACTAGAGATGCTGTTAAAGGAATAGCTGAGCAATTAGGGCTACTAGCCAGATGGCTTGGGAAAATAGGATAGCCTTAGACATGATATTAGCAGAAAGAGGAGGAGTTTGCATGGTGATTAAAACTCAACGTTGTACCTTCATCCCAAACAACACTGCCCCTGATGGAAGTATAACAAAGGCATTGCAAGGTCTGACTGCTCTGTCCAATGAGTTAGCCAACAACTCAGGGGAAAATGACCCCTTTACAGGATGGCTAGAAAAGTGGTTTGGTAGATGGAAAAGAATAATAGCCTCAATTCTTACTTCCCTTGCAGCCGTAATGTGTGTACTTATTCTTGTCGGGTGCTGTGTCACATCATGCATCTGTGGGTTGGTGCAAAGGCTCATAAAAACGGCACTTACTAAAACCTCCCTTAACTATCCTCCACCTTATCCAGAGAAGCTTCTTCTTTTGGAAAATCAAGCAGAACAACTAAGCCAAGACACGTTAAAGAAGTTTGAAGATAAAGCGCTATAAGGAAATGCAAGAAGATAAATTGTTAGATATGAGTTCTAAATTTCTCTTCCAAGAAATTTGTCAGTATGTTCAATTCTTTGCCTTCTACTTTTAAAAACTTCCTCGTAAAGCAACCTTTTTCGATTACCTACTCCACCCTGACTCATTCCGATTACCTGCTCATTCTCCACCCTGACTCATTCCAATTTCCTGCTCTGCCATAACCAGTTTTCCTGCCAAACCACTCACCCCATCACTCTCTTTAAATCAGCCAAGTGGAATTAGTTTGTCTGTGTGGTCTAACCCTAGCCAATAGGGGAATGACACAGCAGCAGGGGCCATGTGAGTCAGGGATAAGAACCCCTTCCCCTCCCTTGTCCAAGTGCATGCTCACCCTTGCTGTATCTGAAAGGGCACACCCTTCTATAGAAGTACATTGCCTTGCTGAGAATTAAAAAGAAAATTTTATATTTGAGTGCTATTTCTTTTTTTTGCTTTTCTTTTCTTTTTCTTTTTTTTTTTTTGAGATGGAGTCTTGCTCTGTCGCCCAGGCTGGAGTGCAGTGGCAGGATCTCGGCTCACTGCAAGCTCCGCCTCCAGGATTCACGCCATTCTCCTGCCTCAGCCTTCTGAGTAGCTGGGACTACAGGTGCCCGCCACCATGCCCAGCTAATTTTTTGTATTTTTAGTAGAGACGGGGTTTCACTGTGTTAGCCAGGATGGTCTCGATCTCCTGACGTCTTGATCCACCCACCTTGGCCTCCCAAAGTGCTGGGATTACAGGCGTGAGCCACCGCACGGAGCCTTTGAGTGCTATTTCTAACGCAGCGCCGAAACTTTATTTATAGCAGTGTGCAGTGGTGTCTCCTTGTTGTTTTAATTTTTCAGTTCCCTAATGACATATGCCATTGAACATCTTTTCATTTGCTTAGGTGCCACTTCTCCAGTTTTAACGGCTTAGTTGATGGTTTCTGCAGGAAAGCTCTCTCCCCCATTGTGTCAGATAGCCTTTGCTGTGTAATAGATTACTTCAAAACTTGGTAGCTGAAAATAGCAATCATATATCTGTGGGTCACGTGGAGTTCAGCTGATTAGGCAGGGTTGCGCTGGTTGGCCCAGCTTTGGGCTTGTGGGTCTCCTGGGTCTGCTGGGTCTGCTAGGTGTCTCTGTTCCATAGGCCTCCAACCTTCTTTAAGCATATCTGCCATCATATGTTCTCACGACAAAGGCAGAGGCACAACAGGGTGAGTGGAAACATGACATTTCTTAAAGTCTGGACTCACTGAGACATACCTGCAATTAGTTACAGTAAGTCACAGGGCCAACTCCAAATTCAAGGGGCAGTATGAGGCCATAGCAAGGATGTGGATGCATGATGGGGACGAGAGAAGAATTAAGACCAACAAGTCAATCCACCACAGTGCACTACTTTGATCATAACTTTCCCCTAACATGCAAATGTCCTTACCCCCATCCCAGGGTCCCAAAGTGCTTGATTGGATCTGCAGGATGTCATGGAGACCTGTAGACTAAAATGGCAAGTCGTTTGCACCTTAAATACGCAACACTCAGAGGCGGAACAGGAAGGAAATAACCAAAATAAAAACTTCCATCTCAAATTCTCCTATTTCTTTTCACATGCCACTGGTCACAGCAAGTCACATGGCCAAACCTAAAGCCAAGGGATACTCATGATGAGGCCATGACACAGTAGGGATACAGAATTGGGGACGATACTTTACCCCAGTATAAACAGAAATGGAAGGATGGTTGTTCTTCCATTTATATCATCTGCCTTGACCACCACTTCTGAAAGGGGCTTTAGAAAAATGTCCTTTTTTTCATCTGAGCAAGTTTCTCAGAATGCTTTCAGCCTGGAAAAAGCTGGGGGCTCAGAGGTCTTTTTACATTTCAAAGAGCCACAGTCCTTTATATTCAAGGCCAGAAGTATTTTTGTCAATAATACTTTCGAAAAAACTTTCTGAGTTTTACAAATTAAAAACAAGGAATTTTAAAAGTGGCAAGAAAACACATTTTTTTTTGTTGCCCTAGAAAGGTGAGCTAAAGGAACAAATTTTTCCTAATGACTATCTTAAAAAGCAATTTTGAAGATGTGGTCAAAAAGATTGAATAGGAATGTATCCCATACATATTTCCTTATAGATAGTTTTACGGATAAGTAATTCAAGATTTGGACCAAAATATATATCAACTAATGTATAACAAACATTAGCTTGGTAGTAGTGTATTGAAATTGATATTTTAATTTCCCCAAATCTTTGTGAGGATGGCAGATTAAACAGGGTGTTTTTCAGTGAAAATATAATTTGTATATTTAGTGGTTAATGCATAACTTTTGAGAAAGTCTTTTTCAAAGACTTGTACATTGAGAAAGTGAATGATTATGATGTCTGAGTTCAACGTTTATGCAAGTCTGATGGTTTCTAATTGTTCGTATTTTAAAAAATTGTAATAGGATTTATTTGAGTTTTAAATTGATGGAACTTTTAAAATTAAAGATGATAAATGCTTATTCTGTGATTTTAGCATTTTCCTAAGAAGAGGTTCAAAGAACTGAGTGATGTAGACGAGACCAAATTCCTTCCATTTTCATTTACTTACATATAAGGACACAATTTCTCAGCACAAACAAGAAAACAGAAGGAATAAAATTTGGGGAAAATCCTTTATGAGTTTTTTTTTTTGTCTTTATTTTAAGTTCCAGGGTACATGTGCAGGATGTGCAGATTTGTTACATAGGTAAACGTGAGCCATAGTCACCTAGGTGTTAAGCCGGGTAGGCATTAGCTATTTTTCCTGATGCCATCATGAGTTTTAACGTATTTTATTCTAGTCTACCCATGTGTCAAAATTCATTTGGGATATACCTCTCTGTGTGTCTGTCACTCCATAGTTGCTATTAATTGGGGTATAACAGGTTGTCGTGGGACTATGCCTTTAAGTTTTCTAGGTACCTGGTTGCACAGCTGGAAGGCTTTCCTAGACCAGGGCTACTCAAAGACGTAACATCAGCATCACCTGGGAGCCAGTTCAAAGTACAAGCTCTTGAGCCTTTTCCTGTAACTGTGGAATCGGAATCTCTGGAGGTGGTGCTTGGGTATCTGTGTTAACAAGCCTCTGGATGATTCTGAAGCACGCAAAAGTTTGAGAAATGACAGGGTACTATCTTATTTCTCCTGGAGTCTGGTCTTTAACCTGGGGACTTGGCTTAACTGGCAGTGCCCTGGGTTGGTTTTTTCCAAGCTCTATCTTAATGGCCACACCTTGACTTGATCTTTGTCTCCGCGCTGTATTTTATTTGGGAGTCTTTTACTGGCTCGAAGGGCTGGGGATAAAAAGCAGTTCTATTTTCCAACCCAGCTAGTTTGGACTCTGTATATTCCCTCTAAATTCTGCTTGCAAGCTAACCAGTTCTCCTCTAAGCTATACTATATCATATGTGATGAAGTCTTCCAATTGTAACCTTCTGCCTGGCAATCTTCTTGCCCAAGTTCATAGGTTCATTAGGCACATTTTCTATCTTTCAGGTTAGCTCAGGTGACAATTTTACCAGATATTTTGTCACTACATAACATAGGTCACAATATTCCAGCCTCCTATAACTGTTTCCTTTCTTCAGCCTCTATCTGCCTCCTAGGCCCAAAACCAATACCACATATTTTAGGATTTTGCTCTGGTACCAATTTCTGTAAACGTTTGATATTGCTGAATAATAAACCACTCCAAAACTTGTGGCTTAAAACAATAATTACTTATGACTGCTCACAGGTCCATGGGTTGACTGGGGTTCTGCTGAAAGGCTGGGTGGCTCTGCTCCAGGACATGGTGGCTGTGGTGCCACTGCAGGCCCAGGTGGCTCCACTCCTTAGAGCAGTGGGCAAGCCAGGGCATGTTCTTATTGCCATGGTAAAGGTGCAAGAAGACAAGTGGAAATATGTGATGCTTCTGAAGTCCTAGGCTCAGAACTGGCCTCCTCTCGCTTCTGCCCACGTGTCACTGGCCATAGCAAGTCACATAATCAAGCCCAAAGCCATGATGAAGCCATGACAAAGGTATAAATGCAGGCAAGGGTAAAGAATTAGGAACAATACTTTAATCTGGAATCCTCCCCAACATAAAAATAGAATCTCTTCTATGTGTTATCATACATTTTTAAACGTACACTCCCAGAACATTTCTGTCATTG
Organism: Pan troglodytes; assembly: GCF_028858775.2. Classification (NCBI taxonomy): domain Eukaryota; kingdom Metazoa; phylum Chordata; class Mammalia; order Primates; family Hominidae; genus Pan; species Pan troglodytes. Next base: position 42,647,521 of record NC_072401.2, read on the forward strand.
TCTCAGAAAAGCAGACAATTGTGCCTCCAGAACCTAGACGGTGCCTGACACACAGTAGATATTCAATAAATACCTGCTGAACAAGTGACTGACTGCATAAGTGAATGAATGCATTCCTGATGGATAGTTTGCCAAGTTAGATCTGTAGAGACCAAGAATTAAGGGATGATTTGGCTGACAAAAACAAGAAATGGGGAAAGGATTCCCTATTTAATAAATGGTGCTGGGGAAACTGGCTGGCCATATGCAGAAAGCTGAAACTGGATCCCTTCCTTACACCTTATACAAAAATTAAGTCAGGATGGATTAAAGACTTAAATGTTAGACCTAAAACCATAAAAACCCTAGAAGAAAACCTAGGAAATACCATTCAGGACATAGGCATGGGCAAGGACTTCATGTCTAAAACACCAAAAGCAATAGCAACAAAAGCCAAAATTGACAAATGGGATCTAATAAAACTAAAGAGCTTCTGCACAGCAAAAGAAACTACCATCAGAGTGAACAGGCAACCTACAAAATGGGAGAAAATTTTTGCCATCTATCCATCTGACAAAGGGCTAATATCCAGAATCTACAAATAACTTAAACAAATTTACAAGAAAAAAACAACCCCATCAAAAAGTGGGCGAAGGATATGAGCAGACACTTCTCAAAAGAAGACATTTATGCAGCCAACAGACACATGAAAAAATGCTCATTATTGGTCATTAGAGAAATGCAAATCAAAACCACAATGAGATACCATCTCACACCAGTTAGAATGGCGATCATTAAAAAGTCAGGAAACAACAGATGCTGGAGAGGATGTGGAGAAATAGGAACGCTTTTACAGTGTTGGTGGGAGTGTAAACTAGTTCAACCATTGTGGAAGATAGTGTGGCGATTCCTCAAGGATCTAGAACTAGAAATACCATTTGACCCAGCCATCCCATTACTGGGTATATACCCATAGGATTATAAATCATGCTATTCTAAAGACACATGCACACGTATGTTTACTGCAGCACTATTCACAATAGCAAAAACTTGGAACCAACCCAAATGTCCAACAATGATAGACTGGATTAAGAAAATGTAGCACACATACACCATGGAATACTATGCAACCATAAAAAAGGATGAGTTCATGTCCCTTTGCAGGGACATAGATGAAGCTGGAAACCATCATTCTGAGCAAAATATCACAAGGACAGAAAACCAAACACTGCATGTTCTCACTCATAGATGGGAATTGAACAGTGAGAACACTTGGACATGGCGGGGAGCATCACACACAGGGGCCTGTCATGGGCTGGGGGGCAGGGGGAGGGATAGCATTAGGAGAAATACCTAATGTAAATGACGAGTTAATGGGTGCAGGAAACCAACATGGCACATGTATACCTATGTAACAAACCTGCACGTTGTGCACATGTACCCTAGAACTTAAAGTATAATTAAAAAAATAAGTTAAAGCAATAAACAGTATTCAAGTATACTTAAAAAAAAAGGAATGGTTTGGAATCTTGTCTGGACGTTTAATTCGAATCTTCAAGCTTTTGATCAGTATGTCTTCTTAGGAAAATAAATGCTTACCTTTGTGTTTGGACTTCATAGGAGCAAAGCAATGCTTAGCATTTGGAAGACAACATAAACTAAAAAAGAGTAATAAAGGAAAAAAAATGGAACCAAAGGGAAATTGCCGAGAAGGAAGAGCTGATGAAATACCTATGGGGGTTTTCATGCTACTTTATTTTTCTCAAACTCTTTCTTTGAAGGGATGAGTGAGGGAGTTCTAAGTGGCTGTCCCATGGGCGCCCAGCCCACCACTGCATGTGTTTTGTAATCAGAGCCAAGAATCAAGTGGAGAGAAGGTAGCACTGTAGTAAAACCTCCCTGCGCAATCTTGTTGGCAGGCTGTGTGACAACCTCAGTGAAGTGCATGGGATGGTCTGATGTTGGCTGACCTTGTTCACACCTTTCTTCTGTCTGTGCTCACGGTCTGGCTGTTGCTGCACATGACAATGGCAATATTTCTCCCCTTCAGAACTCGCTTCTCTGCTCTACTTTTCCAGAATTTTATTTTTACAAATATGTTGCAGTGCTTGGGACTAAAAGGAGAGAGAAATACAAGAAAGGGAGGAGGGAGGGAGGGAGGGAGGAAGGGAGGGAAGGAAGGAAGGAAAGAAAGTTAGGACAAAGAAACGAAGGAAGGATAAAGGAAGGACAAAGCAAGGAGGAAAAATGAAGGAAGGACGGAAAGAAGGAAAGAAGGATGAAGGAAGAATGGAAGGAAGGACAGAGGAAGGAAGGATGAAGGAGGGAATGTTGAAGGAAAGAAGGAAGGGAGGAAGGAAGAAGGAAGGAAGGACAGAAGGAAGGGAGGAAGGAAGAAGGAAGGGAGGAAGGAAGAAGGAAGGAAGGACAGAAGGAAGGGAGGAAGGAAGAAGGAAGGAAGGAGGAACAAGGGAAGGAAGGAAGGAGGGATGGAAGGAAGGAAGGAGGGATGGAAGGAAGGAAGGAGGGATGGAAGGAAGGATGAATGAAGGAAGGAAGAAAGGGAAAGGGAAAGAAAGGAAAGAAGAAAGGAAGGAAGGAAGAAAAGAAAGAAAGAGAAAGAAAGAAACAAAGAAGAAAGAAAGAGTCTGGGGAAGGGCTCTGGGAGACCTCGGCATTATGGGAGTAGTAACTTGCCCTGTTTTTTCTTCTGTGCATAGGCTGCTCAGAGGTCATACGCAAATCTTGGGCCTGGTGTGGTGGCTCATGCCTGTAATCCCACCACTTTGGGAGGCCGAGGCAGGCGGATCACCTGAAGTCAGGAGTTCGAGACCAGCCTGGCCAACATGGTGCTCCGTCTCTACTAAAAATACAAAAATCAGCTTGGCGTGGTGGCGTGCACCTGTAATCCCAGTTACTTGGGAGACTGAGGCAGGAGAATCACTTGAACCCGGGAGGCGGAGATTGCAGTGAGCCGAGATCATGCCACCGCACTCCAGCCTGAGTGACAGAATGAGACTCCATCTCAAAAAATAAATAAAAACAAAACAAATCTGGGGCCATGCCTGAGAAGATTCAGTCTGGGCACTTGTGGCTAGTGTCAAACTCATCTTAAAACAAGCCTTTGCCTCAAGCCCTATGCCTATTCTCAAGAATAGCTGGCTCCCTTTTCCTGCCTGGGTTTCAGTGCTGTTGGAACCAGCTCAGGACCCACAGACTCTAAACTCCACAGCAGAGCAGTTTTTGAGCCTGGTGAGGTGGGAGGGTAATGAGAAGTTGTTAATCTAAGGCAGTGACCTTTCCCTGCAAGTGTGGAAATGCTCATCGGAGGACTCCTCCTGCCTGGGATAAGGCCTGTCAGCAGGACAGCAAGCAGATGCGTGGAGGAGGAGACGGGCTTCGGTGAAAGGCCATGCCCGCAGCCTTCCCAGAGGCCCTTACAGATCATGGCTCTCAGGCAGCCCAGGGAACCTCAGGCTCAAAGGCTATCAGGGTTTCAGTCTCCTCAGTTTTCCCTTGAAATAGGATGGCCATTGTGGGGCTTAGAATGAGGGGATGTTTGGAATGAAACCACCTTTTAGAACACACCACCAGGGCTGAGATGTGTGTTAACTGCTTGGCCCATAGAAAAGGTAGGCTTCGCCTGGGCTGCATTTCAGGAGGCCTGAGAACCTCCGGATACAGCCTCTGCCTCAGCGGGTGCCAAGTTCTAGATTAAGTTTCTGCCTTTTGGGACTGTAGGACTGAAGAGAGTTCTTGACCACAGATTGACACACTCAGAGAGTAAAAAATATCCACACTGCCAGAGCAGCTTGTTGCCAGCTTTACGCAATTTTATTTAACCAACCAGCACTAGCTATGAGACAGACCCTTTTCTAAGTGTTTTATACATTTTAACTCCTATTGTATCAACCTCCTGTGCTATCTATCCCATTGTATAGATAAGGAAGCTGAGGCACAGAGAGGTTGAGTAACTTGGCCCAGGTAACGCAGCCTGGAAGAGGTGCTACCAGGCAATCTAGTGTTCTAATCTCATTCTAAGTCTGTTCTAATCATCACACTCTGCTGTCCCTCCATGTTTACCACTGGATAGAATATGGAGTGAAGACATAGAAAGTCCAACAGAAGTCCTTCTGTGGCTCTGGCTTTCAGAGCTGCAACTTTTGGTGTCATCTGACAGATGCACAGAGCATTATAAAAGCAGCCACAGCTTGAGCACTGAAGGCTTGCTTTTTGGAGGCTCAGCACACTCTAAGTCCTCCTGCTGAGTAAAAGGGTGTCAGGCACAGTCTAATTTGGTCACACTTTGGGGGAGCAAATACCTAAGCACTTTGGAGCTGGTGGATTTATCTGCAGGGATTGCAGGGATGCCTGGTGTGGGGATTTGCACAAACCCAAAACACGAACCCCCAGATGGCAAATACATGCTTAATGCTCATTAAAGAGATGGGCTGCTTGAAGGAATTCCTCCATTTCTTGCAAAAGGCAACTCGTATGATGGAAAAAACACAAGTTTTGGAGTCAGAGACTCAGCTGTGTGACCTTGGCTAAGTCATTTATCTCTCCAAGCCTGGTTTCCTTGTCTGCAGAATGGAGTGGATAATACCTTCTCATAGGGTGTTTATTTTTTATTTTTTTATTGAGACGGAGTTTAGTTTTGCTCTTGTTGCCAAGACTGGAGTGCAATGGCGTGATCTCAGCTCACTGCAACCTCTGCCTCCTGGGTTCAAGAGATTCTCCTGCCTCAGCCTCCTGGGTAGCTGGGATTACAGGCAGCCACCACCACGCCCAGCTAATTTTTTTGTATTTTTGGTAGAGATGGGGTTTCACCATGCTGGCCAGGCTCTTCTTGAACTCTTGACCTCAGGTGATCCACCCGCCTCGGCCTCCCTAAGTGCTAGAATTACAGATGTGAGCCACCACACCCAGCCCTTATAGGGTGTTTATAGAGGCTGAAGGAGATAATATACAGCTCATCTGGATGGGTCAAACCATTGACTAAGAGAAGGGACATTCCCAGAGGATGCACCATATGGAGGTTAGGAATCAGGAGGTGTGCTCTGGGATGGGCACATTCCCTTGAGAGCTGAAGATGAGCTCCCTGGCTGAGTGGTGCAGCTGAAAGTTCAGGGACTTAGGAGTCAGTCAGCTCTGGGTTCAATTCTTACCTCTATCCCTTATGGGTGACCTTGGAGAATCACCTAAGCTTTCTCAATTCAGCTTTTTCACTAATAAAATTGGAATTTTGACGCACGTCTCTTAGGACTGTCAACATTTGATGTGCTAATGAATGTAGAGAGTGTTAAAATAAAGCTAGCTTTCTCTAACCTTATAGGCTATAGCTTTATGAGTCAGCTAGCAGTCATGATATTCATCTCCCAAGGTCTGCAACAGATAAACATCTATCCCAGTGTTCACTGGACCCTTTATTGCTATTATTTTTAACTATACACCTTGTTAAATCACTTATAGTTACACAAGGAGGGAAGGGAATGACAGTGACTGGACCCCATTGGAGAATCACTCTAGTAGCCAAACAGTGGGGGAGCTTTTCCAGTTTCCCCTTTGTTAACGTCATTCCTACATATTGACATGTACTTAACCTTTGTAACGTGACTTGGCAAGGCTAGGTTTTGAGGAGGACAGAGTTTTCTTCCAGGAAAGTCTCTCTTCCCTTCTCTCCCATCTTTCTCTCTGTAAAATCACCTCTTGACAACACCTACCAGTTTTGACTCAATGGTGGGCCACTTTTATTCAAAGAATACAAGGATCTCTAGTGGGTCCCTGAATGAGTTTTAAATGGGGTGTATGACACCCCTGAAATGGTGTTACATTTCCTCAGTTAGGGGGTCCACACAGTCACAAGGCTCCACGACCCTCCCTCCCCCACAAAGGTTAAGAAACATTGTTCTGAGAGAAGAACGATGCAGAAATGCTACTCCATTTGGGGCCTAAGCACAATTTATTTCCGCAAAAGGATGGGAGGCAGATTTCCTTGGAACTTTTCCCGCTTTCCCTAACACAGAAGTTGTAGCAGTAAAAAAGATGTAAATCTTTTGTGCAGTTTCTTTCCCTAAGTATTTATCTTTGCTTTCTGGGGAGGAAGTCCTGTGTCTTTAGCTCCTCTGTGTCACTGAACCCCCATCTCTGGACCTGTCCACAGAGCAGGTAAACTTGCCTTTTCTAGAAGAACTTTGTCCTTGAAACCCTTAACTTGTTGATGGATGTTGTCATTAAAAGTCCGCAGCTGAGCAGAAGCCCTCCTGGACTCTGAGTTATGGAGTCTCCAAGCCTCTGTGAGCTGGTGACTGGTTAGGTGGCGCTGGGTGACCCCATGAACTTCCCTTACTACTGCAAACAGCCTTGCCCAACATGCACGAGCACCAGATGTCAGAAACCTAGTTGTGCCATTTAATTTCTTCTTGTTTAGTTTCTAGAGGGTCCTAATTTGTGACTTTTAAAGTAATTTGTCCCAAAACAAGCACCGTAGACTGATCGACTCTCTTGGGTATTTGTTTCCCATAAATCCAGCTCTCCTTAGATGAGCTTCAACTTGGATTGGAAAGAGAATTTGTTTACTTATGCTGGGCTGTAGGCACTAAATTGGGCCGTATTGTCACTTCTCTTTGGTAATATAAACAAGCCCACAGACTGCTCACTCTCGTCAGTGACTGTAATCGGTCAAGTCTGCTTGCTGTGCTATAATTCAGAAGGAAAAAGTCCGATAACTTAGTCTGAGCTTCACCTTTCATGAGCCATCAGTTCATACATCACCCATGACATAAAAAGGGCCTCATTCCCGCAGAGTTAGCCCCAGAAGGTTTTTCCCGGTGTTAAGTTCTTAAAAATAGCATCTGTGCTTAGGACATTATTCTCCAAAATTTTACACAAGTGCCAATGATTCTACTAAATCAGCCTTGCAGGATAATTCCTCAGGGTTCCTTCTGTTTATTTAGGCCAGAGTGAATATTCAAGAACATAATATTTTGCAGGTCAATCTTTTATTGCTCAATCCAACCTACAGTATGCACCACACCTTGAACACCAGTCAACAGGGCTCTGAGGATAAAGGTTCACCTGCTTGTCATTTAGAACATTAATCATTTGATACATATTTTATTGGGTATCTACTCTTTGCCAGGCACAGTATCAGAATGGGGGCTAACGCAGAGAAGAGGATGGGCAAGGCTCTTGGTCTTCTGAAGCTTCTATTTGTATGAAGAAGATGGACCAAACATATAAAATAGTAATGGATAGATAGTAGAACTATGAAGGAAATAGCTAAGATGGTGTAATAAAGATTAATGAAGATGAGGATGGTCAGTGAATGGGTCTCTACAAAAAAAAAAAAAAAAATTCAGCTGAACCTGTAGAATAAGCAGCCAAAGGGGTCAGAGGGGAGAAGTGATCCAGGCAAAGGACCCGTCCTTCGTCTTAGTATTGCTGGACAATTGCCCATGGTTTTTTTTATCCACTGGAATGTTAGAAACCTGAACTTTTGACCCAGCATGGTGGCTCACACCTGTAATCCCAACACTTTGGGAGGCTGAGGTGGGTGGATCACTTGAGGCCAGGAGTTCAAGACCAGCCTGGCCAACATGGCAAGACCCCATCTCTACTAAAAATACAAAAATTAGCCAGGCATGCTGGTGCACGCCTGTAACCCCAGCCTCTTGGGAGTCTGAGGCATGAGAAATCGCTTGAACCCGGGAGGCAGAGATTGCAGCGAGCTGAGATCGCACCACTGCACTCCAGCCTGGGCAACAGAGCGAGACTGTCTAAAAAAAACCCCCAAAACCTGAACTTTTGTCTCTTAAAATAGTGCATGAGACTAGCTAGTTGTGATGTTTTGAGAGTTGAAGTATTGTCTTGAATAATTGAGTGGCTTTATTTCAGAAGAACCCTCCCCTCCGTAGACCCCCTGCGGGAACCCGGGGAGTGTTCTGCCCATGGGAAGAGTGAGCCCAGATCACTCCCTGCCTGGTTCATTACAACCCTGGGAGAACACCAAGAACTCACTTTGTTGATACACAGTCTCCCAATGGAAAAATTACTTCCTGCTTGTAAATGAGTCACCAGGGGGTGTTGGTTTTCCTTCCAGAGGTCAGGCATGCTATTGAGTGCTGTGATTCCCAACTTGGGAGAACTGGGACACCCTCATGTCATTTGTTAGATTTCTTGATGACCTCATCCTCCAAAAGTGCTATGAGACAAATGTGCTTGTTTTAAACATTTAACTGGTCATAAAATTCATTTTACTTTGAGGAGTTTTGAAAAATTGATGAAACCCCAGGTGTTGGAAACCCATTGTTAGGCATTAAATAATACGTCGATTCGTTCAGGATCCTAATAGCCAGAAAGAAAAACTAGTTTCTTAAGATGTTTCTGTTGTTCAGAAAGGGAGGCAAGCTAATGATCTGAAACAAGAAAACCTCTGAAAAAGAAAAGGTGAGGCTGGCATTTGGATATCTGCTTGGGTAAAATGGTGGATGATTTGCCTTACTTTTGAGAAGGATGGTTCCTGAGTGTATCACCACTACCCTGGAGCATTCTCAGAGCTGCTGCCCTCTGAGACAGCAGGGGCTATGCTGGAGCCCCCATTTCTCCTTCCATGGACCTAGAGATGCTGAGATGTTCTCTCCCTCCCCTTCCTGAAGCCTGTCCCGACATTTCAATGGGAGATGCTCAGTGAAAATTTTCATTTATGTTTCGTGTTGAATTGTGTCCCCTCAAAAGATATTGAAATGCTAACTCCCAGTACCAGTGAATGTGACCTTATTTGAAAACAGGGTTTTTGCAGATGATCAAGTCAAGGTGAGGCCATTAGGTTGGGTCCTAATCCAACATGATGTATTTCTTACAAAAGTAGAAAATGTGGTCAGAGAGACAGACAGGTACAGAGGGAGGATGAGGTGAAGATGCAGTGAGAACGCCATCTACAAGCCAAGGAATTCTATCATAAGCTAGGAGAAAGACAGGGAACAGATTCTCCTTCACCGCCCTCAGAAGGAACCAACAGTGTTAATACCTTGACATCAGACTTCCAGCCTCCACAACTGTGAGATGATGAACTCCTATTGTTTAAGCCACCCAGTACTTCGTTATGGCAGCATCAGGAAACCAATACACTCAGCATGAATTTTCTCAGTAAATAGGAGGTGAACACATACTTGGGATGAGAAACTACTTCTTAGGCCTTTCTTTTTTTTTTAATTTTTATTTTTAATTTTATCTTTTACTTTTTAGGGCCTTTCTTTATCTTAGGTGCAGAGGGGCCTAGATCTCAAAAGTGTTTGCCATTACTATCACCATAGTCACTATTATGATTTATTTTCTGCCAAGCTCTGTGTTAATAGCATTGCTTTCATTATTTCATATATTTCTTAAAAAGTAGCCAACTGTATACCCATTTTATAGGAGAGAGTACATTGGGATCACCCATCTGATTAATGATGAGACTTGAGTTTTAACTATGCTGGGGGGCTCAGGATCCTGGTTTAGGGGCTTCTGAAGGACTGGTATATTAGTCAGGTTTCTCTAGAGAGACATGACTAATAGGATAGATGTATACAGGAAAGGGAGTTTATTAAGGAGTATTGACTCACATGATCACAAGATAAAGTTCCACAATTGGTCATCGGCAAGCTGAGGAGCAAGGAAGCCAGTCAGAGTCCCAAAACCTCAAAAGTAGGGAAGCCTGCAGTGCAGTGTAGGCCCAATAGTCCAAAAGCTGAAGAACCTGGACTCTGATGTTCAAAGACAGGAAGCACCCAGCATGGGAGAAAGATGGAGGCCAGAAGACTTCGCCAGTCTAGTCCTTCCACGTTCCTCTGCCTGCTTTTATCCTAGCCGTGCTGGCAGCTGATTAGATGGTGCCCACCCAGATCGAGGGTGGGTCTTCCTCTCCCAGTCCGCTGACTCAAATGTTAACCTCCTTTGACAACACCCTCACAGACACACCCAGGAACAATACTTTGCATCCTTCAATCCAATCAAGTTGACACTCAATATTAACCATCACAACTGGGAATTGTAAGTCATACTAAAGTATAGCTTCTTATGGGTAAAGGAGTTGTAGAGGGTTGGTCTAGGAATCTATCTACCAATAATAAGACCATGTGTTTAGGAAAATGTGCTCTGAGTTTCACATAACTGACTTGCTAATGAATCTTTGAGACATATTCATTAGTTAGTTGGTTATATTTATGGGTTGCCTGTGGCATTAAGTTGAAATGTTATGTTACTTATAACCATGGTTCAGAATTCTTTTAAAATGTGCAGAGGTGTGCTATATTTTCTTTGTTAAATAATATTAGAAGATTTAAAATGCATCTTTTCTCCCAGCTGGATGAAGGGAGGTATTAATGGGGCTATTCGATTACAGATTAGCAGGATGGAAATGAAATTGAGGGGAAATCAGTAAATCAGAATGAGAGATTTATGTTTTAGTAAAGTCACTAACTTTTACAAATTAAAAATAGGGATGATGAGAGAAACAATTCCCCAGAAATCAAATAACCACACTTTTTGGATTGATGAAGATGGCCCTCCCTACTCCCTTTTTCCTCCATAAATGTTTTGTTCAGAATAAGGAGTCTAATCATGGTAAGTGAATGTACGAAATAAGTTTTTTTCTTTTATAAAGAAAGCTTTTGAAACCTTATAACTAGAATTACTTGAGAAAATTATAATTATAATTTTGGCACTGATTCATTATAAAAGTTACTTACTAGATAATCAAAAGGGTGATTTTCTAATTTCCTGGTCAACACATTTTCTGAGACACTCTATTAATCAGATCTCAATTGGATGCAAATATCAGAATCTTAAATTAAACAGCTTAAAAAGTGGGAGGGATTTTAAAAGTCACCTAATTGCAAAGTCTAGTGTGATCTCTATTAGTCAATAAAGATGAATGTATGAACCCAGAACAAAACCAGTCTCACCTGTTGATGTTAAAAATGTGGTGTGGACCAAGTGCAGCAATTCACATCTGTAATTCCAGCACTTCGGGAAGCCCAGGCAGGAGGATCACTTGAACCCAAGAATTCGAGACCAGCCTGGGCAACATGGTGAGACCATATTTCTACAAAAAATTTAAAAAATTAGTCTGGTGTGATGGTGCACACCTCTAGTCCCAGCTACTCAGGAGGCTTAGGTGGACGATGGCTTAATCCCGGGAGGTTGAGGCTGTAGTGAGCCATGATAGCGCCACTGCATTCCAGCCTCGGCAACAGAGTGAGACCCCATCTAAAAAAAAAAAAAAAAAAGAGTGAATATAAATCTAAACTTTGGCCAGGCGCGGTGGCTCATGCCTGTAATCCCAGCATTTTGGGAGGCCAAGGCAGGCAGATGGCCTGAGGTCAGGAGTTCGAGGCCAGCTGGGCCAACACAGTGAAACGCTGTCTCTACTAAAAATACAAAAAATTAGCTGGGCATGGTGGCGGACGCCTGTAGTCCCAGCTACTCTGGAGGCTGAGGCAGGAGAATCGCTTGAACCCGGGAGGCGGGGGTTGCAGTGAGCTGAGATCATGCCACTGCACTCCAGCCTGGGCAACAGAGCCAGACTCCATCTCAAAAAAATAAAATAAAATAAAATAAAAAGTCTAAACTTCATAGTTTCCCATATGTTGTCCTTAGATTATATGAGTTTGAAACCACCCAATGTCAGTGAATGAATGACAGCTCAAAGATATAGATTGTTGATTTTGTGTCATTTTTACATTACCATAAACATATTGGTTGCCTTTGAGTGTCTGGGGGGGCATTTTTAAATTGGAAAACTTTCAAATTTGCTCATAAAGGTTATTTTATCCTGAACTCCTAAGAAGAATAGGAAATGGATACAAAGTTAACTGAAGAACTCTAGCACTTCCAAATAAAATATCCATGACATCCCCAGATAGTACTTGACCCTCATCATGTGTCTGAAAATGGCCAGCTTTGATGGGATTACATTTGAATTACATAATTCTTTGAAGGCGTTTTACTGACATATTGAACTCCTGTGGGCAAGAGAAGGCCTCCTCTCTCTACCTTCCTCCTAGGCTGATGAATGTCCCATTAAGGTGGTGTGAGTTTTACATTTATGTCCCCACGTGCTGGAATGAGGCCTAACTTCCATGCTGTAGATTAAGATGGGGAGGTGTGAGCTAATAGGTAGATATTGTTGTTTGATGGGGGAAAAATTCCTTTCTCAAGTAAAGATATTTTTCTTTTTTTAGAATCATGGAATTTGAAACAGCCAAATTCTAAAGACTCCATTTTGCACACACTTTGCTGAGGACAGATAAAACCCTTACGAGTTAATGAGAGAGACAGTGGGTGACGGGTGACGTGGAAAGAGCATGAGAATAGGAGCCAGGTGCTACAACAGTCTGGGTTCTGATTCCCAGTGGCAATCAGAGGAAAGCTGCCTGGGTCCCAAAGTGCTAACCCCCACTCAATAATCACATGCCCACAGTCAATTACACCAGAGGAAATGCCCACTCCTGATGGCTGTGTTGGGTTTTGGGGTCAGCTTATTCAGAGACTTCTGATCCCTCAGATTGTGGTGGGGACTCTGACATTCGGGTGGAAGCTTTCTGAGCAGAAACTACATAGCGGCTTCCAATAAGCTGGTTTCAGTCAGCACTGAGACTAGTCCCTTGTTTTGTTGTTTCCTGATAATGAGAACAGGGACTTGGGGTCTAAATTCCTTTTCTCCCAGGAAGTTCAACCATTTTAGGAAATCTGTACAGGCACATGCCTATATGTTAATAAAAAAATGCTGCCTATCTTCACTCACCATTCAGCATCCAAGTCCCCGGTGAACATGGTCAAGTTGTGAAAGATAACTTCCAAATCCACCACTGGGGCCACCATTGGCGCCAAGTGTAGGAAAAATGCACTTTTACATTTGAAATTCCTAGCAGACTCTTCCAGGAGAAGCAGCACATTTCACCGCAACGTGGCTACTCAGGTCTTCTCATCTAGCCGTCTACCTGCACCCAATGGCCTGTGTAGAGCTTACAGCATCTTGTAGAGTCAACAATGACTGTAACACTGTAAAAGCCCAAGCTGGATTGTCAGGAAAAAAAGCACTGTCTCCAACAGGACACAGGGAATATGATCACTCAGAGATAAGCCCACAATGTGAGGCATATGCAAAGACCAAGAATGCAACTGTTCATTGAACAGATTACACAACATCTCCCTTATTTCTTTACTCCGGACCACTGAGTAAGATGATGAGCAGCTTTGTTGTACCTTCTACTTTTGTTGTTGCTGTTGTTCTTTTTTTAAAATTCTAGTTCCATGATCCTATTACATTTCTAAAACTCAGGAAACAAAGTACCAGGGTGACAGGAGAATAGAGTTGAAGTCACGTTTACTGACGGAAACCAGGAGTTTGAGCACTGCCAGTTATTAGCTGTGTGACTTTGAGCCAGTCATTTAATCATCCCTGCAAACCAGAGGTGACGGTGTTAAACAACCCATGTGGTTGTTACATTAAATGAGATTATGTATGAGGAAGTGCTTGTAAAATGGAAAGCACTGAACAAATACTACTTGAGATTATTGGTCAACTTGCAATGGAAAATGATTCTGTGTCCTTAAATCCCTTTGGCTTCCCTGGTCTCTCCTTTGGGATCACTAACTTCTAGTAGCCACAGCAAGGTGTGCCCAAGCATAGAAATAATCTCATCATCACCTACCATAGAAACAGTGGGAGAGCACGCAGGCACTCAAGGACACACTCGTAGTAACATTTCTGGGCTTCACATCAAGTTGAAAATGCATGTCAAAAGGCCTGTGCTTGACCAAACTCTTTTTTCTCACTCTTCCCAGTACCTAAAAAGGATCATATAGTCCTAATTAGGCCTAGAGAGGCCCACAAAAGAAAGTTGTTTCCAAGAGCTGTGGATTTATGGACTGAAAACTGTAGGCTACTGTGTATTTTAATATATTCAGAGAGACAATTAAGATAACTTTAGTTATGGTTTTGGAAAACAGTCTGGGCAGCCTTCAACTGAACATATAGGCCCTCTCTGTCAAAAACCAAACTGAAATGACATTTTTGGAATCAAGTCACTCTGTTAAAAGCAACCAACCATCTGAAAACACTCAATGAATTGGAATAAAGTTGTACAAAGTTTTGTGATCCTCAGGAGAGGAACAAAAGTTTGGAAGAAAACTTAGCTGCCAAACTGCAGAAACAGACAACTCACAAGGAAGGGAGTTCAAGGGCCTACATGTGTGAAAAAGATATTCAGCTTCGCTGAACAAAGTAATGTCAGCGAAAACAACAACAAAATGCCATCGATGGGGATAAAAGTAAATTCCAACACTCAGTGTCAGCTAGGTTCTGTAAAAATGGGCACTCTTCTACCCTGTGGGTGGGAATGTAAATTGGTATAATCTTTTTGGATAGTGACTTTGGCCAGATCTAAAGTAAAACTTTAACTTTGTAACTCTGCTTCTAGAAATTTGTTCTAAGAAATTCATCATAGATTCTAAAAGTCATGAGTGAATGAAGATGTTCATTGCAATCTTATTTATCATAAAGAAGATGGGAAAAACCTAAATGTTCAATAATAGGGGAATAATTAAATAACTTGGGATATAGTTATTTATATGTAACATGTTATACAGTGTTTACATTTTATTATTTTGAACTGTATTTAATAACATGGAGAATCTTGTTCTATAATGTTAGTTATAATAAAGGAAGATGCAAAACTGCACACAGTGTGGAAAGCCTACCTAGGAAATCTACATATAGAAAGAGTGAAGAGAATATAACATTAAAGATTGTTACCACTGTGTGGTAAGAATATTCACTGCTTCTATTTTCTTTATATATTTTTGTGTTTTCCAAATTATAGAAATTACATATAATTAACATGTACACATTAGTTCAACAATTAATAAAAAGTAATTTTATTTATTTATTTATTTTTTAGAGATAGGGTCTTTCTCTGTTGCCCAGGCTGCAGTGCAGTGGTGTGATCACAGCTCATTGCAGCCTTGAACTCCTGGGCTCAAGTGATCCTCCTGCCTCAGGAACTTGGATTACAGGCACGTGTCACCACGCACTGCTAATTTTTATTTTGTAGAGATGGGGTCTTGCTATGTTGTCGAGGATGGTCTCAAACCCCTGGCCTCAAGCGATCCTCCCACCTGCACCTCTAAAAGTGCTGGAATTACATGCATGAGCCACTGCACCCAGCCTAATAAAAACGTAATTTTAAAAAGAGTAAATATCTGGTGTTCTCAAGAACACTTTCAACTGAGCTAGCTTTGAATGCAAATGGAGCCCCTACCTGCCCAGCGAGGAGGGAGAGGTCATTCCGACCTCTGCTCCTTTCTCCAGGAGAAATTCCAGCTGGAGCAGGAGAGGCATCATCAAAGTGAACACACAGGACTTCTAGTTCTGTCAACCATCAAAATCCTCTTGAATACGCACGACAAGAATTTAAAAGGAAGAGGGTGGGAAAAAAATCCCCTTCTAATATTTCTGCTCTTTTTCAAGTTTTTTTCACTCCCCGTCAGTTTAAATTCTGTTAAGTTTTATCTTTACCTTCTGTCCAATTGATAATCTGAAAATGAAGATAAAGAGACTGAGACATTCAGAATTTTCCCAAGAAAGTGAATTAAAATGGCCTGGGGAAGGCATGACTGAAATCTCTTTCTATTTAGGTTTGAGATGAAGCTGTGTAGTTCTAGAATTTAGTTGGACCTCTGTGAGTCTAGTTGTTTCTAGCTTTAGCTGATTAAAAAAAAAAGAGCTTTCTCTTTTCCACCAAATAGGAAATGACTCAAACCTTGTCCAGTACATCTAAAAGATAGGATAGAATTCACAACACGGTATCAAGAAGAAAACAGCTGGCTGACATCGGTGCTGGATGTTTTCTGCCTGTCTCTCCAGATACACTTTACATCTCTCACTCTGCCCTCTGTCCAAGAAGACTGGCCATTCTGAACTGCATCTAGGCCTCTGCCTCTAAATTCCAGTTCGGTTTGGCCAGTGGGAGCCATGGGCAGGAGAAACGGAAGGGCCTTGACATATTATTCCCCTGGCTCACTACATGCTGGGCTGGGGCTTGTCAGCGGCTTTATCCTGTAGGCAGCCTTTTCCAACAGCTGCAATTCTCTCTGGGCTCCAGCGACTGACTCCTGGCCCTTCCCTGCGTGCTTAGCAGCAGCTTCTGGGTGGTGCTGGCCCCTGGGTGCTTTACCATCCCTTGTTGATTTCCCTTAAACCTCACCAAACCTTTGTAAATTGTCCTTTTCTCAAACTCTCTTTAATTTCTCCTTTTGAATTTGCCATCTCTTTCCTGCCAGGACCCTGAGCTTTAAAATCCTTATGGCACAGTTCAGCTTCATCCTGTGTCATGTCTACCTATGGGAATATCCTGATGGCACGTTTGACGGAGCTCATGTTTCATAATCATTATGGTGAGTAGAAAGTTTGCAAGCATTTCATAGTGCGACAGTGGTCAGCTTTAGAACCCCATGGTCTACAATAGTGGATCTTAGCAACTGAGTTTTACAAAACACCACTGTGCCAAAACAGAGGTAAGCTAGAGTGATTTATTAGTAATAATGAAGAATTGAGTTTTCATTCTTAACAATGAAAAAATGTTTCTTATTAAAAACAAAACTAACAAGAGTAGATGTGCTGTTTTTATAATTATGCCATTCTTACTCACAGACATTCCAGTGTGCTTTCTTGAGATAGAGGTCAAGGCGATAGGGCAGTCCAGCAAATGCACCACAATTTGCCCATAAGCTGCATGAATCTATATACCAGTCCATAGAAGTGACCCTGGGAGCATGTACCACATGTGCTATCACTCTTCTATATGTAGTGGTAGAAAAAAGCTGGAGAGTTATTGTTGGATCACATAACAATCCATTAAGGGAATGCTCTTGACTTGGTAGCTCTACTATTTGTCATCCAAATTTTCTCATCAGTCTGTGTAGTAATAAAATTACTAATATTTCACCAATAAGTGCCTTAGTTGCATCTTCTTATTTAATCCTTAAAACAATTCCCATTGTACTAATTAAGAGTTCACTGGCCGGGTGCTGTGGCTCACGCCTGTAATCCCAGCACTTTGGGAGGCTGAGGCAGGCAGATCATGAGGTCAGGAGATCGAGACCATCCTGGCTAACATGGTGAAACCCCGTCTCTACTAAAAATACAAAAAATTAGCTGGGCGTGGTGGAGTGTGCCTGTAATCCCAGCTACTCGGGAGGCTGAGGCAGGAGAATCGCTTGAACCCAGGAGGGGGAGGTTGCAGTGAGCCGAGATCGTGCCATTGCACTCCAGCCTAGGTGACAGAGCCAGACTCCATCTCAAAAAAAAAAAAAAAAAAGAAAAGAAATAAAGAAAAAAAAGAGTTCATTAATAGGCTGAAAGGGAGGTAGTGTATGGAGGACATTCCATACTTTCACAAGGGAGCTCTAGCTAGGGTATCTTGGGATAAATGTGAGCCGGCTAATATTTATATCACTGCTTCCCGCTGAGGCTATGACTAATAGATCTCAAACAGTGAATAGAAAAAAAAGTTCAAATCTCTTCCTCTGGTCAATTTAACTCAATTAAATTGCTAGATCTTGAGGGTGCTGAGATGAATGAAACATAGTTCTGCCCTCCAGGAATCTGAAGCGTAGTTGGTAGACAGAGATATAAACAATTAATGATGGAACAGTAATAAAATATGATTAAAATGATAATAGAAACATGTTTAAAATTTAGTAGGAAAACAGATGAGAGAGCGATTACTTTTTTAAGAGGTAGAGGGCTCTCATGAAAAATTATGTATTGAAGGTGACGGTTAAGCTTGACCTTGAGGGGTGTTTAGAAGTTCAACAGTGAAAGTGGTGGAGAAAGAGGTATTATAGGAAAGGACCCAGTAGGGGGTCTTTCTTCTCATTCCTGCCAAAGGCTTGAAGTTTCCAGTTGCTATTCAGCATTGCATTTCCCATGACCTGACTAGATTTCTCACTCGTTCCTCTTTGGGTCTGAGGGATTAAAGTGCTGTTGGAAGAGAGGCATTTGGAAAGGAGAGCTGGCTGGTTTTCCGTAAAATCCAACCAGTGGTCTTGGTCTCAGCAGGACCATGTACCAACCACCTGAGAAAACTAGCTAAATACCCGAGTCTGAAATCAGACAGAAATGTACAATTGGAGATGTGGATCCTGCTGTGGATCTCGTTCATGGGGCCCGCCTCTAACTTGGCTTCACAGATAGCCTTGGAGACAACTATCTGTCAGAGATTCTTGTGGCCACATGGAGTTTGGATTATGAAAGTATTAGGAAAATATTAGGAAAGGAGAATTTATAGTAGAGATTAATCAACTCAATACTATTACTCATAAGTATACTGTATTATATCAGACCAAGAAGAGGAAAGAAGATTTGGAAGATTGTCCAAGATGGCATAATGATTGATAGAGTTTACTTGACTGAGAAAAGCGGACTTTAAAATATGTGAGTCCTACAACTTCTTATCTTTGCCCCCAGACATATGCAAATTTTTTTCTTGCTAAGATCCAAAGACCTTATTCGCCACTGTCTTATGTCATCTGTCTTAAACCCTGGACTTAATATTGTCTCTTGTTCTTCCAAAGTGGTCAGTATAGATACCCTCAAAGCCTGACAAAGAGACTAGTGGATTGGGTAAAAGGAAACCAAAATGAAGGTGAAAAAGAATATGTTACTCTTTAAATAGAACCAGAAATCAAGTGCTGAGATCAGCTTGGCTTCAAAAAGTAATAGGATGCAGCAACAAAAAAGACGCAATACTTAAGAGTAAAATTAACAATAAATATGTACGTTTTATATAGGGAAAAAGACAAACTTTAAAACACTCTGAAAGGCACAAAAATAGACTTGAACATATGGAAAGATATTCAGGAACATATCCCTGTCTTGATAGAATGACTTAGTATCATAAATATCATAAAGATATCAGTTCTTCCCAAGTTAATGTGATCCCAGCAAAAATACAAATAAGCCTTTTTCTGGAGCCAGATAAGCTGATATTAAAGTTCATACAGCAAAACAAAACAAAATCTAAAAAGCATGCAAGAATATTTGGGGAAACACAGGGAAAAAAAATGCTACCTAACATCTATTATAATGTACGATATAAAACTTCTGTAATTCAAGGTGTCGTTCTGGCACATGCATACACATTCAGACCAACAAAATAGAACAGAAAGCCCAGGAATAGACCCACATATGTGTGGAAATTTAGTACATGACAAAGGTGGTATCTACAATCACTGAGGCAAAAATTGACTTTTAAACAAATGGTGTGGGGACCACTAGACAACCATATACAAGAATAAACTCCACATGGATCCAAAATGAAACCTGGCCAGGTGTGATGGCGCACGCCTGTAATCCCAGCACTTTGGGAGGCCAAGGAGGGATGATTGCTTCAGCTCAGAAGTTTAAGACCAGCCTGGGCAACATAGGGAGACCCCGTCTCTATTTAAAAAAAAAAGAAAAACAAAATTAGCCAGGCGCAATGCATGCCTGTAGACCCAGCTACTCGGGAGGCTGAGGTGGGAGAATTGCTTGAGCCTGGGAGATCACGGCTGCAATGAGCATGCCACTGCACTCCAGCCTGAGCCACAGAGCAAGACCCTGTCTCGAAGAAGAAGAGGAAGAAGAAGAAAATAATGAAATCCACCAGTGTTAGTAGAAAATACGGGTGACTTTATAGCAGAGATGTGGGGAGATGCTATCTAAATACAACTCAAAATCCAGATGCAACAAAAAACCGATCATTTGAACCACCTAAAAGTAAGACCTATTTGCATGGGAAATTAAAAAAAAATAATGGCAAAGTCATAAGATAACTGACAATTGGGAAAAAAACATTTGTAACATATATCACATAGGGCCAATACTCTTAAAATATAAAAAGTAGCAGGATGTGGGAGGTGAGAATGCTTCTCTAGTTTTTTCTTAGTTTATCATTTCAGTCTTCACTTTGGGCTTTCTGTAAGGGCCACTGTAATTAGCTTGCTGTTGGGTTGGTCTGATTTAACATTTCATGGCCACTTTGTTGTTATTTTTTGCTAACTTGTACTTTTACTCCTGGGGACCTGCTTGATTTATAAGTGTTTTCCCAGTTCACATTTTGCACTGGACTCTGCACCTGGTGTTTTCCCTGGGTGGGCAGCAATGACTGGTTTGCCGGGCTCTCATTTCGCTGAGGGTTCCCAGTGAGACCTGCGCCTGTGTGGGCGGCAGGGGGTTCAGAGAAGGAGGCTGGGTGGAAGGGCTCCTTTAGCAGAGATTAATACACTCCAAAATACACTTAGTTTACAGTCGTGGGGATTTCCAGGTGTTACTAGACACAGAGAGTTCTTTATGGTATCCCAACAGGGATGGATAAGTTTTCAAAGGTGGGGGGGTAAGATAAACAAGTTTTAGGTCATAGATATCTAAACCGGATCCTCATTTTCATCTTTGTTACTTGAGGAATCATAGTTGAATGCACAGAGACTTAATTTAATTGTCTTCAAATTCATTAAAGTGTCATGGATGGGCAACAGGAAGATAATGATATTCTGGAATCAGGGAATGTTCTGGAAAATTAAGGGAATGGTGCCCAGACTGCTTTCCACCCCATCACCCCCAATACCCTCCATGTTACAGGTGGGGCAGCTTTAACCAGAGGTTCACAATCACATCAGGATAGAAGAATGCATTTCCTGGAAGTGCATTCTCGTAGAACTTTGGTCTGAGTTCTGAGCTGGACTGACTCACAATTAACCGGTAATTACTACTACAATAGCACTTTGCATTAGTAGAGAACTTTCTGTTTTTGAAAGCATTTCCACATTACTTTTCTCATTTGATCTTCACATGGCTCTGTGACACAGGCAGGGGAAGATATGTCTGCCCATTTTACAGATGAGGTAACGGGGGCTGACAGAGGTTAAGAGAGGTGGAGAGACAGACCAATGGAGGACTCTGGACTGAAAACCAGGGGACTTGGGATAGATTCCATCTGGCCATTCACCAGATGTCTTGAGCACATCTTGAGCAAGTCAGTTACATAAAGCTTTCTGAGCCTCCACCTCAGCTTCAGTTAAATGAGAGATTTGCACAAGGGGGTGGGTCCTTGAGGACCCTCCCAGTGTTACTGTTACAAGATTTTACCGCTTACCTGACTTCACCAGGAATTAGTCAGTGGATGGGAAACAGAATACAAGACCCCTGAGCCACAAAGTCCTTCCCTGTCCTCTGCCCCACACAGTGCAGAACCAAGGGCTCACTTGGGATGGCGGGGAGTGTAGACTTTTTCCTTCAGCAGGCTACAGATGGAAGGAATGAGCTTTCCTGTCTGATTGCAGGAAATTTCTGAAGTTCATTTTATTTTCTTGTAATTTTCAATTCCTCCTATGTATTTTTTCATTAACGTTTTCCAGCTTTATTGAAGTGTAATTTACATACCATAAAATTCACCCATTGTAATCACGTAAATCAACGCTTTCAGTAAATGTATGGAGTTGTGCAGTTATCATCACTATCTAGGTTTAGAGCATTTTCTTCACCCCAAAAAGTTCCTTTGTATCCGTTTACATTAGTCTCCATCCCCTTCTCCAGCCCCAGGCAACCACCAAGCTGCTTTCTGTCTCTATAAATTTGCCTTTTTGGGGCCTTTCATATAAATGGAGTCATAGAGTATGTAGTCCTTTCCATCTGGCTTTTAAACGTAGCATTCCAAGTGATGGCAGCGGCAGCCGTCAGGAGCGGCCACTGTGAAGACGCTGGCAGCAGCAGGGGAGGCACGGCCAAGGCTGTAACTCCATGGAGTTGGCAGGAGCCGGGAACAGGCGGGAGCCCTGCCCGGGTCGGAGCTGGCGTGGCACGAGCCCTGCCCGCCTGGGTGCAGCCTCCCCCACAGGCTCGGAAATGCCTGCTCCTGCTACCTGGCCTGTATCTGTTCCTGGCGCCCGCTCCGATTTCGGAGAAAAGTTGAGGCCGAGTCCGGGTGCTGTGGTAACCTGGCCAGGTATGCGTGCGCTCGGGGTGGGGCTGACACGCCAGCCCTTTGCCACCTCGGCCCCCTCCTGACTTTGAGCACTATCACAGAAGGTAGGCCAAGGGAGGGCCTGCCGGCTCCTCAGCTGTAGCAGCTTGGGTCCCATGATGGCAGCAGGAGGCAGACAGGCTTCTGGGCAGAAAGGGGCAGGTCCGGGCGAAGCCCCACCTTCAACTCAGGTACGGCCTGAAGTATGGGGGCCAGGCTCTCATTTCTGGATGGAATCTGAGGCCCAGATTAAGAACTTATGGTGTTTTTTCCAGGCCCACACATGGCTGCCCATGGACCAGTCAGCACACACTTCCTCCCTCCTGAATCCCATAAAACCCCCCAGACACAGCCACACTCACAGAGGCTTCAGGACTATCAGCTGCAGGAAGGAGCTACCCAATTCAGTTCTCCTCAACTCTTTGGGACGACCTGCCTATGGATAGGAGCTCCCCACTCTGGGTCTCCTGTCCACTGAGAACTGGACACTCCTCAGGACCACTTGCCTGCGGAAAGGAGCTACCCACTCTGGGTTTCCTGAGAGCTGTTCTGTGGCTCAATGAAGCTCCTTCAGCTTGCTCACCTCCAGTTATCCATGTACCTTATTCTTCGTGGAGGAAGGAGAAGAACTCAGGATCTGCCGACTGGCGGGACTGAAAGAGCTGTAACACAAACAGGGCTGAAACACGCTCCCCCACTTGCCATGTTGTGGGCTACAAGAAGGAGGGAAGAGCTGTGGCCCTTTGGGGAGCCAGACCTAGAGGCTCCCTGAACCATGGCTGTGACACCATCTTTGGGGCTCTGGATTTTGGTGTCTCTAAACTTCCAGGCACCACTGCATTCCCCTCGTCCAGACATGTGTGCCCACAGTGGAAGCCACTTGTGGTGCATCAGATCCAGTTGCAGGCTTGCACGAAGCTGGTGCCCGTGCCGTCACCTGGAGCTGCACGCCCCACTGCAGCAGCCGGAGTGCCTGGCTGCCTGCAGTGGCCAGACCCTGTGCTTGCTCCTTCATGCACCCTTCACCACTCCGGGCCTGGCTGCCCCTTGGCAGGCATGGGATCTGGGTTGATAGCACTAGCCAAGTACAGCCTGCCAGTCCTGGTGGGCGGAATGAGCCCAGCAGGCCGGAGCAAAACTCAGGGAAAAGCACCAGTGGCCATAGAGGTTTCTGGCTGGAAAAGCAACACCCGAAGAATCCTGTGACACACAGACTTACTTCCTTTTTATGGCCCAGCAATATTCTACTGCATGGATATACCACATTTCACTTATTTGCGTATCAGCTGATAAATAGTTCAGCTGATTCCACATTTTAGATATTATGAGTAATGCTGCTATAAACATTTGTGTACACGTGTCTGCATAGACATATATATATTTTTTCATTTCTCCTGGGTAAATTCCTAAGAGTGGAAATGCAGATTGTTTTTTTAAGGTCTTATGCAGTGTTTGAATCTCCACCTTTAACTTTTATACTTGAATAAAAGATCCATAGAAAAATGTGTGGGACAAGTAAATACATAATTTGCTTGTATTATACCTGATGGCTTTTTTTTTTCTGAGATGGAATTTCACTCTTGTTGCCCAGGCTGCTGGAGTGCAATGGTGCGATCTGGGCTCACTGCAACCTCCACCTCTCGGGTTCAAATGATTCTCCTGCCTCAGCCTCCTGAGTAGCTGGGATTACAGGCGTGTGCCACCATGCCCAGCTAATTTTTGTATTTTTAGTAGAGACGGGATTTTGCCATGTTGACCAGGCTGGTCTTGAACTCCTGACCTCAGGTGATCCGCCCACCTCAGCCTCCCAAAGTGCTGGGATTACAGGCATGAGCCACCGTGCCCGGGCACCTGGTGGCTTTTATAAAAGTGTTATCTGTCTTAAAGTAAGACTATACAGTTTATAATCATAAATAAGGATCTGTTATGAACTAAATTATGCCCCCCCAAAAAAAATTCATATGTTGAAGTTCTATCTACTTAATATCTCAAAATGTGACAAATTCATAGGTTGAAGCCCTAACCCCTAATACCTCAAGGATGTGACTGTATTTGGAGACTGGGCTTTTAAAATGGCCTTTAAAGAGGTGATTAAGGTTAAACGAGGTCATACGGGTGGAGCTTTAATTCAGTATGACTGATGTCCTCATAAGAAGAGCAGGATACACCCAGGATGTGTGTACAGAGGAAAGGCCGTATGAGGACACTGAGGACATCTGGAAGCCAAGGACAGAGGCCTCAGGAGAAGCCAGGACCACTGGTATCTCGATCTTAGCCCCAGAAGGGTGAGGAGATAAGTTTCTGCTATTTAAGCCACCTAGTCTGTGGTATTTTGTTATGGTAGCTCTAGCAAACTAATAGGTGTTCCTATATTTTAAGAAAGCTGCCTTTAAGTGCCATTGGCAGGGTGTTTCCATCACTCTAATCCCCTTCACATGTCGTATTCTCCATTGAGACCAAACACTCTGCTGTCCTTGGTGAATCTTTCACAGCCTCCCTTTATTCTGTCTCTTCCACATGGGTGGCCTCTCCCTGCATGACCCTGGATCATGGTCACATCTGCAGTTATTCCCCGCAGTGGCCAAAAGCCACATCCTCTGTGAGTACTGCCTCCCACTGGAAGCGAGTCTCTTCGGAACCCCCACCCTTTCATCTCTGCATTTCTATGACAGGAGCTCCCTCTACCCTGTGTGTCAGCTATCGGGTACAACTTATCTTTATGCTGGACTAAGAATCCTTGTGGACAGGAAAAGTGGTGTTTGTATTTATTATCCTCCTAACCTAACCTCTGGCTCAATGCCTGACACAAAGTAAGAATTGTTTCAATTAATTAAAAATGAAAACTGGCTGGGTGCGGTGGCTCACGCCTGTAATCCCAGCACTTTGGGAGGCCGAGGCAGGTGGATCACGAGGTCAGGAGATCGAGACCATCCTGGCTAACACGGTGAAACCCCGTCTCTACTAAAAATACAAACAAATTAGCTGGGCGTGGTGGCGTGCGCCTGTAGTCCCAGCTACTTGGGAGCCTGAGGCAGGAAAATGGCGTGAACCCAGGAGGCAGAGCTTGCAGTGAGCCGAGATCACACCACTGCACTCCAGCCTGGGTGACAGAGCGAGACTCTGTCTCAAAAAAACAAAAAAGAAAAAAGAAATGAAAACTCAAGCTACCAAGATACTTAGAAGTTTCAGAGCTTTATGAAGACATACAATGCTAAAAGTGAAGTAAGGGTAGAAAAGGAATGCCTACCAATGTGGGAGCCCAGGAGTTCACAACCAGCCTGGGCAACATGGTGAAAATCCTTCTCTACCAAAAAAAAAAAAAAAAAAAAATCCAAAAATTAGCTGGGTGTGGTGGCAAGCACCTATAGTCCCAGTTACTTAGGAGACTGAGGTGGGAGGATCATTTGAACCCGGAGGTCAAGGTTTCTGTCAGCCAAGATGGTGCCACTGCATTCCAGCCTGGGCAACAGAGTAAGACCCTGTCTCAAAAAAAAAATGTGGGAATAACAGAATACATACATTGGAAAGTCACTGCTAGTGACCATCAGCCAAGCCAGTTCTCCACTTAAAACCTCAGCTTCCTTGTCCTCAAGTGCGAGAGTTGACCTAGCAAAGGATGTTCTATGGCTAACATGATATGTTTCTATAGATTATGATGAGTTCTGCAGGATTCCTGTTCTTGAAGTGCCTTTTTGAAGGGTAGAAGAAGTTCAAGGTCTAAATTTTATTCTAAGTCAATTAAATGAAGCTTAAAGTGAATGTTGAGGCCAGGCACAGTGGTTCATGCTTATAATCCCAGCACTTTGGGAGGCCAAGGCGGGAGGGTAGCTTGAAGTCAGGAGTTCAAGACCAGTTTGGGCAACATAGCAAGATCCCATCTCTAATAAATTTATATTATTATTATTATTATTTATTATTATTATTATTTTGAGACGGAGTTTCATTCTTGTTGCCCAGGCTGGAGTGCAATGGCACGATCTTGGCTCACCACAACCTCCGCCTCCCGTGTTCAAGAGATTCTCCTACCTCAGCCTCCCGAGTAGCTGGGATTACAGGCATGTGCCACCATGCCAGCCTAATTTTTTGTATTTTTAGTAGAGATGGGGTTTCTCCATGTTGGTCATGCTGGTCTCTAACTCCTCACCTCAGGTGATCCACCCGCCTCGGCCTCCCAAAGTGCTGGGATTATAGGCATGAGCCACTGCGCCCAGACTAAAAATTTTTTAAATGAACAAATAAAATGAATTTTGAGTTTCTGTTTTCCCAGTAAAGCTTCTCTACTTCTCCAAATATATATACTTTAGAAGTGCTAGTCCATGCTTTCTGGGGGCCCAAACCTTAAAGAAGGAAACAAGGCACAGGAACTCATGTTCCTCCTCCTTTTGACAATGAACAATTTTGAAGAGATGTGCGCGTGCGTGCACGTGTGCATACACACACACTCTCTCTCACACACAATCAGATTGAAACTATAGAGCATCATTTTCAAATCAAACTCCACCAGGAGAATGCTTTGTGTGGGAATTACACTATAAAATAAAACACAAAAATTCCCCAAGTGACAAGAAAAAAAGAGCTTGTGTGGTAAACAACCCCAGAAGGGGCAAGTACTTCTGTGTAAGTGGCCTCTGACTTTCCTGGCCCAAGTTTTCACTTCTCCTTTGGGTTTCTTTAAGTGTTTCTTTCACTCTCCCTACTACACTCAGTCTCCAAGGATTTGTAGATTTTTATTTCTTTAGGCTGAGGCACAGACAAAAATTCTTTTCTTTTCCTCCCATTGCTCAGCAAATTTCTAGAAAACAAAAAAACTGGGAGAGAGCAAGGGAGAAATGGAGGATGGGGAGTGAGTACCACCTGGCTGAACTGTCAGCATATAGGCCTCTTTTTCCCAGGCAATTCAATCCCGACCCCAGGCTGGCTGGAACTGCTGGCCAGCCCATAGACCCTGGTCCTCTCCCTCCTCCTGTCTTTAGCTGGTCTATAACATTGTCTTCCTGCTTAAGGCTTAGTCCACCCAATTATCCTGCACCACCAACGGCAGAGGAAGGCCAGTTTTGTGGTCTTTAGGAAGTCCCCTAATCCTCTGGGATCTGCTACTGGGCTGGCTTTTAGCTTCTAGTGATAGCTCTTGTTTCATTCACTTGAGCATCAGTAATGAACACTGCTAAAGCCCAACCCCGTTCAGTCTATTTCTCAACTTTCTGATTTCATGATTTCCAGCCATGATAGTTATGACAAAACTTGATTCCCTCTCTCCATTACCCTGCTTTTCTTTCTCTCTATACATTTGAAGGGAAGGGTCTCTTTGGTGGAATAAAAAGTCTGGAGATTTGTTAGTAAAATAATACACTGAAGTTAAAATAAGTAGATGGTCAACATCAGCAGGGGGAAAAAAAGCTTTTCAGGCTGGGCACGGAGGCTCACGCCTGTAATCCCAGCACTTTGGGAGCCTGCGGTGGGCAGATCACTTGAAGCCAAGAGTTCAAGACCAGCCTGGCCAACATGGTGAAACCCCGTCCCTACTGAAAATACAAAAATTAGCTGGGCATGGTGGTGCATGCCTGTAATCCTAGATACTTGGGAGGCTGAGGTGGGAGGATCGCTTGAACCCAGGAGGCTGAGGTCAAAGTGAGCTAAGAATGTGCCACTGTACACGGTGTTGTGCCTGAGCAACAGAGTGAGACTCTGTCTTAAACAACAACAACACAACAACAACAACAAACAAACAAAAAAAGTTTTTCTGAAGGACATACTAGTGGATCTCCAAATTCTGGACACATGGTCCCCCTTCCAGCAGCTTCGGCATAACCTGGAGGCTCGCTAGACATACAAATTTTCAGGATCCTCCCCAGACCTACTCGGTCAGAAACTCTAGGGACACAGCAGTCTGTATAGTCGTCCCCCTTTTAGCCAAGGTTTTGCTTTCTGTAGTTTTGGTTACCCATGCTCAACCACAGTCTGAAAACATTAAATGAAAAATTCCAGACATAAACAATTCATAAGTTTTAAATTGTGTGCCATTGTGAATATTGTTATAATTGCTCATTTTATTACTTATTTTTGTTCATCTCTTATTGTGCCTAATTTATAAATTAAACTTTACCATAAGTATGTATGTCTAGGATAAAACATAGAAAACAGAATATATATCGTTCAGTACTATCTGTGGTTTTAGGCATCCATTGGGGGTCTTGGAATGGATCTCCTGTGAATAAGGGGGAACTACCGTGTCTTAATAAGGCCACCAGAAGATTCTGATGCATGCACCAAGCCTCTGGGTTACACAACATCCATTTTCCTCTTATTTTCATGGTAACAGAACACTGGGCAGCAATGTGCTCAGCTAAAATAAACTATTTCTTATCATCCTTGCAGATAGAATTGGCCAGTGAGTGCAAGCAGAAATCAGGGGGTGAGGTTTCTGGGAAATCTCAGCGAAGGGGGCTGGCTTCATGTTCATCACACCCTTGTTGCCTTTGCCCGCTTCCTGTACTTCCTGCTTGGAACTGGAGGTCCAGCAGCCATCTTGGATCACAAGGTCTAAGGCTGAAGGTGAGAGAGCAGAGAGATTGAAGGAGCCTCGGCCCCTAATAATGTGGTGCTGCCCCATCAGCCTGGCACCTCCTTCCTCCAATTTCTTTAGAAAAGAAATAAATGTCTCTCTTTAAGCCACTGTGGGGCTTTATGCTATATGCAGTTGAACCCAATTCTAACACATCTTATAAATACAATACTCTGAAAAAAACTTAAGCTATAAAAGCCTATTCTAGCAACATATGGTAAAGATGGGGTATCACTCTCCAGATTGAGGCATAAACCTAGGAGGAAAGGCTAGGGGAACAACAGATGGAAAGATCAGTGGCGAGATCTCTGGTGAGACCAGAGATACAGGGTCATTCTCAGATATTCATCCAAGATGAACTCTTTATGGGCTAACTCCATAAAGAAAACACGGATTACTTCTCACCATCCTCTGGACTTTGTGTATATCAGCTAATAATAAGAATTTGTTTCTAGTAATGGAGCATACCTACAAATACAACTAAAGGGCCAAGTATTTTTATAATATCTGTATTTTCTTATGCATATACTCCTATGCTAGGGATTGTGATAGAGAAATAAAGATGAATATTTTAAAGTAGCTACCTTTCAGAAACTCAAGATTTAAAAAAATGGCTGAAAGAGAAGACTTTGAATGCTCACAGCACAAAGAAGTGATAAATGTTTGCGGTGATGGTATGCCAATTACCCTGGTGTGATCATTACACATTGTATCTATGTATTAAATATCACTCGGTACCCCATAAATATGTAAAATTATTACATACCAATTAAAATAGTAACAAAAATTACAAATGCTCAATAAGGGGAAAACCATTGTCTTTTGCAGCTGTTCAGAGACTTGGCCTCAAGAATATTTAACATCAATTTTTTTCTTTTTTATTCTAGGCTAAGGGCAGTGCCCCATCTTGCTAAGGTTGGCATGATGCCTCCAGGGTTTCCTGTGCATGGGTTATGGATCATTTATTTTTTGTTTAACCAAAGTGGTTTGCGTTGAGCTATCTATATTAGACACCTGATTCAATTTGAGTAAATTCCTTTCACTAAAAAAAGATCCAGGCATTGTTTCACTCTGTCCTGTGTTTTCCTTGGGGTAACTTCTTCTGGGTCTGACCTTAGAAATAGTCCTCTCTAGAACTCTTGATGAGTAGGGTTTGGAATCAAAGCAGGGAAGAGTTACTCAGAGCAACTTCGTGGACTGGGTCATTCTGGAGAGGATAGTTCATTCATTCATTCATACATTCACTCACTAAATGGATGTTTATTAAGTACCTATCATGCACCAGGTATTATCCCTGGAGCTATGGTTTCTACTGGTAAGGCCTGGTCCCTACCCACTTTGCTCACAATCAGAATGGAAGACAGACCAGAAGAAAAACCAAAGGCAAACAGAAAGGGAAATCAAGACCCAGAAAGTAAAGGAGACAATTACACATTGTGACATGAGCTGTGAAGGAAACAAACAGGATACTTACAGAGAAAAACCAGGGTAGTGGGTACAGACCTTCCTTAGAAAGCCTCTAAGAGGAGGCAGCCAGGCTGAGAGCCAGCAGTGAGGTGTCCTGGTAGAAAGAACAGTGTGCTCAGAGGCTGGGAAAGGGTTGCAAGTTTCAGGAAGGGAAGGAAAGACAGTGTGAGGGACAATGGGGAGAAGGTGATGGGGCAGCATCTGAGGATTAAGGATTGGGCCGTCTCAGGGCAGAGGGGCTGCTGTGCAAGCCGTTAAATTGCCTGAGGATCTAGAGTTGGAATAGCTTCTCTTTCTCTAGCAACCTGTACTTCTCCCTTTGAGTCTTGTTTTAGATACACTTATTATAAGTCACTGAAAGATCTTCAAGTGCACACATGGGGAGACAAAGGATGAAAAAGAAAATTAGAGATGAGGAGAGAAGGCGGGCAAGAATAATTGGAAGCAGAGGGGCATATGGCTTCTTTGTCTTAGAGAAATCACAAGCACAGCCCTTTGAAGGTAGACACAGAGTTATAAATCTTATTTTATTATTTTACTTTCTTAAAGCTCAATTTGTAAAGTAAGCAATTAAAATGTTCAAATTAAAAAGCCAAAGTAAATCACAATTATGAGTCAGCTCTTAATCTACTTAGATTTCTTTTCCTCTCTCAAAATGAAGAATTACATTTCATGTCAACTTCCACTAAAATCCCAGCAATGAAATTGTTTTCCATGGAATGAAGGCAGGGAGGGGTCTTGTCACATAATGTCCCCTCAGCCAGAGTCCTGAAAAGATCATGTATGGAACAGTCCAATTGTTCATATTGGCATACATTTATACAAGAGTTTTCAAATTAATTATAAGAGTAGAAGACAAAAAAAAAAAAAATCAAGAAAAGGGCATCTCCTTACTCTGGCCAGGACAAGATGTCAATCTTGTGATTCATCCAATCTGTAAACCTCATTAGAGGTTTTAATAGGGTGAGTTCCGATTGCCAGGGGCAGATGAGAGGTTCAGGTAGAAGAAGATTTTACCAATGGTCCAGGAGGAAAGGGGAGCAGGGTTTCTTTCAGTTACTCACCAATCAGATGCATGTATAAGAGGAAAGTTATAAGCTGTAATCTCCACTGTGGTTGCTGACATTAGATGGCTGGGCTCAGGAAGGAGCCGCGTGACTTTCTTTATATGTTTTTTTTTCACCAGCAACAAGCCGGATTTGAGCTGGCCATTACAGTCCAGTCACCTAAAGATCCCTGTGACTTAATTTCCAAATGCCCTTTTAATCAAGCCAAACTCTCAAATGCTGCAAATTTAGACTGTATTGTCTTCCTCTCTACTGTTCTAATTACACTGTTTTAATTAGATTTCTCCCATCTTATAGCATGTAGCCTGGGACTCAGATTTAATTTGATTTATTAAAATAATGTGAAGTTGGAGGAAATTCTCAGCTGTTTCATGAGGTTTGTTTGTCTGTAGATGGTTCACTCTGAAGTCTGCACAGCAGAGTACGTTTCCTTTCATTCTTTCCTCATAAGCACAGGTTATGTAGCTCCCTGCCCCAGCTTCATCAGGGGAAACCTGAATGGAAGCCAGTGTGAGAAGAGTGGGGAGGAGGGTTGAAGGAAAATAGAAAAAGCCAGGGATGGAGGAGGAGAGCCAAAAGACCTAAGGGACTACAGAGGGAGGAGGAGAGTGAAGGAAACCAGAAGGACAAGGATAAAAACAAAGAAATGAGTCAAGACCTCTTCGATCATCTTCTGAATTTTGTGTTCAGGCATCTCATAGGAAGATTCTGTCTGCTAATGGACTATATCTTCCCTTTCCAGCCTTACAGCCATTAGGGTGACATCGGGTCAAATGCCAACCCCTGGAGCCAGGAGGCTGGGGTCTATTGTCAAGCCTCTCCATTGCTTTCCTGTGCGTGTTGGCCTTTTCTTCTCTTTCATTTGGCTCTTGGAGCTTAGCAGCACCATTGGGAGAAAATTACACTCTTCCAATATCCACCTTGTAATTCCAGGGAGGCATTTTGATTGACCTTCCTTGGGTAAGCCAGAAACAATAGTTCCCAAAGCCACTGAACATTGAGGACAACGGCCTAATTAGTATGGGAGGTCATGGAGAATAAAGTGGGTTGAGTAGGGAAGTCCCAGAGAATGGAAGCTGAGGAGGGTCAGCTGCTAGTGGGAGACAGCAGGTAGCCATGGTAAGTTCTAAGCAGAAGAAGTCATGATAAAATGATGCTTGGGAAGCTAATTTTGGCAGAAGTATGCAGGTTTTATTAGAGGAAGAACTAATTGGATGTCCACATGCAAAAAAAAAAAAAAAAAAAAAAAAAAAAAAAGAACCTTGGCTCATATGTCTCACTTTATACAAAAATTAACTCAAAATGGATCATAGACCTGAAGATAAAACTTAAAACTATACAACTTCTAGGAAAAACAAATAAGAACAAGCTTTTGTGGCCTTGTGTTATGCAAATTGTTTCTTATCTATGACACCAAAAATAAGATCCATAAAAGAAAAAAATTGATACATTGGACTTTGTCAAAATAAAACATTTCTGCTCCACAGAAGACACTAAAAGAAAGTAAAGAAAAGCCACAGGATTTGAGAAAGTATTTGCAAACACATACCTGGCAAAAGATTTGTATCTATCACATATACAAATTTCTCAAAACTCTATAATAAAGAGACAAGCAACTGAATTTAAAAAATGAGTAAAAGACTGAACAGACACTTCCCCAAAGGAGATAAACATGAATAGTAAATAAGCATCTACGAAAAGACACCATTTTTACTGACTAGAGTTATGTAAATTAAAACCAAATTGAGGCTGGCCACGGTGGCTCATACCTGTAATTCCAGCACTTTGGGAGGCCGAGGCGGGCAAATCGCCAGAGCCCAGGAGTTGGAGACCAGCCAGAGCAACATAGGGAAACTGATGTTTTATATTTTTTCTACAAAAAGTACAAAAATTAGCCAGGCATGGTGGTGCACTCCTATAGTCCCAGCTACTAGGGAGGCTTAGATGGGAGGATCGCTTGAGCCTGGGAGTTTGAGGCTGCAATGAGCTGTGAGCATGCTACTGCACTCTAGCTTAGGCGACAGAGCAAGACTCCGTCTCAAAAAACAAAACAAAACAAAACATTAAAACCAAAGTGAGATACTACTACATATCTATTAGAATGGGAAGGCAGGCAGGCAAAGAAGACAGAAAGAAGAAAGAGAGAGAGAGAAAGGAAGGAAGGAAAAGAAAAGAAAGAAAGAGAGAAAGAAAGAAAGAAAAAAGAAAGATAAAGAAAGGAGAGAGAGGGAGAGGAGAGGGGGAGGGAGGCGGGCAGGGAAGGAAAGGGAAGGGGAGGGAGGGGAGAAGAAGGGAGAGGAGGGGAAGGAGAGGAGAAAGGAAGAAAGGAAAGAAGAAAGAAAGGAAGGAAGGGAAAGAAAGAAGAAAGAAATGAAAGAAAGAGAGAGAGAGGGAGGGATGGGGAGAGAGAGAGAAGAAGGAAGGAAGGAAGGACGGACTGACTGCTGGTGAAGATACCTTTGTGGTGGGAATGTACACCACAAACATACCACAAAATGGTACAGTCATTTTGGAGAACAGTTGTCAGTTTCTGTTTTAGAAGGAGAGAGATGTGGCAGGGCACGGCGGCTCATGCCTATAATCTCAGCACTTTGGGAGGCTGAAGCGGGCAGATCACCTGAGGTCAGGAGTTCAAGACCAGCCTGTGACCAACATGGTGAAGTCCCATCTCTACTAAAAATACAAAAAATTAACCGGGCGTGGTGGCACATGCCTGTAATCCTAGCTATTCGGGAGGCTGAGGCAGGAGAATCGCTTGAACCTGGGAGGCGGAGGTTGCAGTGAGCCGAGATAACGCCATTGCACTCCAGCCTGGGCAACAAAAGTGAAACCTCATCTCAAAAAAAAAAAAAAAAAAAAAGAAAAAGAAAAGAAAAAGATCAAAAGGAGAGAGATGTGGCGAGGCATTAAGCCCCGTTGTACAACTGCAGGAATAATAGATGGCTAAGGAAGTGATAAATAGAGAAGACACACAGATGCAAGAACTGACAGGACTTATTGGCTGGTTAGTTGTTATTGATGATGAAAGAAAGAAATATGGGTTAGATTAAATGATTGATTGTTCACCAAATATTCACTCTTTTCCTTCTTTTTCACTTCATGGGGGTAAAGGGGCAAAGTGCCATTGATCCTGGGCTTGACCTTGTAACTGGCTCTAAAAAGGAGGCTTTGAAAACCATGCCAAATGTCTACCCACATTTCTGAAGCTTCCACCCTCTGCCATGAGAAGAGCCTGCTCCCAGTAGCCATATTCCTTCACCCTGGGTCCAAGAATGAAGATCTAAGTTGAAGACTCAAACTCAACATGAAGCCCTGCCTAGTCTACCCCATTCCAGATGAGGCCAGCTGAGCTGCAACTCATTGACAGACCCATAAATATGAAATCAATGCTTGTTGTAAGCTGTTGAAATTTGGAGATGTCCATTAGAAAGATTACTACAGAAGAAATCTAACTAATACACAAAAATTGAGATGAAGCATTACAACTTGGATGGCTGGGAGAATGAAGGACTAATTAGAAAGAGGGAGAAAATTGGAAAAG
Source organism: Pan troglodytes (assembly GCF_028858775.2). NCBI lineage: Eukaryota > Metazoa > Chordata > Mammalia > Primates > Hominidae > Pan > Pan troglodytes. The sequence continues at coordinate 42,682,183 of NC_072401.2, forward strand.
AGAGGAACAGAGCACCTTTGGGGGACAAAGAAGTGCAGCATGTTTTTGTTCTGCTTTGTTTGCTTTGCTTTACAAATAATTTGATAGAATTCTTAAGTTCTACTGAGCTTTCAGCTCTTTGAGAGAAATGGTATATTTTGATCATCACTTCAGGGCTGAGCATAGTACCTGGCACCTCATAGACATGCAATAAATATTTGCAAAATAAGTGGATAAGTGAAATATGAGATGATAACAGGGTATTCAGGAGGAAATTCTCTAAACAAAAATGTGAATCAGAACTCAGGTGGGAGAACAAAACTTACAGATAATGGAATCAATCAGTATAGAGGTGATGGGTAAACCTGTAGGAGGCCATGCATTCTGGAGGGAAAAGTGTAGGGACAGAGGAATAAAAGGCTAAGACAGGCCTTTGGGGTGGCCTAGGGCTAGAGGATGGGAGAATGAAGAGGGGATCTGTGGAGGAGACAGAAAAAAAATGATTGAAGAGGGAGGAGGAGAGCTAGGACCTTGTAGGATCATGGAAGCTAAGGGAGGAAAGGGCTTCCAGAAGGGGTGAAGGATCAATAGTATCAATTGCAGTAGAGAGGTCAAAAAGAATGAGTTAGAGGAAAACACCTAGAATTTCTCCCAAAAGGAAGTCATTGGTGAACTTAGAGAGAGATGCTTTCTTCCATGTTTGAAATATCTATTAACATCTAACAAAAAATATATACAGATATTTGAATCAGGATACAGAAATCAATCAATGTAAAGGCAGGTGACGGCTGATGGAAGGCATCAAACATAACTGAGAGCAAACTTTGGCTTTTAGTGTCATTGTCAAGAAAATGTCCTATGGAACTGGATGGGCAAAAATCATCTTAGAAATAGAAAAAAAATTGACACTGTCACTTCACTCTAATGCTCTGCATTGTTTCTTCTTTCATTCTTTTCTCTGTGGTAGCAAATAAAACAGATGCAGAGAATTCTAGCAGAGAAAACATATATTTCCTTCTAAGTGAAGTATTTGGAAAGCTGAGGCCATCTAGACTAGGTTAGAAGTGCCTTAATTCATAACAGCAGCAGCCTCATAAATAATAGCTGGATATCAAGAAGAACCTCTGACATGAACTAGAACTTAGATAACAAGCTGATAGTACAGAAATAAAACTTGTTAGTAAAAGTGAACTTGGGGTTCCATTTTAAAACCGGGATTATTTACTGGGCCAAATGAGGTAATTAACCAAAGAATGATTAAGGAGTCTAAGGAATTAATTTATTTGATAGTAAGAAGACAAGGTTCACTGAGCTTAGTGATAGATGTTAAAGAAGCGATAAGAACGCCCTGTGTTTGCAAGCAAACCGAAACCAAACTGTCTCAGTGAGCTGCTAACTTCAGATATACAAGCAGAAGACTCTGAGAAAGGACTTCGCTGAAACAACAGTGAGAAATTCTATAGCATAAGAAATACTGCAGGGAGAAAGGGAGTTAGAAATAGTGATAGTTTAAAGTTCAATTAAAATGAAATTATTAGTAACTTAATGGTAATAGGGAAGGAAACAAAACAGTAACTCCTTAAAAAGGATTGACCAAAATATCCCAGAAGAGCAATATAAAATGCCCATTTGTTTTTGGTTTCTTATCATTATAAATGATGGACTATCAAAGCAACAGCAAACCCATTAATCAAGACTGTAAACAATTAAAATCTTTTTCCAGATCCGGGAAAGCATCAGAATTATCAAGACAGTGCCAAAAAAAGGAACATAAATTTCAGCCAGCCCTTTGGATCTGGGAAGTGTTTAGGCTACCCAGCCAAAAAGTCAGAGAGCAAACAGTCTAAACTAAGCTGATAACAACTGATCATTAATTAGAACTGAAGCCAACTATCTCAGTTTAGAGAAATATCTTGGCTACTCTGCTAAGAGCCAGAAAGCCAAAGGTCCAAGTTGGGTTCATTATCATTAATCATAGGCAAAGCCACTGCCCAAAAAAGCCCCTATTAGTGAAGGGGCGTCTTTGAGAAGAAGCAGCCCCAAGAGAAGCTGGCAGGGATGCTCCTGGGGAAAGTGAAGAGAAGATGGGGGGCCCTGCCCACTGTGTTTGGAGGCCTGAACTCAAGGCTCAAGTCCCTGGAATTAATCACATAGAACAAATTCTAGCATTAGAGGACAAGCTGATCATCTGGTAACTTGCTTTTACTGCAAAGACTTTTTCAAAAATGAGATTTTGGTCTTGGAATCCCATTGAAGTAGGAGGAAGAAGGTACAGGTACAGGTAGAGCAAGGGAGAAATAATGGAGATGATTTGGATAAAAGGTGTCCAAAGGGAAATTAAATGCTGATAGCACCAAAAGTCAGTCACCAAATGGAAATAGGAAAAATGACAGTGAGTTATCGTGGGAAGTGACGACATAGGGCTAGTTTTGAGGGGATTTAAGAATTGGATGCCATTTACAAGTTCATGCACACTCATATTTAAATGCACGTCCACATCCGTAAGAAAACTCTTTTTCTATGTAATTGGAGAAAGCACTAAGTGCCTTTTCATGCAGGTATCTATTTTCCTTATAATAATACTGTACTTCATGGGTTCTAGGCTGCACACTACTTTCACATTTTAGTATCTGAAGTCAGAATGTACCTTAAAATCAATAGTTTGTCATAGTATAATTGGGGTGTTTTTATTATTGATACCCTGAAGCAGTGATGCTTCTTACCATTGTTGCCATTTAGATGTGATGTAGTTCACAAATATTTCTCACTTATTCAGTAGTTATGCTGTGTTTCACTGAGTGGTCAGTCTGCGCTGTAACAGAGAAAATGGGTGAGGCCAAGGTCGAAAGGCAGATCAGTACCAACCAGGGAAGAGACCAGTGCATGATTCAGGTTGCTGAGAACTGACAACATGCAAACCAGGCTCAATTAGTATAGCATTTACTTACAGCAAGAGGAAAGAGGCTGTGCACAAGATCTGGCCCCTTGCAATGCTTTGGTCCCCCGTGACTAGCAGATATGTTCTGCAGCCAACTTCAACTTCATGCTGCAGTAGAAGGACCGAAACCCTTGTCCCCTGTGGTCTGAAATACAGAAAGCTGGGTGCATGCCGGAGGGCCACTGAAGCATGCGTAGCTAAGCAGTTCCAGGAGAGGTTTGCATGTGCCGAACGCAGCAGGAACCGGCCACGCTGGCTGTGCTCTGAGCTCTTTGCATGTAATGCTATTTGTGCACCTGCCAGCACATCCTGTATTGAGTACAAGATTCTTCTTGGAAACAGAGGGGAGGCACCCAGCTGCTCTTGGACCCTTCCCTCACACTATACACATATTTTGTGCTAACTCTTCATTAAAGCCTTATAACAACACAGGGCAAGTTTGGCTCTATAGTAGTTTTCTCCATTTCATAAATGAGGAAACTGAGGTTTCAACATGGTAAATAACCTGCCCAAGGTCGCGCTGCTAATAAGTGAGATGGCCAGGTCCTGAACGCAGGTCCATACATCTTCAGAGCCTGTGCACTTAACCAGGATGCTTACACTACCCTGCCTCTTCCAAGAAGATGGTCTTTGGAGAAGAAAGAGTATTGATAATTTACTCGGACAGGGTAGGTGTAGAGGAGGTGGAAGAGAATGGAGAAAATTCTTTTTAAGTAAGAGAAATACTCCAGGTAAGCAGCCTCTCACCCTTGTGGTTTGATGCCATCTATAATTGAAGGTGTTCATTCCAGGAAGATGGCTTTGTGAATGGTGAGACTGGTGTCTCCAAGCCTGCTCCTTCTATATCCTTGCATACAGGCCTCAGAAACCTGAATGAGTAAGATATTTAGTCCCTGGGGTTCAGATAGTGTGCAAGAAACCTGTACCACTTCACCACTGCTGAAAGATGCACGTTGTATTCCTGGAAGAGTTGATTAAACTTCTCAGTGTCTTAATCATCTAAAGAAGGAATCACACAAATACTATATTCAAACCTGAACTCTGGACTCTGTACATATGCATGTGGAGTATGTGTGTGTGTGTGTGTGCATGTGCATGTGTATGTGTGTGTATGTGGAGTATGTGTGTATATGTGGAATATGTGTGTATGTGGTGTGTGTGTTCAGAGATACATACCATTTTAAAAGCTGTAAAACATAATTACTTGGGTAAGTTTTGAACATATGTGATATTTCAGAAATACCACTCTGATAGATCTAGGGCATGTTTACATATTTTTAAGCACACTAGGATAATTTCCATTCAAAAACATGTATTTTATTCCCAAATGCTATGTAAATGGTAATTTTGAATGCATAAGTACATTTTTGGTTAAAGAGAACATCGTCATCACTTAATATATTACTGGAGATATACACAGATGTTGTTTATGCTTATGATTTATGTAAATTGCCTTTCAGTGGGGAAGAAATGTATACATGAGGTTTAAACTTGTTATTTCTTATATATTTAGTGTATGTAGTTTGTTTATATTTCACAGAAAGCAAATACAGAAAAGCAATAGAAATCAGCATATTGTACCAAGCTTTCTGACAATTTTGAATTAAATGCCCCGAATTTGTTAACTTTCAGAAATGCTGAAAAATTAAAAGAGACAATTTAAGAAGGGTGTATTTTCCCATCGTGCTCCGTGTACACCAGTTTCAGTAGTAAACTCATCTTTTTTATGTTCCCTGAGGGCACAGGCATTCGCAGCATCCTTCCTTTGCTCATGATGACTCTTCAGACCCCATGCCCATCTCAGAATGTGCTTCATGGGGCCTAGTTCAATCCCACTTCTATTAGTATCCTGTGGCTGCTGTAACAAGTTACCACAAACCCGATGGCTTAAAACAACAAAAATGTATTCTCTCACAGTTCTGGAGGCCAGAAATCTGAAATCCTTTTCACTGGGCTGAATCAAGAGGTCAGAAGGGCTGTGTTCTCTCTGGAGGCTTAGTGGAGAATCTGTTCCTTTGCTTTTTCCAACTGCTGGTGGCTGTCAGCCATCCTTGGCTTGTGGCTGCACCACTCCAATCTCTGCCTCCATGGTCACCTTGCCTCCTCCTCTTCTGTCTGTATCATCTATCTCTCCCTGTCTCTTATAGGACAGTTGTGATTAGAATTAGAGCCCACCCAGATAATCCAGGATAATCTCTCAATGTTAGGATCCTTGCTATGGACTGAATGTTTGTGTCTCCCCCAAATTCATATGTTGAAACCCAATCCCCAGGGTAACGGTATTTGGGGTGGGGCCTTTGGAAATAATTAGGGTTAGATGACGTCATGAAGATGGGTGCCTCATGATGGGATTAGTGCTCTTATAAAAAGAGAAAGAGATGGGAGATCTCTCTCCACCACCTGAGGATAAATCAAGAAGGCAGCCATCTGCAAACCAGGAAGAGGGCCCTTACCAGACACCAATTCTACTAGCACCTTGATCTTGGACCTCCCAACCCCTAAACCTGTGAGAAATAGATGTTTGTTGTTTAAGCCACCCAGTTTATGGTATTTTGTTACAGCAGCCCAAACTGAGTAACACAATCCTTGATCTCATCTGCAAAAGCCTTTTTCCTTTATAAGGTAAAGGGTAAAGTTTATAGGAATTAGGACCTGATGTCTTTGGGTGGTCATTTTTCAGCCTACTATACTACCATTCTCCTAACCCACCTCAAGTCTCAGCTTTTCCATGAAGTAGGAAAATGGAGACAGTCCTGAACTAGGAATCGGGGAGCTAGCCTCCAGTTTTGACTTAGAACTAACTTGCTTTTTTACCCTGGGCTGTCACTTCTTTGGACCTCAGTTTCCTTGACGTAAAACAGGTGAGTCGGATGCAACTTTGTCAATAAGGCTGCCAGAACAGTTTGGGTGGGAAAATTCTTTGCTCTGAAGGACTTCAATATCATTAGCATATCTGGCCCTAAATGCCTGGTCAAGATGAAAACCCTCACCCACACTTCACAGAGAGAGCCACTGAAATAGAACATCTCTCAGATGCCTTTAAAAAAGAATACTATATTTATGAATAAGAGTCTCCCCAGTTTAGAAGTAATGCATGTCATGCCAGTTAAATAAATATTGAAAAACAGTTCTGAGCACCAACAAGAAAGAAAATCACCCAAGATAATTGCTGCCAGCATTTTGATATTATCCCTCCAGTCTCTCTCTCTTCTTTCTCTTTCTTCCTTCCTTCCTCTCTTTCTTTCTTTCCCCTTCCTTCCTCTCTTTTCTTTCTTTCTCTTTCTTTTTTTCTTCCTTCCTTTCTCTTTCTTTCTTTCTCTTCTTTCTCCTCCTTCCTTCCTCTTTCTCTTTCTTTCTTTTTCTTTTTTCCTTCCTTCCTCTTTCTCTTTCCCTCCCTCTCTCTCTCTTTTTCCCCTTCCTTCCTTCCTTCCTCCCTCCCCTCCCCTCCACTTCCCTCTTCTCCCCTCCCTCTCCTCTTCTCCTTTCTTTTTCTTTTTTCTTTTTTTGAGATAGGATCTCGCTCTGTCACCCAGGCTGGAGTGCAATGGCAGGATCTTGGCTCACTACAGCTTTGACTTTCCGGACTCAAGCAATCTGCTTGCCTTGGCCTCCCAAGTGGCTAGGACTAAAGGTGTGTACCACCACGGCCAGTTAATTTTGTATTTTTTGTAGAGATAGGGTTTCGCCATGTTGCCCAGGCTGGTCTCGAATTTCTGGGTTCAAGCAATCCACCCACCTCGGCCTCCCAAAGTGCTGGGATTACAGGCATGAGCCACTGTGCTGGACTTTCATGCATCTCTATACATTTTAAAATTCAAATTGGATCTCACCATACATTCCGTTTCATCATTTCCTTGTTATTCTAAATAATACACTATTGATATTCCTTCATATTATGAAATATTCTTCTATGAGTTGATTTTTAAATGAAATTTAGTATTTCACATGGGTCACTGATAAAAACACTGTGAGTCACACCACTCTGACCCCTGTAAATACAGTGTATCTTTTTCATCTCCTGGTTTTGGCACCACAATTTTGGCACAAGATTATATTATGCTTTTATTCTCCTTATTATTATCATTCTTTTTTGAGACAGAGTCTTGCCCAGGCTGGAGTGCAGTGGTGCAATCTTCGTTCACTGCAACCTCCACCTCCCAGGTTCAAGTGATTCTCACTCCTCAGCCTCCCAAGTAGCTGGGATTACAGGTGCACACCACCATGCCTGGCTAATTTTTTTTTGTATTTTTAGTAGAGACGGAGTTTCACCATGTTAGCCAGGCTGGTCTTGAACTCCTGACCACAGGTGATCCACCTGCCTCAGCCTCCCAAAGTGCTGAGATTACAGGCATGAGACACTGTGCCCGGCCTTATTTCCTTTTTTAAAATAAATATGTAAGAATCATTGAGAGTAGGTGCTGGAAAAATAACTTGAATGAAAATTAAATGTTGGAAGCTGATGAAAGTTATCTTTCTTTTAATTAAGGTTTTTAAATTAAAATTTTAAATCAACACATAAGTGTACATATTTATGTGGTACGTAGTGATGATGTGATACATATAATGTATAGTGATGAGATGAAAGTTATCTTTAAACACTTCCTATCTAAATGGATGCCCTTCCCCATCCTGTTCTCTGCTAAAAGTGAAGATATCAACCATAATGTAAGCAACACTGATGTAGCATTTTAATGTGCCATGAAAGCGTTTGACATACATTAATTCATTTAATCCTCACAGAAAGCATATTAGGTAGGTACTCTAAGAATGAAACTGAGGCACAGAGAGACCAAGTAACTCGCCCAAGTCCACACAGCTAATAAGTGGCAAAGCTGGGATTTCAGTTAGGGTAGCATCACTCCTGAAGTCTGTATTCTTAGCCCTTCTACCATGTTGACTCTTTTTTTTTTTTTTTTTGAGATGGAGTCTGGCTCTGTCACCCAGGCTGGAGTACAGTGGTGCGATCTCAGCTCACTGCAACCTCCGCTTCCTGGGTTCAAGCAATTCTTCTGCCTCAGCCTCCCAAGTAGCTGGGACTACAGGCAAGTGCCACCATACCCGGCTAATTTTTTTCATTTTTTTTAGTAGAGACATGGTATACCATGTCTGCCAGGATGGTCTCGATCTCCCGACCTTGTGATCTGCCCGCCTCGGCCTCCCAAAGTCATGCTGACTCTTAAAAGGCCAAAAAGGAGAAGTGGGTATGGTGGTAGTGGGAGTCTCCATTTCTGAGGGGTCTAGGAGTGGGGTCAACCTGTGTTGCATGGGTGACGGGTAATCATTTGGTGCCCCTTCCAAGGAAAGCACCTACTGTTTAGGTGCTTCTCCTGTATTGATTTAGCTGTGTTAGATGAGATCAGCAAAGAATGTCCTGTTATTTCTACTCTAGAGCACTATCTGTTTCTGAGGGAAGAGGATACATTACATATTGCTAGTTAGATCTGAAGTCCTGTTTGCAGACCTGAGTTATTTAGCACCTGATTTCTGACTTTTCTTTGCTGATATGTCAGCACCCTTTAAAGACTGGCACCCCAGGCATTGTGTAGCTGCCTGGCACTTTGTCTAGCTCTGACTAGAAGCTGGAGGCAGGCAGTGTCCCTTGGCTGCCTCTGGCATCTAGGGGAAGGAATGGGCGTTCCTGCTTCCCTTTCTCATCAGCTGTTAACTGATATGAAGAGTGACATTCTCCAAACCAGAGGAATGATCAGACCAAGTGTTATTTAAATGCTGACAAAATGATTCAAAATACTCATTAAAAAATGTTATTCATGTCATTATTATATGTATTATTTAAATATCACTCATGAATAATTATTTGTTCAATAATTACTTAGAGAGTCCATGTGCCAGGCATGGTTCTGTGTGCTGGAGACACCACATTTTGTAAACAGATGAACTAAAGAAACTTGCCAAGTTCTGCCCTCATGGAGTTTACTTCCTGAAGGGGAAGCCAGACAAAATCAAACATACATAGGCTAGACTCTCAGGCAGTGATCGCTGCTAGGAAGAAAAAGTAGCGGCAAGAAGACTGAGTGGATTGGGGTGGGGACAGAAGAGGGAAGCTGTGGGGATAGTGAGAGCTTGGTGTCATCAAGAAAGCCAGTGTGGGCCAGGTGTGGTGGCTCACGCCTGTAATTCCAACACTTTGGGAGGCCGAGGTGGGAGGATCATGAGGTCAAGAGATAGAGACCATCCTGGCCAACATGGCGAAACCCCATCTCTACTAAAAATACAAAAATTAGCTGGGCGTCGTGGCGTGTGCCTGTAGTCCCAGTTACTCCAGAGGCTGAGGCAGGAGAATCGCTTGAAGCCAGGAGGCGGAGGTTGCAGTGAGCCAAGATCACGCCACTGCACTCCAGCCTGGGATAGAGCGAGACTCCGTCTCAAAAAAAAAAAAAAAAAAAAGAAAAAAGAAAAAGAAAGCCAGTGCAACTAATAAGGAACAGGTAAGGTGTAGAGTGATCAGAGGTGATGATGCTGGACACAAGACAGGGGCCAGGTCACGCGGGGCCTGAATGTGTTATTCATGGGAGGACAGGAAGACAGTGATGGATTTTTTTTTTTCCTTGAGAAGAGGGTGAGGAGTCTTGGAGGATCGTCGGGGGTGCGAGATGTCTCGTTATGTTGCCCAGCTGGTCTCTAACTCCTAGGCTGAAGCGATCCTCCCACCTCAGCCTCCCGAGTAACTGGGATTACAGGCGTAAGCCACTGCACTGGGCTCTCAGTGACAAGGATTTTGAATCAGCAAGAGATATATTCTTGAATTTTCATTGTCAACATCCATTATGGAGCCATGTGGAAGACAGACCCTAGGACGGGAGCAAGACAGGCTGGGAGGCTGGTTAGGAGCTGCTGCAGAAAGATGATGGGGGCTTGACCAGGCGGCAATGTAAGGGGTGAAAAATGGTCAGATTTAGAACGTGATTTTGAAAGTGGAGTTGATGGATTGGTTGTGGGGTGGGAGAGAAAGAAAGCAAAGAAGACTTCTGCTTTTCCCCCTTCAAGGGTAGGCACAGGAGGCAGTAAAATGCCAAAACAAAAGAAAATATTAAATTTGCCTTATTAGATATCTAAGTAAGATGTCTCATTGAATAAATGAGTCAGGGGAGAGCTCCATGCTGAAAGTCTAATTGGGGTTTACCAGCATATATATGTTATTTAAATCCATGGAAATAAACAATCATTTGGAGCTGCGCTGTCCAACACAGTAGCTACCAGTAGCTACATTTCCTATGAAAATGTACCATCTGAATTGAGATGTACTGTAAATGTAAAATATATCCTAGCTTACAAAGACTTGGCATAAAAAATGTAAAATATCAGCCGGGCACGGTGACTCACACCTGTAATCCCAGCACTTTGGGAGGCCAAGGCAGGCGGATCACTAGGTCAGGAGTTCGAGACCAGCCTGGCCAACATGGTGACCCCCGTCTCCAAATATACAAAAAATTTGCCAGGCGTGGTGGCATTCGCCTATAATCCTAGCTACTTGGGAGGCTGAGGCAGGAGAATTGCTTGAACCCTGGAGGCGGAAGTTACAGTGAGCCGAGATTGCGACACTGCACTCCAGCCTGGGCGACAGGGCGAGACTCCGTCTCAAAAAACAAACACAGTAAAATATCTCATTAATAGTTTTTAATATTGATTAAAATGTTGAAAAGATAGTACTTTTGATAACCTTGGTTAATAAATATATTATTAAAATTAGGCCAGACGCGATGGCTCACGCCTATAATCCCAGCACTTTGGGAGGCCAAGTTGGGTGGATCACTTGAGTTCAGGAGTTTGAAACCAGCCTGGGCAACATGGCAAAACCCTGTCTGTACAGAAAACACAAAAATTACCTGTGCATGGTGGCACGTGCCTGTAGTCCCAGCTACTAGGGAAGCTGAGGCAGGAGGATTGCTTGAGCCTGGGAAGCAGAGGTTGCAGTCAGTCAAGATCATGCTGAGAGCTGACAACGTGCTAGCAGCCCTGGCTCACTCTTGGCGCTTCCTCGGCCTCGTCTCCGCTCTGGCCGTGCTGGAGGAGCCGGCCAGAGCCGGCTCCCTCTGCTCGCGGGGAGGTATGGAGGGAGAGATGCCAGTTGGAGCCGGGGCTGCGGGGGAAACTCGCGGCCTGCCCGATTCCGGGTGTGCCCTGGATTGGCGGGCCCTGCACTCGTCCCAGCCGGCCGGCGCCTGCTGGGCTTGATCAGGGGACGAGCTCTCTCTGGGCTGCCGGAGTGCCTGGGGTTAGGTGCCGCAAAGTCCCGGCTGCGAGTGCCATTGAGAGGTGAAGCTGGCTGGGTTTCTGGGATGGGTGGGCACTTGGAGAACTTTTCTGTCTAGCTAAAGGTTTGTAAATGCACCAATAAGCTCTCTGTGTCTAGCTAAAGGATTGTAAATGCACCAGTCAGCTCTCTGTGTCTAGCTAAAGGATTGTAAATGCACCAATCAGCACTCTGTCAAAATGGACCAATTAGCTCTCTGTAAAATGGACCAATCAGTAGGATGTGGGTGGGGCCAGATAAGGAAATAAAAGCAGGCCACCCGAGTCAGTGGTGGCAACCTGCTCGGGTGCCGTTCCACACTGTGGAAGCTTTGTTCTTTTGGTCTTTGCACTAAGTCTTGCTGCTGCTCACTTTTTGGGTCTGCGCTGCGTTTATGAGTTGTAACACTCACTGAGAAAGTCTGCAGCTTCACTCCTGCGGCTAGCGAGACCATGAACCCACTGGAAGGAACAAACAACTCCAGATGCGTCGCCTTTAAGAGCTGTAACACTCACCGTAAAGGTCCGAGGCTTCGTTCTTGAAGTCAGCGAGACCAAGAACCCACAAATTCCGGACACAATGCCATTGCACTCCAACCTGAGCTATGGGAGTAAAACCTGAGCAATGGGAGCAAAACCTTATCTCAAATAATAATAATACACTAATTAAATTAATCTCACTTGTTCTTTTTTTTTTAAATGTGGCTAGTAGAAAACTAAAAATTACATATGTGGCTCCGTTGCATTTCTACTGGGTAGCGCCTGGCTTTAGACAAAGAGTGAGTATAGTAAAAAAAGAAACTTTTGAGGATTCAACCGATGGGGCATTCCATGATGTAGCACTGGTGAAGAGGGGGACCTAGGTGTAAAAAGGACTCTAAAGGAAGCAGCCTCAGAGGGAAAACACCGGGGAGGATGTTGTGTTCTGGAAACCAAGTGAAAAAAGAGGGAGCCAGCAGTTCAGAGACTGCTGTGAGGTGATGTACAATGTGGACTGGAAACTGACCGTTGGATTTAGCAATGTGGAAGTTGTTGGTGTCCTTCTTGGTTTCAGTGTGTATGTATGTGGGAGGGCGGGGTGGGAATAGGAATGGCATGAAAAACTCATCAGAGTTGACTAAAAAGGGAATTTAGGTAGGGATTAGAGCATCAGTTATAGAAATTCGGCCCTCCAGAGGAGCAGAATAATGGAGGTGCCAAGGAATAGGGGTTCAAGGGAAATATTGTTTGTTTAAGGGAAACATATATTTTAAAGTAGCCACTTTTTATTCTCTATTAAGATTTTGACCTAAGTAAATCATCTTGCAAATATCTATTAGCTCACAGGCATCTTCTAATTTTATTTTATCAGAAATAAGAAATGCTAAGAATTTTAAAGGAGTACCCGTATTTGGTTTGGCCCACAAAATCATTGTGAACAAAGTGGTCTAGGATTACAAAAATCTGTTTTTAGGGTTACTAACATTACTACCACAATGGATTGTACACAGTTCCCTAAAACATAGAACTGTGACATTATCTGTGTTGCAGGGCAAGTGTGTGAAATTCCTGAACTTTGGAATAGAACATAAATGCCAGACTTCTTGTATTACATTTTGATGAATCATCATATCTTATTAATCTGAACAGTACTTAGTGTAGCTCATGGCACATAAAAAGTGCGTAATATAATTGAATGAATGAAGACAATCTCAGCATCTGAAATACCAAAGAGCCTAGCAGTACCCAAGAATTCACCAACAGATGGCACCATGCTGTTTCCCATAAGAGCTTATATAGAAACAATGTTAATATGACATTCAGTTCCAATTTCAAGTGCTGGTTAGGGGTAGAAATGGAATCCTCAAGAATATATTTTACTACTTTAAATTTTATAGCTGAATTATTAAAGCATGTTCATATGTTTTTTTTTTCTTATAAATAGCTAAATTATCTAAGGCCCTTTCCTTAGGTCAGAGCTTGAAAAGAAAGTGAGATTGATTTGTAGATCAGATAAAGAAAATACCCACAGGTTATTATTATTAAAATATTTGTGAATACTAAGAAGTCGAGTTGCACAATCCATTCTCCCTGAGAGATTAAACTCCTTCAATGGCAGTAAAAACAAGGATGTTTTGCATACATCAGAGCACGGGCATGATGCTTTAGAGAGCAAATGTTGCATTTTGCAGTTCCAGTGTAGACTGGAGGTGACAAGGACCAACCTAAACACTCAGTGTGCTAGACAAACCAATATAGTCTTCACATACCATGTGTAAAATATTCCCTGGAGGGCCACATGTAAACAGAGCTCCCACTGTGACCCTCATTACCTTTTCTGTAGAAGTAATTATGACTTTCATAATTTTCTATGCCCTTTATTTAACCTGCAGGTCTGAGAAGTGGATGGATGTGTTTTAAGACAACAGTGTGGTGAAAAGGCCACAGCTTGGCAGCTCCTATAGCATGGAGAGTCACACACAGGATAGACAGGGCAACAGCCGTAGCATGAGCAACCTTACAGTATTAATCATTTACTTAACCATTTGAGAAGAGTGCCTGCTGCCACTTTATCTATCTAATCTATCTATCTATCTATCTATCTATCTATCTATCTATCTATCTATCATCTATCTATCTATCATCTTTTCTTGTTTGTTTTTTGAGATGGAGTCTCACTCTATCGCCCAGTCTGGAGCGCAATGGCGCAATCTCAGCTCACTGCAACTTCCACCTGTTGGGTTCAAGCAGTTCTCCTGCCTCAGCCTCCCGAGTAGCTGGGACAACCGGCACTCACCACCATGCCCGGCTAATTTTTTGTATTTTTTAGTAAAGAAGGGGTTTCACCGTGTTAGCCAAGATGGTCTCTATTTCCTGACCTCGTGATCCACCTGCCTCAGCCTCCCAAAGTGCTGGGATTACAGGCGTGAGCCACCACGCGTGGCCCTATCTATGTTATCTATGTACCTATGTATCTATCTAAACTATTTAGTCTCATCATGAAGTCTCTATCTCAGATGCAGATATAATCTGCAGATAAATGCAACTGGCCAAAGCTAAGAAAGTAGGTGCTTTTGAATTGGCTGGGCCCTGCCACAATGGAGCAAGACAGGAGATACCCAGAGTTCCTGGTCCCTCCTTGCTCTGTCTTCCTTTGTGAGCCTGGTGACTGAGGTTTCAGGAAGACTCAAGCAGGGCTAGTCTGGGCCCCCATGGAGGGTTAGTAAGGTCTACTTAGGTACTGGTATTGTGTCCGGGATTGGTTCCTTCTGGTGAGTTCTTGGTCTCGCTGACTTCAAGAATGAAGCCGCAGACCCTCGCAGTGAATGCTAGGGTTCTTAAAGATGGTGTGTCAGGAGTTTGTTTCTTCAGATGTGTCGGGAGTTTCTTCCTCCAGTGGGTTTGTGGTCTTGCTGACTTCAGGAATGAAGCTGCATACCTTCACAGTGTGTTACAGCTGTTAAAGATGGGTGTGTCTGGGCCGGGCACGGTGGCTCACACCTGTAATCCCAGCACTTTGGGAGGCTGAGGCGGGCAGATCATGAGGTCAGGAGATCGAGACCATCCTGGCTAACACAAACCCCGTCTCTACTAAAAATACAAAAATTAGCCGGGCGTGGTGGCGGGCGCCTGTAGTCCCAGCTACTCGGGAGGCTGAGGCAGGAGAATTGCGTGAACCTGGGAGGCGGAGCTTGCGGTGGGTAGAGATCATGCCACTCCAGCCTGGGTGACAGAGCAAGACTCCCTCTCAAAAAAAAAAAAAAAAAAAAGATGGTGTGTCTGGAGTTTGTTCCTTCAGATGTTCAGATGTGTCCAGAGTTTCTTCCTTCCAGTGGGTTCGTGGTCTTGCTGACTTCAGGAATGACAGACCCTCCCTGTGAGTGTTAAAACTCGTAAAGGTAGTGTGGACCCAAAGAGTGAGCAGCAGCAAGATTTATTATGAAGAGCAAAAGAACAAATACCTTCCACAGCGTGGAAGGCGACCCAAGTGGGTCACCGGCTGCTGGCTGGGGTGGCCAGCTTTTATTCCCTTATCTGGCCCCACCCACGTCCTGCTGATTGGCCCATTTTACAGAGTGCTGATTGGTCCATTTTTACAGAGTGCTGATTGGTGCATCTACAAACCTTTAGCTAGACACAGAGCCCTGATTGGTGTGTTTACAATCCTTTAGCTAAACAGAAAAGTTCTCCAAGTCCCCACCTGACCCAGAAGCCCAGCTGGCTTCACCTCTCAGTATGTGTGATATAGCACATACTTTGCCAGTAGGGTTATCAGTGAATTTCTTGAGACTAACACCACTCTGAACTTTCAAATGTATGCCCATAAATGACTAAACATTTAAATGATGGCTTAGATATTCTCTCCATGTTCTCTTCTACCTGAGTACACTCCTCAATTGCCTTTGTGGGCTTTGCCTATCTTTCTTTTATTGGGGGCCCACCCAGGGACTGGTCACCAGTCTACTCTAATTCACCCATTGACTAAGTTGCTATGAAGATTCTAGCCTTCTTTCCTGAGCTATCACCTCCTCTCTCTAGCACCTGAACCTCTCTTCCTAAATGTTCCATTAGTATTTCAAATGCAGTATACATGAGGGAAAAACACCTCATCATTCACTTCCCACACCTACTGCTTTTTTGAATTGACCTTTCTTGTGTACGCACTGTATTTGAAAGGTTTCCAGTATCATATTTGTACTTTAAAAAAGACCATAACTTAGGTAAGTTAAGATGCATAATTATAAAACAGATACTCATGAAGACTTCCCTCAACTTTGGAATGAACACATTAACCAATATGATTGCATCTGTGTAGAGCTTCACTCCCTCAACATTTTGACTCCTTCTCATAGCATATTAGTTTCCTATTGCCTCTGTAACAAATTCCCACAAATTTAATGGCTTAAAACTGCAGAAATTTATTATCTTGCAGTACTGGAGAGCAGAAGTGTAAAGTGGGTCAGCAGGGCTGCATTCCTTCTGGGGGCTCTGGAGTTTATATGTGGGGGAGAAGCCATTTCCTTGCCTTTTCTAGCTTTCCAGGCTGAAGCATTCCTTGGCTCATTGCCCCTTCCGCCATCTTCAAAGCCAGCATCACATCTTCAAATCGCTCTTTCTCTATCTCTGACCTTTGCTTCTGAAACAAGCCCAATTTTCCCATAGAACTGATGTTTATGGTTTCTTTTGAATAAACATAGAAATTGACCCTCCCAGTCTTAAAACTTGCGAAAGTTACATTTTTCTCACCTGCGTTGCTTTCTCAGGAAACCAAGCATCAGGCCTCCCAGATAATATCAGGGAGCTGAAATTGACCAAATCACTGCATCTGGACAATGAAACGCCAGACCCCCCACCTGTGATGGTTGCCTGACCAACCACCTGCTCCCTGTTGACAACTTCTTCCTTACCTCTCCCTAATTCCTGTTTTCCATACATGCTTACATTTCTTCCCTGCTATATAAACCCTTAATTTTAGTCGGTCAGGGAGATAGATTTCAGGCTCTCATTTCCCATCTCTTTGGGATGGATTTGGATTTGGACCTATCAGGAGATGGATTTCACACTGATCTCCTGTCTCCTTGGCTGCAGCACCCAATTAAAACCTTTTTCCCTGGCAATATTCATTGTCTCAGTGATTGGCTTTTTGTGTGGTGAGCAGCAGGACCTAGACTGAACCCCCAGCATTTCAGTAACACTTGCATGATCATCTATCCTCTCTGACTCTGAACATCCTGCCTCCCTCTTAGATTACAATGGGTTCACCCATGTAATCCAGGATAATCCTCCCATCTCAAGATCCTTAACTTAATCCCATATGCAATGTCCGTTTGCCATGTAAGGTAACATAGTCACAAGTTCTGGGGATTTGGACATGGACATCTTTGGAGAGTCATTATTCTCTTACTACACATAGTAATTACCACTATCCTGAATTGTGTTACAATTTCTTTGTTTAAGATAGCATCGCCAAATAGGGATGTATCTTAACATTTTGTTATTACCTTTTGTTTTAGAACTTCATAAAACTGATAAAATATATTATGTAATCTTCTATCTGCTTACTTAATATTATTACTCTAAGATTCACTCACATTACATGTAGTTCATGTATTTGTATTACTGTTTAAAACGTGCTGTTAATGTACCTAAAATTATTCACCCATTCTGTAGTTGATATAAGTAGTACGTTACGAATATTCTTGTCTCCTGGAGAAGGAATGTGCATGGGTTTCTCTAGAGTTTATATCTAGGAGTGGAATTTCTGGGTTATAAGTTATACTAAAGGATAAAATAGTGGCAAATTACTTTTTCAGTTATTTGACACTCCCAACACAGTACTATAAATGTTACAGTTTTTCCATATCTTTGCCAACAAGCAATAGAGTAAGTAAGTCATTACTATATAGTAAGTCATTTCATTTTTAAAATTTGAACATTTCTATTACTTATGGGAGTAAGTATCTTTTCATATGTTTTCAGCCAATTGTGATTCCTCTTTGGATAAGTGCTTATTCATGTAGTTTGCCTATTTTCCCACTTTTAGGCCTTCTTTATATATTTATTAGATAAATCCTTCATTGGTTGGTTGTATTATGAATAAACAGCCAGACTGTGGCTTGTCTTTTTTTTTTAATTTTTTATAGTGTCTGAAATATCATAAAGAATCAGATTGTCAAATCAGACTCACATGAGTCAGAGTCTTACCCAGTATTAAGCTTTACTAATACAGGATACAGGTAATATTGAGATGAAGCAAGGGAGGTCTGGAACCATCAGTGTCACTCTTCAGATCCTTCACTGCCCCACCGGATGCACTCTGTGCCCATAATTAATATATGAGGTCTCTAAGCAATGTGTGAGATTCACCTCTCTCATATAGAAGGAGGCTATTTGGAAAATAAAATGTACCCAATGATGCACCACAAATCTATAAATCTCAAATTTTGTTTACCATGATTAGTTCTAGATAGCCAGATACATCCTGCTAAAAGCACCCCATAGATAAGGAGCATTCTATTCACAAATTCCATTCGTTTGCCAAGATGTCTGTCAGTCGCATGTTGACAAGAGTAGGCCATCTTTCCTGGTCCCTGCTCCCCATTCTCCAGCTGGAGATAATGGATTGCAGCCCTGCTGCTTAACCCTTTATTTCCCAATGTCTTTGATTAATATGTGTGATGTAAGGGAAGAATCCAATGTGTTTTTTTCTCTACTTGTAACCAGTTGTCTCAGCAACATTTGTGGAATTTTATGAAATCTTTTTTTTTGAGACTGTAATCTATATGATACCCAATATTTGAAATACACAACATTTGGGGACTTGCTTTATGAATTAGTATGTGGTCAAGATTTGAAATATTTCATTTGTGTTTGGTAAGATTGCGTATTCTTTCCAAAGGTTATTATTAATTTACTTTTTAATTGACAAATACAAATTTTATATATTTATGGTATACAATGTATTTTGAGATATGTAGACATTGTAGAATGGCTAATCAAGCTAATTTACATATGCATTACCTCACATACCTTTTTTTGCGGTGAAAATACTTAAAATCTATTTTCTTAGCAATTTTCACATGTACAATACATTATTATTAACTATAGTCACCGTGTTGTACAATAGGTATTTTGAAGACTGTATTCTTTAGCTGTTAGAGGCAGAGTTCTATAACCGTCTAATAAATCAAGCTGATCAATCCTGTATTTTTCAAATTTTTACTTCACAAATCTTCACGAAGATTTATTGTGTTCTTAACTTATGAATAATTGAGATAGATGCATTGAAATATCTCAGTATGTTTGCTATTTCGCAATATTTCTCTGTGATTCTATTGATTTTTCTCTCTGTATGTGAAGGTTTCATTATTGAGTGCATACAAGTTTAAAATTATTCTTTATCTTGGGTGAATTTCTTATAATTTAGTGATCCTTTCAATCCTGAATAATGCCTTTTGTCTCTGAGTTTATTTTCCTGCTATCAATATAACTATATCAGCTTATCAGCTTTTTTAAATTAACATTTGTCTCACCTTTTTTTTTCCTTTTACATTCAATATTTCTGAGTCCTTGTGTTTTAAGTGTGTCTCTTATAAAGGAGCCTATATATATATTTTTTTCTGTTTTTCTTCTGGTCAGAAAATCTTCGGTTTGTTTAATCAATTTACATTTATTGTGATTACTGACATATGTATGCAGTGGTGTGATCTTAGCTAACTGCAACCTCCACCTTCAGGGATCAACTGATTCTCTCACCTCAGCCTCCCAGAGTAGCTGGGACCACAGGTGCATGACATCATGCCTGGCTAATTTTTGTATTTTTTTGTAGAGATGGGGTTTTGCCATGTTGCCAAGGCTGGTCTTGAACTCCTGGCCTCGAGCAATCTGCCTGCCTCAGCCTCCCCAAAATGCTGGGATTACAGGCCTGAGCCACTGTGCCTGGCCTTGAACTTGTTTTTATCATTTTTTCTGCTTTTCTTTTAAAAATTGATTGAATTTTGTTTTATTACAGTTTTCTATTTCATTTCTTCCCCACCTACTGGATTGAAAGTACAGACACAATTTCTATTTTTTAGATAGTGTATTTGAAATATTATTACTCATATTTAACAAGCATGAATAAGTAGTGGCAAAGTTCATGTCTTAGCGCATCTCCTGAACAATAAGATTAATTTAGGACATTTTGATTTCAATCACCCAATTTTCTTTTTCTTAGGATGTCTTGATTCTTCCTTATTCTTGAAGTATACTTTTGCTGGCTATATAACTTTAGATTGACAGTAATTTTCTCTAGATATCTTTGAGATTTTACTTTGCTGTCTTTTGGCTTCTATTATTGCTGTTGAGAAGTTGGCTGTAAGTTTAATTGTCCTTTCTTTGTAGGTTATCTGTTTTTTCTCTCTGCTTGCTTTTAAGCCCTCTTTTTCTTTTGAGTTCGGCAGCACCATTACTATATATGTCAGTATTGATTCTTTTTTTTTTTTTTGAGATGGAGTCTCGCTCTGTTACCCAGGCTGGAGTGCAGTGGAATGATCTCGGCTCACCACAACCTCTGCCTCCCAAGTTCAAGCAATTCTCCTGCCTCAGCCTCCCGGGTAGCTTGGATTACAGGTGCCCGCCACCACGCCCAGCTAATTTTTGTATTTTTAGTAGAGATGGGGTTTCTCCATGTTGGTCAGGGTGGTCTTGAACTCCTGACCTCAAGTGATCCATCTGCCTTGGCCTCCCAAAGTGCTGGGATTACAGGCGTGAGCCACCGTGCATGGCCGATTTTTGTTTATTTATTTTGCTTAACATGTGTTTTAGTTTTTTGTACATGTGAACTTATATCTTTCATTATCTTTCTGGAAATTCTCACCCTTTATATCTTTAAATATTGCCTCTCTTTCATTATTTCTAGTTTTTCTTTCTGGAACTCAAAATAGGTATATGTAACATCTCTCATTCTATCTTTAATGTATCTTAAACTTTTGTTCATATTATCATCTCTTTATCTCTCTGTACTATATTCTAAAAAATGTTTTAAAATCCATCTTCCTGGCCAGGCACAGTGGCTCACATCTGTAATCTTAGCACTTTGGGAGGCTGAAGTGGGCAGATTGCTTGAGCCCAGAAGTTTGAGACCAGCCTGGGCAACATGGCAAAACCCCTTCTGTACAAAAAATACAAAAATTAGTCAGGTGTGGTGGTGCATGCTTGTAGTCCCAGCTACTCGGGAGGCTGAGGAGGGAGGATCACTTGAGCCCAGTAGGTTGAGGCTGCAATGAGCTCATGATCACACCACTGCACTCCAGTCTAGGCTACAGAGCGAGATTGTCTCAAAAAAAGAAAAAAAGAAAAATCCACGTTCCAGTTTATTATTTTCTCTTCACCTGTGTCTACTCTACTATTGAATACATGTATTATGTTTTATATTTTGACAATTGTAATTTTCACTTTAAAAAAGTTATTTGGTTATTTAATTTCACTTAATAATTTTAATACACTTTTCTCTTCATGCATGCTCATTTTTTTTTTCTTTGAGATGCAGTTTCGCTCTAGTTGCCTAGTCTGGAGTGCAACGGTGCAATCTTGGCTCACCGCAACCTCTGCCTCCCGGATTCAAGCGATTCTCTGCCTCAGCTTCCCTAGTAGCTGGGATTACAGGCACCTGCCACCATGCCCAGCTAATTTTGTATTTTTAGTAGAGACGGGGTTTCTCCATGTTGGTCAGGCTGGTCTAGAACTCCTAACCTTAGGTGATCTGCCCGTCTCAGCCTCCCAAAGTGCTGGGATTACAGGCGTGAGCCACCGCGCCTGGTCACGTGCTCATTTTTTTATTCCATCTTTCTTTTTTTTAAGCTATCATACACAATGTTTTAATACCACCCTGTATCAGATAATTTCAACTTCTGAAGTCTTTGGGATTTTAAATCTATATTTTACATGTCTGCTGTCTCTCATTTATGGCATTTTCCCCGCAATGTGTTTGTTTATCTTTGATTGTGAGTTCTTATTTGTTTGAAGACATTATTTCTGAGAAGACAGGGCATTTGCTTCTTCTAGTTACTAGGGCATCTGAATTCCCTGTGACAAATTCGCATCCTTCCAGTTTCCCTGGCCTGTTGTGAGAGTTTCACGTTCAGCTCCAACACCCTGCAGCTAGCCCAAGGCTTGAATTCACCAAGACAGTACATCAGGGTGAAATTTGCATGTGGTTATGCCAAAGTTTTCTTTTCTTGCTTTTGAGAATAGTCCTTCATCCTGAGATCCCAGTAATGCATGAAGCATTTTGTTTTCATGTCTGATCTACTTGTTTGTAGTGGAGGACCTTGCAGAGTATTCGACACACTATATAGGACATGGACTTGCCTTTCCTTTTTCAGGAAATGCCACTCAATCTGGATGTTAGTCTAGAAATACTTACAAACATATCTACCTCAGCTTTTCCAGGTCTGGCCTAAGCAATTTCTCATGGATCACTCAGAATCTTCCACCTAGACTCTGATTTTCTGACTCTATGCCTTCTAATGTACCCTCTACAATGTCACTAGACTTAGGGACTAGACTGACCTTTTAAAAAATATAAACCTCATCATGGCATTTCCCTGATAAATATCATTCCATGGCTTCCCATCACATTCTAAATAAAGATAAAATTTCTCAGCATGGTCCCCAGGTCATCATCTCTCTCTAGCCTCCCATTAAAACTGGCCCAATTGTCCCATAGAACTGATTTCAATCATCCAGTAGAACTGATGTTTATGGTTTCTTTCAATAAACATAGAAATTAACTCACACAGTATTAAAACCTAAGAAACTTACATTTGCTTTATCTGAATTCCTTTCTCAGGAAACCAATCGTCAGATCTCCCAGATCATATCAAGCAACTGAAACTCACCAGATCACTGCCTCTGGACAACGAGATGCCAGACCCCTCACTCTTCATGATTGCCTATCCGACCACCTGCTTCTTGTTGACCAGCTCATCTTCCTTACTCCTCCCTAATTCCTGTTTTCCCGCACATGGTTACATTTCTTCCCTGCTATATAAACACCTGAATTTAGTTGGTGAAAGAGATGGATTTGAGACTGATCTCCCATCTCCTCAGCTGTAGCATCCAATTAAAGCCTTCTTCCCTGGCAATACTCATTGTCTCAGGGATTGGCTTTGTGTGGCAAGCGACGGGACCTAGACTGAAACCCTGCCATTTTGGTAACATCATGTGTCTCATACACCCCTTGACCCAGCATTACCAACCTCGTAGCCTTTCCAGAATGGTCTCTGCCTCTTCCAGGGCAAAATGACTTCTCATTAGCTGTAAGTTATCAGATCCCTTTGTTGAAAAGTCTGTTTATTCTTCCTCCTAAGTAATGACTCTGCTTTGAAGACCAATTATCTTTCAACTCACAACATTTGTGAAAGCTGAATATTACACAAGTGGGAATGAAAGAAGAAATCCCCAAAGCCAATTTTAATATACTCTATAACCAATTTATTACTGAAAAAAATTCTAATTGTGGGAAGAACTATCCAAGGATGAAAGCTTAATTAAATTGTGATCCTGGAAGCCTGAGCTTTTTAATTAAAAAAATGAAACTGTAGAATAACACTCTCTCCAACACTCACACATTTTAGACTGTCAACCAGGGTAAGTTGTGTGTAATGTTCAGTGTGAAGGGGCTGTTTGAGATGCGTAATTCTTTTGCTTACTGCAAATCTGTCAAGTAAGTTAAAAACTGTGGGCTCCTGGGCTCCCCAAAGTAGAAGGTAATCAATATATTAAATCTAAAACTTAGTTAGATTTAATAAGAATGTTTGGTCAATTGAGTAAAAACAAAAAAGATTATTTTTTGAGAAAAATCTATCAACTTGAATTTTTGTATCACATAAATAAAACAATCGATTGATTAGATATTTCCCATTGTTCTCATTGTGCAGCGGTCTCAGAGTGAATAGACAACTCAGGCGACGGATTTGGACTCTGGAGTCATGAGAACAAGAGCACAGAATCAGTAGATTTGGCCTTATGACCTTGGGCTAGTTACTTATATTCTAAGTCTTCTCATAGAGTTGATGGTGACAATTAAACAAGGTAACACATAGCAAACACCTACCATAGTATCTAACACAAAGTAGGAACTTAAAAATGATTTAGAAGACTGGCGGAGTGGCTCGCACCTGTAATCCCAGCACTTTGGGAGGCCGAGGAGGGGGGATCACTTGAAGTCTGGAGTTCAAGACCAGCCTAGCCAAATGGTGAAAACTCCTCTCTATTAAAAAAAAAAAATTAACTGGATGAGGTGGCGGGCACCTGTAACCCCAGCTACTCAGGAGGCTGAGGCAGGATAATCACTTGAACCCAGGAGGCAGAGGTTGCAGCAAGCAAAGATTGTGCCACTGCACTCCAGCCTGGGCAACAGAGGGAGACTCTGTCTCAAATAATTTAAAAAACCAAAAAAGATTTAGAAAACTTCCACACCAAAGAGTGTAATACAAAATTAACTGCCATTTTGTGACCTCTATTTGGAGGGAAATAATTTTTTTTAAAAACCGTAGAAACAACTCGGCTGGATGCAAATTTAAAAAGCAATCACAAGGTTACCGTTAATGAATCAAAAACACCAGTGTTCACTAATTATCACCATTTTATATGAAGTTCTTCTAAAAAGAGTGTTTCTTGTATGAATAAGTTATTTTTATTTCTTATACTGAAACCTCTGAGGTCTAGCCATACCATCAAAATGTTAAAATATTTTCATTCAGTTAAATTATGTAATGTGAAAATGAATGATGGCCAGGAGACTGATGGCCAGTGTAATTCTGGTGAGAAATTATATTGCACACATTGGTTTATTTAGTTAGAATTTTCTTTGGGTAATAAAATTAGTGTTATATAAAAATTAGTTGTATCTAACCTCATGTAGACTGCCATAAATGACTCTTGCAAGTTCAACATCCTGAGCAACTGTGACAAATCCCACAGAAGGCAATTTTACAGTAAACCAGGGCTACCCAAGACATGGTGAGAATGAGTTGTTGTGGATGACTGAAGGCTCCAGATAGCTGATATAAAATAGCAAAACAATGAATACTTTATTTGGATTGGAATATTTTCTAACTGTATCATACATTTCTTTCTTTTCTTTTTTTTTTTTTGAGACACAGTCTCACCCTGTTGCCAGGCTGGAGTGCAATGGCACAATCTCAGCTCACTGTAACCTCTGCCTCCCAGGTTCAAGCGATTCTCCTGCCTCAGCCTCCTGAGTAGCTGGGATTACAGGCACGCACCACCACACCCAGCTAATTTTTTGTATCTTTAGTAGAGACGGGGGTTTCACCAGGTTGGCCAGGCTGGTCTCAAACTCCTGACCTTCTGATCCGCCTGCCTTGGTCTCCCAAAGTGCTGGGATTACAGGCATGAGCCACTGTGCCCAGCCTATTTTCTTTTCCCTCTGTCCTTTTTTCTTTTCTCTTCTCTTCTCTTTCTTTCTTTTCTTTCTTTCTCTCTCTCTCTCTCTCTTTCTTTCTCTTTCTTTTTCTTTCTCTTTTCTGAGACAGGGTCTTGCCCAACCTCTTTTCTTTTCTCTCCTTCCTTCCTTCCTTCCTTCCTTCCTTCCTTCCTTCCTTCCTTCCCTCCCTCCCTCCCTCCCTCTCTCTCTCTCTCTTTCTTTCTTTCTTCTTTTCTTTTTTGAGACAGGGTCTTGCTCTATCACCTAGGCTGGAGTATACAGTGACAGAATCATAGCTCACTGCAGCTTCAACCTCCTGGGCTCAAGGGATCCTTACTCCCTCAGCCTCCCAAGTAGCTGGGACTACAGGCACACACCACCATACCCAGCTGATTTTTTAAATTTTTATTTTTTATGTTTATTTTTGTAGAGACAGGGTCTTACTATATTGCCTAGGCTGGTCTTGAACTCCTGGGCTCAAGCAATCCTCCTGCCTCAGCCTCCCAAAGTGCTGGGATTACAGGCATAAGCCACTGCACCCAACCTATTTTTTTTAATTATTAGACAGATCATATATGGATTATAATGCAAGTTTTTCTGGATGACTCATGATGTATCCTTTTTTGGCCTGGATGCTAAGGAATCAGACCTTGATCTTGGTAGTTGAATTATTCCCTCCATGTCACTCATGGGTTCACTTTTCTTCTTATGGATTTGCCAAAAGCACAAGACATTAATTCCAATGACTTGTCACAGGGTGTTTTTTGGCAGCAATACTACCCAGGTCCACAAAGATGGCAGCTAGAGCAGGTCCATCACACACCAACTTCTCCTCTTGTCATTTATCCAGAGTCTGTAATCTGGTCTCTGTGTTCATACAGTGTTCAACCAGAAAAAGAACTCAGGGGACTGGGGAGGGGGCATAAAGAACCATGGTCCTTGTCTTCACCAATTTCTTCTGGTCAGTTGAATGTATTTTGCAAATCTGGAAGGATCTCACTCAAAATGCCCAGGTCACATATTCATTGTTTAGCTTAGATGTATGATGCCATTTCTCCTCTAAGTGCTAGCAAGTTGGGTGTGGCAGCGGAGTCAGTATGTTAGAACTGGCCTTGGTTGCTGCCATTGCTACATTAACTTGCATCATAAATGAGTAAGAAGGACAGATAAATGAAAATACCTAAACTTTTAAAAGGGATCTAGGACATGAGTTTGAAAACTGTGGCTTCTGGGCCAAACCCAGCCTGCTACCTGTTTCACATTGCCCACAAGTTATGAATGATTTTTACATTTTTAAATGGTTGAAAAAAACTTAAAATAAGAGTAATGTTTTGTGGATGGGCGCGGTGGCTCATGTCTGTAATCCCAGCACTTTGGCAGGCTGAGGCGACTGGATCACTTGAGGTCAGGTGTTCGAGACCAGCCTGGCCAACATGGTGAAACTCTGTATCTACTAAAAATACAAAAAATCAGCTGGGTATGGTGGCGAGCACCTGTAGTCCCAGCTACCTGGGAGGCTGAGGCAGGATAATTGCTTGAGCCCGGGAGGCAGAGGTTGCAGTGAGCTGAGCTTGCAATGAGCTAAGCTTGCGCCACTGCACTCTAGCCTGGGTGACAAAGTGAGACTCTGTCTAAAAAAAAAAAAAAAATTGTGATAAGTGAAAATTACATGAAATTCAAGTTTCAGTATCCATAAATAAAGTTTTATTGGACCACAGCCATGTCCATTCACTTATGTATCCTCCATGGCTGCTTTCATACCATAACCTCAGAGTTGAGTGATTGTGACAGAGACCATATGGCTGGCAAGGCCTAAAATATTTACTCCTTGGCTTTTTACAGAAAGTTTGCTGACTACTGGTCTAGAAGAATAAATTTTCTTTGTTTTATGCTTAGAAATTCCTTTTTTGGACTGAGAAGTAGGGCTATTTCCATGCTTATACAGGCTCATCCACTCTTATAAATAATGGTGAACAACTGTCTTCACATCGCATGGTTGAAATACCAAGTATATTTGTGCATGTGTGTGTTTATGTATACAGGCACTAAGTATTTACAATACCTAAGTGTATTTCAATCTGACCATCACATGTGATGATAATTATTAACATAAATTATTCTTGTGAAAGGATAATGTTTATTAAATTAAGTCAAAAATTTTAATAATACAATTTTCATAACCTTCCCCCTATTCAATCAAGGGCATCCACTTGCCTCCAGATGTTTAGAATTTGTTAAAACAGGAAAGAGGAAGAAAAGGTCAATGCTCACGTTTTGGCTACCAATTTGGAATTTCTTTTGTAAGTTCATAGGGAGACAATGGTCTTGAGACAGTTGAACATTTTCTCAATTCCTTAAGCTCTCCTTTATGTATTAAGAGCTATGCCTGTGTGACTTTGGTTTATTAAAAGTGATAGTTAGCATGCCTGTAATCCCAGCACTTTGGGATGTTGAGGTGGGCAGATCACGTAAGGTCAGTAGTTTGAGACCAGCTTGGCCAACATGGTGAAAACCTGTCTCTACTAAAAATACAAAATTAGCCAGGTGTGGTGGCATGCATCTGTAGTCCCAGCTACTCGGGGGGCTGAGGCAGAAGAATCACTTGAACCAGGGAAGCAGAGGTTGCAGTGAGCTGAGATCGTGCCACTGCACTCCAGCCTGAGCTACGGAGACTCCATGTCCAAAAAAAAAAAAAAAAAAAAAAAAAAAAGTCATAAGAACTCAGTAAATGATGTCAGTGAAGTTCCTGATCCATGGAAGAAAAGGGAAAGCCTGTCCCTGTTGGCCCCAGTGGAGTGTGTGGTAAAAGAAGGGGTAGAAAGTTAAGAAGCAATTGGTGAGACAAGTGTATTCTGGTTACTTCTTTCCAAGTCCATGTGAGACGGGAGGGTAGCAGAAACTTCATGGTAAGGTCAAAAGCAGAGTGGGGTTTGCCTCTTTCTCTGTTTCAGCTCTTGGGGGAGTCAGCCATGATGTGGGCCCTGCTTGCTGCCAAGTGAGGAAACCAGTTAAAATGGCAGTGAGAGGTGGCCAAGCAGATAAAGAGATTCAACTAGCACTTTGGAACCTGTCTAGGTCTGTGTGGATTGTGGAGGGATTTGAAGGGTTCCTCAAGCTGTATGGGGAAGCATGGAAGATAGCTGATGTGCCGGCTGGTGGCTTTGCCATGGTGTATTAGTACATTTTCATGCTGCTGATAAAGACATGCCTGAGAATGGGAAGAAAAATAGATTTAATGGACTCACAATTCCACATGGCTGGGGAGGCCTCACAATCATGGCAGAAGGTGAAAGCCATGTCTCACTTGGCAGGAGACAAGAGAAAAGAGCTTGTGCAGGGGAACTCCCCTTTATAAAACCATCAGATCTTGCGAGACTTATTCACTATCATGAGAATGACCCACCCCCATGATTCAATTACCTCCCACCGGGTCCCTCCTACACCACGTGCGAATTGTGGGAGTTACAATTGAAGATGAGATTTGGGTGGGGACACAGCCAAACCATATCACATGGTGAGGGTGATTTACCCTGTGGTCAATGACCAGGGGTCAACTGCTCATTACAAGCTAGACAGGGGTGCAGGGAGGATAGCAATATCCACAGCACCCATGAAAGCCAGAGTGGGGCAGGCCGGGAAGGGAGGGTCATGGGCCCTTTCCAAGCCTCGAAATAAACCAAGTGCTTGCCAACCACAGACTTCTTCAGTGGATTCCTCCCAGAAACTGGGTCAGACTAGCGCCCCTGCACAGGCAACAGTGAGATCCGGAGAACAGCGAGGGCAGTCAGACTCTCTTGCCCTCCCAGGGCAAGGTAAGCTACTTCTCTCCCCTACCCCTTACACTCAGGGGTGAAGACCAGGGGGCAAAACAGCCCTCCTAAAGAGATGAGCCTCAAACTAACTGAATAAATAATCCAGAGAAACTCTCTTAAAGTAGAAGAGTCTGCTACACTTTTTTTTTTTTTTTTTTTGAGACGGAGTCTCGCTGTATCACCAGGCTGGAGTGCAGTGGCGCGATCTCAGCTCATTGTAACCTCCGCCTCACAAGTTAAAGCGATTCTCCTGCCTCAGTCTCTTGAGTAGCTGGGACTACAGGCATGCGCCACCTCCCCGGGTTGATTTTTGTATTTTTAGTAGAGACAGGTTATGTTGGCCAGGATGGTCTCAATCTCTTGACCTTGTGATCCACCCGCCTCGGCCTCCCAAAGTCTTGGGATTACAGGCATGAGCCACCGCGCCCGGCCTGATACACTTTTAATTAACTACTTTAATTCCAAGCATGCGTCCCAACCATCTCTCGTATACTCGAATGCCTAGCAAGAAGGGACAAAATATCAGCAGTAGAAAAAAAATTTTTTTAAAGAACCTATGAATAGTAATATGCTAAATTTTTGACCCTTCTACTCTATTCAAATTTGTCATGCAGTTTTGTTCTAAGCAGTGACTTTCAAATGTTTTGATCATGTCCCTCAGTAAAAAACAAATTTTATATCACTACCAAGAACATATGTTCATACACACATGCCTGAAATAAAACATCATGAAATCGAATCTACCTTTAATTTGTTGTGTGATGTACTCTCTATTTTCTAGTGTTCTCTAGGTTTGAAAAAATGCCATTTATGTCCCATTAAATTGATTTCATGACCCATCTGATGTGTTGTGACCTACAGCCTGAAACACACTGCCCCAAAGGCCTAATGAGGTGGATGGAACATCTCATTATACATGATACAGTTCCGGATGCTGTGCTTTCACATCCTTCTGTTTTCATAGCTTCACTGTCCCAACAACTACAGGCAGCAGCCATTTATTAAAGCTCTCTCCATAATATTTATCATAGCAGTCAAGATGCCTTCAGTTATATGTGATCAAAACCCAATCCAAGGCGAGTCACAGTGGCTCACACCTGTAATTCCAGCACTTTGCGAAGCCAAGGTGGG
Organism: Pan troglodytes; assembly: GCF_028858775.2. Classification (NCBI taxonomy): domain Eukaryota; kingdom Metazoa; phylum Chordata; class Mammalia; order Primates; family Hominidae; genus Pan; species Pan troglodytes. Next base: position 42,712,205 of record NC_072401.2, read on the forward strand.
AGGATCGTTTGAGCTCAGGAGTTTGAGAGCAGCCTGGGCAACATAGTGAGATCCTGTCTCCACAAAAAAATTTAAAAATTAGCTAGGTGTGGTGGCATGTGCCTGTGGTTTTAACTACTTCGGAGGCTGAGATGGCAGGATCACTTGAGCCTGGGAGGTAGAAGCTGCAGTGAGCTATGATCGCAACATTGCACTCTAGCTTGGGTGACCCTGTCTCAACAAACAAATAAACAAACAAACAAGCAAAAAAAGAGCCCCTCAAACTCCAATCCAGACTGAATTAAGCTGAAAGTCAGTGTATTGTCTTATGTCATAAGGATGAGCAGCACAGTGTTACCTGCAAGTGCAACTGGGTCCAACATTTTAGGTCTCTCTCTTTTGCTTCTCTTGCCTCTGAGTTGCTCTTATTCTCACTTAGGCCTAGTCTACAAGGCAGGGAGCATGTCTTTGACTCCCCCAAGCACACAGTTCACAATGTAGAAGGAGAAGCCCCACCCAACCCCACTGTCCACATAACACATCTTGTGGACAGATGGGCCCAGAGAGATAAGGATTTCTGATTTCTTCAGCAAGATCTCAGGCCCAACCCTTGGCCAGGAGTGAAGCACTGATTGACAGTCTCTCTAAGCCAACACAGAATGGGAGAAAGTCGGGTACTCTTATTAAAATAAGGGAGAGGAATTCTGCTCAGACCAGGAGAAAAATCAAGCAAGATAGATTAGAAAGATAGGTCCTGTATGGCAGATGTAAATCATTCTCTTATCAATAAAGTAACCTAAATTTAGAACCAGACAGTAGGCCTGGCACGGTGGCTCACATCTGTAGTCTCAGCACTTTGGATGGCCAAGGCAGGTAGATTATTTGAGCTCAGGAGTTTGAGACCAGTCTGGGAAATGTGGTAAAACCCTGTCGCCACCAAAAATGCAAAAAATTAGCTGGGCGGGCTTGGTGTTGCGTGCCTGTAGTGCCAGCTACTTGGTAGGCTTAAGTGGGAGGATTGCTTGAGCCCGGGAGGTAGAGGTTGCAATGAGCCAAGATGGCACCACTGCACTCCAGCCTGCGTGATGGAGTGAGACTCTTTTTAGGACAAGGGGAGGGGTGTAGCATATACACTAAAGAGTTATTGAATCTCGGCTAAGTGCAGTGGCTCACGCCTGTAATCCCAGCACTTTGGGAGGCTGAGGTGGGTGGATCACCTAAGGTCGGGAGTTCGAGACCAGCCTGACCAACATGGAGAAACCCTATCTCTACTAAAAATACAAAAATTAGCCGGGCATGGTGGTGCATGCCTGTAATCCCAGCTACTTGGGAGGCTGAGGCAGGAGAATCAGTTTAACCTGGGAGGTGGAGGTTGTGGTGAGCTGAGATTGCGCCATGGAACTCCAGCCTGGGTGACAGAGCAAAGCTCTGTCTCAAAAAAAAAAAAAAAAAAAAAAAAAAAAAAAAAAGAAGAGTGACTGAATCTCATTCTTTGACATGCTTAACTGGAATAGCATTGCAGACAGCTACAACTTTGGTTGCTACTTCAATTCCATTTCAAGTAGAGAAACCAAGAAAGATGCTAAGAACAAGATTTCTTTTTGTCTTTGATGATAAAAAGTACATTAAAGAAGTACAAAATGAGGGTGATTACAGAATGAGTGGTTGAACAAAATCAGCAGGTGGAAATATGAAGCAGAAAGAATCCTCAAAGTACAATTATGATAGGATGAAGGGCATGCCAGGTGTTAAGCGTTTTGAATCGTCATTAATGAAGACAGCACTATTGACCCATTTGCTGTGGGGGGGTATCACGTTGACTTCACTTGTCACACTGCATAATCTGATCGTATCTATTACATCCAACTTTTCTGGCTGATGTCCTTGAATAACTCACAGCAGGTGTTTGCAAGCCAGGGTCAAGTGTGCATTCTGTACTCCCGATACAGAGGAAACGTTGTTGACCCACAGGAATGGAAATCAAGACCTTTGCCTTACTGGCCCTTTAAGTTACCAACAGAGCTAACCAAACCCAGACTACCTGAGAAGGAGAAAAATTAAAAGAAAAGATACCTTTGGCAAGCAATTACATAACAGCTTTCAAAAAAGAACGCTGCAAAAATGTAAATCATTTCCACATGATTTACAAACTTTAAAGGTGACTTAAAAATTCTCAAAACATTCTGTTATGGCTGGTAAAAGTGAAAAGGGAAGTAAGAAGACAGAAACAAGACAAGAACCCTCTGTGTTTTCTTTCTCCTCCATAAAATATTTCCCCCACCAAAAGCACACATGGCCGCTGAGCAGCAACTTACCATTTTTCCAGGGTCAGTTCACTTTTCGTGCTGCTCTAAACCCTGCTGAAAGCCAGCTCCTCGGGGAGCCCCAGGAATGGGGGCTGGCCTCTCTTCAGTCTGCAAGCACTCAGAAGGAAATGCCCCTTGCTGAGAAAGGGGTGGTGTTAGGGGAGAATCCATCTACTGTCAAGGAAATTTCAATTAAATATGGATGCCAATTAATTTAATTTATATTTCTGCATGAAAAATGTCATTCTATTATACATGCACTGGAAGGATGCCAGGAGCCCAAGTTAATAAATTACATCTCTACCGACATAATATGGAATCACAGACTAATCGGATACTTATTAAATGCCCACCTGTGCTTGGGGCTACACCTTGTAGAAATCCAGCTGAAATAAGGTCTGCCCAGTAAGGCCTGTCCTTACACTGTGATCATCTGACACCCTCTCTTATCCTCCTCTTCTCCTAGCTTTGGGCATGTCTCAGGAGAACAACTGTAAAAATGAATAATCAACATTCAATTGCCAGTCGTTATGAATGGGCATATTTAATGAATAAGGGAATGAATGAAGGGGAACTGTAAATAATCTATTCAAATTAATCGGGGAACAGGCCTACTCTGGTTAGCAGGAAACTTGCCATGATTATTTGATTACAGATTCAAATCAGCTGGTGGTGGGTAATAATAATACCTACTGGTTACGAAGTGCCAACTCTGTGCCATACTCCATGTTTTATTTTGCATCCTTGCTACATGTTTTATTTTGAATCCTTACAATAATCTTTCAGGGTAAGGATTACTCCTTCCCACATCCCTCATTTTAGAGACACAAAAGCTGAAGTGCAGTACACAGAAATGACCTTGCTCAAGGTCATGTGATTAGTAAGAGGCACACTCTCCTGTCCTGGCCGATTTTCTTTGCATCATACCTCTGTTCTCTAGGACAAGTGTCAGCACTCTCTCCATGGGGGATGGGCTGGTGACTGCCCTATTCTGGCAGTGCTGACACACTGGAGAGTTCTTCATGCACCACAGTTATGATTAAATCACCAGGAGATGACTCTGTAATACCCCCTGCCTGGGAATTCATCCTGCTCTCCTCTGCTGCAGTTCTGTATAGTCGTGAAACGGATGTCACTCAGTTGCAACAAGTTCTCGAGTAGCCACTCATTGTTTTAGCCAGTTATTTATTCACCATTCACTAAGCACCCACTATATGCTAGGTCCTAGGATCCAATAAAGTAAAAGGAGGTCAGACTAATGGGGAAGACAGATGCCCTAACACAAAATTGCAGTGTGTGTGGTTTAATACTATGGAATTGCTAACGTTCCTTTTGTTGTTTATTCAATCAATCCTTATACCCTGTATGAACACTTACAGAGTCTCTATGACATACTGGACAATAGGCCCGTTCTCACATTTTCAAGCCAGGGCAGGAAAAGTCATGAAAGCCATCAGCCTGAGTCTGTTCTTCTGACTTCCCTCTTTCTTCCCATACCTGACTTCATCTTGCACTGCAAGGGGCCTCCCATGTATGTGTCTGGGCATCCCAGCCTATGTGTACAAAATTTGAAACACCTCCTGCTAGAACCTCTTAAAATCAGGAAGAGGCTTCTGCGCAGCCTAGAAGCAACTTTTGGCCTCTTTGAATAGGGAGTGTTGGGATCCAGGACCCAGAAAGTGGTACAAAAAGGGAGGGAATGGGCTTTGGGTGGGCACTGCCCTCTGGCTCTATTCACTCTTTCCCCTGTGGCTGCAGACAGGGCAGAGGAAGGCCAGAGGGCCTCAGAGCATGGTCCTCAATGCAGCCACTTGGCATCACCTGGAAACTCATTAGAAATGCAGAATCACAAGCCCCACTGCAGACTTTGTGAGAGTCAGGTCTGCTTTTTTTTTTTTTGAGATGGACTCTTGCTCTGTCACCCAAGCTGGAGTGCAGTGGCGTGATCTCAGCTCATTGCAACTTCTGCCTCCCGGGTTCAAGCAATTCTCCTTCCTCAGCCTCCTGAGTAGCTGGGGTTACAGGTGCACGCCACCACGCCCGGTCAATTTTTGTATTTTTAGTAGAGACGAGGTTTCACCATGTTGGCCAGGCTGGTCTCAAACTCTTGACCTCAGGCGATCCGCCCGCTTCGGCCTCCCAAAGTGCTGGGATTACAGACGTGAGCCACTGCGTCCGGCCAGATCTGCATTTTAACAAGATTCCCAGGTATTTCATGGCCTTTTGAGAAACACTCTCTAAGGGCCCTAGCTTAATCCCCTCTTCTGGTAAATGAAGAGACTGAGGCTGCCTGAAACACAGGGCAGGAAGAGGGGCCTGGCCTGGGGCTGGGTTGCCCAGGTCTGAGAGTGTCCTTCTAGGCACCTTGCTATTCTCTAGGGTAAACATGCGCCACAGCAAATTTCAGAGGAAACACCTTTCGAGTAACTCAGATTGAGAGGGGCCTGGAGTAAGAGATTTACAACAAGCGATCCAAGGAAGAGAATTCCATGAAGTCATGGGCAAGGTAATTAAAGGAAAATTAAATTAAAGTTTTTTTTTCTGAATTAAAGGAAAGTGATAACAAGTCACTTCACAAGCAAACTTGAGGGAGGGTTGAGGAACTCTTGTTTTTCATTTTGTTTCTGAGGCCAATGCAAATGAGCTGGAGTAGACTCTTCCATAGTCCAGTGAACTGCCCTTTTTTGTTTTTGTTTTTGTTTTCTGCATTCCTCTAGCCTTTCTCCTTTTTCCTCAGTATATTTTAGTTCCCAAACCTTTCTGATCCATGTGGCCCTTCACTTCCCTGCTTTTGGTTTTCTCAAATCATTCACTCAGCTCCAAAGAATATAAAAAAGATAAGTCAACAGAACAATTTTTTTCTTTTTTCTTTTTCTTGAGACAGGGCATCACTGTTCACCCAAGCTGGAGTGCAGTGGTGCCACCGCTGCACACTGCAGCTTCCACCTCTTGGGTTCAAGTGATCCTGCCACCTCAGCTACCCCAGTAGCTAGGCCTACAGACATGTGCCGCCATGCCCAGCTAATTATATTTTTATTAGTAGAGATAGGGTCTCACCATGTTGCCCAGGCTGGTCTTGAACTCCTGAGCTCAAGGGATCCTCCCTCCTTGCCCTCCCAAAGTGCTGGGATTATAGGCATGAGCCACCATATGTGGCCAGAACAAAGTTTAAAAATATGGTCAGCAAATATGTCCTAAGAATATTAAATGCATCGGCTGGGCGCAGTGGCTCATGCCTGTAATCCCAGCACTTTGGGAAGCTGAGGTGGGCGGATCACCTGAGGTTAGAAGTTCGAGACCAGCCTGGCCAATGTGGTGAAACCCCATCTCTACTAAAAATACAAAAATTAGCCGGGCATGGTGGTGGGTGCCTGTAGTCCCAGTTACTTGGGAGGCTGAGGCAGGAGAATTGCTTGAACCCGGGAAGTGGGGGTTGCAGTGAGCCAAGATCATGCCATTGCACTCCAGCCTGGGTGACAGAGTGAGACTCCGTCTCAAAAAAAGGAAAAGAAAAGAAAAAAAGAGTTGCATTTCGATTTTATAAGTTCCCTTCAGCCAGCTACAGTTATCTGCATGCTGCCAGTTGTGTTTCAGTTCTGCCTAGCCCATCTTCTCATCTCTGTTGCTCACCTATGTTTTCTTTTTCCTCCTACCCTCCCTCTTTTCTTTCCCTTTCTTTCTGCCTTTCTCTCCTCTCTTTCTTTCTTGCTGGTGTTCATTAAAGCATAGTCCAGACATCATGTCAATTAACTCACTTCCTACAGAGTTTCCTTGAGGCAGGGCCACAAGAGAATGTATGTAGGCTGGGGAAATGATCTCTTATGATTATGTTCTTGACCAAAATAAGGAATTTGTGTTACTGAGATAAGAAACAATAAAGAATTTCCAAAACCTCTTCATAATATCCCAGATATTGTGGACTTTATTTTCTATCTCTATGTCTTCCCCCTAGAGTCTTTCAGGGGTGTCTATGAGAACTTTTTCATCTTCCTTTACTATTAAACTAGTAACAGAATAACAAAAACTTTGGATGTTTATATATCTAAAAAGAGATGAATATTCTCTTTCTGTTGGTGAAAAGGATTCTCAGGGCATCAGTTTTGAAGTTAAAATTTGACAATGGAAAGTTTGCAGAGATCTTCTATGACAAGAAACCAAACATATCACTGCCTGCCCCCAACCCCTCGCCCAGGCAAACTCCTGAAGCTGATTGTTGTAATGGTTTTAAAGGCGCTTAGGATGAGGACCTAGATCTGAAGCATGGTGCACAGTTGTTTACTGTTCACACAAGTCAGATCTATGAAGGATCAAGTAATTTGGAGGTTTGGTTACTTTCCATTAGTAAATATCATCCAACTAAACTTGGGTAAAATGCCCTCTAAATAAGTCAAGTAGACAGGAGCTTTGAATGAGGGAATTAATTATAGCTGGTGTCTCCAGGAAAAAGAATCCCACTGTGGCATGGAGAATGTAATTAATGGGAGGTAAGTGCCAACAAATCACTCCTTAAAATATTAATGCTATCAAAGAACAGCTGGATAATGAGAGAAACTTGACCCTTGGGGGACCAGCAAAGGCTGCTGCTGCAGCAGAACTTTATGCAGTTATGACGTAATGAAATTCCTCTAAATTTTAACAAAAACTAATATTAAAAGGTGTGGTTCTGGGAAAGTTATTAGCAGTAAACATGTCATAATTTTTATCATCTGATTATAATCATTATATCTCATTTTTGCTGTGTTTCTAAGTGACATTTTCCTGTAATTGCTCAGGATATATATACAATTGAAACAACACTCCTAAAAAACAACTAGAGTTAAAAAAAAAGATTAAGTCTGGCAAGAACTTTTTTTTGTAAATAAAAAACCCAATATCTAAGAAATTTCTGCAAAACAATTTCCCATATGCTTAAACTATTTAACTAAAAAACTGTTTCATTGTTTGTTATTGAAAGCTCCAACTTAATTTGTTTTTACTTAATAGCTTCGTATTGTCCTAAGAAATATGTAACTCTAAGAGAGCAATAAAGTTAAATATTTACAGGGTCCCACTTAACGTGTGAAATGTTGGACATGTATTTTCAGCAGCCACATAACAAAATGCTAATCCCAATACCTAAAATTAGAAATCAGAAGTAATTATTTAATTGGAGTATACTTTAACTTAGATCAAAAAAAAAAAAAAAAGAAAAGAAATCGTTTTAATAGGAGATTTTAAAAAAAGTTTCTCCAGAATCGACTCGGTTCATCAGGAAGCTGCGAACGGGATAAATGCGTTTGGCCGCGCACCTTGTGTCGCTGGAGCTGAGAACACTTTGTTCCTTTTGTTTCACTCAACTTGCCGACATCTAACTCAGGGACACGGGTATGCAGCGTGTTTGACAAATAAGCCGAGATACACCGAACATATTCACACATACCAATAGACGATGATTGGAAGTTCAGGATGCAGTCAAAATAAATGCTTGCGTTTGGCCCAGGTTTCACATAACACCAGTTTCATAAGGCACTTAGGCCGCTAACGGAGCAGTGCCCCTGAAAATAGCCCACAGGGGACACATCATTTAAATAAATGTGTTTCTTTCCCTGAACAGAAGTTCAGTTCTGCTCAATTATCATTAATTTTGCTCCTTTATTTCCTTTGCGGGCGTGAACGGAGAAGTCGTGCTCTTTGAGGTTTTGCGAGCTGGCCTTGGCTGGCAGAGGTGACCGGCAATCCTTCACCCGGCGGAAAAAGTGCGAGTGTGTGTGTGCTTGTGAAAATGTGCCGTTCCTCCCAGAAAAAGTGGAAACGTAGGTGGAAAGTTCAGCACATGTTGGCGACACGTAAAAACCATGTTCTCGGTCCTGAACTAACTTTAGAAGCGGTATCCCAGGAACGAGTCTGAGTCTGTGCAACAGGGCACAGATGATTCGACAAACTTCAATGACTGCACCGCATTCATGCATTATATCCATTGAAAAGTAAATCCAGCGTCTCCACTCGCGCGCCCACGTGCGTGGATAAACGCGGGAATTCGGCAGCCCTCAACGTCACTCTGCAGAGATTTCCGGGCTGTGAGAGAGTTGGGGTGTGCGGCGGGGGAGGGGAGGGTCTGATATCCTCAGGTTGAGAGTCAAGTCCTGGGGGAGCGGCATGGGCAGGGGTGGCCGGGGAGAGGCGGAGGATGGAGCGCGAACCAGAAAGCGCAGAGGACCCTCGGCCCGCGCCGCACCCGCTGTGATTAGCTCCAGAGGCGCGATCCGGGAGGGCGGACTCTTTCTTAACCCTCATTGTCTCCTCCTCCCTCTTCCTTTTTAAAAGACGCCTTGCGGGCAGAGCTGTCAGCAACCCCGCGGCCGTTTGTACTTGGCCGCGGCGGAGCTGACTCCTGCTCCTGTGACAGATAGGGGCGGGGACTGAGCGGCCGCCTGTCTGGGGTACTCGCACGTGGGGAACAAATTCTTTTCCTCCGGCTCCTCTCGGGACCCGGCGATTGCCACAGGTTGGGACTCTGTGCGGCGCTGGAGTTGGCAGCCCCGGGCGCGATGGCTCCCTTGAGGAGTGGGGAGGGAGGTGGCCGGGGGGTTGGCGCGCCCCTCGCGCTGGGAGCGCTATGAGCCGGGCGAAGGGCGGCAGCGACAGCCCCAGCAACTGCCTCTGCCGGCGCCTCCCGCGGGCCCTCGCCAACTCGCCCCGCGCACCATGCTGACTCCCGGCCTGCGGAACTCGTAGTGCAGCCCCTGTCGCCTCCCCGGCCCCTGCTATCCCACGCAGGACTGGCTTCGGCCGCCGGGGCCATCAGCTTGCGACGTGTCCCTGGGGAGGCGGAATCGCTGTGCGCCCTGAGCCCGGGCTCAGCCCTTCGCTTTCCAGCTGCGTCCTGCTCCCGGCCGCCCAGGGAGCCCAGTGGCGATGAGGGCACTGCTGGCGCTTTGCCTTCTCCTTGGCTGGCTGCGCTGGGGCCCGGCGGGCGCCCAGCAGTCCGGAGAGTACTGCCACGGCTGGGTGGACGTGCAGGGCAACTACCACGAGGGCTTCCAGTGCCCAGAGGACTTCGACACGCTGGACGCTACCATCTGCTGCGGCTCCTGCGCGCTCCGCTACTGTTGCGCCGCGGCCGACGCCAGGCTGGAGCAGGGCGGCTGCACCAACGACCGCGGCGAACTGGAGCACCCAGGCATCACTGCGCGTAAGTGCGGGGCCCTCGGGGACATATCCCCGCCCGCCTAACGGCGGCGGCTGCATGTGTGCGCGGGAGGATGCACAGACCCAGGAAGGTCTATGCGGCTTCCTGGGTCTGTGCGCCACGGGGACGCGGCCGGGTGGGGGAATCAAGGGATGAGTGGGTGGTCGCGTTTCAGATCATGGTCCTCTATTCATTTGCAGTCCCGCTTCCCGCCACTTGCGGTCTCTGCGGGTCGGCCCGCAGGGAAAGTTTGCCAGGGACAGTGAGGAGCGCGGGGCTTGTGCCTGGTGGCCGGGGGGAAGACAGCTGGAGCTCCCGGGAGAAGGGTCGCGCGGGTAAAGCCAGGGTAGACTTGGGTTTTGGTGGAGGGGCCGAGGGTGTCCCATTGCTCGCCCTTGTCACTTCGGGAGCTTCGGGAAGTGCCGAATGCAGGGAATCGCGACTCTTGTCGCGCGCTCATTTGCAGCCCTTCAGGGCTAAGAAACCCCAGTCACTTTTTTTTTCTGTCTTATGATAGCGTTTCTAAGCCACGGCCCCGTTCTGCAGACTTCCTTTCAATTCTCTGCATCGAATTACCCTCTCCGGCTCACCCCCTATTGTCACGCCTTTCAGAAATGCCCAGGTCTTCGAGGTGGAGATTTAGAAACAGGGGTCGAAGGGGCTTCCCCGCCCCCTATTCTCACTTCGGAAAACACGGGTCAAATTTCCGCTCACTTCAGAGCGGAATAAATCACGACCCCAGCAGAGAAAATTTACACCTTGAAAAAAAGTTTTCCACCTGAATCGGAACATCAGGGAAACGCTTTAGAGCTTGAGGCGAGGGTTTTATGGCCAGGGAAACCGGAGAAGCGGGCGGAGCTGAGAGCGGCTGACACCCCAGGACTCCAGAGAGCCGAGGTCTGGAGCCGGCAAGAGAAGGTCGCCGGGAAAGGGAAGAGAGGCTGGAGAGATCATTAAGGGTTCCCCAACGGCCCCTCCCCGCAAACTGATAACCCAGAGGACAGGGGAGTCTGCCCTCCATTAGTGCTCCACTAGAGGGTGAATGTTGGGGGTCAACATTTCCAATCTAGAGGATTCTGGAAGTAGTTCTGGAGAAAAGATGCTCAGCGGAAAGTAGGGAAATCTAGGCCCTCCTGGCCTGTTAGAAAAATATAGACTCTTCCCCACGGCTTCACTCGCTCACCCTGGGGGACCCAGCTGCCCTCTGGGAGTAAGTGCAATTGCCCAGTCTGCAGCACGGGCTCCCTCTGCGCTCCCTACTCGGCTCGGATGCCAGAGGACAGCAGAAGGGAGAGGCAGTCTCCACACTCACTGAGTCTGGGATCAGGCAAACCCTGATGGACCTTGGCTCTGTCACTTGCCGGCGGTGTAACTTGGGCAAGTTACTTAACTGCTCTGGATACCTCTTCTCAGTTCTAAAGTGGGCATATTGCTCTCAAAGGAGTAAAGTTGTTGGTGACGTGAGAGTGTATGAATGCTGGAGCGCAGGGCTCAGTAAATGGTAGTTACTTACCTTTGCCTTGCCTTGCACACTGGTGCTAGTAAACAAGGGAGAATGGGAGGGACACAGAAGAGCTTATGCCTAGTAGCCCACAAATAATTGATAGTTACCTGTCCTTCACTAGCTCTGTCTGTGGGAATGCGCAAACTTCTCTGATGTATTTCCACATCTGGAAAATGGAGCTTATCATGTCCATCTCACAGGGTCTCCAAGAGACTTTAATCAGATAATGAATAAGAAAGAGCCAGGCACACAGTAGGGACTTAGTCAATGCAGGCTTTCTTTCTTCTACCTGTAAGCTGGAGGCTGCGTCTTAGCACCGCTCTATCAGGGGAGAGACCTGGAGAACTGCCCAAGGGGATGCCTCCGAGCTTGGAAATTTTATGTCTGCCTTGTAGAGAGAGAAGGAAATTGGAGTTTGCTCTGTTTGAGGGATGCTTTTATAGAAAGTCTGGGCCGTGGACACCAAGAATTGCCTGGTGATCTATCTAAAGTTCAGTCTGACTTCCCAGGCTTGGATGGGAATTGAGAGGCACGGCAGCTGGAGTGGGTATTCCAAATCTTTCCTGGAAAGAAGCAGCCAGAGCTGGCAATTTGTGGTGTATGGTAGGAGACACAGTCGATTGGGGCCCTCTGTGAATTTCTTTATACTGTTCTTTCTGGAGTCTCATAAAATCCTGGGTCTGTGTGTAGAGGGGAATCTCATTTAATAGGCCTGGCTCTCTTTGCTTAGACTGGAGATTATTGAATGGGAGATGGATTGCCAGCCTAAGAGAGGGGACAAATCTCTTACTGCTCACCGTGATCAAACTACTAAAACCTGCATTTAAACCTATAATTATTTTAACCCCTAAAACTCACCCTTTCCCTCCAGTGCCTGAACAGGAGAACAGATTCCGTTTTTTTTTTCTGACTTCCAGATGTGCAATATGATGGTTAATTGCTAACAGAGGCTACGGTATCCATTTTCTTCCTCCCTGCTAGGAGTAGCGAGAATATTCCATCATCACGGTTTGCATTGCATTTTGGAGGTTACCATTAACAAGCTCTGAAAAACTGAGCTGACAACAGTGATAGTAACTGAGTCTCCCACCTCTCAACCCTCAGCTGCCCAAGCAGAGTTCAGAATCTGGGAGATCCTCATCTGAGCATCTGTTTATGTCTGTTTTTGCCTTTTAGAGCCTGTCTACGTCCCCTTTCTCATCGTCGGCTCCATCTTCATTGCGTTCATCATCCTGGGCTCTGTAGTGGCTATTTATTGTTGCACCTGTTTGAGACCCAAGGAGCCCTCACAGCAGCCAATCCGCTTCTCACTCCGCAGCTATCAGACAGAGACCCTGCCCATGATCCTGACCTCCACCAGCCCCAGGGCACCCTCCCGGCAGTCCAGCACAGCTACGAGCTCCAGCTCCACAGGCGGCTCCATCCGCAGGTTCTCCTTTGCCAGGGCTGAGCCGGGCTGCCTGGTGCCCTCACCGCCCCCGCCATACACCACCAGCCACTCAATCCACCTGGCTCAGCCATCTGGTTTCCTGGTGTCACCCCAGTATTTCGCTTACTCCCTCCAGCAGGAGCCCCCACTGCCTGGGAAGAGCTGTCCAGACTTCAGTTCCAGTTGACACGCCCAGGCCATGAATCCACAACTCAGTCAGATGGCAGACAGGTGGAGCCCTGCTGCCATTGCCACATGCAATTCTGAGAAAATTTCCCTTGATCAGTGTCATGGAGGAGCATGCTAGGAAAACACAGCACCTTCTAATTTGAAAGTTCCTGGCTCCAATCACAGAAAGGCTAAACCAGAGAACTGTTTTCTGGTTTTGCAAACATGTGATCATTACATTTCAATTTATGCTACTTTTATTCAAAATATGCAGCAGTTTGACTTTAAAGTTGCAAACTGGCTAAAAACGTTTTACTGGACATTCAGCTATATTGCTTAGAAAAGGGCTACATGTTTCTTTTTCATATAAGTTGTTCATTGAGTTATGATAGGAATATATTCATAAATAAGCAAAGAAAAATACCTAATTGTAATTATCAAAGGTTCACTTAAAAAATTAACTATTAGGTAAACTTAAGGGGGCAGTGAAAAATCTATTTATGATTTCGGGAGTAACCTAACCATGAATAATATTAGCATAATGAGAACATTTACTTTTTAAATAAATAACTAAATTTTGTTTACAATATGAGTTTTTCCAGAATACAAGGTTTCAATAATCACATGAGGAGTTTAAAGTTTTAAATATATACTCAGACATTCATTGTAACACAGAGTGTATGTAAAATCATTTCCCCCACTCACTGGAGGGAGTATTTATTGCAGACTTTTTGTTCAGCAACATTTAGTGTTTCAGTGAAAGTTGGACAGTTGGGGCTTAAAACATTTATTTGTAAAATGAGCTATGTACAAATGTAAATATTTGTAATTTAATGTATTTACCACATTGACTGTACTAATTATTTAGTAGTCATACTGTAATTTTTATGTTAATAATAACTGGAGTTCAAAGTCTAGCTATTGGTATAATCATCTAATATTATATATATCTCCAGTGCCCCTGAATTTTATGTCTGATGACTATATATTTGGGCATATATCTTGTTGGATTAGAATAAATAAAATACTTTATGTTTTCATGAACTCTATTTAAATTTTAATGTGATTCATTTTATCTCTTTAGCGATGTTTTTGCTATTCAATAAAAGGAAATGTTTTTAACGCATACTTCATATTTTAAAATTAAAAAAAAAATTCCATATCAGGGCTCGTGAAAGCATATGGAGGTCTCAGTCTACAGCCCTCCGATGTGTTTGGCCTGTAGAGAATTCATCATTAGGACTTTTCTCATAAGAATCTGGATTTCTGGCTTCTCATGACATAGAGGACGTGGCACCAGGGGTCCTGCACTGCCTTGGGGTCAGGTCAATCCTCTTCAGACGGGACACCTGCCATTTGCCAGCCTCCTGCCTGGTCTCCCCACCTGGCCCATCTATTTTTGCTATGCTACCTACCTGGCCCCTGCAGGTGTGGTTTGAAAGCCCAGATTTATAGGAATTCATACTATCATATGTCACTCTCAGTTTTCAAACACAATTAGTTAGAGGCAGAATTCTGTCCTAAGAGAGTTGTTTGGCCTTGTCTCTTCGTTTTCTAGTTAAAGAAACAAGTTCAAAGACATTCGGCCTCTGCTCAGTCTAAAGGCAGAGGGGCTCTGACTTCTAGTCTCCTGCTTTATCCTGTATCTAAAAGTGGCCTGACTTCCAGGTATCCCAAATTGTTCAAAATAATTAAGGAAAGAAACAGCTGCATGTAAAAGGATGAACATTTATACACATACTCTTGGGTGCACTCCTATACAATTAGACTAGTTTTATTTATGTTTGTAGTATATTGGTCCTTTTAATGGTTTTAAGGTTACCTTATTAAAGCTCTTATTATGAGCCAAGCATTAAGTATTAGTATGTATTAACTTATTTTATGCTCTAAACAACCCCAACAGAAAAGTATTACAATTCCTATTTTAAAGATTTGAAAGCTGAGGCACAAAGGAATGAAGCAACTTGCCCAAGGTCCTGCAGCTAGTCTGTACTGGAGTTGATATGCATAAACAAACAGATCCAAACAGCAATGGAAGACCTGCTTTGAGATTTTGATGGTTCTGTGCACAAAATTCATCGGAGATTTTAAGAGCATAAGCCTAAGTTTCGAAGGCAGTGATTCTCAGCCCTGTTGGACCCCAAAATGAGCTCTCCTTAGAACAAATATTTTGTGACATCCCTTTATGAGTCCTAAAATGAAATTTATAGATAACTCACTATACACATAATTTTTAAAAATCAATACAATGCCCCAATGGTAAATAGAAGAAAGAAAGGGAAGTAACTTATTTCTAAATGTAGAGGTTTGGGCAGACTTAAAAAAGACAGATGCTAACCCCTTATTCAAAATCACCATGATGTGACAGCTTCAAATCCAGACGGATGCAGTTGGTAATTCTGGCAACTCAAATAAACACAATTGCACTGATGTCGTTAATGTGATTTTTCCCAGCAAAGTTTGATCATCCTTTGATTTGCACAGTGGCTGTATATCTGAAGAATTCAGTGTATACTAAGGCAGTGCAACAAATATACCTAAAATGGGATTACGTTTTTTTTTCACCAGTAGTAATGGTGGACATTCCAAAGTCATGCCGATGGACATCAAATCTTTTTTGTTGTGCGGGCTGCTTCCATGCATTGTAGGATCTTGGTTACAACTGAGTCCCCCTCAGTGAATGCCAGTAGCACATCCACCTCCGCCCCAACACTCTAATGCCGAAGATTCCCCCATGCAATTCCACCACGTCCCCTAGAGGGTGGAACTGTCCCCACTGAATACCATCTAGTTGCCAGATTTCTCTAGTAGCTGTACTTTTATTTGTCATCCCTTTGGAGAACAGTTTATGTCCCTTAGACAAGTTAATGCTAAGGAATTCATAGAGAGTTCACATCTGCAAATTTCCCTTCCTGAGCAGGCTGCCCCAGTCAATTTAACTGGCCATAAATTGTTTAAAATTAGAGAGATGTTGTGTACCTCATTGCAATATGGCATTCAGTGATACTAGATCAAATCATATCACGAAGTAATTATTGATATGCAGTACATGCCTTTGACCTTCTCTCTGGAAGCCATGTAGCTGGTATCATTATTCACAATTTTAGGTTAAAAAGCCTATCCTGTGGCAGATTTCTAGATATTGTCCCATTCAACAATTCTTTGCTGAACACCACTTATGGGTCAGGTGCTGAGTGAGATGAATAAAAGGTGATTAAAATGCACTTCCAACTCACGGAGCCCCCAGCATCATGACAAAGACAAATACTTGTGATAAAATGTTATAGATGCTTTATAAAAGAAGCATGTTATCTTTTTCTGCTCTTTGTGGTAACTGCGATTACAGGGGAGTGCAGGATACCCTGGCAGCACTTACAAAGGACACTGTTCATCCTGGAGGTGCTGACATTGGACCTGAGCCTTGAAAGACATGTAGAACTTGAATGAAGAAGGCAGGGCAGAGAAAGAAAGAGAAGGCGGCTGGAAATAAGGGAAAAAATATATCAGGCAGAGTAAAGAATTCATAGAGAGGCACAGAAGCACCCACCCATGAGCCTGAAAGAACAAGGAACATTTAAGAACCCAGAAGAAGGCCAGGCACTGTGGCTCATGCCTGTAATCCCTGCACTTTGGGAGGCAGAGGTGGGTGGATCATGAGGTCAGGAGACTGAGACCATCCTGGCCAACATGGTGAAACCTCGTCTCCACTAAAATACAAAAAATTAGCCGGGTGTGGTGGGCGCGCCTGTAGTCCCAGCTACTCGGGAGGCTGAGGCAGGAGAATGGCATGAACCCGGGAGGCAGAGCTTGCAGTGAGCTGAGATTGCATCACTGCACTCCAGCCTGGGCGACAGAGCGAGACTCCGTCTCAAAAACAAAAACAAACAAACAAACAAAAAAAGAATCCAGAAGAAGAGTGAGGCTGGAGAGAGAAGCGGGGGCAGATTAGAGATCTTGAACACCATGGTATTTGAATAGATGTCAAATGCAAGAGGGAGTCTGGAAGGATTTTACACGGGAGGGGATGGGATCATATCTCCATTTTAGAAAGGTTAGGCTGCAAAGGTCAAATAAAATCTTTTGGAATTTCCAAGGAGCTGCTCATCACAATCTGCTAAACCACCAAAATACAGGGGAAACCTGTCTGATTTTGTTACTTTCAGAAAGAATTTGAATCCAACATCCTCATGCCACGATTACTGTGAAAAATAGAAGTTCTGCATTTTGAAAGGTCGTTATGCCAATAATGGATAACATTTATTAAGCGCCATGTGTCCCAAGTGCTTTATGAATTGTATCACCGAATCTTCACAACCCTGAAGAAGGGATTATCATCATGCCTATCCTGCAGATGAAGAAATCAAGGCGAGAAGGTTAAACACTGTGCCCAAGGACAGATAATACCATAGGGGACAGATCTGAACCCAGGTGGTCTACTTGGAAATTCTACATTCTGTGTGACATTAGACCTAGGAGGTCTAATTATGTGAGGAAAACAAAAATATCCAATGTACTTTTCAGAAAATCTATTGGGGAAATAGTGATCAATTGCATCATATTATACATATCCTATTGATATCAGGGGATTGTAAGTCAAGGAGAGCTTATGCTGCATTATGAAAATGTGGAATAAAATAAAGCATGAATAAAAACACTAGATGATAAATATTTCTCCCTTTACACATGAGAAATGGGATTCCAGAGGGTGACTGAGCATGGATTTTGAAGCTGTAA
Source organism: Pan troglodytes (assembly GCF_028858775.2). Taxonomy (NCBI): domain Eukaryota; kingdom Metazoa; phylum Chordata; class Mammalia; order Primates; family Hominidae; genus Pan; species Pan troglodytes. Next base: position 42,729,493 of record NC_072401.2, read on the forward strand.
TGCTTGGGTTAGTTTTCTGGCTCTGTCACTTAAAAGTGGAGTGACTTTGGGCCACTTAAATTCACTGTGTCTCAGTCTTCTCATTTGTAAAATAGAGACATTAGTACTACCTTTTTGCTTATGGTTGCCTTGAGAGGTAAGAAGTTACAGACACTATCTCAGGTCACTTGCATTCTAGTGGGCAGAAAGCTGTGTAGTAAGGATAAATAACAGAAAGCAGATGAAATACTTTAGAATAAAAATGAAAGGCTAAGTACTGCGGGAGGGCAGATATCACTGTTGATTAGGGGTAGGGAACAGAGAAAATGGTCCTACAGTTTGATCAAGTAAGTCCTTGATAACCCATGGGCCCCTTTGGTACTTGGCCAACTTCCTGCTCGTCTGGAATAGGGCATCATCTCATCCTGTTGGGTACTCATGGTCTGTACCTTTCTTTCATCATCTGCTTTAGAGAGCACATTCGTAGCCAGGTGTGGTGGCAGGCGCCTGTAATCCCAGCTACTTGGGAGGCTGAGGCAGGGGAATCGCTTGAACCTGGGAAGCCGAGGTTGCAGTGAACTGAGATCGTGCCATTGCACTCCAGCCTGTGTGTCACAGTGAGACTCCGTCTCAGAAACAAACAAACAAATAACTGTTCCTTCGAGACAAATTTATTTTAAAATAAATGTGCTTTTCTAACCAAAAAAAAGCACATTTGACATAGTAAATTTGCTTTAAAATGGTTATGTTCCAAAGTGAACAGATTGTACACTTGTCCAAATGGATAATTCCTTATTTTCCCCACCTGTTTTATTTTTGTTGTTATTAGCTACTTCTCATGGTGGAGAATTTACCAGGTTGACTTGAATCCATAGGAAATTTTCTAAACTGAGATAATCAAAAAACTTCCTGAAAGTAGATACAGTCACAACCAGGAATTTGACAAATTTCACTGGGTTGGGATCATTTTACCTTTGCATAATCTAAAATATTTATTTAGTATATGTTCAGGAAAACTAATAATTTACAGGCATGTTAAACTATTAAGGGAACACACTGTTAACATATTTTTGTATGTACATGGCTATTTTAAAATTGCAATTAAACAGTAGTTAATGAAATTATTCTGACAGGAAATCCTTATTTAAATTGCTAGTTTCATGACTTGAAAGTAATAAAAACTGAATGGCAAGAGGTATTTCATATTTTCCAACAAATTTTATTAGCCTATTCATGAAATTATCCAGGTTAGGAAGACCTTTCTTCATTAAAGTGAGGCAGTTCTGTGTTACTGAAAACTTTAGAGACGCCCTATGCATATAAAAACAAAATTTAAATGGAGATGACATATTGAATTTATGGAAATGTATTTCCAGTTTGCTTTTTGCTTATGGTAGTATTAGAAGGCATCTTAAAATACAGGTCAGTGGAAGCACGGGCTTATTTTAAGGAGAATGGAGTTGAATGTGAAAATTATTTGATAGAATTCAGAGGTAACATATCCATGAACTGTTTTGCTGTGGTTTTGCATGGAGGTCCCCACCCAATTGTCGTCCCTGGGAAGACTGTGGGAGAGGACATGGGGCTCCAGGCAGGTAAGCACGCATGGTCTCAGTCTAATAAAATCAGATGCTCCTCAAATTGCCTCTCCAGTGCCTCTTTGAGAACTAATCCTATTCCAGTAATTTACCTAATTGTATCTTCAGTTGTTTCTCTTTTACCAAAGGACACTTATTTTTGCTGAAGTGATTGTTCTCATTTCTGATGCTGTCTATACTTTTGTCTCATGTGCTCAATTTTATTATTTTCTGGTTACTGCCTTCAAATGTTATTGGCTAAACTTGAGCACTTTCTCATGAACTTAGAACAGTTTAGTTGGTTTAGAAAACAAATTCATCCAACATAAAAGGTTGAAACCATGAATTAGCTGTTTACGTGCAAGCTGATTTAAATATGCAACAGGGACAATCCTGGGAGGCTTTTCGTACTGAAGTGACAAAACACAGTAATTTTATTAAAAAATTCTGCTAATTATAAAAACTACCCATCTTACCAAACTAGAGTTAATACACTCCATTTCATGTTTTATTTAGCTGGATTAAAATGAAGGGATATTTTATAAATCACTGGGATACACCTTCTCAGACTAGTTACTGCTGGATTTGAAGGTTTTAGAAAGCAATATAATTTCTAGAACTAGCAATCAAAACTTCAACAATTTTAAGTAATGGTAAAGTTTATTTCATTTTTAATAACAGAGGACAAAATGTTTAAAATTTGCAGTTTAAAACATGCACATTCACAAAAGGCCAATGACACATAACACTGCATAGAAATATTACTCAATTTTAATAACTATAAAACACAGTGCATCAAACATCAAGATAAACAAACCTGAGAAAACTACTATAACCACAGATTCAATACTCTCCACTCATGCAGCTTCACAATTTCTACAGCAGTTTCAGCAGGAATGGTTTTTCAGGGAGCTGAAAATACTACTTTATCTTTAATGCAAAACTGCAGTTTTCTGTAGTAGCTGCCTTCCAAGGCTGCCCTGTTTTTCTTAACCTAATAAACTTGAAAATGTAAAAAATGACGATTAAAGTAGTTAAACAACAGATAGTATTTACTGCATTTATGGCTTCCATTTAGAACCATGAAACATAAAAATATTATTTTTAACTATTCTGCTCACATCTTTGCAAGAACAGATTTACCTGTGGAAAGTTGCTGTTAATTCAAAGTAAGCAAATATGAAATCTAGTTTTCCTACTTAAGGGAGATTTATTTGCTGAGAAGTTTTGGGAGCTTCATTAAGAAAAGTTCTTAGAGGCAAGCTAAACAAAAGATTCAATTAAATTTGTTCAAATTTCTTTGTAAAATAATCTACTTATTAAAAAAGTTGTGCAGAGGACCAATTAATTTGTCTACTGAATTTTAAATTCCAGGTAGGCCGTGATAGAACTTTACAAGGCAGAAATAAACATCAAGATTTACAGCAATAGCCATGCATTGGCCTGGATCACTTTAAATATGAATTCATGCAAACCATAAACCTATCAAAAACACAGCTGTTCTCATACAGAAAGTAAATCAAGACGAAATATGGAAAACATTTATTTCCCTTCCTTCAAAATTTAACTTACATTCCACTTTAATAGCTGTTGAAGGTTAATCAAAATGCAGCAAAGTATAATAACATTACACAAGTGACTTCAGTTATTTTAATGTGAGAAAAATCAGACTATGGTATCTTACGAGTCATTATAGAAATGTTCATCATTAAAAAGCATTTATTAGGCACTGAACTGCATGGTGTTACACCTTAAGTCATTTACAAAAAGAATTCCTGGTCCATGTGATGTGAATGGGCTGGGCACTTTCTCCATAAATTTTGTAGATGACTATTTGTAAGATTATACACTTAATAGGTTTGAAAACCAGGAACTATCAAAGGGCAACTGCACAAAAATAAACACGATTATTTAGCTTTGTAGTAATTATGACATTGTCATAATTTTAAAACTATGAATAATACAATCTATTACTTTCTGACTAGCATTCATTTCCCGAAAAAACATTTTAAATGACAAGTTGTAAGTGTTGTACAGTGCACGCAATGCAAAACAAATTATCATGTGACTTTCACATTGGATATTTAGAATGCTGAACGGCAAAATTAAAGTATAAAATTTAATGATCAGAATGCTGACTGATTTCCATAATTCATTTCCCCTCTGGAAATTAAAGAGGAATCACTGATTCCATTTAATGACCATACAATTCATGTAAATGGCTAACATTATTTAGCAGAATACACATTCACCTGACTTGATTAGAAAAAGTTTTCCATTAACTTAGCAACACTGCTGAAGCAGTGTCACATTAGAGCACAGAGTGGAGGTGGGAGGACGGGAAGTACATATATCATTTAAAATTTACAACGTTCCTGAGAAACACTGTTTTCCTAATAATATCTACAATATAACATCTTTCTGGGTGTGAGACACCAATATATTTTTATATGTATATATAAAACATTTAGAAAGTCCATGCTCAATACTACTGTATACTATTCAACATTAAAGAAGCAACTTCCAGCTTTTCAATGCTAAATGAATGAGGATTTTCTATTATAAGTCGTATTTTCTGAATTGTAAACATTGTAAAGCAACTGTGTTAGCATTTGCCAGAGTCCCTATAAGGAACTTTTTAATTGAAGAGTACGTGCCCTTTATTTCAAAAAAACACATGTTAAACGTCACATTGACTGTTTATTTCAATCCTGGTAAAACCATGTGACTTTTCTCCAGTTAAGGAAGGTTTAAAAAAATCAGACTATTTTCTCTAATTTAACACTGTAAAGTCACTGCAATTGCAATGTTATATTTTAAGTTTCACCAAGAAGGTCATTCCCTGTCCCTCAAACCCCAAGTCTCACCCAGGAAGCAAAGAGACTGACAATGTCAATAATTCAAAAACAGGACGATGGGACAAAGAGGCTCAAATTAGTCACATTTCAGATCATGTTACACATTATCAACCGTAAGTATTCTTCTCATGTTTAAGAGCTCCACAGAAACAATCCACGTTTCAAGATTAAAATAAAACTTACATTTTTAAGTCAGAAAATCCAGTTCTATTATATCCATAATGTTTTTATATTAAAATTCTGCAGAAGGGTGCCACTGATGAAGTGAGCGCAAACAGAAGCAGCTCTTCTCTATTAACAGAATTAAACACTACAAAGTGTTTCTCTGGAGGGGTGCATTTCACTCTTGCTTTCTTATTTTTTGTGGTTTGACCTCAGCTATCACCACTGGGAAGCCCAGGAAAAGCTGCTCTGAATATTCATTCATTGGACAGGTAAAGACTGGGACTTCAGAATTTTGAAGACGATCTTAGACTCTTACACCTGTGGTCTTGCTAGATGTGTTGATTCATGACTCTCTCAATCTGTACCCCAAACAGGAAGGGCTTGGGAAGTAAAGTATGTAAACGTGTGTTCCCTTAAGGTTAGAATTATGTATATGTGTTATAACCTCTTATTTGTAGAAAATGGAGAGGCATACTGGTAACTAAGGAGCTACAAATACAGACAAGGAAATGACATATATCCTAATTTTAAATCTAGATTGAGAAAAAGGGTGAAAAGAATGTGAAAATATTAAACTCAAGAAGCGATCTGAAAAAAAATCACCTCTTCTCAATTCTAGTTGACTTTTTTTAAAAGAGAAAGTTCTACCTATTTTGCTGGTAAGTCCATGTAAAGGCAAGCAGGCTTTTGAGTAAAAGGCAAATAGTTTGCTTCAATCTCTGAAGTGTATCTGAAAACTAATTCCTTTTTTTCAAATGAAAGTATTATTTAAAAAATAGTGTAGAAAATTGGTTGTGGTTTTTAAACAGCCCCTTCATTTACTGTTGGTAGCAAAATAGCCATTTTCGGATGTCTTGTAAATGCTGAAAATAATTGAACTGAAGATACATTTTAAAACATACTAACAAAAGCTACTCATGATGAACGTGTCCTTTGACTGTAAAGTTACCGGCCTGAGTAAAATTTGCATTTTTTAAATGGGGAAAATGTACTACTTATTTGTCCCAATAAGCAGCATGTGACGAATTTTGGGAACTATTTGATGAGTGAACTGTGAAATAATTTTCAGTCTTCAGTATAGGGGGCAGTCACCATAACACTGGGTGTGCTACACAAGACAGCAGGCATCTCTAGTGGGAACTGGAACACAGGACAAAAGCCCATGCATTTATCTGACATGTTATTCCAAATATTGCAACAGAAGCTTTGGAAATCCCACGTAAATACGTAGCATATGTTTCTTTTAAGACAAAATGACATCACTCAATCTACTGCATTAGCCAGATTTTTAGAAAAATCTAAATGATGATGAAACTTCATCAGAAATACCTGAAACATACATAGTTTGAAAAATCAGTGTCATAACAACAGAGTCACATTAACACGTGTGTCCTCTAACAAATAAACACGACAAACAACAAAGAAGCATTTGTAAGGCCAAAGGTGCAACATCACCGATTTTAGTAGCAAATGCCTTGAAATATTCATTTTTGTAAATCACTCTTACATTTGGAAAGTCAGGCATGCAGATCTTACAGCGGAACTGGAAGTAAACTTTCTCTTACATTTCTGGGCATATGACTACTGAACTAGAAAAACACTTACTGAACCTCTTTGGCAAACATTTATCAAGACAATTTTGGACACAAATGCTTGTTTAGAAATTTTGCTCAGGAAGGTGAGTCAGTTCCTTAAGAATGCTGGTTTGTTTCAGCATATCCTGAAATCTAAGTCTGGATACCAAGAGTCCCTTTAACTAAATATCATTTAGAGTTTTTTAATGGTTGGTTACCTTGTGGTACAGCCAATAAATTGACAGTCAGTTACAGCCCCACAGTAATGGCATAAGAATACTGACTTATTCTCCGTTTAAGAAAGCCCTCTGGCAAGATACCAGGTCATTTTCAATTTCCGTTTACAAAGACTTAGCAAATACCTTAAAAAAATCCAAAAGAGATGGTGTTACAGTACAGTTGCACAGTGCTTATGTCTATAATATACATGAATCTGAATGTCCACCAGCGAGATGAGCTCAGATCCACCTTTCCTCTTCATGGACCAGACTGGAATTGGTTAGCAGACTGCGGTGACAACCTGGTAGCTCTCCTTAGAGAGGTAACAGAGCCTGCCTTTCAGGCTCTCCCCATCACCATTCATCGGGCCTCTGTTTCGTGGTATCATATGCTCTTATCACTTCAGACTGTGAAACGATTCCATTTTCATCTTGAGAGAACGCATACCCATCTGCAGGTTAATGATAAAACAGAAATTCTCACAAAGGCACTGGAAACCACTGTTATTCTGACTTTTGGGTATTCATTTTCTAGCCTGGGGAACAAATGCAGCCTTCTCACATTCAAAAGCATGGAGACACTGATTTTTAATGCCTAGAAAAGATACAGACTTAACTTCAAAATAAAGAGTGGGATGATCTTAGGTTGCCAGTTTAGATTCTAGGAATTCTTCTCTCTAGAAGACTGAGTAGGCACCCTCAATTCCCCTAAATCCTCTGTCCCGTAAGTCAACTCCAATTCTTCTAATTTTTGCTTCCCCAATTCTGGAGGGGGTGAGGGAGTTGAGTCAAGTGGGCTCACATATTTCCACATAGGTCAGGTGGATGAGAGGAAAGGAAAAGTGATATGTAGGTGAGGTGGTGAATAATGTAATTGATTCAACCATCCCACCATATACAGTCCCTTGGTATCTGTGGGAATGGCTTCAGGGACCCCCTTAAATATCAAAATCCACGGATGCTTAAATCCTTTATATAAAATGGCACAGTATTTGCATATAACCTACACACATTCTCTCGTGGACTTAAAATCATTTCTAGATTACTTATAATACTTAATGCAATGCCCTCACATCAGTTCATTCTAGTGGATTCAATGTAGTATTTCGTCCATGGCAAGTTCAAGTTTTGCTTTTAGGAATTTTGTGAATTTTTTTTTTCCCCCTTGAATATACTTGACTCACAGCGGGTTGAATCCACAGATGTGGAACCCACTGATAGAAAGGGCCAACTGTACATCAAAACATCACCTTGTACTCCATAAATATAGACAATTATTGTTTGTCAATTTAAAAAGGCGAGGAGGAGGAGATAAACACAAATAGCTGCTCATGGTGGCAAGTGGTCTCCTTCCTTCAGAGGACATTCCCCTTGGCTCTCAGCATCACAAATAAACTCACTCACGCCCCGACATGGCATGGGCATAAGGAATGACCCCCAAGGGGATCACATCTTTAGAAAAGGCCTCTTGAAGTATAAAGAGCAAAAGCATTAGACATGAGTATACGTAAGTGAAAATAAATTATAAGTGGAAACAACATGAAACAAAAGATATATTACTCACACAAATACATTTACTACAGGGCTTTACATTTTATATTCTTTTTTAGATCTTGAAATGTTAAGAGGGCACAATATCTAATAATGTCTTACAACTCTAAATATTCATAAATATTTCTGAAGGGGAAAATATATGCTTCCTTGTGTTGTATGAAAGCTGAAAGGCTCTTGCAAAGTTATTCAAGTAGAAAAGATAACAAGACAGGGGCAGCTTTTAAGAATTAAGATTTACTGGCTTTAAAGAAAAAGATTTGAGGAAGCAAGGAATGTGGAAATACTGTTTTTCTTTAAGTGAAACAGCAAGATTTTAAAATTAACTATCTCTTCTGTTGAAAGTGAAATGGTTCTGACCAATGGATTTTCTGTTATTTACAGGTTACAAATATGCAAAACTTGTTTTAGACATTAGTTTTAAATAAATATCCCTAAAGTCAGGATACTGTATAAATGCTATGATACAGCAATGGCAGATAATTTATTTAAAAATAAGAAACTCAAATACTCACGGAGCAGGTTTTGTTGCAAGGATTCAGAGCGGTACAAGTTCACGTGGTTCTTCTTAAAGACGTTCTTGAGCAGTTGCGCCCTCTCGGTCAGGCTGTAGAGCAGGTGCAAATGTGTGAAATGAATTATCAACTCGGCAGAGACCCCAGTGTGCCCACAGGACCACCAAAGAGAGTTAGACTTAAACAAAAGATTGCTTGAGAAATCCGTAGCCTAGTGATTCTTTTTACACATTTTCTCAGATAGCGAATGAAATTTCAAGTATTTAGACAGACTTTTGAGGCCATTTTCTCCCTAAGGAGTTTGGTCCCCAATAATCCTTCTCCCAGTAAAAAGTAGGATCTCCTCACCACCCCCCACTCAGTTATATTTAAGTCAAATGGCAACACAGAGCCAGTAGAACACAATTAAAATAAAAAAATACAAAACATCAGTAGTGTTATTCACTTTTAAAAACTGACTACATATATTCTAAGCATGGCAATTTTTAGAATAAAAAATTAGTTATTACTATTTTTTTCAAATTTGGCACGTTTTGGTATAAAATATTTTTTAGTTAAAAATATTAAAGTAAATATTAACTAACATTACACAAAGACGACATTTCATAGACTTTTTAACTAGAAGTTCACTACCACTAATATGGTATGACATGTGTTCCTTAATTTTATTTTAAAATAAACTATTTTCAGAAAAATAATTATGGTAGGTGAAATAACAAGGAAAGTACTTTTCAGTAAGTGTTTAGAATAGTTGTCTCCTCAGATACAAATCCAGATAATTATGTAACTTCTAAAAGCCCATTGTAAAAAATAAGGCATCTTCTCCCCCAACTTCCCGTAAAACAGTGTCTCACACAGTAGAAACTCAAATATTTGTTGAATACATGAAGTTGAGTAATAATTCTGAAATGTACTTATAGACATCATCCATCTTCCAAATCATGCCATTTCTTCATTGTTTTATAAAATTTTGTTTTGATATTAAAGAACATAATAGGCATGAGAAACAAATAAGTAATCCATATGTGTTGCAGCAAATGTTTATGCAATTTTAATAACTGGAACTGATTCAGCTGAAAAATTTCCATCTTGTGTTTTTCCCACTATAAAAGCTTTAGTTAAATTGCTGTGTTATGTTAGTTCTGTATTTTGCCAATTTTTCTAAGACCCTGAAATGAAACAATATCATATACAAAAAAAGGATCCTCTGCAAAATGAACTCACTGTGTAAATGAATTATGCAAACATTTAGGCAAAAACCGAAGAAAAAATATTTAGAAATGTTAACATTTGTAGTAATCTTCCACATATATATTTTAAAGTCTAGGGAGGTTAACTGGTATTATTGGACATATTTTATTGTCATTGGAAATTAGCTACATGAAGCCAAGAAAACTAATTAATCTAAAACTCCAGCAGTTCTGCAAATAGTTGTAAAACTTGTTTCTGTCAGTGAAATAAACAGATATGAGAAATGAGAAATGGCCATTTTTACAGAGTTGCTTTCTTACTCTACTCTTTAAATGATCTAGCATTACAGACCCATGGACCCTGAGGGACACTAAAATATGTAACTGCTTTGAGGAAGTCGCAGCTTTAGCAGCAGGTGGTCTGATTTCCTTAGCAGAGCCTTGTGGATGGGGTGCTGGAAAGTCTTTGGTGTTTCAAACCGAAATGACTACGGGAGACTAGAGGATGGCAATGTATCATTATGCAGCATCTTCTTCCCAAAAGACATTTTCCAGGTTTCAGGCTGGCCTTCCTAAATGCATAATACTTTAATATTACAATATTAAAGTGGTAAGAAGGCAGACATGAGAATTTAGTCTTTCATATTACAGCAACTGAAATACATAAGGTAACATAATTCCGTTTTGTACAGTTCACATAAAGGCTCTCATTAGCTCTTCTTTTATATCAAGTTAACGTACAGCATTAAAACAAAGCAGTAAGAAAGTCTCTTTCTTAAGAAAGAAGCACATTACTCAGGAAAGATCATGGGCTCTGGAGTAGGGCTTTGGTTTAATTTTGCGTTGGCCGCTTATTAGCTGGGTCACCACAGGCAAGCTTTTCTCTGTCATCTCCTATATATCAGGAGGGCAGTACTTAACTCTCAGGCAGACTGTGAGGATGCAGGGAGCTGTCAGCACAATGACTGACACTTAGGAAGCACTCAACAAATGCTGGGCCCTCCCACCTTTACCCCCAAGATGCTGAGAATTTATTATAAAAAATCAACTATAACAGAGATCATCACCAAACAAAAGGTACTTTGTAAGGAGTATTTTTGATGCCTTGGTTTCTAGTCAACATAAGCGCAAGGTGAGATGTGTGTGGCCGCACATGGGTTTTAGTTTATAATGTTCTCATTCTACCTCTTTACTAAGAAAATGACTAGATTTTTGTTGTTTTGTTTTTCCTTAGCTATTTTGAACTTCTTGCTTTAGTCCTGTAGAGCAGAGTCCCTCCTTCAGAATATAAATGCCATTCACAGGAGGTTGCTAAATAAATAAGTGATGATGAGTTGTATTTCTCTAGTCTTATCTTATACCTTTGGGGAACTACTCATTTCAACATCTATGCAATTCTGGGCCATCAATGTTTATAGATACTGATACTACTATTAAGGCACATTATAAAATATATTTATGCTAACACTAATAGATATATTAAAAGTTCAGTTTTAGTGGAACAGCTTAACAGTGTGAAAAGACAAAAAAAAAAAAAAACACTAAAGATACCTTCTCACTAAAACCACATTTTATTCACAACTCTTGACTAGCAGTTTTACGTAGTCTCTTATAGTCTTTCATTTACATACCAAGCTATGTAAATTTTGAGTTTGTTTAATGCAATCACACAACTACTACTAAATATTGTTACCTTATTTCCAAACCCACCAAAATGTTGCAATTTAAACATTTGGTGGAGGTGAATATAAAGATAACATGTTTAAAATAATATTTCAAATACTAAAAAATGTCAGTGTTGGTAAAAACCAATTCACGGTTCTGGAATGTGTTGGAACGTGTTGTCTTAAGGAATTTTCAGTGGGAAACTTGAAAAGGAATAAATTTGCATTTGTCTACATATTGGGTTGGTAAGCTATTTAGGTTGACTCATTAAAATAAATCTCCAAAAAGTACGTAACTATCTATTCATGGAATGTTTAATGTATAGCATGCGATAGCTGTCCTACACTAGAGTAGCTGTGGTGGCGGAGAAACAAACAATGAATATAACAGGCCTATCTCTGCCCTGGAGCTGAAAACATTTCAGTGTTCTGTCACTTTTCTTTCTGAATGTTGGACAGAACCATTACCACAGTGATGAGAGAAGGCTGAAGGAAACATTTGACAGATCCCTGTGTCCTCAATCCCCACCAAAGTATTTAAGTCATACTGATATAAAATCGAGTGTGAACACTGAGAAATAAAATTTCCTTTCTACTAGTTCTGGAGCAATGTTAAAACTGCTTTTCATTAAGATGAACAATACATCAGAAAGGTTAGAGAGAGCACTGTCACCATCTACACCACCGAGTTCTCTGACACCTCATATTCCCTACTCTCCCTGCATGCAAAAGCTGTAAACAATGGCCAAACGGTAGTGCCAGGCAAATCAGTGAGGACTGACCTGAAGATCCTAGGCTAAAATTCTATTTAGTAATGGCCAATGATGATATGCTGGCTAATATCTACAGTGAGAAATAAAAAAGAATTATGAGTCTCATTATTGTATTTGCCTGTCTATGAAATGCATTGCTTCACACATACTCCAATGATATCCAAAAATAATTGTCCTGCCTCCAATGAGCCCACAGTGTCCATCATTTCTTACTGTAAACTTTTGGATAAGGTTTAAATGTTCAGGACTAAGATTTGGGTTATTTTACTTTTTTTTTAAAGTACAATTTCCATTTTATTTTTCTCCAGTGGACTGTTTTTCCTCAGTTCTTAAGAACTCAGCTCCTCACATGGACTTTGGTAGAAGTCATGAGGCAGCAAGGTTTGGGTTATTTTAAACCTTCAGGAGTAAGGTTTAGGTTATTCTCTCATCATTGTAGACTTGCATTTATTTCTACCATAACCCATGGCTCAAAAGCATGCGTATTTAGAACATACTTAGATTGATTAAACATATTTTTCCCCTAAAATGTAATAAAATGAATCTAATTTGCAGGGTAATATGGTAGGTGGCATACTATTTCCACTAAAAATGGCTGTTTTAACTAAGATGATTTTTTCTGAAAATGAACAAAGATGAGAAATTATTGTAAATATTAATCTTCCTTAAGTGCTTACAATTTGTTTTTCTGACATTTGCATTTTATACACAACTTGAGTTTAATAGTCATACTTACTGAAGATTAAAAAAAATTGGGGATGATCAACTCACAAGATCTTTCTTAAGAACTGCATCATTGTATGACAAAAAAGTAAATGATGGTTGCTTTGGATATTACCTAGTTTGGGAAGTACAAATTATACAATTCTATGTTTTTATGAATCAGATTTCTGTTTCACAGCCCACAGGTCAACCATCAATTCAACAATCCTTTCTCCTACTCAGCAATCCTTTCGCCCACTCTTTCTTTCATCCATTCTTTAGTTTATTCTCTTAACTATTCCGTTCATCCACTCAACAAGTATTTACTGAGTGCTACTAAGTTCCTGGTGCTGTACCAGGTGTTGCATTGCAGCTATGACTAAGACATGGGCCTCTCTAGAAGCTCAATCTAGTAGGGGGAAAATAAAAACATACATAGAGTAAACTAATACTTTATAATGCAATGCGATCAGTGTACCTATAGAAGTTTATACAGAGTATAAACAGAGTATAATAGTACAGAGATAGTAGGCTAGGAATTATATATTGTGAATGCAAACAGCTGAAAAAATTGAATCTACATTGGGTTTGGAAAGCTGGGAATTGGAGTGCCTAGTCTGTAAGAAGGGTACTGGCTCCCAAACAGGGGAAGAGCAAATGCAAAGACTGGAAGATATAAAATAACATGGTGTTTTGGAACCAAAGAAAGTCTGCTATCATTAGAATTCACAAGAATCACAATTTCTTCCGTTTTGATAAAGTAGATACAAAATTTGCTAAGTTTTGGCTGGGTGCAGTGGCCTACGCCTGTAATCTCAGCACTTTGGGAGGCTGAGGCGGGTGGATCACGAGGTCAGGAGTTCGAGACCAGTCTGGCCAACATAGTGAAACCCCGTCTCTACTAAAAATACAAAAAATTAGCCGGGTGTGATGGTGTGTGCCTGTAATCCCAGCTACTAGGGAGGCTGAGGCAGGAGAATGGTGTGAATCTGGGAGGCAGAGGTTGCAGTGAGCCGAGCGAGATTGTGCCATTGCACTCCAGCCCGGGTGACAGTGCAAGACTCTGTCTCAAAAAAAAAAAAACAAAAAAAACTGCTAACTTTTTTTGAAATCTGAAATCAATGTCATTCTCCAAGATTCCTAAAATAATCCAGGGGGTAAAATCAATCCAACAATTCTTTAACCTTAGAGTGCCATTACTTTAAGCGTGAAGATGTTTCCATCCAGTTGCTATTTCTCTCCTTTCACAGATCTTCCCCTTGCCTCCCTCCTCCGGGCACCTGCCATCAAGCACGAAGCCACTATGGTTACACTGATCATTAACCTTCTGATCACCAGTGGGCGGCAATGGCAACATGGAGTACATGCTGGTCCAGGGTTTTTTGTCTGGTATTCAGCTGATAGCTAACACATTCCCGAGTTCTTAGGAAAAACTAAATAGCTATTTTAGGCAAATGAGCGAGGCAGCAGCAGGGAATTTATCTGATGCATTGCCTATGGAGAAGTTGGTGGTCATTTATGCTGGAATTCACTTCTTTCCTTTTTGGGCTCTCTGGCTTATTTTATTTAACAGAAGGAGCTACATATATTACAGACTCACTGAATGTTTAGGACCTGGGGGTCATTACACTGGCCTGATTTATGAATTGAAGTCATTGGTAGACAACAAAAAGACAAACTAAGTATCACGTGGAAGGGCTTAATGTGATTTTATTAACATACTTACAAATCTGGAAATTTACTACTAAGGATAGTAACAGTATTAACAGTGGCCTTTCCCTAATAGTTATGAATACATTGTTTTATTCACAATTTCATGAGCTAGGACTCTCTTTTTTTTTTTGAGACAGAGTCTCGCTCTGTCACCCAGGCTGGAGTGCAGTGGCGTGATCTCTGCTCACTGCAAGCTCTGCCTCCAGGATTCACGCCATTCTCCTGCCTCAGCCTCCCGAGTAGCTGGGACTACAGGCGCCTGCCACCACGCCCAGCTAATTTTTTGTATTGTTAGTAGAGACGGGGTTTCACTGTGTTAGCCAGGATGGTCTCGATCTCCTGACCTCGTGATCTGCCTGCCTCGGCCTCCCAAAGTGCTGGGATTACAGATGTGAGCCACCGCGCCTGGCCAGAACTCTTACTGTATTCTTTTTATCGCTAGAGAAAGAGAACTGACATAATTAATTTACTAGCTGAATTCACTGACAAACCGCAGGTACTTTCCTATGAGGAATCCTGTGATGCAAATTTTTAGATGAAGAAAAAGGTGGAGGGAGGAGGACACAACCCTGAAAGTAGGTATTATCATTCCCATCCTGTACACTGGGATGCTGAGTCAGAGATTAAGTACTTTGTCAAGTTAGTAGTAGGCTGTTTTTTGCAGCTCTATTATATTTTTGAACAAATAGCAAAAGGAGGCAGAATTGTGAATTTGGTCAGAGCAGGAGCTCTGGGATCAGCTGGCATGGACTCCAGGCCCAGATCTGTCACTAACAACTTTGGGAACTTCATCTCTTGAAGCCCCAGTTTCCTCATCTGGAAAAAAATGGAGATGATGGATCTGTATAGGGTTGTTACTGGGATTCAGTGAGATAGTACATGTAAAATGCAAGGGAAGCACCTGGCACGAAGTGAGCGCTCAACAAAGGTCAGTGCTATTATTTTCAAAAAAGTGGCACACACTGGTGTGTGATGTGTTCCTTCAGCATAATGAGAGCAAGAGAGCTGGAAGCCAAGGTCTCACTGAGTTCTGACAACTACTCCATTGTGTCAAAATGAATAACAACAGTGAATCATGATTAAGGTGACATATACTAGGGTAAAATATTTCCTATAGTTTAGCCAAAACTTCAGCTTTAGTATGATAAAAATGAAGAAAAAAAATAAATTCCTGCTACTATCTTAATAATTGTCTTTTATTATAGACTGCAACTAATTATAATTTCTTTCTTACAATGCTTTGTGAATTTAGTGGATTTGAGTAGCTTTCTAACTTTCCTTTATTTTTTGGAGGGGGTGGTGTAAGGAAGAGAACTTGGGATAGGTAATTCACTTCATATATGATACATATCTAGGTCAGTTCCTAATAACTACTGAACCACAAATGCAATTATACAAGGTAATTTGCCTTATATCAAACTATGATTTTGATTACATACTATTTTTTTTTCTGAGATGGAGTCTCGCTCTGTTGCCCAGGCTGGAGTGCAGTGGCTTGATTTCGGCTCACTACAACCTCTGCCTCCCAGGTTCAAGCTATTCTGTTGCCTCAGCCTCCTGAGTAGCTGGGATTACAAGCGCCCGTCACCATGCCTGGCTAGTTTTTGTATTCTTAGTAGAGACGGAATTTCACAATGTTGGTCAGGCTGGTCTCGAACTCCTGACCTTGTGATCTGCCCGCCTCGGCCTCCTAAAGTGCTGGGATTACAAGTGTGAGCCACCACGCCTGGCTGATTACATACATTTTATTATGGATACTATTTCAAGCTAAAAGTCTTTTTCTTCTCTTGCAGTTTAATAATACAATAATGTTTGTAACTGCCATTTATTTAATGCTCATTAAAGACTTTGCACTATGCTAAGTTCTTTATAATACTTTATTCAACTCTTACAACTAACCATGAGGTAGGTATTATTGCCCCCATTTTATTGATGAGGGAAAATTGAGGCTCAGTAGGATTAAGCAACGTAGCCAAGGGCACACAGTTTAGAAAGCGACAGATTTAAATCCACATGTCTCTGACTCCCAAACCTGTCAATGACACTGCCAGCTTGATGCTGACAAATACAAGTCTTATCACTTATTTCCAACCACTAGTACAAGATAAATTTAAAGTTCATTTGGAAAAGAATATATTCACTGTGTATTTTACCTTTTTCCAAGTACAACTGCTCCTGGGTCTTGAGATTTTGCCTCCAGCTCCTGAACTTCATCGACTAATGTTTTAAAAGCAGTCCTCTTGATACTGCAAAAAGAAAAAAAAAAAGGGATTTGCATGGAAATACTTCTGTGAAGACTTTACAAAACTAGATGTCTGGCTTATTATCACGCTGTTGATAAAGCACAATGGTAACAAGAGTACAAGCAGTTTTTCAAAAGAATCTTAAAAATTACCGTAATTTTGAGAACATAGAAATTATAGTTTTAAAATAAATGATGGTTTAGGTTTACAATATTGAAACTCCCATAGTTATTTAAATAAATATCATGTAATTAAATTAAATGCTATCTTTTTTGTGGGAAGAGATAAGATTTTAAAATTTATAACCCTTGAAAAAAATTAGTAAGGTTTTTTCTTTCATTTTATATTTTATATATGTTTGGAATCAGGCAAGCAAAACATTTCTTTTTATAATAAAAAATGTTTTTGGAAATAGTACAATTTTTCTTTTACTTTTATATGAGTTTTGGGGCTGTTTCTAAAAAACATACTCCCCGATGTAATTTTCTCCAGTGCCATTTACTTTTCTCTGTTAACTGAAACTACCCGCTTTACTACTCATTTCGTCTTTTAAACTAGTTTTCTAGTTGCTGAATCACCCCTTCCTTATTTAAAATTAAGTAATATTACCAGTCCCTATCCTGCAAGCTCTACATGCTTGAGTTGATGTTACCAAGAGAGAAATCTGAGGATGAATATGCATCTATATTTCTCCGTATATAACTGAGTATATACTTACACCTTGTACACCACATCAAGGAGCAGAGATGCCACAGGGATGAATAACAAGCCCATCCAAAAGACTCCAGAACTGAACAACATGGCTGCCTGTGTAAATCGTCAGAAAAAACATTACTTTAAAACCAAAAAATACATGATTTGTGTTTAGTTTTTATGTATTTTTAAGTAAAACAATTTTAAGAATATCATTCTGTAAGAGAGTATACAACTCTGAATTCGAACTTATGAAATTAACTTAGAATATCAAAATAAATCTTTGAGCAAATTTAAAATATACTCTGGATTAAATTCTCATAAGATATGGTGTAAAATAAATCATAATTAGAAACTAAATTTACTATTTCTGGCAAATGAAAATTACTTTTGTAAAATTATAGGATATTAAAAATTATCCAGATAAATCATGACTACTGTATAATCAAATTAAGATACCTACAAAACAACAATTTGATTATTTTTGGCTAACATTAGGTAGTAATAATCTTAATTTTTGTTCAATGATTTATATAACTGGTATTGGTGCATACCTGTTATTGCTAAAGTCAAACCAAATATCTTGTATGTAAAAGCCAAATAAAAGTGTATTAAAAATAACTTTAATAATTTCTTTGTAATAAATACCAAATTGCTGTATTAGAGCCTTTTGGGTTGCAAAAAAATGATTCTGTAATTTAAAAAGTAATAAATTCTATTATTTATTTGCAATTATAATAAAAAAAATCTTTGTAATATAATTAGATTACACAGAACTTAAAAGGAATAGTATTATACAATAAAAGCAAAAGAAATATTTTGGTTTCACTTCTTTTAATCTTTTTATCAAGAGGAAATTTTCAGTACCTATTTAAATCCATATATGTATTGTTCTAATTCCATTAAAAAGTAGCCAACTAACGCATGCACATTTAGATTCTACTAAAAATCATGCAAAATTAAAAAGAATCAGGTATGGTTCAGGAATTAAAAATAACCTAGAGTTTAATTATTCTAGGCAATTTCAAAATTGCACATAAATAGTCCTAATCAATCAGTCCTTATCAAACATAAACATTTCTAATTTTAAATTATATTTCAGATTACTTATTCATTTGGACTCTCGATTAAGGACTAGGAACTGCTGTTTAAATTTTTTCTGCATTGACATGAGCTTATCGATACAGACCGCAGGTTCAGGGACGCTAAGATTTTTCGCTATGTAGAAGTGAATAGCTCTGAATACTTTTAAAATAAAAACATGCTATTACAAAAAATTCCAGAAAATAAGTTTTGCCACATGGGTTCAATGAAATAGCACCAATATTCGAGACACCAACAAGATGAAAAATACTCACATAAAAGTCACTTTATTTAATAAGCAAAACATGATCTTTGACATGTTTGCTGACATCCTCAATGGTGAAAACCAACAATAACTGTGTAATAGGAAATGTCTATCAAGTCAGTAGATTTTCTTTAGATTGAAAGAAGCTTTCTAGTAAGGTAACAACTGTAAAAAACCAATTTCTTTCTCCTTCTGGGGGGAAAGGTAAGGTAAGAATTCCAAGGCATGCAACTGAAAATACATTTACTTGGCTTAATTTTAATATATTTTAATTTGGTGGGGGGGCGGGCAAGAGAAGGAGGATTTATTCTTGCCTTCACCACCTTGTATTAAATGTCCACCAGTGGAAAAGGCAAAAGTGGTGGAGATTCAAGGCTGCTAATTCTGACCATTGTGATGCTAACGATGAATGGAGGAGTGACTGGCGCCCCACCATTCAGTCTACCAGCCTTTGGCATTACAAATGAACAACATGAATTGAGGGGAAAAAAGTTTTTCTGCGTCATATCTGAAAGCCTGTCAGTTTTTTTTTCTTTTGCAGAGTTAATCCAAACCTAAAAGATTTAAAGCCGACATTCGCATTAAAGACAGAGAGTCTCTTTGTATTTTTTGGATGAAGAGGGGGGGGAAAAATAAAATCCCACAGAGGTATTTCCTTCCTTTCTGTATAAGAAAGCTCCCCCTCACTCTGAAGAAACCAGTTTTGTCTCTAACTTTTCACATTTCCCCACTCACAGGCAGGTCAGCTGGGAAAAGGCGAAGGGATCCTGAGACAATGGTGGACTGCTCCGAACAGGAGCAGCCTGTTCGGGCCGAGCTCCGGTTCCCTCCGAGAGTGGTTTGCAAATTTCTCCTAATGTGGGAGACTGGTGCACCAGGCCAAGTGGCCCCCACTGCCCCTTCTCAAGGCACTGTGAAACCAAATGGAATTTGCCACGAAAGTGGCTCCCGGGGGCCTTGAGAAGGGATCAGCTGAGGAAGCTGCAAAGCTGGTAACAGGAGGGCACAGGCCGTGTGTGGGGAACAAGTAACTGCTTGTTTCTGCAGAGTGATGCCGGCTCAAAATTGAACCACTGGGGCTTCAAAAATAAACCAACGCTGCCTGAAAACACAACTTGCAGAAGAGGAATTGTTCTGAAATTTCTATGTGAACTTTCAGGGAACAAACCTTTGAGAAAATACGAGTTTATGTGCATTCGGCCAAGTCAGGGGGCATGACCGATAAGAGGGGTTTACCTTCTGACCCACAACGGCATGATCTGTTAGCACCTACGTTCCCACACCAGACAGAAACCCTTCTTCACCTTCAATGTGCCCAAGTTCAGTCTCATAGGAGAGAGAATTCCAGTGTGCCACCTGCCTACAAACTAATGGCATGGTTCTTCAGTCTACCTCTATGTGTTTACACTATTAATATCAGAGTGGCATGCTGTGACTCTTACTCATGGAAATGTATAGACATCTAAAACAGAAGGCCCTTTGCAGAACTCTAAGACTGTCTCCATGGACCCCAGTTGGAGCAGGTCTGGTAATAGGCCTGGAAGTGGTCCTGGCACGGCCCTTCCCAGCTAATCAGACACTCGGGAAGAAACTTCTCAGTCTCAGTTTCCTCAGCTGTACAGTGGATTGTAGGAATTAAACTCAATAATGTTTGTAAAGTGGCTGCATAACATTGATTATTAACAAACTTTCTTCATTTCAATTGTCAAATTTCTTTAAATGCTCTTGTCTCTGGTTCTTTCCAGTGATCTGTCCCATGAGCTTCATGGAAGCAAATTTTTATGACAATATCAAATTAACTGTAAATCAATTTATAAATGTTATGATTTTCATCTCAATAATATCACAGCATACGCTTGTCTTATCTGCTATTTTTAAAACGCAATGATGAAACATAGGCCAAAGTAAGAGATACCTAATAAAGTGCCATTCATCTCAATTGGCCAATTTAGAAAATGGAGAAAAATAATTTTGTCATAGAAATTATTGACTACACCGGCATAATATATTAATTTTGGAAGGGAAAATTATTTGGAAAATAGTGCTTCAAAACATTTTTTTGGAGGGGAGTGCAGTAAGAGAAATGAATAACTTCCAGAGTAGTTGCGTTAACGTTGGGAACAACAACAAAAAACCAAGAAGTGATTATTTATTAAGTGTCTGGACAAAGCTTTATATAAAAGGCTTTCAAAGCTTAAAAACAGTGAAAAAAAACTATGAAAGGATGCTTTAAAGAACTGTTTTACGAAAACGTAGAACTTCCACGTGTTCAAAGAAACATAACTAAAAAAGTAAACAATAAAAAACTGGGAGAATGACTACTACAAATACATGAAATTCTGGGTTAATATCTGATCAGAAAAATAGCCCATTTATCTTCATAAGAATAGCTGCAATCTCAAGAGATAGGCAAGAGACCTGGAAAGGTATTCATAAAAGCAGCAGCAAGTAATCAACAACATGGAAAAGTGTTAAGTCACTCTGCAGTCTTAGAGAACACTGACAAATTAGATCAGATTTTAAAAATTCACCATCAGTTTGGTGGAGTGAGAGGTGTATGGTGGAATAGGTATTTGTAGCAATTTATATTCCCACCAGCAATGAACTAGCCTTTGGAAAAGGTATTTGGCAATGTGCACCAACACCACAAACATTTATTCCTTTTAATTCGATAATTCAATTTCTGAACTATGTGTTAAAATGAAGTCCAGCTTTTGCTTATCAGTATCTCATGAAACTGTCCTGTGGTTGCTAGTCCTGAAAGCATCCCCTGAAAAGGGCCCATTGCCAGAGATTTAGTAAAGGTGAAAAGAAACCACGGCAGCATCCTCTTGGAGAGTCACAGCGCAGAGCAGCGTAAGGCTTCAAGAAGTCAGAGTAAAGCACCCTACTGAATAGTTTTTTAAACCCAGGTTTCCTAAAGGTATTGATTGATTATGGAACACTTTCCCCTACATCCTTCTTACAAACATCCCACACAACTAATTTTGGGGAATGCAAATATTCGTTGTGGGTTGTTATAAATAACAAAATACTAGTTAAAGCTAACAGGGCACTATGTGGCTCATTAGGCAAATGTGCATCCCTCGGTCAGAATGTTATCCAAGCTGTGAAGATGCTGTTCACAGATTGTAATTATCAGAAGACTGATAGTTTAGAAGAGTCCTGGAGGGAAACGTAAACTACCTTGGTATTCTCCCAAGAGCCTTCTGTTAGCATACAAACACCCTCCCTGGAAGGGTTTGCAGTTTGTATCATCATTCATATGGAAATCAGCCACTAATCACCTGTGGCTTAGATTTCTCACCTGAACTTGAAGCACAGGCTAGACTACTGAGCTCCTAACTTGTGGGTCGCACAGGCACCTCAAACCTCACACATCCCACACTGAACACACACTGTCTTCCCTCCAAAGGCTGCTCTTCCTTGGCACAAGCTATCCAGGGAATGGTGTCATCCCTGGCTGCCCAAGACAGAAACCTGGGCCCTATTCCTGAATTGGCTTTTTACCCTGTGTCCAATATTTCACCAGGTTCTGTTGTGCTTTAGCATCTTCACATTTATCCATCTCTGGCCAACTTTGCTTATCCCAGTCCAAATAATTTGCCTGTCCTCCTAGCTGTACTGACTTCAGAAATACTCTGCTTCTAGCTGTTCACACTGCAGCCAGAGAGATATTTCCAAAAGGCAAATTCGATGTTAGCAGTTCCTGGATTAAACCCTTTCTGTGGCTTCAGAATGTCCTCAGAATAGAATACAAAATCTTTAATACAATTTCAAGACCTTTCCTATCTGACTTCTGATTGCTTTCCCAGTATCATCTCTCAAGCCAGGCCCATCTCTTGCTACACGTAACATGTTTTGATGCCTGGAAAGCGCCCATGCTCACTCTTGTCCTCAGGCCTTTGCACCTGTGATGCCTACTCGTCCTTCAGTTTTCCTTTCTTAGACTCAGAGGACACTACTTGGGCTTCCGTTATGTTGGCACCTATCACCCATTTTCTAGTTGCTCATTCATCCTCTTGTTAGACTATACACTCTCTTAATTCTCATGATCCAAGTGCTTAACCACCAAGCGGATGTTCAATAAATAATTGCTGGATAAATATGTTCTCACAACCTAGTGTTGTAGAAACTATGAAAAACAGAGCCTGGGGACCCTGTTCTTGAGATGTGGTGGTTATGGTTTGCTTGGTTTTCTTCTGCTCTGACATGGAGTTATTCTAGGGAGAGTTATTGCCAGATAATTACGTATTTTGGGGAGAGGAGTTGATTCAGCTCCATGACTATCCTTTTCCAATGTAGGTTGCCTTTTCTGTTAAAGGTTGACGAGTGTGCATTAAAAGCTAAATATGTTAAACTATCCCCACCTCCCAGTCTGAATCATCAGAAGTCTTTCAATGAATCCAAGAAAGGTATGATACCTGGAAATAAAAGTGTTTTTTTTTTTTTTTTTTTTTGTGGTTGTGGGGAGGTGAGGAAGAGCTGTAGAATAGGCAGGAAGAGAAGGAAGTACCAGCATTAACAAAGATTTTAATTAACTACACAGTATGAACACTTTGCTAAGTTAAAGAAAAAGAAGCAGAATATAAAATCCCAGTCTTCCTCCTCTAGGCAAATACAAACTTTATCCTTCTGGCTGCCCTGGCTAAAATCCTCAAGTCATCTTTGTTTCCCCTTTTCTTTGAAACTGTGCATTCAATTTACTGGCAAATCTTATTGGCTTGACTTAAAAAAATCCATACACCAATGTTCACAGCAGTACTGTTCACTATAGCCAAAGGGTGGAAACAACATCAATAGATGAGTGGACAAGGAAAATGTGGCATATCCATACAATGGAATATCATTCAGCTTTCAAAGACATGAAATTCTGGCCCACGTTACAACATGGATGAACCCTGAATACATTTTGCCAAATAAAATAAACCAGACATAAAAGGACAAATGTGTGATTCTACTTAGATGCAGTGCCTGGAATAGTCAAATTCAGAAACAGCAAGCCCAATGGTGACTGCTAGGGGTTAGGGGAAAAGGAGAATGGGGATTGTTTAACAAGTATGAGGTTTCAGTAGGGAAAGATGAAAAAGTTCTAGAGATGGACAGTGGTGATGGTTGCACAATAATGTGAATACGCTTAATGCCATTGAATTTACACTTAAAATGATAAATACATTATGTATATTCTACCATAACAAAAACATTTAAATGAAAAAGAAAAAAAAAAGATTCTTAGAGCAAATCCTCTCCCCACCCCCAATCCAGAATCTACCCACTTCACGCCCTTCCACGTTTGCCTAGGCCCCCATCATCTTCTGTCTGGAGTGCTACAACAGCCTGCTAGGGGTCCCCTGGCCTCCTGCCTGTTCCCTGTACATACTATTCTCAACAGAGCTCCCAGAGCAGTCCTTTTAGAAGTCAGACCGTGACTCCTTGGCTCAACCCTCCAGAGACTTGGAGAAAAATCGAGTCTTTACAATTGTCTCATGGCCCTGGGTGTTCTGCCCCAGCCCTGTCTCCGAAGGCCAGCTCGCTAGTGCCTTTTTTTTTTTCCTTCAACTTTTAAGTTTAGGAGTACATGTGCAGGTTTGTTACATAGGTAAACTTGTGTCATGGGGGTTTGACATGCAGATTATTTCCTCACCCAGGTATTGAGCTTAGATATTTTCCCTGATCCTCTCTCTTCTCCCACCTTCCACCCTCCGGTGGGCCCCAGTGTGTGTTGCTCCCCTCTATGTGTCCATGTGTTGTCACCATTTAGCTCCCGCTTATAAGTGAGAACATGTGGTATTTAGTTTTCTGTTCCTGCATTAGTTTGTTAGGAATAATAGTGCTTTTACTAGTCACCCCCTCCCTCATTCAGCTTCCACCACCCTGCAGTCTTCAGGCTCTCAGCATTTGTCTATTTCCATCTGGAATTTTCTTCCAGATAGCCACAGGTCCTGGTCACAACACTTCAGGTACAGTGAGGCCCTGTGTGACCACCCCATTGAAAACAGCACCCCACCCCACCCCACCCTCTCCCCTGCACTCAAGTCCTCCAGAGCATTTAACACAGTCCAGCCTGCTGTATAATAGACTTATGTTTGTATGTTTTTCTTCTCTAGATTATAACCTCCCAAAGGCAGAGATTTTCTTTCATGGTTGTATTCCCAGAAACTAGAATAGCGCTTTGACATATATTTGTTGAAATATATTATTGATTTAATGACTAAGTTACTAAGTTATCGAAAAATTTTTATTATAAAATTTAAAGAGGAAAAAACTTTAATTTTCACTGATATGAGAAGCACTCAAAATAGTATAATAATGCCTCTATTTTCAGTCAGACTCTAATCTCTTTCTCTGCATTTATAATTATTTTCCTAGACTAGATTACAATCAAGAGGAGAAGGTGTATTTTTTTTTGTTCCCCCAAATGGCTCACAAATTGGGAAGAACTTACAATTTAATGATCCTTCTATTCAGAGAATGGTATGTTTATTTATTCGACTTTTAAAATATTTCTCTCATTTTTGTCAAATTTTCTAGTTTTTCTCCTACTAACCATTCACATAACTGGCTAAGGTTTCTTCTTGTTGCTGTGAATGGAATCTTTCATTTTTCTTTGTGTAAAAAGGCTATTTTATCTTTAAAGATTTAGGCCCTTTCCAAGGGAGTTAACAAGTTAGAGAAAACTCCAAAAGTGGCAAATCCATTATGTATTTCCTAGGATTTTGCCAAATCCAAGAAGTCAATGGTTCTTTCTGGCTCTGACCCCTCTGAAACATCCTGGTAGTATAACTCTTCAGAGATGATTTGTACCATGATCCCCCGAAACATATACACCTCTCACATTTCTCTTTTTAAAACCTATCTGCCATGGTCTGAGGTCATTTAATTTCTCTTGTCTCCTCCTAGGTCTCAGTTAACTCTTTTGGTCTTCTCAGGAAGCATCTTCTTCGTGAAATCATCATCAATAAAAATCTTCAATGCTTAGCTTCAAGTTTGCAGGTATTGTTTCTTTTCATGCAAGTTTTCTTAATCTTTCCAACCGCATTGTGGCTCTTTCCTCCTTGCTATACCGCAATGCTTTGTCTATGCTCTATTAGCGAGGTATCTCTTCGGAGAAGGTGCATTCTGTGTTGCTGTATTCCCATTTCAGTCTCATCTCACCCAATCTCAGTTACCCATAATAGGCTCTTTTCTCCTCCAGTTCCTTTTCTCAGTCACCCAATCTCAGTGGACTGGAAGATCTTATTCATGAAAGCTGAGACTCCAGGGTTACTCTAGAGTACCCCGAAAACTGGAGAAATCCACAACTTTAACATCTATATTTTTACAGCAAAGATACTCTAGAGTATCTTAAAAGCTAAAATCCACAATATTAATATCTATGTTTTTATGGCAAGGTAGAAATATATCAGTAGAATGCTAGAGTCCTCTCTGCTGGCAATGCTACCACTGATGTATGGGAACTTCACATCGACTATCAAAATCAACTCTGCTTTCAGACACTGAAAAGTGTCATTAGAATCTGAACTTGCAAACACTTCTGAAAGTGTCTTTGTGTTCCAGGCTGGTGAAATACCATGGTGGGACACTGCAGAGGTCATAAAGTTGTTGGACTCTTTCTCAGAGGCCCGAGCCTTCCAGTCTGAATTCATTATGGTAGTTGGGCATGGGGTTGAACTGGGTGGTATGCAAGCATCCCTGGATGAGCAGTAAGTGGTGAATTTGCCACCTTGTACTTTAACCAGAGACAAATTCTAAGTTCATATGAACCTTGGCATGAAGAGAAGTCCCACTGAATCCTTCAGTAGCTGCACATCTTGGGTAGTCTGGCTCAACACTTCCCTCTGAGAAAGCCTAAAGACAAAGGAGTGCAAATGCCAAATTCTCTGTTCTGGGCCTTATCATTAAGAACTAACTTTACTGTCTTTCATTTTAGCTGAAAAAAATTCTTGCAAATTTCAATTATATGGTATATATATTCACATCAAAATATAATTATCTTCATGACTTCCTAGTTTATCAATAGCATTTATCACTTCCTCTGACTCAAATCTTTATTCTATGGCTTCTGGTACTCTCTGGAATACTGTATATTCTGTAACGAAAAGATGTCTGCCATGACTTACAGTAATGATGTTAATGACATTCAGGTAACTTTTTGTGACCTGGTCTTTGCTCAACTTTCTGGTTCTAGCTCCAATCATTTTCTGCCTTGGTAACACCACACTTGCTCCTTGCTTGGGCTGTTCCGTACCTGGAAAACTCTTTTCACACCCACCTTCCTGGACAGCTTGGGGAACAGTAGTACCAAGACACTTTTCCAAACAACAGCTTGGGGGTCCAGCGCTCTCTTCTCTGTTAGTCCCTGTGCATTGTGAGCATAACAGCTAGCGTCTTACATCCTAATTGTCTGTGGGACTACTCCATGACAAACTAGCTCTTCAGAATGGACTCTTTTTGAAACTTTTGATCCACTGAACCCGGTATAGGCCCTGACACATAGGCACTCCATAAATCTCAGTTTAATTGAACTGAATTGGGCTCTTACATGGGATGGTTACTTTCTCCACGAAACTAGACAGGGCAGAACACCCAGAAAATAACTAAAGAGAAGGGTGTTTCAGATAAACCCCAATATGTTTACAATTATTCTCAGCAGCTTTTGATTACTCAGAGACAAAGAAAACTCTTGGCTTGGGTTATCCCAAACAAACAAACAAACAAACACAAATCTTAGAAAATATGCAAATATGCAAATTAGATACCAGCTCACAGCATTTATGTGCTTCTTTCCTTTGGACATTTCTCTGGGGTGATGAGGAGCTGAAAAAGGGGTTATCATCTAGTGGGGCTAAGAACCAATACTCAATCTAGCCATATGATACAAGAAAGAAACTTTGCGTCTCTGTTCTCTGGCAAGAGAGTAATAATAATAAAAAAAAAATGATTAAAAAAGGTGTTTAGAGGGAAAGGAGGAAGAGCTAGTTGGGACCTGGATAAACTAGAAGTTAATTTTTATAAAAAATTTTTTGACTATATATCAATGCATACTGAGAACTAAACATGCAAAAGAAAATAGTCTTTCTAAAAAGGCATCAAGAGCACTAGAAAATGTGCAGTTCTGAAACTATTCTCTAGGAATATAGTTCCCAGAATAGTGAAGATAATTAAAAACATAATTCGTTTTATTTTAATCTTCATTATTGTCCTATTTAAAAACTTAAAAGTCGCAGAAAAATGAGGACAGTATTAGTAAAAAAAAATTTTTTTCATTAGGAGAAACAAAATTTTAAAATGCTATGATGTTATTAAGTAAGTTGTATGAGACAGGCTATGATATCTCAGTGTTCAATATATTTACTTGTTACACCATTCTTACAGATTTTTATAATTTTGTGATGGTTCTGCATTTTACCTTTTTAAAAAAATCTTTAAAAAGCCATCTCATAAAGCATCAGTTGTTTGATTACAAATCAGTCTGTAAAACACAATAACCTGCATTTCAAGACTGTAGAAAATGATTTTTAAAAACCTCAAAACTTCAAAAAGCACTTAGCTAAAGAAAAACAGCTGTTATATGGCTTACATAGAAAAACTGACTTACTTGGCTGAGACTTTTAGTTGCCCTTCATTCTATCAAATCTATCTCCTTTCTCTATCTTCTTTAGATGCAATCACTTTGGTCCTTGGCTGGACACCTTTTCCTCCAGCTCAAAGGCTACATCCCTCTGGCTCTCTTGTTGCAGCTACTTTGGCTATATGATTAGCTTTTGGTCAATGAGATCTAAGTAGAAACGTATTGGTAATGTCTAAGAAGGAGCCTCAAATAGAAAGGGTTACTCCTTCTTCCCTCTCTTGCTAGCTGGAAGGTTGGTAAAATGGCTAGAGCTCAGGCAGCCATTCTAGATTGAGGAAGTACACTAACGTTGGCCGTACAGTAAGTTAAAGGCAACCTAGTCTCTGACGACTGTGCAGATTCCATACCAGTCCTGGACTGCCTGTCTCCCAATTGACTTCTATTACATGGAAGATAAATACGTTTTTATCTTGTTTAATCCAGTTACTTTTTTAAATGCTGAAAAATATGCCATAAAGTAACTTGCTTTGGATGAGGCATGCTAGGGAGCTTAAGTGACAACTTTGAACAAAGCAGCTTAACACCAGTCATTGACGATCACTTTACCTTACCATGTGATGGAATGCAAGAATTATGTCCAGTTGGCTGGGCGTGGTGGCTCACGCCTGTAATCCCAGCACTTTGGGAGGCCAAGATGGGTGGATCACCTGAGGTCAGGAGTTCGAGACCAGCCTGGCCAACACGGCAAAAACCCATCTCTACTAAAAATACAAAAATTGGCTGGGCGTGGTGGCGGGCACCTGTAATCCCAGCTACTCAGGAGGCTGAGGCAGGACAATAGCTTGAACCCAGGAAGTGGAGGTTGCAGTGAGCTGAGATCACGCCATTGTACTCCAGCCTGGGGGACAAGAGCGAGACTTCATCTCAAAAAACAAACAAACAAACAAACAAAAAAAACTATCTCCAGTTATGAGGTTTATTGAAACAGATGGCACAACGACTTTCATACTTTTTTCATGAGTATTTCTGGCCTGTCATTCAAACAAAAACTGTGGTGGTTCCCACACTAGAATGCTGGGCCTGGAGGGCAGAGAGGCAGTCCGCCCTCTGCCCACCTCACTGACCCCACCTCACAGTGCTCTCTCCAGCTCTCTCTGCTGCAGTCACGGGCCTTGTGTTTGGATGGAAAATCCCGTTGCCGCCTTGGAGAATGGGCACCTGCTATTCCTTGAGCGTGAAATGCTCTTCTTCATATGACAGGTATTCCTGCATCATGTGAGTTTCAGCTTAACTGTCCCAACTTCAGAAAGACCTTCCTGGAACACCCATTATAATCCTGTCCCCTATCATATCTGTTCTGTGTTCCTCCTGTCACTTATCACTTTGTCAAATTATCTTTACTTATTCTTCATTTAGTCATTTGTTAACTGGTTTAGTACCTGTTTCTCCTTCCCATTCCCTGGCCCCCTCAATTAGGCAATGGGGATCCTGCCCAATTAACCTGGTATTGAGGAACAGTGCCTGGCACCAATTAAGTCCTCAACACATATTTATGAAACGAATGAATGCGACAATGAATTGACTCTAGGGCTGAATAGTTAAAGCTGTGCCGTACCAGGAGCAGGCTTCGTTCAGCTTTCATACGTTGCTCATCACTGTAGCATACGGGTACACCATGGCCTCTCTCTCGTTTATGACATCAATGTCCCACCATTAAACAAAGGGATCCTTAAGGACAAGGCCAATTCCATTCATCCTTGCATCCTCCAGTGCCTAACACAGGCCCTGGCACACATTAGACGCTCAATCTACACTTGCCGTATATTGCAGGCAAAGGTGCTGTGGTTACAAAACACAATGCTGGTTCTCGTAATGGCTCTAAGGAGAGCTCTCACTGTAAAGTGTATGCAGATGTTCAGAGGTCCTGATTCACGATTACGTTTGTCATACCTATGTCTCCCTTTTCCTCTCAGCATTTCCATATATACTTCTCTTTACAAAATGGGCTTGGAAGTGGCTCTTGGCCAGCTGCCTTTAGAACAGTGAATGAAGGTCTGCCTGTTTCATTTACTGTTGGGGGCATGAGGACTGTGACCAATGGCAGGTTTTACTGGATGGACTCACAGTCATTGGCTCATTGAAGAACATCTGACAGAATTTTGCATAGTTGTTCCCTCCAGGCTACTTGGCTAAACACAGTAATCTCAGATGAAACTCCATCATATCATAACACTGCCCCACCTCATCAACAAGGGTTGGTCTTAAGACCAATAAATTACCACATGCTATGGAGGTAATTAAAAGCTGATAGATCAATAAAGACTATTTTAACCAGGAAATTCCTCATATGAAAAGTAATTTATTATGTTGGATAAAATAGGCAACAGCACAATTTAGGAAAATCATATCACTAATGTAGTTTATTAATACCTTTCCTACAGGGGTGACACCAAAGGGTTCAACAAAGATTTTTATTGTTTTTCAGAAAGCCTTTACAAACCTCAATCAAGAGATCTGAAATTCTGTAAAACACATGCTCGTTCCTTAACTTCAATTTCCTTCAGTAGTTTTATAGATCCCTTAGGCCAGGGAGAGCAGAAACAGATGGTGCTCGGGAGGACTTTACAGTGCCTGTCTGCAATGCCACAATAAATTTAAAGGTTTTGCTGATACTAAGCTTCTGTTATTAATCCTGATACGAAATGATCCCTGCTGTAGCTTGTTTTTTATTTTTTAATCTGGTTTATTAATCATTGGCTAAACTATTTTCTCCTAGAAATTCAAAAAATACTCAGTAACATCATTTAGACAAGTCGGAAAAGCAGGCCAACATATGTTTATATAACATAGCACTTTTCCCTAGGGCCTACCTTGCCCCATAAATTGTTGTACTGGTGTGAAAAAATACAAGTCAGGTCTGAAAAAAAGTTCTCCTCTTAAATCACAACCATATTTGTGAGAGGAGAGGAAGACAGCAACTTATTTAAAGTGACAGCCAAGTTTGTCACACTAGTTTCTTTTTCCTTTCCTAAATGATTTCTTATTGTTGCATTTTCCAATTGTCTACCTTACCCCCACTGCCCCTAACCCCCGATATCGTAATTCCTTTTGAACAGTTAAATATTTCAATAATTTATGGTTGTGGGACACTTGTTAATCATTATTATTTGAATCATTATCATAGGTAGAGATGTAGAATTACTGTAGTGGAAACAAAGTGCAAAACTATAGGTGGGAATGTTTTCCAAATGAGAACACCCTGCCCACCAACTGAGAACAACCAACTCTTGGCTGGGTCTACAGTAACCGAAGTCTGCACTAAACTCTGAGATATTTGAGGAATAGCTTTCTGGTCACTTCAGGCATGCAGAATGAGCGGAAGCAAAAGGGGAAAAGCTATCTGATGCTCTGAAAAGAACTTCTGGGCAGAGACAAAGGCAGCTAAGGACAGCTGAAGATGGAAATGTTATATGCACATCATGACTGGTCAGTTCATCAACCAGATGGAACTAAGTACTTCGATGGGTGGCACTGATGCTAGAAGGGCATTAAGTTAAAGTTGATAAGTCTGGGAGAAAAGCCACAGGGAAGGGGAAAGAAAAGATGAGAGAAGAAATGGAAAAGGAACAGACAGGAGTGTGCACGGTGCATCAGGGGACAGAATCAGGCTGGGTTCACACTGTAGTTCAGATACTCTGGAGCTGTTTGACCTTCAGAAAGTGTGTCTTCACTTTGTGTCTGTGAAATGTCTAAAAGGATTTACCTTACAGTGTGGCTGTGAACATTAAATGAGTGACTACATGAGAAGTGCCTCTAACAGTGACTGGCCCTTCATCAATGGGGCCCTATTATAGCTGAGTGGCAACCATTCGTTTTCTGATGATGTAGGATGACTGGGTTTTCTATTTAATAGTTTTTTTAAATTTTTTTTAACAAAATGGGTATTATTTATGCTAATATTGCTGTTAAGAAGAGGCAAGAGGCTAGGATATGAAGTGAGATGGAATTTCTCTAAATAGGGTTGAGGGAGTCAGGTGGGTGTTGAGAAGGGGGAATTATAACTCTGGGCACTTTTTTAAAGAGACGGGAGCACTTTCATATCTGGCTAGCTTATAGAAATTGTTCAGGGCCCTGGGAAAAGTGGGGAAATGGCAGATGGATTGAATGCAAGGAGGATGGCTACAAGACAAAAAGAGTTATCACCTGAGAGTAAGGAACAGCAATGGGCCCCAAAAAGAAGGTACTGAATTCCTCAGGATGCTAGCAGAAACCAATGGGATTGAAAAGAATGACCTGGGTTAAATTCTCTGGGTCACTGGCTATTTCTTTGCTTACTACACAGATTTGGAACATGAGTTTAGCGAAAACAAGGAGTATCTGGCATTAAACATAGCGCCTGGAGAACTCAGTAGGTACACAATAAATATTGGTTCCCTTCCCTCCCCAACTTAGGGAGCAAGGATTTTCTTTCAACACATTGAGAGAAATGGCTCTGTCTTTGCTGCAAAGATGACCCAAGAATGTAAGTTGGAAATGACTATAAAGTCTTGATTAATGTGTGAATCTGCATGAAGCTGAATATAGAAGCATGAGACCTGTACCTGTAAGTTGCTGAATTAGTATAATTTGCAGCCCGAGATCCTGTTAACTAGAGCAAAATATCTGTGCCCTTTTAAGATAGTTCTCTGAAGTGGATGCAGTAAAGAGAGGCATACAAGAGAAACTCTTAGGAATTGGAAGA
The DNA here is from genome assembly GCF_028858775.2 of Pan troglodytes. Lineage (NCBI taxonomy): Eukaryota > Metazoa > Chordata > Mammalia > Primates > Hominidae > Pan > Pan troglodytes. The sequence continues at coordinate 42,762,568 of NC_072401.2, forward strand.
CAAGCTCAGAGGCATAGAATGTAGTGCTGCTTAAGTATCACAGTGGCTGGGAGCTCATCTGCCTGGCCTGGGAAGGATGAGTTAAATGAGACCAGCATCCTGTTCTGCTGCTGAAAATCTTCATGTGTTGGAAATCACAAGATGTTGGAAAGATGTACTTATGTGAGCTGAAAGCTGCTTCTCTATAACCTCTATTTCACTGTTTCTCATCTGTCTAAAACACGGAAGCGAGCAAAAAATGTTATTTGCCAATCACTTAACACTCATTTATGGGGCACTAGGGGCCCCGCGCCATTGGGTCTGAGTGAATGAGGAAAGAAATGAAGACACAGTCGTCGCTCGAGAAGGAGTTTAAGCATTCTGAAACGGTTACTGTGGCACTGATGTGGAAGAAGGACTGAGGAAGAACAAGACCGCTGCAATGTCTAGAGAGAGGAAACGGCAGAGAGAAGAACATGGAGGAGGTAGTGCTGCCAGTAAAACAGAATACAGAGATTTCCTTTCCTTTACAAATCCCTGAAATACCTGCGAGGACTGAGGGTCCCTTTAGACTTCTAATTTCCAGATCAAATACCACGCATTCCTCTTAGCAACTATTATCAGAGAAGGAGCACAGGGCAACGTTTAAGGTAGCAGACCTGGGGATCAGACATCGAAGCTGAAACCTTATCTCTGCCACTATGAGTCAGATAGTGATGTCAGATAAGGCTCCTAACTTCTCTGTGCCTCAATTTCCACATCTGTAAAGTGGTGATCATGGCAACCCATTTGGTGTGAGGATCATGTGAGTTACCGACAAGCACTCTCTCCTGATGTTCATGGCAAACACAACGGAGTCTGCCCTGACTTCTCTGTCTCCTCACATCCAACCTGTCCATCAATCCTATTGGCTCTGCCCTCAAACTGTATTCAGAATCCAACCACTTCTTACCACTGCTGCCCTCCTGGCCCCACACACCATGATCTCTCACCTGCTTTACTGGAATAGCCTCCTAAGCGGCTTGCAATACAACAGTCAGAGTCCTACAGCGAAAATATAAATCAGGTCATGACACTTCCCTCTCAAGCTCCTCCAGTTTTTTTTTTTTTTTTTTTAATCTGACTATGAGTAAATGCCACAAGGCTTTATGGGAAACACAACTGAAAATATGGCTCTTGGTTCCCCTTACCTGCTGTACTTTTCTCTAGCCACTTAAACATTTCCATATTTCATTACTCATGGTATTTATGGTCTGCCCCCTTGCACTAGAAAAGTGAGCTATGGGAGGGCATGGGTTTCTGTCTGTTTCATTCAGGACTGAATCCACAGTGCCTAGAATAGCGTCAGACACACAGAAGAATCTCAATAGCTGTTGGATTGATTGATTGAAAAAAAAAATATATATATAGTCCTTACAGAACTACCTGGGATAAAGTAAGCGTTCAATATTCATGAGGTATTATTGGTGTTATTCTTCCCAGATCTTGGTTGCCTTTTTATAGAGCTCCTCTATTCGGTCAACGCCCCTTTAGAACCACACAGTGTCTCACCCTCCAAAATACCTCCTGAACCAGCACAGAGCAGAACAGGGCTGCTATTCTCTGTCTGCTCCACCTCTACAAGGTACCATCCTGGAGACCCTTATTAAGCTTTTGGGCAACCAAAACACACTTACGTACATAATTAGTTAATTATTTAGTGTGGAAGGAATTGCTGCCAAATCAACACAGGAAAGGACTGGGATCCTGGGGATATGGTCTTTGGATTAGATACTTATGACCCTGTTAGTGGTGGTGACAGAAATTACCTACACCCTGCATCAGGAATCCTGCAGAACGGCCTCAAGTTCTGGGGGCTGCTCTGGGCCGTGTTTCATTACGTGGATATCATAAACATGTCAAGGCAGCAGATGCTAACATTTAACTTATGCTGGCATTACTTACAATATATTACTATATGCAATAGATAATATATGTAATGTACAATATATTACAATAATATATTGCTATGAAAGTTAACAGTTGAATAAGCTTTAAGATAGTTGGCCAATTATGTATATGCCTACAGATATAAATATTGGCACATACATGAATCTTTCACATTTATATATGTATGTATATATATGTATATATTTGGCTATATTCTTGACTGAGATAAGAATTTTAAGATTAGAAAAATATAGACCTAAGAGTAGTCACTTCTTGTTGAAATTAACTGAGTTGTAATGTAACATAACTAGTGACTCTATATCTATAATAAAAATGTTAGAAATTGAATACAGCTACAACATTTTTTGGGACTTATTAGCCTAATGCCCAAGAAACAGTAAATGGAGATGATTTACCTCGGAGAATCTGAGTGGCATTCTCACTATATCCTTATATTGGCATTATTGTGAGGCTCATTTACACGCACACACACCCACATCCCACCACACCCACATCCATACCCACACCAAAATGCTTTGGGAGCACTAAAGTGCTACATAAACTTAAAGTATTCTTCTTTTGTTTGAATAAACAGACATTTTGGACATGCTAGTCAAGCCTACCCTACAGCTGAATTAATCCATTTTCATATTTTCAGTGGAGCACCAGCTATTTAAACACTACATTCAGAGTAGCAGTAGTAATAAAACAACAAGAAAAGAACCTCTGTTAGCACTTCCCACTGTATATGAAGTGAACAGAAATGTGATGGAGTACTGACATTCATTTCACTTTGAATTAAACACAGCATCACCATGAGTCTCAAGAGACGATATTAAGTTTTGTGTTTGGGTAATACTGGGAATTCTACAGGCAAGAGTAGAATTATATTTGGTTGGCAAAAAGCCAGTCAAACTTCACACTTGTCCTAGAAGTAGGTGGTCAAAACCTCAGTTCTTGTCATCAAACCTATTGGCCACACTTGCTTAAACCATTTGGGTCTCAAATCTTTTGTGTTATTCATTTTGAAAATAAAATAAACATTAAGAAATGAGATAAAGGAAGGCAAAGACTTATGTCTAATGAAAAAGATATCAAGTTAAAATCGACCTAAGGGAAAGGCAGGTCCAATGAGACAGAGCACATCAAATAAAAACAAAGAATAGAATTAAATTTTCCAAATGTCATAATCAGATACATACACATGCACATACTTTTTTTCCTTCAGTTGTATTCCTTTATTTCAGGAAAAGGACTCAGAAACCAAGGTAAAGAGGAGACCTACTCACGGCATTCTCCCTGTTCTGCTTAGAATACATGCTGTTAAAATTTCTAGTTTTCACAATATATGTTTCAAAAGAAGCCTTCACTTTTTGTAGAAGGAAGTATACACTCCTTGATATGTCTGGTTTTGCTGTAATAGTATATAATGCCTCTTTCTAATAAATTTAACCACAATTTTTTAAAAATGTGTCTGCATTCTGCTAATTTATAAAAAGCAGGATGCTGTCAGATAAAATTTCATGAAAATGATCTATAAACCAGACTGTCAAAAGTGAAAGGTACTCAGGCAGTACTTAGGGGCAACAAATACATGAAAACCACAGGAAAGGGTTCCTGGGACTGCGGTAAAACAATGTACTGTCACGGAGCTCACATTACCTTGATTTGCAAGTTACTGTGAGGTCACAGGAAATCCCAAAATGTTTTCCACATTTACTTTTATACATTTTATGTCAAATTTCCTGCAATTGAAATCATAAACCCTCCTACTGCTGGAATCTCTTCAGAAGGAAAGGAGATCTTTTGACACTCCCCCATGAACACCTAATAACTCAATTCCTACCCGTGTAACAAGAAACTGAAAGACAGAATTGAAAATGGACTATGATAAGGCTGAAATGTCAGATGCCCTAATTCTTTCAAAATGAAAACCAAACTGATGTCATTAGGACAACTCAAAAAGTGCATTTAATCTAGTGACAGCAGATTTTTCTCTGGAATAAGAGATAACAGAAGAAATGATAGACTGTCCCAAGACAGAAACTCACCATTTCCCCAAATCTTTAATCAAAATGTATTTGTGGCTTTATGGTGTAATTTTAAAATGGCATCTTCTATATGGATATTCTTAACGAGATTCAAGCTCCCGACAACCATATTTTATTGTCTTGGTTATGTTTATGAAAGGATAAGTCAGATTTAAGTAAAATGTTCAAGTTTAAAATATTCTCTCAAGATTAATCACTCGAAACTGTGGAATTTAAAAACAGCTTTTAAATGGTCAAATCCTATTTTAATATAAATCAACAAGATGGAAAATTATGCTAAATGATTAAGGTTTGCTAAAAAATATCAGTTTTTAAGGTTTTGTTGGATTGTGAGTTATTAGCGCACATTACCTCTCCTGACATATCAGGGGCCATCGGAATGGCAGGCCACAGAGATGAGTAGATTCCAAAAAACACCACCCAGAGTGCGATGCTCCCCCATATCGCTATGTGGCTGAACTGTAGAGCAAGGAAATCTGAGTCAAAAAAGTTTTATGTAGACCGAGTACACAAATACTAATGAAACTCTCTCAAATTCCCTTATTAACTTTTTATTATATCCATAAAAATATTATCTATAGGAGTTTCTACCTAATTGTGTGTGTTTTTTAATTGGATCTTTAAGTGCTAATCTCTTCTACAACAGTTGCAACGTTTGTGGTACTGGAAGTTAGAACTGTTCCTCCTCTAGCTTTTTTGGTAGTTTTCTCCTCTTACGCTTACCTTTTTTATCCCTGAACATTTGGAAGCCTGCCTTACTCTTGGTCTGCACGCTCTCACCGAAATATGTCAGACCCTTGTGAGAATATTATATGTATGCTGATGGCTGTTAAATCCAAACGCCTTGTGGCAATCTTTCCCAGGGACATGAAACTTTAATTTCTTTTTGTTTCCGGGGTCTCTACTGGACGGGGGTACACCGCAAAACTAACATATCTAAAATGGAACAAGACTGGGTATTTATCAATGTCTGAGGACAAATCTTTAATATTTTCAGTCTTCAGAATCACTTTCCAATGGGTTTGCTGCAGAGAACACCAGTCCAGTGACACCTCTAAGAAAAGACTTGTAATCCGTAAGTTTAAAGTCTCACCACTTCCTGGGATACTCATAATATATGACAATACTTTAAAGGCTCTGAGAAGTCTTGTGGTAATGCACTTAAGTTTGTTTAACTCAGTATTTCCCAACTAAAACCTCCAGTTCTCCTTCCCCTACCCCTGACACCCCACAATTGAAAACCTGTGGACTAGGACATATTAACCTGGGACATATCAAGTTAGAGTGAAGACTACCACCAAGACTGGAGACAATGCACAAGTAAATGTGACATTTCTTGGTTGTGGTTAGATATTTTCTTACCCATGTCCAATATGATGTCTCCAATCCAGCTTTCAAACACACAGTTATCACCACAAACTAAAACAGAAGGGGAAAATGTTATTTTACCTCATAAACATGAAAGTTCATCAAATGACTGAAGGATTTATAAAGAACAGAGATCTCTGAATGTAACTATGGGACTAGGAGACTGCTGCTTGCTTTGTATATCCAACCAGCAAAGAGACAGGTAAATTAGCTGGGCAGCCGACGGGCCTGTGATAGGTCAGAGGTGCCCAGGGCAGCACTGCACTTCCGGCTTCCTTGCCTCTCCCTCACCTGCACAGCCTGACCCTCCATCCACGAGCTCCTCTGTATGCGTTTTCTGCTTTTTGTACAATTCATGAACAGCAATAGCACATGCCTGGGTTAATTTGAGTTTTCAAGCTTACTTTACCTTTATTTTAAATCTCCTTTCATATTAAAAGTCCAACTTTCTGAATTTTAAAGACAAATTTTAATGAATAAAATAACCAGACATTTAGAAATCTAAATGCTTACTCTGGAACTTTACTTAAAACCTTGCTGAGTAGGACATGAGACATTTCTCCATGATATATGCACCCATCACTGGGGCTTACGCTAGTCATTCTGAAAAAGGAAACTGGGGTTGGATTAATTGCTCTGTGTTTTCCACAGTGTAACATAATTATGAAGTGTACTTGCCATGGAGTCAGACTATCTCTGCCCAAGACGTTATCACTTAGCTATTGTGGTTAATGAACAAAGCAAGTTACTTCACCTCTCTGTGTCTCGACTCCTATACTTGTAAACTGGGACTGATAAAGCTTACTAATCTTACAGAGATTTTTTTTTCTTTTCTTGAGAGTAAAACTCTAAAATACTCAGAACAGTGATTAACATGGAATATTATTTATTTATAATAATACAATCTTAAATATTGTTAGTCGTCAAGGAAACCCTAGGCACCTTTGATAGTTGTGGTGATGGAAGTGATGTTTGCTAGCACTTGATCAATAAATGCTTGAAGTGCCCAGTTCTACTTTAAGGCACATTAAGGGTTTGCACACAGCATGTGATAAGACACTTCCCAGTGGGGTTGTAAAGTCAGGTTACGGTAAGAACAGTTGAGCTTTCTCAGCAGGATAGCTAATGGCAATTTAGGTTATTTGTTAAAATAAAACTTACTAAATGCAAAAATTAATTTATGTGATCCAAACATTCTAAAAGAAGAGATATAGGCCAGGTGTGGTGGCTCATGCCTGTAATCCCAGCACTTTGGGAGGCTGAGGTGGGTGGATCACCTGAGGTCAGGAGTTTGAGACCAGCCTGGCCAACATGGTGAAACCTTGTCTCTACTAAAAATACAAAAATTAGCTGGGTGTGATGGCACACGCCTGTTAATTCCAGCTACTCAGGAGGCTGAGGCAGGAGAATCACATGAACCCGGGAGGCAGAGGCTGCAGTGAGCCAAGGTCGTGCCACTGCACTCCAGCCTGGGCGACAAGAGTGAAACGCCCTCTCAAAAAAAAAAAAAAAAAAAAAAAAAAAAGAGAGAGAGAAGAGATATAGTTTGAAATAAATTAAAGAAAAATACTCTCCTGAGACCTGGATACTGTAAAGTGTCCCCAGGAGACATCCATGACATACACTCTGATTTATTTCTACCCACTGCTCTGCTTTCGCATTCATGTCGTATGAAGGAGCCACCAGCCCCTGCAAACATACTTTTGCTTGTCTTTTACTACTTTGGTGGGTTGATGCCAAGAGAAAGGAGACCCCCCAGATTTGTCAAAACCTCATTCCTTCTGCTACTTAATGGTACTGATTTCCTATCATTCAGTTATTTTATTTCATTATTTGATAAAAATGAAATAAGACCCCATTATAAGCCCTGGGTCTTATTTAATTTTTAAAGGGAACCGTAAACAACCCTTAAATCCAGAAACACTCATATCACATTTAAATTTAAAAATAAAATGAGGACAGATGAAAGGTTTTGATTTTATATGCAAACGAGACCAACATCCCGCACTCACAGTGTACACAAAGTTTCCCAGTAGCAGATAATCCGAGGTTTTCCCATTTCCAAATGCAGTACCTGTACGAAAAGGAGAGGCCTATTAGAAAGGAAAATGAGATTCTTTCAGAATCTTTTCAAAGATATTCAGAAAGTTTGAGCGAAGGAAGGGAAATCAAGGGATACACAATGGAGCCAGAAATGAGATTAAAAAAAAAAAAACAACCCCAAACACTCTTGAGTGCTAACAAAGCTGCTGTAAAGATAGGCCACAAAAGACAACATTGAAGAAGGAAATCTGACTTGTTAACGAATTTTCAGAGTCCACAAGATTAAAAAAAAAAAATCCAACAAATTGTTCAAACAAAGCAGGAAAGGGCATTCTGGATCGTAATAAAGAACTCTGTTAACAATATGGATGAGAGCCATAGGGAATCTTCTCGCTACCTCTCAATAAAGTTGTTGGCATTGGGCCAAAAGGGATTCATAAAAGCAACTCACAGAGGGCCAAGGAACACCAGTGTGGTTTCAGGCATGTGGCTCTTTGAGGGTCTGGCTGAGTATAGGGGCATATTTTAAAATATTTTGTTATTTTAGCAATGACTAACAAACGTGGCTTTATTTCTATTTCTATTTTTTTTTAGACGGTCTTACTTTGTCATCCAGGTTGGAGTGCAGTGGCGTGATCTCGGCTCACTGCAACCTCCGCTCCCGGGTTCTAGTAATTATCGTGCCTCAGCCTCCGGAGTAGCTGGGATGATAGGTGTGCGCCCCCATGCCCAGCTAATTTTGTTATTTTTAGTAGAGATGGGGTTTCACCATGTTGACCAGGCTGGTCTCGAACTCCTGGCCTCAAGTGATCTGCTGGCTTTGGCCTCCCAAAGTGCTGGGATTACAAGAGTGAGCCACTGCACCTGGCCGCCTTCAAATGTGGCTTTAGACGAAGGAAGTGGTAGCTGATGCACAAAAATTTCTAGTACTGATAAAATCAAGTGAAAATAAGCAAGAGCTGAATAATTAAATCATTGATACCATTGAAAAATTAAAAATCCACGGTATATATAATACAATGATGCATGCACATATTCAACGTTTATTCAGAGTCAAATATGTAAGGGCAAACTATATTAGAATAAAGTATGGGATGAAACACAGAGAGTGGTACTAGTGAGCTTTGGAGACACTGAAGTTTAGTTCTATTACTATTAACAGTTGTGTCATTTTGGGTTATTTATAATCAATCCCTATGGAACTCTGTTTAGCTAAAAGGAGTGAAGCTATTTAACCTGAGGGGGTTTAGAAGTGACAATGAAGTTCTGTATGTAAATCACCAAGCAGTATCAGGGCAAGGCATGTTCAGCATTTGAATAATTTGGGTAAATCACTCATTCTCATACTTCCTGGTCTATGGATCCCTTTACACTAAAAAATTATTGGGGGTCTCAAAAAGATTTTATGTGGTTTATGTCTATCAATATTTACCAAATTAGAAATTAAAACAGAAAATTTAAAATTATGTATTGATTATCATAAATACAAAACCTAACACATGGTAATATAAATGACAGGTTTTCTGAAAAGTATTTTCCAAAGCAAACAAAAAAATAAGTGAGAAAAATGGTATTGTTTGGGTTTTCAGAATCTCTTATTTCTGGCTTAATAGAAAGCAGCTGGATTCTCACGTTTTGGTTGAAATATAAAAGGAAATCCAGCTGCACAGTGATATGGAGTTACAAAGAAGAAGAGTATTTTAATAATCTTTTCCAATAATTGTGGATAGTCTTTGATACTACATCAAAACTCAACAAGTAGCCTCCCTCCCTCCTTCTTTTTCTTTTTTTTTTTTTTTTTTTTGAGATGGAGTCTCACTCTGTTGTCCAGGCTGGAGTGCAGTGATGTGACCTCAGCTCACTGCAACCTCCACCTCCTGGGTTCAAGCAATTCTCCTGCTTCAGCCTCCTGAGTAGTTGGGGTTACAGGCACACGTCACCATGCCCAGCTAACTTTTGTATTTTTAGCAGAGACGGAGTTTCACCAGGTTGGCCAGGCTGGTCTCGAACTCCTGACCTCAAGTGGTCCACCCACCTTGGGCTCCCGAAGTGCTGGGATTACAGGTGTGAGCTACTAAGCCTGGCCAAGTAGTTTCTCAAAGTGGTAGAGGTAGTTTCTTAAAGGTTGGTTGCCAGTGTGGAATCTGAAACTATATCAATGAACTTTCTGTACTTTATTGCATTAAAATCCATCAGTCTACCTTGTACTTTGCGTTTTTTTTTTTTTTTTTTTTTTTTTGAGATGGAGTCTTGCTCTGTCGCCCAGGCTGGAGTGCAGTGGCATGATCTTGGCTCACTGCAACCTCCACCTCCTAGGTTCAAGCGATTTTCCTGCCTTAGCCTCCTGAGTAGCTGGGACCACAGGCATGCGCCACCACACTTGGCTAATTTTTGTATTCTTAGTAGAGACGGAGTTTTGCCATGTTGGCCAGGCTGGTCTTGAACTCCTGACCTCATGTGATCCACCTGCATTGGGCTCCCAAAGTGCTGGGATTACAGGTGTGAGCCACCATGCCCAGCCTACTTTGCACTTTGAATGGATCTTTTACCCATGCATGATTCTGCAGTCTCTGGTTCAATCCAGAAGGCACAATTCCTTGAGACAATCACTGCACTTTGGTATGCAGAACTGCTTTATATGTATGTTAATACTTCCCATTTTGTCAAATACAAAATAGTATTAAGATGGTTCAAGTTTTAATAAAAGCATTAGTTTTATGGTGTCTTCATGCGCATTCTTAAATGAAACCCAGTGCATGACGGTGAAGAATATAATGACTACTAGCACAGTGATACCACTGTTTGTGGATGACAAAAGGGTCTTGGGTATTCCCAGGGTCTACAGACTACTCTTTCAGAACTGCTGAGGCAAAGGAATAAATGAATATGTAGCTATATATTACATAGCATGTGTAAAGTTCTTCAGTATCCCCATCCTTTCAGAAATCAAAAAACAAAAGAACCCTCCCCACTAAAACATTCCTTATTTAAAAATGAAAACAAGGCGAAACAACAACTACAAATCCTCAACATCAAAACCATAAAGTAGTTTATGCTAAACGTCAATTCACCCCTTAAAAAAAGAAAGCAAGTGTTCCCTAGTCTTGGCTAGTTTTGGTCTCTGTAAGCAGCACTCCCGTGAACTGCCTTGACTGAAGCTGGATAGCTGCGCGGCTTTCCAGAGAAACGTAATGATGGATCTAGCAACTGCTTCTCTGGAAGATGAAGTCACTTGGGAATTCCTTTCAAACCCTGTCATTGCTAAGGTGTTTTGGATGCTATCTGGTTTAAGTGACTTTTGATATTCAATTTCTTTTTTTCTAATTTAGAAGGTTGAAATAGCAGTTTAGAAGACGGGCATACCTTATCTTTCAAACCTATATCAATTTTGCATTTTGAAAATAAATTTTACTTGGAGAGCTTGTCTGAGGTCAGGGTATCTTGAATTGTACCCTGGACCTCCATATCCTGTTGCTCCAAAAAGTGGAAACAATCTAAAGGTCGATCAACTGATGAGTAGATTAAAAAATGTGGCATATCTATACCATGGAATATTATTCAGCCATAAAAAGGAAGTATTGATTCCAGTTGCAACATGGATGAACCACGGTCACATAATGATTCCATTTATATAAAATGTCTAGAATACGTAAATCCACAGAGATAAAAAAAATGTAAGTAGTTGCCAGGGTCTGGTAGGGAAGGTGTGGAGAAACAGGGAGTGATTGCCAATGGATATGGGGCTTCTCTATTGGATGATATGAATGTCGGGCATCAGATAGTGGTGACATCAGCATAATTCAGTGAATATACTAAAAAACTACTGAATTGTACACTTTAAAAGAGTTAACTTTTATGGTATGTGAATTATATGTCAAAGCCAAACAAGCAAGCAACAAACTAACTCACTGTAATTCTCCTGGCCTCCTGGGTCAATATTCTGCACTTTAATTAAATATTCTTACCATGCTCATTCCACGGCCTAGACATTGAAAAGTATTTACTGTTGTAATTTACTGAGCAATTAAAAAAGGAGATTAAAATCTTAGCTAGAATATGAAACCACTGCCTTCTTTGTAATACTCACCTCGCTTATGCCACAAGCTCTTGGTAATTCATTCACAATTTGCTGAGTGCCTACTACAAGCTACGCACTGTTCTAAGCACTGTGAATGCAACGAAACTACTAATTACCTGCCCATCTGAAGCTTCAATTTTAAAAGAGTTTTGAGAAAGATCATACAAAAGAAACAAACATATCAAAACCTGATTGACAAGTACCATGAAGACATACAGGCTGACAAGGGAATAGAGCCTAAGAGCAGTGGGGGCAGCTGGTGGCTGCTCTTTTGGACAGGATGATCGGGGAAGGCTTCTTGAGCACAGACCTGAGGCATCGGAGGGGAGAGAGCCAATTCGAATATCTGTGAGGAATGGGGAACAATTTGGAGGTGGAGGATTTTGTTCTAAGTATGCTAAATCTTTATGGAATTCTGAGGAGGGAAGCACCTGGCCTGATTCATGTTCTGCAGGGATCACTCTGGCTACCTATGGAGAGGAGATCATCAGTGGGCAGCAGCAGGCAGCACTCTCTTCTGTTGGCAACCATTAATTGATAGACAGTAGGTATGGCCTGTACTTATAAAGGACTGACAATTCCTTGGGTGTACTATGTGTTGTGTTTTTGATTACCGTAGTATTGAAGCAGGCACGCTGAATGGTTGGTGTCTTCCCGAGGATCTCAAGGCAAAGTCAGCTCCAAGACAGAGCAGCACCAGCTTAAGAATCACAGGGATCTCTTTTCTAAAGTAGCTATTTAATCACTTTTATGTGTATAGGAAATGCACCATGATCCTCTTTCTCCAAACCGAGAGAATAAAATCACTTCCCTCAAAATGAGCAGAGTAAAAGCTAACACTCCAAGATGAACATAAAAACATATTAAAAACCTCATCCAAAACATTGGCTCAAGTATACTTCATAATACCAGCATGTCTGATTAGGTTCAGTATAAAGGGCTTGATACAAGCCTCATAGGTATAATAAATAGGCTACATAAAATATTAGCACTTATTGTCCTCAAACTATACATCAACAGAGGGAAAAAAAGCCCTAAAATTTAACTCTCTGCAAGTTTGGAAAACATGAGAAGTAAAGAAGAAAGGCTTTGCATATATTAAATCACTTTGCTCCCAAAGGAATAATAAAAATCTTCAAAGTGTGTACAATTTTTGGGTGCATGCATTTTAGGTTAAGAGAAATATCATACAATGAAACTGCTATACTTTTAAACATACATTGACAATGAGTTATTTTTCTAAAAAAGTAGAAAGTCATCTCTTTGCATTCATATCCCTTCTACTTACCATACTGAAGGGCTTTTAGTGGAAACCAAAACAGAATAACTGAGTGGAAGAGGCCATTTAAACAATGAACCCAGAAAACCTGAGGGAAAACAAAAATCCATGAGAACCATTTGCGATAAACTAGCTCTGTGAACTCTGACCTTTCTTTTTATCTATGAGCTAGATTCACAAAATGTGTTTCTGTCGGGCCACCACTGTGAATTAATAGAACTGACAGACACTTTCTGCCTCTTAGACTTTCATGGGTCATTTATTTATTTTTATGTTTCTCAAAATGTTTTTTCAGCTTCACTTGAATTTTTTTTCTGCTTCTCAAAAACCAAATTTAAATTTCTGCCTGAAAAAGAAAATAAAATTTAAAATAAAAAAAGGCAGAATTCTGAAATTCCTTAAGTGGGACTATTTTCATAATTCCAGAAGAATAGACTTTTAAAAGATTATAATTTGGGGAAATCCCTTTATATTCCCCACATATAACTGTAAGCTTTCTGATGCTAAAGATGTAATGCTTTCTCTTCTCAAGAGATACAAAGATACTCTATACTATTCTCTGCAGGGTATCAAGATATATACTTGTTATAGCCAGTATTATATAATCATACAAATAAAGCACTGTGACTATGACTTTACTAAAGGCTTTCACAATTTAACAGTGTTAATACCAAGTTTTGTATAATTATAACATCATATAATAGTTACCACTTTTTATATCTATTGTATTTTAAGAACAAGAGAGCAAGCGTCACTGGTACTTTCTTTGTAACATGGATGTGAAAGATTAAGTTATAGAAAAACTGTTTAGAATTCTTATGGCCCCTCTGAACAGTTGTAGTTTTGTCATTTAAAAGTGCTTCTTGCAAACAAAACTTATGCTAAATAAAACTGGCATGTATTAATAGTTTTAAGCTGTTCAAACAACAGAAATTAAGTTGCCTGCCTCCCAAAATTTTCCACTGTGAGCTCAATCTCTTTTGTTAGTTCTCCCAGCCACACTGGATTGTATGATCCAATTTACGCTCCAATACATTACACATTTGAACTTGTGTTACTCATTAACCTTTGTCTCTTCTCCTCACTGTGTCATTACCACAGGTTTTTATTTGACAGAAAGCACAGGTGGGTGCAAGAAAAATTAGTTCTACTTTTCCATTTTCCTGACTGATACTTATTGTCACATGCTAATCCTTTAACCCCTGTCACGACCTCAGAACCTCCGACCCTTTTTACCATAACAAACATAAGCATCATCATTCAGGGCAACAATGCTCCCGCACTTGGAACCCCCAGCAACTGCTGTGTATACAACTGTGCATTTTGTAGCCATTTGTCCCTGAATTTTCAAACACTTATATGAGATTGAATCAAATACTTTTCACTGAAATCACTAGAAAAATCCATAAACCCTGTAAAACAGGGTTGGCAACTCGTGTATAAAAACTATAAACACTCAAATGGGTATAGAAATTGTATAACCCATTTGAGTTGATCTGATGACTTGTCTGAACTCCTGGGCTCTAAAGATAATGAAAAGACTTTTTTCAACAATAAAAGATACGAGGAATGATGCTCCCACATTAAAACAATATACTACCCGCTATACCCTTTTCCTGGTCACAAAAATTTGTCCAAGTTGCCATGTACAGAAGAATGTGCCTTTGCAGGAATGATTTTGGGTAATTCTGTGAGGATCAATTTATGTTTTTAAGCAAGAATGGCATGGCCAAATTTGTGGTTAGAGGCTAAATTCAGAGACAGTACCATGGAGCCCACACTATGGTAGACGAGGCCTGTGGCTGAGGTTGGTTGGTGAGAATTATTGTTAGTATACCAACCAGTAGGCCTGGAACTTCCCCAGCTCTCAGATCACTTTTTCAGGGGAACCAGAGGCCATAGTCTGATTGTGGCTTGCCATCATTTGTGAATGCTCACCATAGGTAATGAAAAACATTACAGCAATGTGATGAAATTTAATACAAACTGGGCATCACAAATAAATTTAAAAATCTAAAAGTAAAACATTTAAAAATGAAAGCAGAGATAACTGCACATTAATAGTATTAGTTTTAAGAGAGTCCACTAAAAATACTTTTCAGAACCAATGGCATAAGTTAAAGAATCCTTCAGTCTGTCTGTCCTGAGCTAACCAAATTCATTTATTTAAAACAGTGCCACCAAGTTGTATGCATGTGTACAGCTGGATACATAGGCACGCTGTGTTCATGAAGATCACGTCTCAGAAGAATAACGTCTTGCCCATTTATGCTGTGAGGTTAGAGGCACCAAAACACCTGTTTCACTTTATTCTCTTGGCATATGGAAAATGCCATTGAAAAGCTTTATGAATTCCTAAATATTTAAAATATCCTACATTAACTGTCCTGAATTCAAGATTCTGAGTTAAGGTTACATCTAATTATCAGTAACATGCTAATAAACATGCACTATATTAAACAAAAACAATTCTGTGAAAGTGTATTTTATTTGTTGCTTTCATAACACTAATAAAATACACAAATGTTAGTTTCAAAATGACACCTAACTTGATTGTTGTAATATTAAATTTTTTCCTCCTCACTCACATTAAACAAGAAATTGAATTATTAACAAATACCAATGGAAACACTTTAGAATATATACTTGCAGGAAAGTAAACTATATAGAAAATGAGATGTGTGTGTGTGTGTGTGTGTGTGTGTGTGTGTGTGTCTGGGATAAATACTATTGGATCACACCCAGAATGTGATTTTAGATAAACTGTTGGATATTTTATCTTGTATTTTTAATTTTATAGCTTGGAAGTACTGAGTACTATTTCCCAGAGACTGTAATTTTAATGCCTGACACAATCAATCTAAAATTCTAACGAGGACAAAGTTATTTCACAAAATGGAAAATCAGTTAAGGAACAATAAAATACCTCTCACTCCTTTACACACATAAAGCCAGTCCTTACCAGTCCTAGATGACTAACCCCTGTGAGGAGTGAGCATGTCACCACAACACTGCAAAGACAGAAGGCCAGAGAACCAAAAGGACAATGATTTTTATACGTCAGGCCAGCTTTATTGCTGCCTTACAAACCCAAGTGAATTTGGTTACATTTTAATTATAAAACACACAAAAAACCCCAAACTCAACCAACCAACAAAAAACCTTCTCTGCCTGTATCAGAACCTTAAGAAATATGACTTGCCATAGTCGGTACCCTGGAGTTGTCTCAGGCTAGTGTATCCTTGGCCTTTGAAAACCACATACCCCATATAATGAGGGCGGTAAAAACAGACCCACCAAACATGTCCCAGCCAGGGCACCGTGTCCTACCTTGGTGTTGAAGTCCAGGGCATTCTGAGATGTTTTGTATAATTCAGGGTACTTCAACATGTTCTCTTTTCTGCATGATCTCTCAAATATTCCAAGAGTTAAAGGAGGCATTGCTGTAAACATCTAAAGCGCACAAACTGGTCATTATGTCAAGCAGCCAAATGCAGGGTGAACCTTTATCTCCAAGTATTCAATGAAACAGGAATTATCAAATGTCCTAAACTTACCACGTTATAGAGACCTATACACCATCTTTCAAAGAGGATCTGTCCAGAAAAGCCATTAACAAAGGCAAACCAGATCTAGGAAAAAAAACCCAAAACCCCCCAATTTAGAATACAAAAGCATAAATGCATTGCTTAGAATCTGTTGTATACTCAAGTGCTGCATAATAGCAGCATTAACATATTATACTCATGACTCTTTTGAAAATGACATTTCTTTGGTTTACTTTCTGATTGAAAGAGATGCTTTCATAGGGTATTTGTTATTTATGTCAGAATTGGTCCTGCTTGCTGAATCAAAAAAGAAATATATGAACAGGCAATCAAGATTTAAAAATGAGAAACAATCTTGTTTTTCTTAACGGTACTTTCAGAGAATATATTTATATGCCATTAAATTTTTACAGCTTCAGTTCCCTTTTAAAATATCAGGATTGTAGTTATTTAAAGACTGTTTTTTAAAATTATAAAAGTAACACTTGTTTATTTAGGAAATAGTTTCCTGCAATAATACAATCACCATTTTCATCTGCACTGGTTGTATAGTTCATTCAAATTCACAAATTTACCTTACTGGAAACCTGCATATAGAGAGTGTCATACTCTGCTCCATCCCCTTAATATTATGTAATATGCATTTTCTTAAGTTGTCACATATCCTTTAAAATGATGTTAATGGATATATAACCTCTACAATGTGGATGTAACTATTTTGGACATTTAGCTGGCTTCCAGTTGTTTGCTAATATAAATAACTCTAAACTGAAACCATATATCTCTCTTTTTTCCTTAGGGTGAATTCTTAAGGTGGAATAGGTCAAAGTACATGAGTTTTCTTAATAGTTCTTGATAACCACTGCCAATGGAATCTTAAATTTGAGTTTATATATTAAAATATTTTAACTTAAATTTTATTCACTGATAAAATCCTATCTTGACTAGAGCATAATGTTCTTATATATTTTACAATTCTCTTTAAAACAGAAATCTTAACTTTGGAAACAAAATTAAGGGACAATATGGACAAATTTTTCTCTAGCATGTTTAAAACATAAGAAAAATTAAAGTGACAATTAGTAAACAATAGTACCTACGTTATTGTTTTTAAAAAGCAGACCTGAAGTATAATTAAAAATCAAATGGATCTGGGAGAGTACAAAGGCTGGCCCAGCAATGAGATTACATAAGCACAAATACAAAAACAAAACCTAACGACACCGACAACTACAAAACTGTTAGAGGAGAGCGGTCTTGACATGCGGCTCAACTGAATTTTTGAATCAGAGTTGCAGGGAATTTGCTACACTTCACGTTTCATTTAACCTCATTATGGAAGCATGAATTACTACAAATTCACCATTTATCAATATATACCCAGGCTGGCCTCCCTATGAACAGGTTCTGTACCCACACTGATCTTCCTTTTTACAGTGGAAAGGAATGATTGAACATGTATAAAAACTAATGTCTGCTTTATGAGATGGAAAAGAAAACAAAGTAGCAATAGCACATTAAAAATAAGTCCAAATTGTGTTAGAGCTGTAACACATATTAACCACAACGAAAGCAGAGAAATCAGAGTCAAATCTGAAATTCTTACTTGCTTTGCTACACATATTTATGGAAAATTTTTGATAATTTGCCCTAAACAAACAGCCAGATCATTGATGCATGCAAACTTTAAAAGAACTGAGCATCTTCACATGAAGTGAAGTTTATTCTTTCCTGGTGAGTATACACAAATTGACAAAACAGACATTAACGCTCTCTATTGTGTTTTCACATTTGGCCTGAGATGTGGATTATGTGAATATATATTTGGGATACTCAGAGTGATGGGGCTATTTTCCATGAAGGCAACTGTGATCTGTTGTAGTAATTCATTCTAAAAAGCTCTTTCAGATTTCTTAAGGTATGATGGAAATATAAGGAATTTCAAAACAAACTTTCAATTATGGCCTCTCTAATCTATGAAGACACAGTCTAACCTTTGTTGGTCTGAAGAAAGCCGAAGCGCTCTGCATACCAAATTCGTCTAACGGACAAGATTTGGCTCAAAAGTTGTAGTTCTAAATGCATTTGCAATCATCAATACCGTACAATGAGAAGTTTATGTTAGTAAGTTTATATGTGGGCAAACATTAGTAAATACGAATGGTCCCCTAGCTTCTGTGTACCTAATATTTGGTGCTGATTCAAAGGCTACTACGAGCTTGAAATTTAAGATTCTCCCTCAAATCAATATTTACAGTAAGTTTCAAATCTGAAATAATTTGCAAGTAAACTAACATGTTTGTTTCCAAAGTGTATTTTAAAATGCATGACCTGCTTTATACTTTACGACAATTTTTAAGTGGAAAGGTATCAACACATTTTTATCATTTTATTTTTCCTACTGAAAGGTAGGTGAACATGTTTTTAGAAAATGTATTTCCTGGATTTTTAAGGGTTAACATTTTAATTTATTTTTAAAGAAGAAATGACTAGGTAAGAACAGAAACTTTCAATAGAGTACCTTAGATTTTCACTCTAATATTTTAATATTCAAGTTTACATATCTTAAAGGAGAAAGAGAAGGTCTTTAACAGTGAAGTAGTCTACCAGCAGGCTGATTTCAAGTTAGGCTGAGATTGTAGTTAGTATTAGGAACATATCCCCTGCAAAATAAAACAACATCTAAATTATCCCAAACACATAAAAGTACCTCCTCTGATTCAACCCGAGCCACAGATTCAGAAAGAAAACACCGGTCCCTCTGGGGAGGTGTCTAGGTTATTTAAATTCACAGGGAATTCAACTCCCAGCACCACTTGCTGGGACAGTATCACCTTATTGACTTTTATCAAAGCTTCTGGAAATTAGAAACACAACTTGGTTTTGAGATCTTCCCAGAAAACTTGGATGTGACCAATCATTTGAAAGGAAAGGTCTTATTTTATGAGGAAGGAGTCAGACATATCAGAGAAATAAAAAAAAAATCTCTCTTTAAAAAGAGCCAATAATTTAAATGAACACCTAGAGCTGCTCCTGGGCAGCTCCTGTAAGAAAGAGCTTTATACCACCATCTGCCAAATCTGTATTCATCTGGCTGTAATTTACAGCAATGGAATATCTAGATAGTGACTTTCCTAAGCAATATAGCAAGGAGAAAAGCAGTGTTTGTAGTTTTAAATCTATAAAACACATAGTGTTCAAGACTATTCCTTTATTAGCAAAGAAATTTCAGACCTGCTTCTCCTGGCATTATTTTCTAAATTCCACCTCCCAGTAGAGGCGTGGCAGCTAAAGCTTCACATTCATTTTCCTGATAGAGCATTTCTGCATATTAAACAGCAGCTTACAAACAGTCAATGAGTCCTCTGCTCCCACGCCTGATCAGCACAAAAAACTGAAAGGAGAGATTCGAGACTGGCAGTTGTCCTCACTAGAGACATTCAATGATGTGTTTTCTGTCTATTCATTCACAGTATTGACATGAGCCATTAACATCTGCAGAACTTGTTTTAGCTGGCAAAAGTTGGGTATCTGGGAATTGATTTAAAAGGTCATTACCAAGACAGTTGAATCATATTCAAAATACATTTCCACAAACTCTTGAGAAAAATAAAAATGAGATTTCCAGTAAAGTTTAGAACTCCCTTTTCAATGTGTAAAGAATTTGATCAGTGTCAAATATCTCATGAACAGGTTTTAAAATCAAAGGCAAGTGAAGTTTAGGGTTAATCAACCACAAATCACATAATTCTGGGTTTGAAACAGGACAGGGCATGAAGATTGTTTTCATTTGATTTTAATGTTTTTATTTTCTCATTAGTACATAAATTTTGTCTACTTCATTGTTGTCAATTTAGATTTAAAAAGCGACAAGTTGGACATTCTTATTTTATAAAATTAACTTTTTATAAGCAGATTTATTGCTGGCAGTGGCTTTAAATTCCTGGTATCTTGATAAATCTATGTAAATAAACTGTATAAATTGATATTTGCTTGAATGTCAGTGTTCTGGAATGAGAAGAACATATAAATAGAAAAGCTAGATATATAGAAGGGATTGAGAACAGAAAAATAATTACTTTAGAAAAGAACTACACATTTATATAAACAACAAAGAATATTTTTTTGAATCTCATAAACTATTTTAGAAGTGCATTTTGCTTCAAAACATAGACTATTCCAGACCAAATCTAGCAGTAATGAACGAGTAAGTTCATTTACGTATCTTGTTCATATTTCCATATATTAGGTTATTTTTTAAATTTTTATTTATTTATTTTTTTGAGACAGAGTCTCGCTCTGTCACCCAGGCTGGAGTGCAATGGCGCATGGTCTCTGCTCACTGCAAGCTCCACCTCCCGGGTTCACGCCATTCTCCTGACTCAGCCTCCCAAGTAGCTGGGACTACAGGCGCCTGCCACCACGCCTGGCTAATTTTTTGTATTTTTAGTAGAGACAGAGTTTCACTGTGTTAGCCAGGATGGTCTCGATCTCCTGACCTCGTGATCCACCCCCCCTCGGCCTCCCAAAGTGCTAGGATTACAGGCGTGAGCCACTGCACCTGGCCTGTATTAGGTTATTTTATCTAATAGGTTGTAACCTTTTTAGTGACCATTACACCAAACTGCCTGTACACTTCAAAACTAAGTTTCAATTTTACTAGCCTGACTCATAATAAGAACTATGCTCAGTCAACATTTAACAAGGAGATAAGCATTCTGACAGAGGCACAAAGAACAGGTGAAGCAAATATACACCAGCCCCCAACGAAAGTGTCAACGTACTGACTTTGTTTATACTGTTACTTCTTAGAGTAAAGGATAGAATATGATTTCCATATAGCAAATGGATGGATCTTTTTTTTTTTTTTTTTTGAGATGGAGTCTTGCTCTGTTGCCCAGGCTGGAGTGCAGTGGCACAGTCTTGGCTCACTGCAACCTCTGCCTCCCTGGTTCAAATGAGTCTCCTGACTCAGCCTCCTAAGTAGCTGGGATTACAGGCAACTGCCACCATGCCCAGCTAATTTTTTGTATTTTTAGTAGGGACGGGGTTTCACCATGTTGGCCAGGTTGGTCTCGAACTCCTGACCTTGTGATCTGCCCGCCTCAGCCTCCCAAAGTGCTGGGATTACAGGCGTGAGCCAACACACCCAGCCTGGCTGTATCTTTTTTGACAGACGTGTAGAAACAGTCAACAGATTAAATGGTAAAGTGGCAGAAACAAACATCTATCTGTAAGGGAACCCTCAGCAGATTTATGAGACCATGGTGGGTCCTTGACAGGAGTGGGAGAATGAGGTTTTCTTAACAATGGGAAGGCCATTGTCATGATCTGCAGAGCTCCAACAGGGACATGAAACTGATAACACCTAGAATTACTACACATATAGCTTCTGACAATAAGAAGGCAACTTTTTAAAAAAAGGCAAATAACATATTTATCATGCCTTGATTAACCATTCAGTTCACTTATTTATCTACCACTGCTGTGCTGCCCAGCATGGTAGAGACTGGCCACACGTGCTCTTGAACACTTAAATGTGATTAGTCCAAATTGAGACGTGGTATAAATGTAAAATATACTCCAGATTTTGAAAACTTAGGATGAAGGATGTAAAATGTCTCATTAATAATTTTTGACGGTGATTACAGGTGACAATGATAATCTTTTGAATACATTGAGCTAGATAAAATATACTGAGATCAATTTTTTCTTTTTCTTTTTTGCTTTTTGCTAATGTGGCTTGCATTGTATTTCTGTTGGCAAGTGATATGGTTTGGCTGTGTCCCCAGCCAAATCTCATCTTGAATTCCCATGTGTTGTGGGAGGGACTGGTGGGAGGTAATTGAATCACGGGGGCAAGTCTTTCCAATGCTGTTCTTGTGATAGTGAATAAGTCTCAAGAGATTTGATGGTTTTGAAAAGGGGAGTTCCCCTGCACAAGTTCTCTTGCTTTGCCTGCTGCCACCCATGTAAGACGTGACTTGCTCCTCCTTGCCTTCCATCATGATTGTGAGGCATCCCCAGCCATGTGGAACTGTAAGTCCATTAAACCTCTTTCTTTTGTAAATTGCCCAGTCTTGGGTATGTCTTCATCAGCAGCGTGAGAACAGACTAATACAATAAATTGGTACCAGTAGAGTGGGGTGCTGCTGAAAAGATACCCAAAAACATGGAGGTGACTTTGGAACTGGGTAACAGGCAGACTTTGGAAGAGTTTGGAGAGCTCATAAAAAGACAAGAAAATGTGCGAAAGTTTGGAACTCCCTAGAGACTTGTTGAATGGCTTTGACCAAAATGTTGATAATGCTATGGACAATAAGATCCAGGCTGAGGTGGTTTCAGATGGAGAAGAAGAACTTGCTGGTAACTGGAGCAAAGGCGACTCTTGGTATGTTTTAGCAAAGAGACTGGCAGCATTTTGCCCCTTCCCTAGAGATCTGTGGAACTCTGAACTTGAGAGAGATGATTTAGAGTATCTGGTGGAAGAAGTTTCTAGGCAGCAAAGCATTCAAGAGGCGACTTGGGTGCTGTTAAAGGCATTCAGTTTTGTAAGGGAAGCAGAGCATAAAAGTTCAAAAAATTTGCAGCCTGACAATGCAATAGAAAAGAAAAATCTCATTTTCTGAGGAGAAATGGAAGCAGGCTGCAGAAATTCGCCTAAGTAATGAGAAGCCAAATGTTAATCCTCAAGACAACGGGGAAAATGTCTCCAGGGTATGTCAGAGTTTTCATGGCAGCCCCTTCCATCACAGGCCCAGAGGCCTACGAGGAAAAGGTGGTTTTCTGGGCCAGGCCCAGGGTACACTCGTGCTGTGTGTGGCCAAGAGACTTGGTGCTCTGCATCCCAGTCGCTCCAGACATGGCTGAAAGGGGCCAACATAGAGTTCGGGCAGTGGCTTCACAGGGTGCAAGCCCCAAGCCTTGGCAGCTTCCATGTGGTGTTGAGCCTGAGAGTGCACAAAAGTCAATAACTGGGGTTTGGGAACCTCTGCCTAGATTTCTGAAGATGTATGGAAATGCCTGGATGCCCAGGCATAAGTTTGCTGCAGGGGCAGGGCTCTCATGGAGAACCACTGTTAGGGCAGTGGAGAAGGAAAATGTGGGGTCAGAGCCCCCACACAGAGTTACCCCTGGGGCACTGCCTAGTGGAGCTGTGAGAAGAGGGCCACTGTCCTCCAGACCTCAGAATTGTAGATCCACTGACTGCACTGTGCACCTGATGCCAGCCTGTGAAGGCAGCTGGGAGGGAGGCTGTATCCTGTAAAGCCATGGGGCAGAGCGGCCCAAGACCATGGGACCCTACCTCTTGCATGCTTGACCTGGATGTGAGACACAGAGTCAAAGGAGATCATTTTGGAGCTTTAAGGTTTTACTGCCCTGCTGGATTTCGGACTTGCCTGGGGCCTGTGGTCCCTTTATTTTGGCCAATTTCTCTCACTTGGAGTAGCTGTATTTACCCATTGCCTGTACATCCATTGGATCTAGGAAGTAACTAACTTGCTTTTGATTTTACAGGCTCATAGGCGGAAGGGACTTGCCTTGTCTTGGATGAGACTTTGGACTGTGGACTTCTGAACTCATGCTGAAATGAGTTAAGACTTTAGGGTATTGTTGGGAAGGAATGATTGGTTTGGAAATGTGAAGACATGAGATTTGGAAGGGTCCAGGGGCAGAATGATATGGTTTGGCTCAAATCTCATCTTGAATTCCCATGTGTTGTGGGAGGGACCCAGTGGGAGGTAATTGAATCATGGGGGCAAGTCTTTCCTGTGATGTTCTCGTGATAGTGAATAACCATCTTGAGATCTGATGGTTTTATAAAGAGGAGTTCCCCTGCACAAGCTCTCTTTGCCCACTGCCATCCATGTAAGATGCGACTCTCTCCTCCTCGCCTTCCTCCATGATTGTGAGGCCTCCCCAGCCATGTGGAACTGTAAGTCCACTAAACCTCTTCCTTTTGTAAATTGCCCAGTCTTGGGTATGTCTTTATCCGCAGTGTGAGAACAGTAATACAGCAAGTTCTTGGAGGACAGGAACCATGCTTGATTTACTTTGTAGTTGTTGGACTAAGCCTGGTGTCTGGGCTCAGTAGGTGCTACAAAATTGTTTACAGAACAAAATGCATCCTTTTAAAAGTGGTATTCCTGACTCAGGTTTTCATTTTTAAAATGATGTTATGTTTGACACATAAAACGGATTATAGAAATCCCTTGCTATCCAGACAGAAACTAAATATTCTGATAATTTTTAGACAAATTTTTCATCATCTGAACTCTTGCTACTCACCAAACACGGAAACAAAAACAGATCTGGATAGAGAGGGATCCTTGTATGTAACAAAGATCTAAGTTTTGAAACATAATAGGAACAACAAGGCAACAATACCAGCAAAGCTACCTGCATATTCTTCCTGATTGCACTTCTTTGTCTCCTCCCAGAATTAGAAGTGCTAGCTTCAGTTGATGTTTCTCATTCCCTCACCTTTTTTAAAAAATAGCTTTTCTACATGTGTATTATCCCTCCATGGTGTATTGCTTTCTTTTGCATGTTTCTGAGCTTTATTAAAAATGCAGTCAAGTTTATAGACTTTTATACATTAGTAATAATGTATTTTTTAAATTAAATACATTATTATCTCATTAGCAACTCTAATTCAACACTTCTTATCAAAGCAACATAACATTTTTAGCTAGAATTTAAACATAATTCTCCATGGCTGACAAACTTTTTTTTTTTTTTTTTTTTTTTTTTTTTTGAGGTGGAGTCTCACTCTGTTGCCCAGGCTGGAGGACAGTGGCACAATCTCAGCTCACCACAACCTCCGCCTCCTGGGTTCAAGTGACTCTCCTGCCTTAGCCTCCTAGTAGCTGGAATTACAGGTGCCTGCTACCACGCCTGGCTAATTTTTGTATTTTTAGTAGAGACGAGGTTTCAGCATGTTGGCTAGGCTGGTCTCGAACTCCCGACCTCAAGTGATCCGCCTATCTCGGCCTCCCAGAGTGCTGGGATTACAGGCCACCTTTTTAATACATTTAGAATTTATAAAGAGTTGGCAAATAAAATATTAATTAAAACCATGAGAAAACGTCTTCATAAAGAAAATTTCTTTAAATATGTATGCAAATGACAAGGATTTAAAATTTAACCTGCTATTACCTCGATAATATAGAGCACTATATTCTTGTAGAAGCAGTATAAGATGCACTTGGAGACTCTGTTATAGTTCCAGGCACCATGAATCATCAGTAAATTCTTCAAATATTTGAACTAAAACGAGAGTGGGAAAAAATTAGTATTTTCCTTTTCAAAGCATCAGTTGACTGAGAGGAATGATGTGTTTTGCAGAAATGACGCTTTACCTGAGCTATGGAGTAGTCAGAGGAATTAGCTGCCTGCAGGCCTTCATTGCCACTGATACCAACACCAACGTGCGCTGTCTGTATCATGCTGACATCATTTGCTCCATCACCGATTGCAAGGGTTACGACTTTGACTTGTTTCTTAACCATCTCAACAACTTCAGATTTTTGAAGAGGAGAAACCCTGAAATTGAAACACATTATCAATTACTGTTTTCTGAAAAAAGGAATTTTGAAATGCCATTGTGTTGAAGGATAAAAGATGCAAAAGACCTAAATGAAAAGTTCTCTGAAGAAACCTTACGATAAAGTTTTAGGTTTGCAAATGTTTACTCATCTGTTAACCTGGTTACTGTATTAAGGAAAATTAAAATAAATAAAAACAAGCCTCAGAGGCAAACCCCTAGGTGACAGCTAGAAGAGAGAATGCTTTGTTAAACATTAGCCTGCCAGAACGCCTTTACTTCCTAACAAACATCAGAATTTCTAATTCTTCACTTACAAATTAAAAACAATGTCATAAATGCTGCCAAACACTAACTAAATCCTACATAGTAGCTGGAAAGTAAAAGTTTTGAGCTTCTGCAATCTGATCTTAGATAATGTACTATACGCTTAAAACTCTACTTAAATTAATTCTCAGACACCATGGTAAATGCCAAGTATCTGATTATAGTTCATGGGCTTCATTTTCTTCCAAAGCCACTAAGGGTCAAGTAAAAATCAAGCAACCTCTTATACAAATGTGGACCAGGAACAGAAAACACCAGTATCTCTATTAAAATCATATCTGGTATTAGATTTGGAGTTACTTTTCACAGACTTTCTAAAGCCATTTAAGAAATAAACACTAGGACTGGCCGGGCGAGGTGGCTCATGCCTGTAATCCCAGCACTTTGGGAGGCCAAGGTGGGTGGATCACGAGGTCAGGAGATTGAGACCATCCTGGCTAACACGGTGAAACCCCGTCTCTACTAAAAATACAAAAAATTAGCCGGGCGTGGTGGTGGGCGCCTGTAGTCCCAGCTACTTGGGAGGCTGAGGCAGGAGAATGGCGTGAACCCAGGAGGCAGAGCTTGCAGTGAGCTGAGATCGTGCCACTGCACTCCAGCCTGGGCGACAGAGCAAGACTCCGTCTCAAAAAAAAAAAAAAAAAAAAAAAAAGAAATAAACACTAGGACAAGGACAGAAGGGTTCAAAGACAGAACGCATAACACTGTCTACACTGTATTGGAAACTATAGAGAAAGACAGGAAAACTACACAATAAATTGTTCTAACAGTTAAGCTAATAGATAGTAAGAAATAACTAATGTACACAATGTTCATACAAGAAAAACATCTCAGAGCTAAATTATTTATCAAGGTTATGTGGCATAGATGTCTAATAATAAATATCTGCTAAAACATCTGAAAAATCATTTACTATTCTATTTAAAAATGAAGGTCACCACTTTGAGAGAATCGATACAACTTTGTCCATTTTCCTGATCATTCCATAGGAAAAATTTTTAGTGGTAGATACTCTGCACAAATATGCGCCTTCAGGAGGCCCCACTGCCCTTATGAACTGCTTCAGCCAGAGCAGCTCTGGTTTTTATTTCAAGTCTGAGAATCATTGCATTAGACTGTGAGCTGCTTGTAAAGTCAATTGGTCTCCTCTCCTTTGTATTTTTGGTGCCTGATCCAAAATAGATACTCAATAAATGGTTGCTATACGAAAAAAGCATTTTTAATTTTTTCTTTGGATTTCCTTTTACAGTCTGGCAGTAGTACAAAATGACACAACTGTGAACTCAGCAAGGAAATGAATGCCTATCAGGCCATTAGCAGGCTATTTCACTGTTAGCTTGATTTTTCTTCAAAGCAATTTTCATTTCATTTTCACATTTTATTTAATTTTTCTTACCAGGCTAATATAAACTGGTAAGTCCACTGGCTCTAGGCCAATGTTTAAACCTGGACTATAGTTGACATTTAGTAAATGTCAAAAAGGAATGCTCACCAATAAATGATCTAGAATGGGAAATGGGCATGAATAGAGAGAAGCATTTGAAAGCTTTATCCAATTCTCTTTAATAGTCTAACAGTATGAATATATTATGAAGTTACACCAAGGGTTCAACAGAACTAGGAAACAGTGGTACTTTTTCCATAAACTAAACTTGTAATAAAGGAGAAATCTCTGCAAGGTGAGCTGACATTAGTGATTTTTAAAAAGCATCAGAAAAGAGTTGGACTAAATTTAGTTTTCTTCATGGTGATCACAACCAACCACTGCTTTCTCTGCTTGATACTGTAATTTTCAACACCCAAATTAAAATTGGCTGAGGATTTTCATTCAATTCTGTATGGTTAAATCAGGTGTTAAAGAGTAGGATTGCCCTTAGCAACAATGCCCATTTAAGAAAAAAGAAAATGATATAGTGAGAGACATTTCAAAAGCACACGCAGCTGCTACTAGCCAGAGCATCTGCTTCCATTACCAAGCTTTAAAAGTGGATGACTGGCTGGGCGTAGTGACTCATGCCTGTAATCCCAGCACTTTGGGAGGCTGAGGTGAGCGGATCACGAGGTCAGGAGATCGAGACCAGCCTGGGCAACATGGTAAAATCCAATCTCAAATAAAAATACAAAAAATTAGCTAGGGATAGGGGCGCGTGCCTGTAGTCCCAGCTACTCGGGAGGCTGAGTCAGGAGAATCGCTTGAACCCAGGAAGTGGAGGTTGCGGTGAGCTGAGCTGGCGCCACTGCACTCCAGCCTGGGCGACAGAGCGGGACTCCATCTCGGGAAAACAAAAGTGGATGACCCTCTTGGAATAAGATTGAAGACATAATGGATTTCCCTGACCATTAGTGATGTCAAGCATTTTTTCATATGTTTGTTGGCCATCTGTATATCTTGAGAATTGTTTATTCATGTCCTTAGCCCATTTTTTGATGGGATTGTTTTTTCTCTTGCTAATTTGTTTGAGTTCCTTGTAGACTCTGGATATTTGTTCTTTGTTGGATATACAGATTGTGAAGATTTTCTTCCACTCTGTGGGTTGTCTGTTTACTCTGCTGACTGATTCTTTTGCTGTGCAGAAGCTCTTTAGAAATGCAAATCAAAACCACAATGCAATACCACCTTACTCCTGCAAGAATGGCAATAAAAAAATCATAAAAGAATAGATGTTGGTGTGGATGCGGTGATCAGGGAACACTTCTACACTGCTGGTGGGAATGTAAACTAGTATAATCACTATGGAAAACAGTGTGGAGATTCCTTAAAGAACTAAAAGTAGAACTACCATTTGATCCAGCAATCCCACTATGGGTTATCTACCCAGAGGAAAATAAGTCATTATACAAAAAAGCTACTGGGACATGCATGTTTATAGCAGCACAATTTGCAATTGCAAAAATATGGGACCAGCCCAAATGCCCATCAATCAACAAGTGGATAAAGAAACTGTGGTATGTGTGTATATATATGTACGTGTGTGTATATATTTTATATATACATATTTTATATATTTTATACACACACACACACACAGACACACACACACACATATATGAATGAGATGGAATACTACTCAACCATAAAAGGAATGAATGAATGGCATTCATAGCAACCTGGATGGAACTGAAGACTATTATTGTAAGTGAAGTAACTCAGGAATGGACAAACATTGTATGTTCTTACTCATATGTGGGAGTTAAGCTGTGAGGATGAAGAGGCATAAGAATGATACAATGGACTTTGGGGACTCAGGGGAAAGGGTGGGAGGGGGACCACAAATTGGGTACAGTGTATACTGCTCGGGTGATGGGTACACAAAATCTCACAAATCACCATTGAAGAACTTATTCATGTAACCAAATACTACCTGTTCCCTCAAAACCTATGGAAATAAAAAATTAAAACAAAAGACATAATGGAAGCCTTTTCTTATGATTCTGAAACATCAGTTGATTGCTAAACAAAGACGTCAGATTTAAGTGGAGATTCATACAAAATAAAATATACATTCTTAAAATATTTAACTCAAAATATAAATGTACAAATTGTGATGCAGGTCAAAGAACCTTACTTTGCATAGGGGTCTGCTGTTTGAAACTCTGCATGTTTTTGTAGCAGAAATCTCACTCAGGCATAGTCGATGGTTTGCCTCACTAAAATGGAGACCAGAATGTACTGATTCCTTTTACCCCAGTTTATAGTTAGTTTACTCCAAAATTTGACAGCAATATTTTTTAGCAACTCAAAAAGTCTTTTAGAGCATTATACCTGGATTTACTAGCAATAATTTTTACTCAGTTATTTGAATGAGTTATGAGACATTTAATTAAATGATTATTTCAAGAAGTACAACAGGAATAAACGTACTAGGGAACGAGCCCCACTTACAATGCACCAAGTCAATTCATGGAAGCCGAAGAGCATGTACACACCCAAGAGCCTCTGGGTGTGAGCATAGTGTGCTGTGAGTACCTGGCAGAAGGCTGTAGGGAAGGAATGTGGCTGAAAGGGATTCAGGTTTGTCAAGCTGAAGTCAGTAAAAAAGATCCACTATTTTTATAGCATCCATTTAAAAAATGGTTCCTTGCTACAAGGGGGTTACAATATAGCAAAACAAAATTATAAGACATTAAAAATGAATGTAGCATAAAGCTTTGATATGATTGCCCCTCTTTGATAATTTCAGAAATCAACATGGGCTTTAAGAGGCCTCCCTTGATAAGTTAGAATTTGACTTGGCCTTTGAAAGGAGAGGAGAGTTCACTTCAGGTAACAGAAATAGCACATAATAAATTTTAACTTCACACTCAAAATTCTCCAGAATATATTATTTTCTACTGCTGTGTCTCCACCTGTTAAAATATTACTGAGTTTATTTACTTTCTTGATTGTCAGTACACTTGCTTCTAGATTCATACAATTTCCATATAAGTCTAGAACTACCTTACCACACAACAACTTAATTCTTCCTATGTCTATCAAAAAAATCACATATCCATGGCTGAGAATATCTAAAACCTAAACAAATGCCAATAGTGACTCAACGTATAATTCTGAAACATCATAAAGGCACTGTTTTCTTCCCTGAGATTGTTTTATTTTAACCATTTGTGGGTCTGCATCCAGGATTTAAATTATTCACAGTTCTCTTCTGTTCCACCGTTGCTTTTTCTTCTTTGGTAGAAGAGACTCCATGGAAAAAGACTACGTATCCAATGTGTACTGTAAACGTCCCTTTCTCTTCCCTGTGGCTCCACAAACAGAGGGTGGTCCTTTCTGATACAACCTAGACGTGCACTGAGTGCAATATGCTTTTCAGATATTATTTTGGCTGTAGTTTCTGCACATGTTATTCATTATTTTTCTTATTTGCTATGCAGTAACTCTCACTGGCCTGTGAACGTTAGATCAGAGCACTGGAAATTTTTACCATTTAAGCTAAGAAATATATAGGTGGTCCATCTTACATGAAGCTTGTTTTGCACTCTTAATGGGATTAGCTAAATGAATCACCTTTCTAAATGAAATAGGAAGATTATATGTACATATATATATAATAGATGTATAATAAAGGATAATTTAAGGAATTTTTTTATGGGTAGCCAAAAGGAATACAATAATTTATCCACTGGATTGTGTTTTGGGATTAATAACCTAAAAAATTCTTACATATACACAAAATTATACTGATAATATAATATGTTCTCAAAGACTTATACTGGAAACTTAAAAATTACTATAAAGTTGCCTTTAGAAGGTAAATCTAGAAAACTTTTTAGAAGAATATGAAGGAATATAGTATTTTCTAGTTCTCCTGAAGTGTTTTATATAGTGACCAAGCCCAGTATTTACTAAATTTCTTTAACTTCCTCAAACTTTAAATTTGAGCTCTGTTCCAGGTGCCTATTTAGAGGTCAGAATCATTAGTGAGGGGATCTGCTGTGCTTTTCTTTGCAACAAACTTCCTAAGATTTCTCCTGTGAATATCAGTGTATTTCCAACTGACTCATATTTTGTTGACTATTTACAGAAATTACAAAAGGAGAGACAAACGTAAACTAGAAGATCTTACTTGAATCCTTCTGAACTAAAATTTGGCAGGTTCATTTATAAAATTTTACATTGAGAAAAAATTAAGATACAGCAAAAAAAAAAAACCTGATGTACAAAAACTACAAAATATTGTTAACTCCTCTAGAAGCTCACCATCAACTTGTTACTTGGAATGAAAACAGCAGCTTACATAGCAAGTCTTAAAAATGATACTTAGCAATATGGTACATAATGAAACATTCAACCACTTCTTACCTAGAAGTGCGCTATTCAAATGACTGATGAGTGAGAGCTCTCCTAGCCTCCAAAACCAACATCTGTTGATATACTGTGCAGTCATAGGCATTCAGGAGACCTTACAATATAGGGACTGAATCTACAGAAATAAAATACAGATAGCCTTTCCATAGGATAAAAAAGGAAAGCAAATTTAAAAAAGATTTCCTTTCTGCAATGCATTTTAGATATAAAACCTCTCTTTTGTAGAATTTATGTGGTTATAGGTAAACGTAGTGCCTTCTGCTTCAATAATTCAGATAAGTACTTTAAATAGGGACCGTTTCTATTGATGGTGTGTATTTGATTATGCATGTATGTGCATGTGTGCACTAATTAGCAAATAGACCTATGAAAGGCACTAAAAAGAGAACTCCGCCTAGTATAGATATTTATTATGGTGTTCACACAAGAAAGCTTAGTTTATCTACAATATTGCTGTTCATTTTCTCTTCAGAAAATATCATCTAGTTATATTGAACCTAGCACTGTACTCAGCACAAGGCAGAATTAAAAATGGTAGCAAGCTCTTCCTAGGCTGGCGCTTAGCAAGGAGAAGGCCATGTTCATTTCAAGCACCAACACTGTGAAGCCCAACAGCGAGACGCCAAACGAGTTAAGAGTCCGGCATCTTCCAGGCTCTTCTGGAGCTGGAGATAAACTCGGACCTCAAGGCTCAGCTCAGGAAGCTGAGTATTACAGCAGCCAAAGAGCCTAAGTTGGTGGTGGCCAGAAAGATATCATAATCTTTGTTCCTGTTCCTCAACTGAAATCTTTCCAGAAAATCCAACTCTGGCTAGTACGTGAATTGGAGAAAAAGTTCAGTGGGAAGCATGCTGTCTTTATTGCTCAGAGGAGAATTCTGCCTAAGCCAGCTTGAAAAAGCCATACAAAAAATAAGCAAAAACATCCTAGGAGCTGTATATGACACAATTCTTGAGGACTTGATCTTCCCAAGTGAAATTGTGGGCAAGAGAATCTGTGTGAAACTGGATGACAGCCGGCTCATAAAGGTTCATTTGGACAAAGCATAGGAGAACAACATGGAAAGCAAGGCTGAAACTTTTTCTGGTGTCTATAAGAAGCTCACAGGCGAGGATGTTAATTTTGAATTCCCAGAGTTTCCATTGTAAACAAAAATGGCTAGTAAATTCACAGTTAAAAAAAAAAAAAAGGTAGTGGAACCAAATAAATGGAAATGTTACAAGAAAGAGAAATTTGGCCAGGAGCAGTGGCTCACGCCTGTAATCCCAGCACTTTGGGAAGCCGAGGTGGGCAGATCACGAGGTCAGGAGTTCAAGACCAGTCAGGCCAACATACCTGTCTCTACTAAAAATACAAAAAAAAATTAGCTGAGTGTGGTGATGTGCGCCCATAATCCCAGCTACTCGGGACGCTAAGCCAGGAGAATTGCGTGAACCTGGGAGATGGAGGTTGCAGTTGCAGTGAGCCGAGATCGCGCCATCGCACTCCAGCTCAGGTGACAGTGCGAGACTCTGTCTCAAAAAAAAAAAAAAAAAAAAAAAAAAAAAAAGAGAGAGAGAGAAAGAAAAAGAAAAAAAGAGAAAGTAACATTGCCATTCTCATTCATTTTTGACTATTCACTGTTAAGAAGCAAAATCTGTTTAATAAGGTTTGTACCTAGAGTATAAAGAGAACTATGTAAAGGACACTGGATTCTCCAGGCTTTCTTCTATGTGTAGGGAAGACAGCTAAAAAAATTCTTAGAGAAGGAAACATTTACCTCTTCATGGAAAAGTGGATATATTCAGAATGAATTAGAGCTAGCTGACAGCATGCCTCTGCATGTCACAGTAACAAACTTGTAATGTCGCAGCTAGCTCTAAGTAATAGGAGATGTTAAAAATTTTTGATATAAAAAAGAGCATGGTTGAGGCAGTTCCTAAAAACATTAATTTGGATTGACCAAAGTATGTTTTATATATATCTGAATATGACCTAGGAAAAGGACAATGAAAATGAAAATAAAAACACAGAGGGCTCCAAATAAAAGTGGTTTCAAAAATGACCCTGAGGTTTCAAATTTGGGTTACTGGGAGAATGAGGGTCTAAACGTAAATGGAAAAGGCAAGAAGAATATTGACAGCGGAAAAGTATCAGGGAAGTTCTAGATACTCAGAAGTTTAGATAGTAGTGGGATACTCTGGCAGACTCATTTAAGCATGCTGACTGAAAAGTTGGAATTGGACTTGGAAAAGAGTGTAGAGTTGGGAATGTGCCTCCAGGTGTCATTGATTCAAGTATTTACTTAAGTATTTAGTGATCCTTTAGTATGTGATTAAAGCTCTGCGGAAGAACACAAGGAGAATAAAGCAGATCTCAGGATCTTTCTTCTGCCCCCAAGAGTTATTAATTTAAGGACTTTTATTGAGGTACTGTCCTGGGAGTTAAATATTGACAGCCTATATGATAGTAGTCCCTCTCTGTACACCTGCTCTGAAGAGACAGAAATTTTTCCTGCATGGATCAACGCCATGCCACCTCTCTATTTAGGGAGCCTTGCCAATGGGACTGGTGTGCTCTCAACTGGGAAGCACTTCTATTCAAGAAGGCCTAGAGTGCTTCCCCTTTCAGCTCTACTCTGTTGTGAGCTTGCTCTCAGAGTGGCCTCCATTCTCTTCCCATTCCCAGTGTCTGACTGGAGCACACATGCCCTGTGATCTCTTTTCCTATGACTCTGGGGAGGTAAGGAAGGGACAAAGTTTTTTTTTTTTTTAAATTTAATTGATAAATTAATTTTTTGAGATGAGGTCTTGCTCTGTCGCCCAGGCTGGAATGCAGTGGCACAATCTTGGCTCACTGTAGCCTCAACCTCTTGGGCTCAAGTGATCCTCCTACCTCAGTCTCCCGAGTAGCTGGGACTAAAAATGTACGCCACCATGCATGGCTAATTTTTGTGTTTTTTTTTTTTTGTAGAGATGGAGTCTCACTATGCTGCCCAGGCTGGTCTCGAACTCCTGGCCTCAAGCAATCCTTCCACCTCAGCCTCCCAAAGTGCTAGGATTACAGGTGTGAGCCATCATGCACAGCCCAGAGCTTGTTTAGGTTGGAAGAAAATCAGCTTGCTCTTCTCTGCCTCATGACCTTCCTATGCTGTGTGGATAAGTTTCTCCAAGGAACCTTCTCTCACCTTAAAACTACCTAGTGGAAGGTGGAACAATTGGTAGCACAGACTATTGACAGAAACTAAAATACAACTCTGAAGATGTCAGGAGTTAAAAAAGGAGGCCAGTAAAGTTCAGGGTCATAATTATCAACTATAAATTCAAGAGAAACCTTTGGGGTGATAGGAAGTGGTGAATACTTGGGAGAAGCTGAGTGGCATGGAAGAAAAGAGTGGCATGTGAGGGATAATGGAAGAACACACAGATGGGCAAGCTTTCTGGCTGCATTGTTCCCTGCCCATGGCACCCTGTTTGAGCTGACCAGCATGAGTGGGGTGAGACTGGGCTGGATGGAGCCTCACTCATTGCAACTGTAGAGTTTGGCTTAGGTTTGGAGCTTATGAAATCAAACCCAAAATAACATGCTTAAAAAACAAAACACTCCAATTCCAGGAGTACATCCTCAGTGCCCTAAAGCTAAAACTGCAGAAAGAATTCCTACGCATGCCTTGGAAAAGGAAAGCCAGATCTTTTGGTCAACCTGAAGGCACAGAGCCAGGCAGGGACAGGTGCCAATAATATGGCTGTGCTGACAGACCCCTGAATGCCACCTCACACGGGGAATTCCATCAGAGTGCAGCTGCCTCTACCAAGAGGAGAGCTCAGGTAAAGGCACTAGGGGGAAATAGGGATTTAATGAACTGAGATTGGGCCCTGCCTCCAAATTTACCTAATTAGGACCTAGCTTTTGCTGTTCCTCCAAAGGGACATTAATGCCTGTTAGAAACAATAGGGGAAAGGGTCTCTCACAGAATAGAGTACAAAAGTTTCAAACCAGCATAGGAAAATCTGACCTAGAGAGTGAAAGTTAGGGGGAGAAAAAAAAAAAAGAAACAAAATCATAATAGATGGAAACCAAAATAAATGGGAAGAAATGAGGTCCAATATAGCAACAATTATAATAACAGTTAATATAATGTTTATTTGCACCTAACACATTGAATTCTCAGAACAATCCCATAAGTTATTATTGTCACCATTTTACAAACAAGGAATCCAAGGCACAAACAATATTTATTAAGGTTTAAGGTAAAATGGCAAATGATGAAGCTAGGATTCAATCCCAAGCAGTGTGGATTCAGACACAGCGTTCTTTTATTTTTTGGAACAAGGTCTCACTCTGTCGCCAGGCTGGACTGCAGTGGTGCCAACATGGCTCATTGTAGCCTTGACCTCCTGGGCTCAAGTGATCCTCCTGTCTCAGGACCATAGGTGTATGCCACCACACCTGGCTAATTTGTAATTTCTTTGGAGACTCGAGGTCTTACTTTGTTGCTCAGGCTGGACAGACACAGCATTGTTAACCACTATATTATACAGAAGGATTGAACATAAGGATTTGGAGAAAAAACAAAAGACAAGACACATAATGAAACAAAGGAAAGCCAGGTTAGCAAATTAAATATCAGACAAAAAAAAAAAAAAAAAAAAAAAAATTCAGGACATAGAAAAGGCCATAACGGTCAGAGAGAAATCTTTATATATGACAGTATATAATATATACTGTCAGGCAAAATATATATTTCACCTGAAATATTCAATTAGGCTATATAAGAGAAAATTAGATATAATTTATAAGAGCAACAAACATTTGAATAATAGGTGCCATGTATTAGCTCATTTATTCTTCATAACTCTATGAGAAGAACAATTTCTATCTCTATTTTAAAGATTAAAAAACCAGGGCCGGGCTGGGTGGCTCATGCTTGTAATCCCAGCGCTTTGGGAGGCCGAGGTGGGTAGATCACCTGAGGTCAGGAGTTTGAGACCAGCCTGGCCAACTTGGTAAAATACAGGTCTCTACTGAAAATACAAAAGTTAGCTGGGTGTGGTGGCGGGCGCCTGTAATCCCAGCTACTCGGGAGGGTGAGGCAGGAGAATCACTTGAACCCGGGGAGGCAGAGGTTGCAGTGAGCTGAGATCACACCATTGCACCCCAGCCTGGGTGACAGAGTGAGACTCCATCTCAAAAAAAAAGATTAAAATACTAAAACCAGAGAAGTAATCTGTTGTTCAGCTACTAAGCGGTAGAGTCTAGGCTCTGGAAAGTCTGGCCTCAGTTCCTGAGCACTACAGCACAGGGCATGGGAAGAAGAGTGGATTGTTTAGTAAATGCTATTGAAAGAATTTGCTCATGATGCAGAAATGAATAACAAAGGATCCCCCCTCCTTCCTAGCATATAAAAAAATAAACTCCATATGTGTAAAAGACCTACATGAAAAAACTAAAGCTGTAAAGTTAACAGAAGAGGCAGGGTGCAGTGGGTCATGCCTGTCATCCCAGCACTTTGGGAGGCTGAGGCTGAGGCGGGCGGATCTCTTGAGGTCAGGAGTTTGAGACCAGCCTGGCCAATATGGTGAAACCCCATCTTTACTAAAAATACAAAAATTAGCCATGCGTGGTGGTGGATGCCTGTAGTCCCAGCTACTCGGGAGGCTGAGGCAGAAGAACTGCTTGAACCTGGGAGGCAGAGGTTGCAGTCAGCTGAGATCGTGCCATCGCACTCCAGCCTGGGCCACAGGGTGAGATTAAAAAAAAAAAAAAAAGTTAACAGAAGAACATGCAGGAGTGGGAAGTCCTTTATATCCAAAAACTGCAAACCATAAAAGGAAAAAATTAGTGGAGTTTGACTATGTCAAAGCCAATGATTTCTGTTTAAGGAAGGGTATCACAGGCAAAATTAAGAAGGGAGCCAGCGTAGAAGACACTTGCTACATCAATAATCAACAACAACAAAAAATCAATGTCCAGAATACACAAAGAGTTCTCATATACAAGCAGGAAAAAAGAGAAGAAACCCAACAGAAATTTCAGTATCCCTTTCCCTTCTTCAGCGTACTACTTTTCTTCATAGCAATATTACCACTAATTTTATATATGTCTGTTTGATATATATCAATTATTACCATTCACACATACACAAGCACACACACAGCAATTATTGTCTTTTGAATATTTGTGTGTATATTTACTGATGTTATTGAACAACAGCTACGATGTGAAGGCTGGGATTATTTTTTTCCCATTGTTCACCGCTCTATTTCTAGTACTTATTAAGGTTACTGGCACACAAGGAGCACTCAAAAAACACTTGCTGCATGAATAAGTGAATGAATAAATTTCAAAAGCAGAAACTGAGAAAGGGAAATACTCCTGTGAGATGCTCAACCTCTCTAGTAATCAGAGAAATTAAAATCAAAACAACAAGGTGTCATTTCACAACCATCAAATTGGCCAAGTTATAAATTCAGTAATACTATGTATTGTTATTAAGGTAGGGAAACAGCAACTCTATTCCATGGATCTGGGATGGCACACTAGTAGAGTTGTTTTGGAATAATGTGGCAATTCTGATGGGAAAGAATTATACATATACGCCACAGCCAAGCAATCCCATACCCATCCCCCTCTCTTTCTCTCTCTCCCCATGTAAGAGTTTTCTCCTAGAAAAACTCTTGCCTGGGGGCATACAGAGGATATAGATTGCAGTACTTTTCATTGTAGCAAAGATTTGGAGGAAACCTCTGTGGTATCCCTACGAGAAGAGATAAATAAAATGATGTATATGCATTAGTGTAATAACAAGCAGTGATAAGAATAAACAAACTTGGCTAGGCGCAGTGGCTCACGCCTGTCATCACTGCACTTTGGGAGGTCTAGGTGGGAGGATCACTTGAGCCCAGGAGTTTGAGAACAGCCTGGGCAACAAAGGCAGACCCTGTCTCTAAAAAAAAAAAAAAAAAAAAAAGTTTAAAAATTAGCTGGGAGTAGTGGCGCAGGCCTGTTATCCCAGCTACTCAGGAGGCTGATGTGAGAGGACAGCTTGAGCCTTGGAGGTCGAAGCTTCAGTGAGCTAAGATCAGGCTGCACTCCAGCCTGGGCAACAGAACAAGACTCTACCTTCTCAAAAACAAAAACAAACAAAAAATAAATTCGTTCTACATATAGTGACATGGATATGTCTCAAAAACATGTAGAAAAATAAAGGTAAAAAATTTTTTTGGTGGGCGGCTCATGCCTGTAATCCCAGCCCTTTGGGAGACTGAGGCAGATGGATCCCTTGAGCTCAGGAGTTTGAGACCAGCCTGGGCAACATGATAAAACCCCATCTCTACTGAAAATACAAAAACTTAGCTGGGTGTGGTGGCATGCATCTGTGGTCCCAGCTACTTGGGAGGCTGAGGCAGGAGGATCACTTGAGTCTGGGGCTGGGGGATGGCGTACGTAGAGGTTGCAGTGAGCCAAGACTGCACCACTGCAGTCCAGCCTGGGTGACAGAGACTCCATCTCAAAAAAAATTATTTACTGGAGTGTCATTATAAACACAAAGCTTTTCTTCAATTCAATACACATATAATAGATATTTTTCACAGAATCACATATATACAACTAAAGTACAGCAAATGGATGGGAACATATGAAACACTTGAGAATATTTTTTCTAAGGTGAAATAGAATGGGACTGGGGATAAGGGGAATACATACACACAAAAAAACCACATAAAAAATCAAAGAGCAACTTGCTTTAGTTCAAGACTCTAGGGAGATGGCTAGCTTGCAAATCTTCCTCATTCTTTTGCTAGCATGTCCTCTAGCACCTTGCTGGGGGTTTTCCTA
This sequence comes from Pan troglodytes, assembly GCF_028858775.2. Lineage (NCBI taxonomy): Eukaryota > Metazoa > Chordata > Mammalia > Primates > Hominidae > Pan > Pan troglodytes. Next base: position 42,802,344 of record NC_072401.2, read on the forward strand.
GAACAGAGGGAAGGCACCGCAGTGACTGAGCAGGGTCAGATATTTATGGCCCTGGGTTCTTCCTTTCTGTCTTGCTGCTATGTGTAAGTATGTATTGACACCTCATTGTAAAACAAATTCATGTCCTTATTTTTAGGGATTTTCTTGGTTCCAATGGCATGGATAAGTTTAATGGAGCCACCAGATTGTGCAGCTGGCACCATAAAAAGAATGTCCATTTTTTCAAGGAATTGTGGAGAAAGCCAGTGAGGAGAGATGAGGAAATGTTTCAATTTTTGAGAAAAGAAAGGAACAGTCTAGAAATTACTCTCCTTGGAGAGACTAGGAGAGCTTAGCATGAATTCCCTCAGTATTGCAGGAAAGTTCTGTTTTAACTACCTCCTTCCGTGTTCATTCATGAGCTACAGACACTTTATTATGGCCCCAGGGCTAAATTTAAGCAGCAGTGGTTTTTGTTACTTATAGACTTATTGGAACATGGCCACACCCATTCATTCACATATCATCTAGAGCTGCTTTCATGCTACAACTGCAGAGTTGAGTAGCTGTAAGGGAGAAAGCTGTATGGCCTGCAAAGCCTACAGATACTTACTATCTGTCCCTGTACAGAAAATATATGCCCCACCTTGCTCAAAACACCAAGCCCTTCTTTAACTTGTCCTAAGTCAAAATGGCTCAGATCCGTTTACTGAAAAGGAAGTAATCACTGGAAACCATCATGGGTTCAGGGAGAACCAGTTACACAAAGCTAACTCTGCTTCCCTTTCCCACACAATGAGGTCAGTAGGCTGACAGGTCAGAGAAATGCCATAGGTTCCACACATCATGTTCTTAGCAAATCAGAACTGTCAGAGAACCGTAAGCAATCCATTAGGCAGATTTGTATTTGACTGAAGAATAGTGGAGAGTGCTGATGTACTGATGACTGATTTTGTAAAGCTTTGGGGAGGCCTTCAGTAGAAAGCTACAGAGCACTGCATTTAAAATTTGTGGAACAGAAAAGAGTCATCAAGAATTTGGATGTGGTTGTGGAAGGTATATATGTTTATTCAAAGTTAGTATGAAACAAAACAGTAAAATGAATAAGAGGGATGGTGATGGAAATCAAGGTAGCAGTTATCTTTGGGAGGCTCCTCAACTAAAGGGAGCATGAGGGGCTTCTTGGGGGCTGGTCCTGCTTGGGTGCTTGTCACAGGAGTGTGTGCACTTTGCGAAAATCCCAAGCGGGTGCATTTATACTTTATGTACTCTCCATTACGTGTTACCTATCTCATTAGAATTATGTAATCTGCAGTTCTGCTTGTGTGTGTGTGTGTGTGTGTGTGTGTGTGTGTGTGTGTACTGGTGATGGCGGCAATGGTGATGATGGTTTACCTAAAAGGAGTCACACCTAAAACTGTAAAATGTTGAATTACAGTAGGCTTCTGTAGCATTTAGATTTCTTATATATTTTTAGACATTTTATTGTCAAATATAGACTTCCTTGGTGGTGGTCATCATAATTGGCTAATAGGCTGTAATATAGCCATTGCAGTTCCTTTAACACTACTCAGTCAAGGTGGAATAGCAAAGGAGATGGACAGGGCTGAGCAGATGATTATTATGTTAAAGCAAACTATTGGCATTTTATGAAGTTATAAAGTGTATTCAGTGTGTCCTCTTTTAGCTGTACACGTATGAAAGAAATATTCTCTCAACATTTCCAACATTTATGCATATTTTCTTGGAAGCAAATATAGGGTTGACATTCATTAACAGTTTGTAAAAGTCTTTTCAAAGCCAAACATCTGCTTGGCGTCCAATGGTGTTCACAAATTTTTTTCTTTAAAGGAATGTCTGTTGAGCATTTATTAGCTTCATTTGTGCTTTATGACTACTTTTTAAGTAGAACATATATTTAGAGAAATTCTTAAAGCTAAAGACAATCTCTAAAGATTTAAGAAGTAGATGTGCCTTTATTTAATGCACTCATGCTATGACAGCAAATATTCAGTGTCCCTTTAGACTTCTTGCAGGACCCCTTGATAGGAGTAAGGTGAAAGGTTTTGCCTGGAATGCCACTCCCAAATGACAACACTCACTGAAGTCAAGTGTTTTTTTATACACTATGAGGAAAATGGCCTAAAAGGGGGTTAAACTTTGATTAGAGATGTTGCAAGTAGGAAAAAATGCTTACTTCAATTTAACTTTTGCTTTTCAGAAGACAAGAGTACATAAATTATGTAGAAGAACGATGATTACTAGACAGTCTAAAAGCTGGAGGCTCTAAGCCAATTTTCAACCAACTGTCACAGAACATAAGTTTCAAAATATGTTTAAACTAAACTGACAACTACAGAAAAATGTAAAATTCTTTGAAAGGCTGGGTTATGTGAACTGATGAGGACCTCAGAAACCACATGCTATTTAACACACAGTAATACTTCACTGCAACATTCCCACTCTCTTCTGGAGGGAATATTAAAAGAGGTAGAACAGATGCTTCCCCAAATTAAGCTGATCCCAGCAGTAGAAAGACTGTTCCCAGCAGAGTGGCCAACAGAAGGAAGGTCCATCCACAACCTAAAAGGGCTATGAGAGGTCCTCTGGCCCAGCAGCTTTCCAACCAGGACAAGATAACCCAGGAAGGCGGCATGTGTGTATTTCCCACCCTACTATGACGAAGCTGGTCCACTTTTATTTGCTTTCTATATCTGGGTTCCCTGGAAGATAGGAATCACTGATATTCCAATCTCTTCATTTTGTAGGTCACAAAACCAAGGCCAGAGAGATTCCATCAGATATCCAAACTGCCAAATCAGTAGAGCTAGAACAAGCATTCTGTGAATCTCTAGATAAAATGCTTTTATACGAATTATACAGACTGTAGGACCAGGGGGCATAAAGCACTGGTCCCTGAGACTAAGAATTACTTATTTAGTACAGTTACTCCCTGGGATAGTGCTTGATTTCAGCTGTATCCATAAATCTCCATGAGTCTTAGAACAAGCTTTTTTCCCTACGTCTCCCTCTCCAAGGAGTTTCAGTGAGTCTGTAAAACCCCTGAAGGGCTTCATGAAATTTTACATGTTTGTGTGCATGTGTACTTCTTCTGGAAGGAATGGTCTATAACTTTCATTTATTCTCCAAAAGTATCCGTGATCACACCAAATCATGAGAATCAGTGGACTTGTGTGAGGGAGTAGAGGGGAAGAAGAACCATAAAGGAGCAGTTTATAACTGGGAAAATGAATCAGAAACTATCTATAAATTAGATGCATTCAGGTTATGCAGGTAAATACTCACACTGTTAAAAACAGAAGCTGCACAGTATCTATGAAAGAACAGTAGTTGGCCAGGTGCGGTGGCTCATGTCTGTAATCCCAGCACTTTGGGAGGCCGAGTGTGTGGACTGCCTGAACTCAGGAGTTTGAGATCCACCTGGGCAACATGGCAAAAGCCAGGCTCTACTAAAAATACAAAAAATTAGCTGGGCATGGTGGTACATGCCTGTAATTCCAGCTACTCGGGAGGCTGAGGCACGAGAATCGCTTGAACCCAGGAGGTGGGGGTTGCAGTGAGCTGAGATCGTGCCACTGCACTCTCCACCCTGGGTGACAGAGTGAGACTCTGTCTCCAAAAACAAACAAACAAACAAACAAAAAAAAAAAAGAAAAGAAAATACAGTGCTGTTAGACTGATAAGAACAGGTTTCATTCCACTTCTTGGGTTTTATATACTTAAGAAAAATATTTGAGGCACAACATTCAACCTATACTTTAGAAACCAAAACCACCAGGACTCCAGAGCCCTGAATAAATTTGGGGTGGGGGGATTAGTTCTGTCTCTGAAAATTTCCTTCAGAAAACAGTGGTAAGAGAGAGACATACTGTCTGCTGCCTGGGAACAACTGTTTCTTTCAATTCAGCTGAAGACTCTGGAGGGACAACACTCATCTTTATAACTGTGTCAATGAGGCAAACACTAAAATCTGCCTCATTCCGCCCTGTATGCTGATAGTATCTGGGAAGAAAGTGGCTGATGCAATCCTGATGATGGAACTAATATGGAGACTCATTATCTGTTATAGGAAGGCTTTCCCCTCTACTTCCACTCCACCTAGGGCTAAAGAGAAGACTGCAGAGGAAGATCAGATTCTGAATTATCTGCATGTGTGTGGAATGACAAGCAGTAGATTGGAAAATAGTTTAAATTTGAGAGAAAAGCCCATAAAGCCAGTATGAACATAAACGAATTTGGGAAACAGTACCAAACTGTATTTTGAAATAATAATCAGTATTTATCTGGAGCGTCTATCTTCTAATGGAGTAAAATAGAGAATTTCCTGAGGCCGGGAGATTGTAATCATCTGAGAAACGAGGAGTGACACTTGGGTTTAATTGGAAAGAATGATACACAGAATGGCCCACCTATTCCTATCCAGGGATAGAAGCATTATCATGGAAATTATACTCTGAGGTCAGTAAGCAAAATGACAAGAAGATGGTCTGTGCCAATAGTTTAAATGCCAAGAGGCACCAGGCCAAGAAGGTGCACAGACATAAATCCGGCAGTGGCACTGATGTAATTATGGGATTAGACCAATTCTCAAACATGCCAGAAGCTGAACCACAGTCCTTATGGGAAAAGAGAGTATGAAGGTAGTTAGAAGAAAAAAGCTGAGGAAAGATATGTGACTTAAGAAAAAAAAAAAAAAACAACCTTAAAACTGGAAATAAAACTCAGTGTCTGCGTAGGGACCTCATGGTCTTGAAACATGCATAAAACAGAACCGAGGGAGGAAGGGGCCACACACATCTTTATAAGCTCAGTTTCAGAGCTGAGCCGCATGTGCACGGCAGGGTGTGATTCCCTTCTAGGGACCTGGTGCCTGGAGAAGCCCAGAGGTCCATGTGACTTGTGAGCATCCAGAACAAGGATTTCGGGCGGGAATTTCACAAGCACAGAACATATTTTTTCTCCCTTGACTCTGCTTTCTAGTTTTTCTCTCCCTCTGCTATTGTTTAATTTTGTGGTTCAACTTTTTGAAGAATGGTGGGAGGTACTGTGTTAAGCAATGCTTTAAGAATGAGGCTCAGCTGCAATCACTGCAATATGAAAATTGGCCTCCCACATCTTTCAAACCAAACTGTGATTTGACTTAGAAAGAAAGATACATGAAGGAGAGCAGGTATCAAGTGTTACTCATCTTTTATGTGTTGCACTGCACCCAGCACACACAAAGTAGGCACATAACAGATGACTCTAGGGAACTGGCCATTTTATCTAAATACTTCTGTATTCTGTTTCATGTTGTTTCCAACTAGGAGCCAGCAATCATAACATTTGTGCTTTTGAGCAATCTTTTGTTGATCCTTATGATCCCATTAGTGAAAGTGATTAAGTGACCAAATCTGGCACATTATTCTGATGAAAAGTGTCAAAGTTGAACATTAGTCACACTCAGTCAAGACATTTGCAAGGAATCCAGCAAAATCACTGTAAAAGTAAATTTTAAAAAGCATGAGAATACCAAAGTAAAAATGAGTCAAAATAATTTCCAGTCTCTTTATGATTAAGCAAAGAGCCGGATGACTAATATTAAACATCTGTACAATATATTGTCCAAGAACTTTATAGTAATATTATTTAATACATACCACAGAAAAGAAAAAGAAATTATATGACTAAAATAATTAGACTCCTGGGAAAGATAAGCAACTCTTAATTCTCTGAATATGGTATAATTTTATAGGCTAAAATGATGCTTATAAAGGATATTGAGAATAGTTTAAATTATATTTCAGAAAGTATGTCTCAACTGAAACTTAGGAAATGTCTATAAGGTATAGCTTATAATTCATAAATAATACCATATACAAAATATTTAAGTGAATAAACCCAGACAAAAGAGGTATAAAAAGCATAACTTTATTAGTAAATGTCTTTTTAAAGAAAACGATAAAAGCACATAGAATAGTTTTAAAGATAGTACCAAAAGCACAGATTCTGAGAAATCTTTCAGAATCTCTGCTAACATTTTATGTCCCAGGAAGAGAAGGCAATTTGAGAAATTGCTACCCAGGATCTAGACTGATCAACTCCTAAGATTCAATAGTGAATGACAAAGGGGAAATCCTTAGTTTTCATGGTGATCAGAAAAGAGGAGACTGGGCATATTCATCATATTCATGAACCTACTTTAGGTCTTAGGAAGACAGAGTTTAAACAATTTATACGTAAATATGGGGAAGATTCCTTGACAAGAAACTCAGGAAGGACTGGAGCTATGTCGTTTACAAAAATGCCTTTCTATGAATTAGGCCTTGATAACTCAAAAGAGATTTTAATTTAGGATATAGACAATTTTATAAATTAGAGGGCAAAGGAATGTATAGTCAATAAATACCTCTCAGAAAAATGCCCAGCTATTTGGAAAATGATTCAGTTTGCATCTTTCATCATGCTATTCCCCCAAAATAAGTCTTAGCAGCTGGATCAAAGATTTAAATATAGACAACAGGACCTTTAAAGAAAGGACCTAGGTGGAAATGCAGGTAGATAATGAATTTTAAACAAAGATAATGGCAAGAAACCTGTCGATTCAAATGAGGAAAAATACTTGTTAATGATTGTTAGGACTCACTTTTTAAAACTAACAAATTCCATCCCAGTTTGTGAACCTCAAGTCTTGAGTGAACACATTAGTAAGTAACCTAACTTTTGTAAACTCTGGATTACTTTCATTGACGTTTATAAATCAAGAACTTAGATCAAGTCATTCTTTACTAAAATCTGACAACGATAAGGAGAACTTACCGACAGCAAATGACAGCTTTGCATGACAAAGCTAAGTCCAGGAAATACTGTCGTACTCCAAAGGTTAAGGCATATTTGAGGGTTTTCCCATCAATTATAAGAGCAAAATCATTCTCTTTCCGGAGAGCATCACCAAGGGTAGTACAGTGACGACTGAGAGTTTCCCTTGTTCCCTGGAATATTAAACAAGCAAAAATGCCATCAACATTTACTCCCATTTGTTCTACTAGGATGCCTTAAGGATATTTGGCAACTACATTTAGTTATTTTTAGTGCTTTTTATGTTTCAAATTGCTTTCACATACTTTCAGTCATTTGATTCTTACTAGCCCCTCAGGAGCCCGGACAATTGTTATCAGAAAAAGTTAGTTACTTGATTGAAGTCACACATCTGTTCCTAGCAGGGTTGGGACTAGACTATAAGTCACCTGTTTCTCAGGTGATTCTGTAGTCTTTGCTCATTATTCTAACCATCATTGTTTGAAATGCTTGTTCCCCAGTGCTGTAAAGAAATAGCACTTGAACATAAATTTAATTTATTTAGTAAGGCCATTTTTACTTTTTGCAGAAAGGGTACACTCGCCAGCAGTTTTGCCACGAGAGTACACTGAACAAAGGAGACAGGGTCATTTATAACCTGATGCGTTCACCCCACCGCTGTGTCCGGTTTCCATTGGCTGGAATGGGACCTCACATTCTGTATTTGTCCCGATTGGCTAGCAACTTAGAACCTTTTAAAAGAGGCAAAGGTAAAGGAGAACAAAGGAAGGCGGAAGTAACTTGTGGAATGCTGAGAAAGGTAAAAACACTTTTAAATAAGGAAGAGGAACAGGCTATGACCTAATCTTGCTTGGACCAGTATAAGCATGTCGGGGCAAATATTTAGGCTAAATTGTGGGAGCTAGCAACATAAAGTACATTGATTTCTTTATTATGGCTAGCACAGGTCTTTGAATAAATTTTGCTTTTAAGAGAAATTACTATTTATTCCTAATTAGACGGGGAGGAAAGTCTTTGAAGAGGAACCTCTACTTTACTTTTTACATGACCATGCAATCACAATACTGCAAACATATTTTCAGTAAATTATTTTGTTAAAAATCGTGTTAATTTATGAGCTAGTCAAAGTTGCTACTCCATGAATGAAGGGAAGAAGTTGGGGAATATATGCATCACTTAACTATGTTTTGGTCAACAGACTGAATATCCCATGGTGGGCCCATAAGATTGTGAGACCACATATTTACTGTGCCTTTTCTGTGTTTAGATATACAAATACCACTGCGTTACAACTGCCTACAGTATTCAGTACAATAACAGGCTATACGGGCTTGTAGCCTAGGAGCAATAGGCTATCTTGTATAGCCTGAGTCTGGAATAGGCTATGCCATCTAGGTTTGTGCAAGTACCCTCTATGATGTTCATACAATGACAAAATTGCCTAATGTCATGTTTCTCAGAATGTATCATTTCATTAAGCAAACTGTAATTTAAATAATTTACAGGCATTCTTTCAAAAATCCTCAATGCTCTTGAATTTAACTCCTAGTAACTAAGAGGAGGAAATGCACAATCTGTAAACTCTTGCCACTTTTATGAACTGGCTTTTGTAATTTTAATCATGATTTCATGATGTTGTATTTAGTTGGGGATGGTGACCTGTGACTTGGTAATCTTGATGGATCAAATAAAAGAACGCCTTCTATCAATGAAGAGTTCACTTTCAGGGACAATAAAAGCCTTTAGTGTCAAGACAGCTTTGTTCACCTCAACTATTTGTCTCCCTTTGTCAAGAACTGCTTTCCCAGCTCTTCAAAGGGATAAAGTTCCAATACATTTAGTTTTTCTCCCCACATCCTATAGATTCTTCCTATAACCTAATGGAGCCAATTTCCTATTTCACAAGAGCCCTACCATGGTGAAGAAACACAACACTGGCCTGGCACAAGGAAATATAATGAGTAATTCACCTCCTATCAGATTTCTGTTCTGAGTGCTAAGCCTACAGTTATTTATAAAATAAATACAAATATACATATTTATATAATAAAATATACCTACAATAAAAATACAGTACACTTATATAACAATTTTTATTATGTTCATGGGATTTACAATTATTGTTCCAATTTAAGCATGTCATTTTATATATATATGGTCCTTTTATAGTTATTTCACAGAGAAGCAAAGGCATAGGTAATTAAAATTTTATGTTGGGGATTTTTGAAGGTGTTTTTACATTTGTATGCAAATGTGGTTCACACTGTGTTCTGGAATATCAGAATCCTTTTACCAAAATAATAGAACCAAGTTGTACTATAAAGAAAGACTGCCCAACTTTCCTAATGCTGAAGCTTCACTTAACAGTTGCCCTGTTCCCCATTACACACAGTGACACAAAGGACCACCATATAGCAGCATTCTTTGCAAAATTTTCTGTTCACACTTTACATCAGGGGTGGGGGGAGAGTGGCTGTTTTAATTTACAAGCCTCACCCTCCTGTTTCCTGCTGGAAATTTTTGGCCCAAGAGGACTTAAAGAAGTGAAAAATGTTGGTAATAAATTCCACAAGCAAAACGTACTAATGACAATCTATAATAGATATCCCCTGGATTATCTTAACAGCAAATTCATATAGATTAAATGAACAAATAAGTCAATGAACTGATACAAAATATTTAGCACATACTACACACTAAGCACAGTTCTGAGATGCAACACAGAGATGCAGCATTTAAGTTAACACTTGCTACCATCCTGAGCAGGAGGCACTACTGTTATCTCCATTCTGCAGATGAGAGTGTTTCAGTTCCTTGCTTAAAAATATGTGGCTATTAAGTAGTGACATCAAAGTGAGAATTAAATTTCTGCGGCAGCCTGTCTTTTTCTATGCAATCCAGCAAAAAAAACAACAAACCAAACTTCAGGCAGTACCAGGCGCAGCAAGTTAGAAATGGAATGCACACACCAGTCCCTCTGTTGCTTCCCTTGAGCCCTCATCATCTGTCTCTCATCTTGTCTTTACCGCCAACAGAGACATCTCTTTATAAAACAAATTTAAAACACAAATCTTGTCTCTTCTTGCTTTAAAAATTTTCTAGGGCTTTCTACAGCTGACACAATAAAGTCCAAACTCCTTAAAATGGCATGTAAGGCTTCCTACATTCTGAGCCTAACTTTCCTTCCCAGTGCCCTTCACAATCTTGGTTCCTTTTGTTTCCCTCTTCCTGGAATATCCTCCTCTCCAGAGGATCATCTGCTGCCTTCAAAAACCAAGCTTACCCTGTAAGCCCTCCCAGGTTCAGTCCACGCTACCAAGGGTAACTCATTCTACTGCAGCAAAACCCTGAGTTTCTTGACAGGAAAGACCACGTTAAACCTGTTTCCCAGCAACAAAGGCAGTGTCTGCAATTACAGATGCTCAGGAAATACATATTTATTGAATGAGAGCATTGATAAACTCTGATTTCATCCCGTTGGCAATGCTCCATTTCCCCCTTTATTATCACTTCTGATTAGAGAAAGAGAGAGAGTGAGAGAGAGACACACACAGAGAGAGGTCTTCTCTTTGCTCCCTAATTTTCCAGGGAACAAATAATCCATTACTTTAACAGACTTTCAAACAAAGGCACTGCTCACTAAAAAGCCTCTGTATTTTCTTTTAAGCTATTGCCCAAGTGATTTCTGAGCTGAAAACCTGAAATGAAACCTGAGACGGACCTCAGGAGGACTTCGAATTTCTTGAAAGCTCAGCTGCAAAATAAGACCGAAAGTCAAGTAAACCCCAGAACTGTGAAACGCCCTCATGAACCAACATAGGGTATGCAGTCCTGTGGTCCCCACTCTCCCTCCTTTATAAGGCATACTCTAACACCTTAAAATTTACTGAAAATTCTCTAAATTTGTGACATCAGTATCCCTAGGTTTTGTTGGTGACTATCACAGATCTCTGGCAAATCAGAAGGTGTCAAGAGATGTGATAGAAATAACATTTCAGAAGGTGAGTCAAAAACTTCTCACAGTGAATTCACTCGTCAGCCCACCTAGGGTGCAAGGTAACAACAACAAAAAAAGCTGCAAACATTTTCTCATTTTAGTTTATAGTTTTCTTTTGTAAGCTCTGTTGTTAGCTGTGTGCTGCCAGTTACAAGTTATATTTTATCCTTATTTACTGCCGGGAGTATTTTCAAATTCTTTTATTTATGAAACTTTATTGCTTCTCCCCTAAGTCCAGGAGCCATACTTTATGGCTGCATTGCATTGAAGCTTATCTCCTGTAGCTAAGGATAAATTTATTACTATATTAGCTGTTGTTTTGTTTTTTTGGCTACTGAAGGGGGAAATTTTTAAATATTGAAACTTAGTGACTTGTAAAAGTGAAAATATAGCAATGAGAAGCTAAATCAGAAAAAGGATCAAAGACCACAGGCTCAATGAAATAAAAGATCTCTATTTCCTTGTTCTGCATATTTTCACTCGTGGGCTGAAAGTCCAGGAGCATCAGAGACATTGCAAGGTAAAGGCAATCTGGGGAGATGGACAGGTAAGAGGAAAGGCTGGGGTTCAAACACTCAGCCAGGCAAGGGAGGGAGCCACAGTGGAAAGTGAGATTCTCGTGCCTCTTCCCTGACCTGCAGCCTGTGTGGTCATTCTGGACAACCATTCTGCTCTGCTCTTCCCATACCCACAGCACCACACAGACAGAGCCCAGTGCTCACTGGAAGCCCTTAGCCTGAACCTCCTACCATGCTTTCTTGCCTTGCAAATTCACCATTTAGGCCACACCCAACACAACCTCTAGGTTCTGTCTCGTTAACACAGAAAGGAAAAAGCCACCTCACTGCCAGGGCAGGATCTACTCCAGCTCCCTCTTCTTATGTGGCTGCTCATCACTGCTGGTCTAGTCTTTTATCCATGTCTAGTGGATTCCATGTTTCCCAGAGGCTACTCCAGACCTTTTCTTCTCTCCTCAAGAGTCCAAATTTGGCCCCTGTCACTTTGGCAAACATCGGCCTGTTTTACTGAGAACATTTATACATTTATAGCAGAAAGAATTCCCTCAACTTTCCTTCCTTAACCTCAAAACTTCCCTTTACCTAATCCCCTCTAGTTCTTGAGCTGGGGTAACACCTGCCTTCTCACCTTTGTTTCTTTCACTTCTCTTTGCATCTTCATTCTCCCCATTGGCACTATTTCCTTTTCCTTTAAGCCTACCTAAAAGGTCACAATTTTCTTATTCTAAAAATAATGAACAAATAAACCAAGACACATTCCCTTGACCCTACTTTCCCTGAGTCCTCCAGGTGACATCAATACCTCTATCTTTTGGATCCCTGAAATACTTCATTTACAGTATACTTATACAAGGTAGCATGATGTCGAGTAGCTTATCTATTTATATGTCTATATTCCCTTTGGAACAGAGGTCTTTGATGAAAAGGTAATAACAGAATAACCAAATTATTAATGATTGGAGAATATCTTACAGGAAGTTAAAGTGGTTTTCTTGTGTGACCATTTTAAGGATTGTTGTCTGCTGCCTGTAAAACTCCTGTATACTCTTAAATACTCTGATTTAGAATAAAGAAAATGCTAATGTGCTTATCTCATAGAGAAAATGAAAAAGAGGTAGTTATGATCTAGTATCTACTTTGGCCTCAAATATTTTAAATTGTCTAGTGAATGTAATACAATCTATATTTAGATCAGCTACTTAGTCATCAACCTTGGTTGTAAAACAGTGGGCCAAGGAGAAATAATATTTATTTGGTTTACAAGAAACATGCTTGGGAAATAAAAATAAAGAAACATGCTTGGCAGATAATGAGGCCAAGTAGAATTCCTCACTTTGAATCATTAAGATATAACCTTCCCAAACAGGTAATATGTTCATATAATAAACTCTAATAAAATAATGTAACAGCAATCTTTGAGAAATTAGAGACTACCAGCTTTATGGCAATCTTTTTCATTAATATTGAGGAAACCCTTGATAAAAACCCTTGATAAAAAAACAGGCCTATATCATAAACGTGCAGTCATAAAAAAGTGAGATGTGAGGGTGCCCTAGACAATGAAATCTGACACAGTTTCATAGTGAAATAAATTAAAAGCCCTGATTTGTTTGGAAAGTATCATAGCATGCAAGTTGTCATTTTCATTTTGGCAAAACTCTGCTTGGAACAAGCTAACGAACCCACAGGCCAGATGTGCAAAGAACATGTGAGGCCACCTAAGGACTGTGTTTTTGATGGCCCCTAAAGTAATGCTGCAGAAAGCACCTGCATAAAAATGGTCCTTTTCAGCTTTCCAGCCGAGGTTTACAGGAAAGACAGTATTACTTAGGAACAAATCCAAGGAACACCCTAGTAGAGAATGTGGAAACATCCCTAAGGAAAGGAAAAGCAAAGCCTCTAGAATTTGACTCGATGACCGGTTAGCCAGGGGTTCACAGAGCAGAGACGAGGTGAAGATTATGGGTAAATAGTCCGACATGAAGCAGCTAATGGTAGTGGCTTCCAGATCTTGCTCTGAGGCTGCAATTACTTATTTGTGGCTTCAGTAAATAACATGTGCTCTCTCATATATGTCCTAGAGGGTGTCTATCAGTAAGACTAACCCCAAACAAAAAAGTAAAAGGAAAAAGCCTGTCTATAGTTATTTAAAGTATACTTTGGCATTTAGGTCCAAACACAAACAAGTATCCAGCAACTATACTTATTCTTAGGAATCTGTTAAATGTGTGCAGGTCAAATGGTAAACTTACGTTACAAGGAGGATTCTATTCCCAGAAAGGAAAAAAAAATCAAAATTCTGCATTATACTTTGAGTTTCAGATACATCATTTAATAATGTATTTCTATTATGGAATGAGGGTCTGTATCCCACCAAAATTCATATGTTGAAATCCTAACTCCTATTTTGATGGCATTAAGAGGTAGGGTCTTTGGAAGTGATTAGGTCATGAGGGTGGAGACCTCATGAATGGGATTAGGGTCCTTAAAGCATTTCTGGAGAGCTCCCTTCTTCTTCCATCATGCACAGACACAAGAAGACACTGTCTATGAACCAGGAAGAAGGCTCTCAAGAGACACCAAATCTGCTGCCACCTTGATCTTGAATTCCTTGGTCTCCAGAAATGTGGGAAACATACTTGGTGTTTAAGCCCCACAGTCTATGGTACTTTTGTTAGCCTGAATGAACTAAGACAATTTTGTTACTCTTGGATTTGTTATTTTTCTTCATGAGTTCACCACCAGTTAAACAAATGAGCATATGATCGGAACTAACAACAAATCACTTTTGGAAGATATACAACTTTCACCTTTGTCAGAATGAACATAAGTTCAGGAAGCCTGTGCTTGCCTCTACAGTATCAGCAACACAAGTTTCTGTTTTCACTTCCCTTCCTTAGAAAGGAAAAAATGCAACAGAATGTTATTAAAACACCTTCAGAAATCTTGCTGAACAAAGATGGTGACTCTACTGAAACGAGGTAACTGGAGGCAGAGCCACTGTGACACAACTCTTCATAGCTGGTCAGCAGACACATGCAAATTACCAGAGTGTAGAGAAAGCAGTGGTCTGCCTGTATCATACAAACATGCAGTCATAAAAAAGTGAGATGTGAGAAAGTCCAGGCTGGCCCGTGAGGGTGCATACAATGATTCTGGACACTGATAACATTTGAAAATAAAATGACGTCACACTGTAAAGAACTAAGTTCAAAGGTCGAAACATACCCTATGGCTCAGAACTCCAGGTTTTCGTCAACTTCAGGTGGATGTACAGTATGGTAAAGATAAACTAATCAAACATTTTTCACCTTCTTGGAAAAGGGAAAATTAAATGTTATTTTGAAAAAAATTCCCTAATGAATGATAAAAGTTAAACAAGAAATAATAAATAGTTTCAACCATTTACTTAAGACAGCAAGAACTCCAAAACCCTTTTGGATCTTGGGCAGCTACGTGAGCTTAGAGTTCTAGAAAGGATTATGTCACACATATCAAAAAGTATTATGGGTAAATTCATTTCATGGCCTATCATAAACTCTTCGCCAGAGGTATGTATGTATTTCAATGTACCTCCTCATGATTTAATGTAATTTTTTTGGTTTGACTGACTCTAGAAGGCCAACTGTGTGGTATTGGAAAGGTTTCCTCTGAATCCTTGCTCTGCCACGTACTGGCTGTCTTTCCTCAGGCCGGTGACTTAACTTCTCTGAATCACATTTTTCTCATTCATATGATTGGGTTACTATCTATTTTGTAGAGTGATTATAGTGATAAGATGTGCTAACTCCTTTATTTGTGAATAAAGTGCCCTGTCCAGTGCCTGGCATGAAGTGACATCCAGGAAAGGCTAGTTCTGCCCTTCCTCTGGTATCAGGTCTAACAAAGGTACTAACACAAAACGCGGCAGGCCCGCTGGCTCCCACCTGTAATCCCAATACTTTGGGAGGCCGAGGAGGGCAGATCACTTGAGGTCAGGAGTTTGAGACCAGCCTGGCCAACATGGTGAAACCCCTTCTCTACTAAAACAAAAAAATTAGCCGGGTGTGGTGGCACATGTCTGTAATCCCAGCTACTCAGGAGGCTGAGGCAGGAGAATTTCTTGAACCCAGGAGGCAGAGGTTGCAGTGAGCTGAGATCGTGCCACAGAAAAAAAAAAAAAAAAAAAAGAGGTCAGGCTTGGTGGCTCATGTCTGTAATCCCAGCACTTTGGGAGGCCGAGGCGGGTGGATCACCTGAGGTCAGAAGTTCGACACCAGTCTGGCCCATATGGTGAAACTCTGTCTGTACTAAAAATACAAAAATTAACCGGATATGACATGACAGGTGCCTGTAATCCCAGCTACTTGGGAGGCTAAGGCACGAGAATCGCTTGAACCTGGGAGGTGAAGGTTGCAGTGAGCCGAGATCACGCCACTGCACTCCAGACTGGGCGACAGAGTGAGACTCCATCTCATGTGACTGGGATAATTTTAAGTTTTCTTATGAAATCTCCCAATGGCAATTTTATTTCAATTTACCTTTTGACTGCCAACATTCAATACTATCAGCTACTTCTGGAAACCTGTCTTCTCAATCTAGGAAAGATGGCATTATCTAGTCTCATGTGACATACAGCTCTTGGTACATGGTAGGAGGACAAATATTTATATAACTAACCACTGATTTTCTCTCTTAATTTCTGTCTCCAACCTGATAGAATTCTTAACTGAAAATAATTGGAAAGTTATAAACTGATGTGGCATTTCTCTTTTATTATCTGTATAGTTCTGCATAGGTGACCACATCAATGTATGTATTTGGTTTAAAATAATTATAAAGACGACACCCAGGGTTTGTTTTGCTGACATGTTCTTCAGACACAACACCGAGTTCATTCTTAGGTTTTGTTTTTAAAGCAGAGAAATAAATGTTTACTGGGAGTAAAAAACAAAAACACCACCAGCACCTTACTTTAGTTTTGCTAAGGCTCTACCTTTTAAAATCTACTATAAATTAATTTAAAATGTCAAATAAGAGGATATATATAAGAATCTTAAACTAACACATATTTTATTAGCTGTTTTGGTGGTTTGAGGCTCCACCTCATCATCATTTAAGACATGAGGTATTTACAAATTTATGGTCAAATAATGTTTCATTCTGTCTCTACTCTTACACTCTCCAAATGTTCACACTTTAAAATTATGAATTAACAGAACATTCTAGGAACATTCTTAATAATACATTATGACCATATCAAGTATGGACAATGTTAGCACGTTCTTAAAGAGTGAGTTATGGCTCCCATAATAACACATGGATAAACCATTGGGTATTACTTGCTTTTCTACAATGTGTTATTGATTCAGTGGAACACTGGGCATTCCATATACTCCTACGCAACACATATATCAATACTCCTCCAGCTACTGCAGGCGGTAGTAAAAGAACGTATGCCTGAGAGTAGGGAGAAACTACATTTATGTACAACTGGCCCATTTAGTATTCATCCCAGTCAGGATCACTAGCTCTCTTTGACGTGGTTCCCCTGCAACCCCCTGACACATTATAAAATCAAAACTTATTTTAAAAAATTGTATTTATTGGTTTTTTTTTTTTATGTAGTTTTTGATCAAAAAGCTTTGGTGTTTCCAAACTCCTAGCCTGTACTAGAACATAATGTTGAAAAACATGTGTGTATAGAATCAAACCAATATAAAGTAATTTTTCCAAAACGGGTAAGGCAGACAGAAGGTGAAGTCATTAAAAACACATGGTCAAAGAGGTCCTCCAAACAGCTTAGAGGAAGGCGGCCCAACGAACACATTTAATCAATATATATTGCTAAAGATAATGGGGAGAGGAAAAGAGAAAAAAAATTCCATGCTTTGCTGATACACAAATATAGGTTTCCCAGGACAGGGGTAGATATGGAATACTGTAATTGAGGAAGTGGTCCAATCTCCCAGAAGGGTCATGCCATCTGACAAAGGTCAAGGGTCACAAAATGGAGGCAGGTACGAAGAGGAAGTTGTAGCGCTGGGTAAATTGCTCTTGGCCCCTCAACAGAGGTTTGAGATTTGGGATTATGATAGGTTCCGTCAGGCAAATAAGTGCTTGCGAGGCATCTAGTCTCACTTAGGGTACAATGCAGAGAGAGGCAGCAAAGTGCTGAATCTGTGTCCAGTCTGTGTTTCAGCACGGGGGTGGGGACATGTAGCAAAGACAGACAAATCCAGGGAAAGGAAGGAAGAGTGGGATAAGGGATATAATTATATAATTTAAAGAGTTTTCTGGATAAAGGCTTTTACCAAAGCCCCCATGGTAATTATTTTAAACCACCACTGAAAGCCTCCTAAACACTTATTTTGACTTTGGTATTAAATATTCTCCAGTGGCAGCAGTGAATGCAGAAGCAAAGCATGCTGGGAGGAACTGGGTAGGCAGACATCCAGTCTCTCTCATTACCTTCAATTCAGCCAGGAAGAGGCTGCTCAGAATACACAACTGGCTTTCTCAAAATAAGCAAATTATAAATCAACAGTTCGGAGAAGGTAACAACTAGGGCCTGTGAGAAATTGTTACCCAGAACCACAGAGAAAGCTAATGTTGGGCCCATTTTCTAAATAATTTAAATTAATTAATGTAAGAAAATAGAAGAATCATGATCTGCCATATTTTCTCAGTGCAAATCCCAAATGCACACAATTTCCATTATTTTATATAGATATATACACACATATATATACGCACATATATACACATACACATATATGCACATATACCCCCCCCACACATATATACGTACATATATATACACACACACACAGTCAATAACATCTTATGTACAGTTGTATTAGCAAAATTAAATATGAGGTCTTTTCAGAATTCCACAATCACAAGATTTGGGCATTGTCATATTCCAGAAGAGTCTCCCTCTTTCAGGGGTTCTGTGGTCCTGGTGGTGAGTGGTAAAGGAGGTAGGAAAATGGGAAAGGGGGATAAGAGTTGGATGGAGAATGAAAATGAAACAAGTTAATAAGTTTGGGAGATAGCTGCTGGAATATTTCTTTCTGCAAATGAGTCACTGCTGCCACTGGAGAAGGTACGGTTATTTAAAACCCAAATCAAACAAAAACAGTTTGGGACTTCAAGCAATCAAGGTTCACATTTAAGATTCCAGCACTCGCTAGCCATGGGAACTCAAAGTCTCTATCTGGAACTGAGACAAACACCACCAGCCCTAAAGGAGCACAGATTACAGATACACCAGGCGTACTGGCACATAGTAGGTTTCCTAAAAACTGCCATTTTATGGGTGTGCTGACTCATCAGAAGGTATTGGTGGCAGAGATGCAAAGAGGGCACAAGACATGGCGTGCGCCCCTCAGAAATGTCAACAAACTTGTGGGGGAGAATGGCAAGGGGGCAGACTAGTTAGATAGCATTTATCTGTAATTCTAGGTCTCAGGGAGCTCTTGGAAGAGTTCAGAAATTTAGCCAAAAATGAGGCAAAGAATATTCAGGGTTGAGGGGCGGAAGAACTTCTCATAACAGACACACTATAAATTTGTGAACAACCTCACTTAAGGTTCTCAGCACAAGCCAGCCTCGCTGAATTTTGTTTAAAAAAAAGGACACATTTAATTCTATGAGCCCAGACAACGGGTTTGATGGAACTTTTTCAACCACGTACTTTGGCTTGCAGCAGACACTGTCTTAAATCCAGGAAAAGGAGAACAGATTATTTGTTCATATGTTATTTTCATTTTTTGGTAATGTTTACACTTTTTACTAACCCATTTATTTCAAATGTAACAAAGTTGGCTTTCTTTACTGAGAGCTACTTGGAGTAAGCAGTGTGCCAGACAATATTTGAACAATCTTTTTGCATTAGGACATTATAAAAAAGTATCTTTGCTTCTGATAGGGATACATTAACACCTTCAAAGTTAAACTTTGATCTTAAAATTTCAAGCCAAAAAGCTGAAACAGCTTTGCTAATGGTAAAAGAAAATTCACAGTACTGAAGCACCAATGCTGGCAGTGGAGGAAAACTCAGTGTGGTTTAAAACTTGCCTAAACTATTTTCAAAGCAATACAAAATATATTGTATGAGACTCATGGGACATATCAAAACAAAACCTGAAGTAGCCCAAATTCTCTTTTTTCCCTTCTTTTCTGGAGTTGAGTCAATAACTTGCTTATTCTGGATTTCTTTCAGAAGCCATTCAACAGTGGCCCGTTCCCAAAACAGTGAGGTCTGTCCTCATAATACATGTAAGTTGAGCTTAAAAGGGTACAGATGACAACTTCAGCCTTTATGTCCTGAATGTCCTATAAGTTATAGTCAAAACTTACATGGTGTTAGAATGTCAAATTCAGCTAGAAAAAAGTTAGCAATTCCATGAAGGGTTTTCTTTTACCACAGTGTTGAAAAATATATATTCTAATGCTTGTTAACTTAATATCCAATGTGGCTAACAATTCATTTTCTGTAAAATATGTAAGTGAAGTGAAACACTGGTATCCATAATCAAACCTACAGCTGGTTTGGGGTCATATTCTCAAATTAAGTAGAGAACTTTAAGTAATTTAAGAGCAGAATGGCTGTTCAAAGTCATCTGTTACATCGGCTAGCAGTGAAGAACTCTCCTCTAGAAATAATACTACTAAAAAAAAAAATGATGATGATGTCCAGCATTGTTTCTAAGTACTTAACAGGTATTGTTGTATTTAATCCTCACAACCCCACCCCTAAATGAGGTGGACATTTTCATTACTCTTGTTTTACAAATGTAGTAGATGAAGGCTAGAAAAACCTATTTGCTTCCCACACTCTGGAATCAAATTCCTTAGATGTATCCCCCAGTGCCGCCGAGCTACCTGAGCTTCGTCCAGTTATCCTTTCTAGATTCTTTATCTGTAAAATGGGCATACTAGTATCTACTTATAACATATAAATTAATAGTTTCAGGTATAAATGTGATTGTCCCTATAAAGTCCTCAATCTAGTACCTGGTACAAAATACACAGAAAGCTGCATTTTCCTGCAGGATCCAAACACTACTTCTCATACATTAGGTGGTGGGTCCTGATCAGGCTGAAGGTGAACATCAACAACAGCAGAGACAATCTAGAAAAACTGCCAGGATGATCAGAAGGAGAGGTGGCAGGGCTTCTCAGGAGTTAAGTTTGGGAACACTGACTGCAAGCTTTTGAGGGTAGGAAATTTACGTCTCCAAACATCATGCCTGTTGATTTAATAAACGTATAGTGTATATTTTCCCTTTCTACCCCACTTTTGTTTTCTAGGAAAGCTTGGCAGTACAGAAAGGAGGATGAAAAATAGAAAAAATGGATTTGAGATGTAGCTCTACCTCTGGGGACAGATCCCACAACTCCTCACATGAAAGAGATGCCAGAAGGAGGAGAGATCAAGGTTAAGGGTATATCACGAGAGACTCAAGACAGTCAATTTTGATAACTCTAAAAAATCTGTTTAAGTCACACAGTTAATGGCTTAAAAAATGATGGCCCCTCCCACCCACTCTAGATTTAGATGAAATTATGGTGAAATCCTGAGCTATCTCAATGAAACATGTCTTCAAAATTTTTCTCCCATAAGAGGAAACTTAGACCAAACCTATACAAAAATATAATATGTTAGGTTGCCTGAAAGTATTTCCAGAGATTTGGAGTTGATGTGCCATGGAGGATATAAATAATATCGCATAAACCCAATCCTTCCAGAACTGTTTCAGTGCATTTTGAAAGAGTTTAATTAGAAATTGGGAGCCAAAGATGGGCCACAGTATGAGATTCTCTAGTGCTTAGCTCACATTCTAGATGTTTCCAGATTTAACAGACAGACTTTAAAAAATTAAAACCAACTAAAAGATATAAAAGAGATGCAAAAGTATCACTAGGTATAAGGGTTTATCATTAATTAGAAGTTTGTTGGGACATTTCCTGGGCATTGCTGTGGAGTTAGAGAAGTAAAATATTCCCCTTTCAAATCAGTATTGAAATTTCTGCCTTTGCAGATGCTTAAAGAAATGTCTTGGCTGGGCACAGTGGCTCATGCCTGTAATCCCAACACTTTGGGAGGCCGAGCTGGGCGGATCAGTTGAGGTCAGGAATTCAAGACCAGCCTGGCCAACATGGTGAAACCCCATCTCTACTAAA
Source organism: Pan troglodytes (assembly GCF_028858775.2). NCBI lineage: Eukaryota > Metazoa > Chordata > Mammalia > Primates > Hominidae > Pan > Pan troglodytes. The sequence goes on from NC_072401.2 coordinate 42,823,827, forward strand.
AATACAAAAATTAGCTGGGTGTGGTGGTGAATGCCTGTGATCCCAGCTACTCGGGAGGCTGAGTCAGGAGAATCGCTTGAACCCAGAAGGCGGAGGTTGTGGTGAGCTGAGATCGTGCCACTGCACTCCAGCCTGGGTGACAGAGCAAGACTCGGTCTCAAAAACAAAACAAAACAAAACAAAACAAAAACAGAAATCTCATATTGAGAACACAATCAGAACTCCTAGTAAAGTAGTTCACAGCAGCACTATAGAAAGTTATTCAAATTTAAAAAATTATTTATCAGAAATACCTAATAGGTTTTGATCAACTTTAGATGATCCTTAATTACATTTATCCATGAAATTTTTTTCTAAAAAGAAAAAAAAAAATCAAGCTTTCTGCCCAACTCTTTTGCTGATCCTGGCAATTTTACAAGAGCCTGGTGGGTAACTGGGTGAGAACACCTGGCTTTGCTCTTGGACGACATTCTAGCCGGGGCTGCTGCTCTTGCTATGAAAGGAGTCAAGAATGAACCAAGGCAGAAAGACCTGTCAGGTTTCCCTATCAGGTCTGTAGAGTGAGACTTCCATTATGATTGTATTTTCAACTGTAGTTTGGTCTTATGTATTTATTTAAATGTTTTTATTAAAAATGCTGAAGAGCTATTTTTTTTAAGAAGGATACTCATATTGAAACTCAAAAAGAAAAAATTAGAAAGCCCAGTGGAATTTCTTTGGTGGAGATCTAGATTATGGAAGACAAAGATTTCCATTATCATGATCACTAGGAGAAAGGGTTTTCTATCTGAAATTTTAAGAGCTTCAAATATGATACATTATAAAAGTTCAACACAAGAAAAAGAGATTCAGCTTTTGGATTTTATCAGCTTTAGGAACAATATTTTAGTAGAAAATCTGAACAGAAAAATGCTCAATATGTATCACTTATGTGAAAGAGAACCTACAGTTGTAACTTGCCACCTTAGGGAAAAAAGTAAAAGATGAGGAAATAGTATTTTCTTATAACAAAAATGATCACTATGCAAAACAACTTACAAGCTATTGAAATAATATTCTCTCTACAAAATTTTATAACATCTCATTTTTTACATGTGCCATGTACTGTGCTAACTATGCTAATCCTATGCCAAAGGTTACATTCTCCTTACTTTGTAGGCAGCAGAACTGGCTCAGAGAAGCTGATTTTAATTTGCTGACGGTCCCACAGTCAGATTGGGACAGAACTGTGCTCTTCACCCTGTGCTATTTCACAGAATGATTTGAGTGCACTCATTAAAATTGTCACTTGACAAAACACACATTCACATTTCCTAAGACATTATATTCCTAAGTTCATTACTTAAATGCTAATTATTCTTTGTGCTGATAAAATAATTCTATTCACTACTGATCAGTACAATTTGAACACAGATTGGATGCGTTTCATTTCCGTATCAACGAAAAAATAATGATTTACCTACAGGCACTCTAGCACATCTAATGATTTGCCTGAAATCTCAGCCATGGGTTTTATGACACAAGATCGGAAGGAGCTACGCGAAGTGATGTTTCCTTTCCTGCTGAGAAACAAATGAGTACACCGCAGCAGGTCTGACCCTAAACAGTCAGATTTGTAAAGTCACCACTTAACTCCCTGGGAGAAAAGCCTTCCCCAGACAGCAGTGTTAGAATGCCTGGCAGTCTAGAGCTGGACAAATTAGTGTTAATCCATTCAGCCACAGTGTTTGCCTGTGATCTTTAAACTGCTACTTGAACTGCTAAGGAGATTTTTAGCCACTTTACTTAAAAAATATCAGATATGATCAACAACAACCAAATTTAAAACTGATATACTTTTTTTTTTTTTTAAAAAGAAGCCCTTAATTAAAAATTACTCAGTGACTCACTTCTCAAATATTTATAGTGTACTTACTATGTGCTAGGCCATTTGCAGGGCACTGAAAAAGAATGATAAACCAGAAAAGACAGACATAGTTCCTGCTTTTACTGAAATTTAGTATTCAACTTGAGACTCCTACCAATGCTTGCTCTGGTAGAAACAGGTAGTCCAAGTACCTTTGAAGTGTTTATTAATTTTGAGTTACCATCTTAGAAACCTCAAAAATGAAAATAAATGCCAGTGTCTTAACAATACACTGGTACAACACAATGAATATTTTTGCTATTTCACTTCTCTTTCTTGAGATTACTATTCCCTGCTTGATACTTAAAACATTTAAAGAACATGCTTATCCAAGAACTGGAGAAAGATGATGGCAAGAATAAGACAAAAGAAGCAAGGCTACCATATGCTACGGAAGGTAAATGCCCAAAGCCAGACAGAAAGGATACCAGATCAAATGACGCATGGCTTGCCCTGCTTTTGCTTCTGCATCACAGGTCCTGTCTCTGATTTCCTTCAGGTATTAAGAAAAACTGTGCACCACATGTAACCCATGTTACTGACAAAGACATCAACACCATCCCTTCTGCAGTCATTTCTTCACCATCCCTTCCATGCATGTGGCCTCTCAGCTTCGTCAACATCCCTAATTACCAAGATTTTCTCTGTTCTTTGCGTCATAATGACTATTTTAAGAAGTTGTATAATCACCTCTACTGCTCTGTCTTCCACCTAAAATAACAAATAGTCTCCTTTACTTTAATATTAACAGGTCACTTGACCTACATATTATTTTGCTATTTTACACTGTATTCCTAACAAATCTTTCCTCATTTCCCAAATAAAACATCAAGTGATCACAGCCATGAAAAAAGACATCCTAGGAATTTACATTTCATTCCAGAAGTTAGGACATTAAAGAAAGTCTGTCCTACTAGGAATGGTTGTTTTGTGTTGTTCAATAGCTTTCACATTTTTTTAGAAGAGGTAAAATATATATTAATACTGGAAGTTAAAGCAGATGTAAAATGTTTAACATACAGAATACTTGGACATGAGCAAGTTGCAGTCACTCAGCAACCTCTTGACATAATGCTTTTGTAAAACAACTTTTCTGTCTCACAATATTACACAAATCATTTTGCAATTTCTTTTAGCTGTCACAGATGTAAAGCTTGAATCAATTTACATCAATGTGACTCAAAACAGAGTACATTATGTTAAAACAGAACAACAGTGATAAGGTACCTTGAACCTCAGGAAGATAAAATATTTCCATAGCTATCTGAATATAAAATACTATAGCATGAATACATTATTAAAGGAGTTTTAAAAATACATAATTTTACTTACATCAAGAGAGCCTTCATTTATAACAATCATTCCCATGTTCTTCTTCAACAGTTTGCAGGAGTGTCCTGTATCCAAACATAGAGTATATTAAAATTAATTTCTCCAGAGAATATGTAAAGATGTTAAAACAATGATATGTACTATGAAAATATCTAAAGATGATTTTATAATGACTGAGGGCAACCAGTTGTTTTCCAGGTTTGTAGGAAGTTAAACATGAAATGCTCTTGCTTGCCATAGGAGGGATATGCAACAAGTACATCTGGCCTGTTAAGGCTACAAAGACATCTGGAAAAAGATGGTGGTAAGGATTCTCGATGTCCTGAAGCTGACAAATGGATTTGTAATACCCTTCATGATGACCAACATGAAGAGCAAAAGACAGGCCAACGATTGTTTCTAGAAAATAGAATAACAGAACCCTTCTCTAGACACCTAGGGAAGGTGCAGGTGGCTGTCTCTTGGATCCGCTGATCCCATCACCATCTCCCTTCCTGGGAGAATCAGTACATCCTCTACCTTCCTACCCTCTCTTGCTTTGTTGCACTTACTGCAGGGCCAAAATCCTCCCTTTGTTAAATCCAACTTGGCCTACTCTGTACCTGTTTGCTACAGCCGACTGTGTCTAAAGAGGCAACTCTGCTGATGTCATATTTTAAAAATACCATCCTATTTAAAATAATTCCATCTATGTGAGTACACTGCCTTTGTGATCTCATTCCATCTCATGATTTCATGTATCATCTAAATGTTGACCATTCTGAAACTCCTATGTTCAACTCAGCCCTCCTTCCTGAACTCCAGACTCTCATATCCAAGTACTTACTTAACCGCAGACACTTACATAGGAAGTAGGCATTTCCATCATCTCAAAGTCAGCCTACTCAAAAACCAGGCTCCTGACCACACTCCCCCAGCCCCCATCAAGAAAACCTACTTTTCCTTCAGTTTTCATCATTTGGGTTAATGGTAATTCCATCCTTCAGATGCTACGGACAAAAACCTCGAAGTTACCTGATCTGTTTCTTTCTCTCATACTCTACATCTATCAGTCAATCTTGTTGTCTCTACCTTTAAAACACATCAAGAACCCAACCACTTCTTACCATTAAAACACATCAAGAACCCAACCACTTCTTACCCTTTCCCTTGTTACCACCTTGGTCCAAGTCTCCATCATATTTCCCCTGGATTAATGCAATAGCCTATTCACTGGTCTCCCTGATTCTACACTTGCTTCCCTCTGAGTCCATTTTCAGCCTAGCAGCCAGAGTGACTGTTTTTACAGGAAAGTCAGAGCATGTCTTTCCTCTGCTGAGAACCATCAAGTGATGTCCCTGTTTACTTGCAGTAAATGCAGAGTCCTGACAGTGGCCTGGGAGACCCCATCCACCCTGGACACTGCTATGCTGAAGATCTCTTCTGCTACTATTCTTTCTTTTACTTTTGTGCTGTTTCTCTCTGTAACAGAAGACAGCTTTTCTCTAATCATCATGCAACAAGCTCCCTCTCCTCTTTTAGGTTGTTCCTCAGATGTCACCTTCTCAGTAAGTTCTTCCTGACTGCGCTATTTAAAACTGAATTCCTCTGTGCAATGCTCTGTGTTTCCCTCCCATTTTAGTTTTCTTTATAGCAATCATTGATAGCTATTATACTATGTGCTTTTCTAATTTACTTTATTGTGCGTTTCTCTGACTAGTATCTGAGCTCCACAAGGGCAGAGATTTTGGGTTCTTTCGTTCCCTGCTCTGTTCCTTGCACTTAACCAGTACCTGGCACTGTACACACCACAATTATGCTGAATGGGTGAATCTTCCCTAAGTTTTTCTAGGAATCAATCATGGCTCAAGATTCTAAATGTTAAATGTTACCAGAAACCACTACTATACTCTTTTTTCATAGGAACATTCATAATGGTGAACATATCCTGAACTTGACATTTTCCTATTTTCCACATTTACTGCCCTTTATTGCCATATATTTTCTATTTGTAGTCTGTTTTATCATATTTGTGTTTTTAGGTCTCCCAATTTCAATATGTTCTGCATTTCACCATTATTTTCCTTCTCATATATATTCTTTCCATTTTCTCTCTAATAACAGCGATAATTTTTACAATCAAAATTAACAACTTGTGTGGTTTGTAAAGTTCTACTAGTTTTTAAAAAATAAACTGAATTTTCTATTAATAACATCAATTTGCTATAAATTTGAAGTAGAGTTTTATATTTACAGGATATGTTAGGCTGACTGCTAATACTTCTAAAATAAATATTAGCTAAATTTTAAAAAATACACAATATTTTAAAATGGCTTTCTAAAAAATGTGGTTTCATGCTGTGAACTCCTCTAAAATACTTCCTTCAACTTGGGCGGAGTTTTGTATGTAATATATATGATTACTATCAAGAGGATAAATCCATGTCAGGGTTTATAGTGCTCAAGCTACCTACTTTTACTAAATTTGGTGAAAAAACTTTTTTTTCTTTTTTGGCATATTGCTGCTGGTACTACAGGCTTCCAATGCCAAACAACTTTCCCTGTGTAAGATCTCTGTTAGGGACTCAATTGATCTCCCCACCACCATTCATCCCAATTCCTATGCTGAACTCCTAACCGCCAGTGACACTGCATTTGGACATAGTCTTTAAGGAGGTAATTAGGTTTCAATGAGACCATAAGGTTGAGACCTGCTGTGGTCTGAATGTTTGTGTTCCCCCCAAATTCATATGCTGAAACCCAGTCACTAGTATGGTGACAGTAGGAGGTGGGGTCTTTGGGAGATGATTAGGTCATGAGAGCAGAGAGCTCATGAATAGGACTGGTGCCCTTATAAAAGAGGCCTCAGAGGGCTGCCTTGCCCCTTCTACCATGTGAGAACACAGTTAAGAAGGTGCTATCTATGAACCAGAAGGCCAGCGGTCATCAGACACCAAATATGCTGGTGCCTTAACCTTGGGCTTCTCAGCCTTCAGAACGATGAGATATAAATTTGTTGTTTATAAGCCACCCAGCTCGTGGTATTTTGTTATGGCAGCCAGAATGGACTAAGACAGTGCTGTAATGCAATAGGACTGGTGTTTTAGGAGGAAGAGACATAAGGAGTAGTACACAGAAGAGGAGCCACGTGAGGACAGCCGATCTTGAACTTCCAGCTTCTAGAACTGTGTGAAAATAAATTTCTGTTGCCTAAGCCACCCAGTGTGTGATACGCTCTTATGGAAGCCCGAGCTATTATAAACTCTTTCCAAAACATGGGGATTAACATAGTATGAATGCAAATTGGCAACCTTCTTCTTTCCTATTATCTTAAAACAACCTTTGGTCACATAATCAAGTGTCAGTACATAAATCTTCCATAAGCCCAATCTCCAGACAACTGCAGAAATGTTATCCACATGTGCCACTTATGGATGGGAGGCAGAGATGCAAAGGTGAAAAAAGATTGGAATATTCCAATCTTGACATATCAAATCTTTTAGATCTTGAAATGTCTCAAATCCATCTTCTGAACTACATCAACTTATTAAAAAGCACCAACATGTAAAACGTGAACTAGGTGAATTACCGATGTTAATGGCAGTTTCTTGCTTGTCCCCTGTAAGGATCCAGATTTTGATGTCTGCTTTCATTAGTGTTTCTATGGTTTCAGGCACTTGATCTTGTAATTTATCCTCAATGGCTGTTGCTCCAAGTAGCTGAAGATTCTGAAAAAAATTAGTGGTAGAAATTTTTTAAAAATCCATTCATATTCTTTAAAAACAAAAAATTGAAGTGTGTATATGTTTTAAAATCAGAGACTAAATGATAATTCATGGACTTTGGTGTAAATTCCAACTGTCCCATTGAGTTTTCTGAAATATCCTTGACTTTCATGCAGTCTTTAGGCATTACACTGAGGCTCCCTAAAACTGTCTAACCTAACCCCTAAGGTAAGGAACAGATTCTAAAATAAACTTGCATAGAAGGGGAGTAAAATCCAAAGTCAGTTAAAAACAGCCTGGGCACGGTGGCTCACGCCTGTAATCCCAGCACTTTGGGAGGCCAAGGCTGGCGGATCACTTGAGGTCAGGAGCTCGAGACCAGCCTGGCCAACATGGTGAAACCATGTCTCTACTAAAAATACAAGAAAGCAGCTGGGCATGGTGGTGTGTGCCTGTAATTTTAGCTACTCGGGAGGCTGAGGCAGGAGAACCTCTTGAACTGGCGAGGCAGGGGTTGCAGGTGAGCTGAGATCGTGCCACTGCACTCCAGCCTGGGCAAGAGAGCGAGACTCCATCTCAAAAAAAAAAAAAAAAAAAGTCAGTTAAAAAGGACAGGCATTCTAAAAAAAAAAAAAAACCATACAAACAGCTATGGGAGACTACCATAGTGAAGATGCAATCTTGCTGACCTGTTTAAAAACAGTGAGGTTACATGTTAACACTATTAAATTGTAATTTGAAGCAGTGTCAGGAAATGTATACACAATTAGAAACCAAGAGGAAAAGAACAACAAAGTGATAGTATTAGTCTCTGCAAGGAAGAACAAGTTGAATGTTTTTCACATAGTTCCACATTTGTGTAGGGGAAGATCAGACTCAAAGATCTCTTGCTCATTAGATATTGTCTTGTACCATAAGACCAAACACAACCAATGGGCTCTGGGGAAAGCTGTTATTATTTTTATTATTTATTTATTTTGAGATGGAGTCTTGCTCTGTTGCTCAGGCTGAAGTACAGTGGTGCCATCTTGGCTCACCATAACCTCCGCCTCCCAGGTCCAAGTGATTCTCCTGCCTCAGCCTCCAGAGTAGCTTGGATTATAGGTGCGTGCCACCACACTGGGCTAATTTTCGTATAAGACGGGGTTTCACCATGTTAGCCAGGCTGGTCTCGAACTGCTGGCCTCAAGTGATCTGCCCACCTTGACCTCCCAAAGTATTGGGATTAAAGGCATGAGTCACCACACCCAGCCAAAGCTGTTTTAATCTCTCATGAGAAAGAATGGTTTCTACTCTCATCTTCCTAAATGGAGATGGTAAGCGGGAGAGAACAATCTCTTGGCTGTTAGGGAAACCTGGTTTGCCAAATGGACACAGGTAATGTTGTTCTTGGTCCTAAATACATAAGAATGTAGTGATGGATTAAGATATAAAATTTTATTTCCATCACATGACTAGGCACTGTTGCTAGCTGGGTACCCTTCTTAACAGTGCTCTGCAGGCCACAACCAACTGATTCTCAGTCTTGCCCTGTTTCAACCTCCAGCATGATCCTCGTCAGCATTTATCTTTCTTCTCAATCATTTTCTCCTCTCTTGCCTTCATTTTTTTTCCATTTAAAATATAGGTGAGGGCAGAATGGATGCAAGTGAGTGAATGCAAGGGAAAGTAAGCCAGAATTGGTGATAACAAAGAAAGCCATTTTCTACTTTTCCTTATTGTTCACCAAAATTGAAGTCTAAAATTAGTCTCAAGCTTTGCTTAGGCATGAACAATAAAGTTAACTATATATACAAACATGCAAGTGAGAGAGAAAGTGTGTGTATATGCATGCATGTAATTTATACCTGCATTAGTTTGGAATGCTTTTTGGCTGCAAGTAATAGAAAAATCTAACAATGGCTTAAATAAATTAATTTTCCTCACTTAAGTAGTACTGAAGTGGGCAGTTGTGGACATTAAATTTGTAGCTCGACCATACCTCAACTCATTCTCCTGACCTCTCCCAATGTCCCAAGGTATAATTATAAAGGCCATATAGAAGACAAAAATAACAACTGTATCTATCTCTTACATGAAAAGCAAAGTGTTTTGAAAAGCCCTCAGCATATTTCCAAATACTCGGCCAGATAGTTTTACATGGCTAACCCTAACTATTTATATTTAGCTTTTCCAGGCTCCATAGTAGAGCTGTTGAGGAAGAAGGGGGATGGGAATCAGTGCTAAATTGGCCAGGCAACAGTCCTCGCTATAGCGGCCATACAGGATGGGCACGCACATGCATAGTGTTTGTCTGTGTATACATGAGTATGTATGTCTAAGTAGATACACACACATGTCCCCCACTGCCTTGCCTGGTGAAACTTGGTTCATCCTCTAAAACCAAACTCAGAAGTTATTGTTTCTTGGCTAGGTGCGGTGGCTCATGCCTGTAATCCCAACACTTTGGGAGGCCTAGGCGGGTGGATCACGAGATCGAGACCATCCTGGCTAACATGGTGAAACCTCGTCTCTACTAAAAATACAAAAAATTAGCCGGGCGTGGTGGCGGGCACCTGTAGTCCCAGCTACTCGGGAGGCTGAGGCAGGAGAATGGCATGAACCCAGGAAGCGGAGGTTGCAGTAAGCCGAGATCAAGCCACTGCACTCCAGCCTGGGCAACAGAGCGAGACGGTCTCAAAAAAAAAAAAAAAAAAAAGTTATTGTTTCTTTTAAGCTTTCCTTTATTTCTTAAAATAAAATTTCCCCTCTGCTGTTCTCCTACAGAACTTTGCTCATCTTCATGTACATTAAGAGAAGTGTAAATGCATGAGTATGGTAGGTTTGCTCAAAATTAGGGACCACGTCTTGCTCATCTTAATGACTCCACAGCACTGAATGTCAGCATTTAGTATGTTTGCTAAGTGAGCTAATGACAAGACCAAAATCCAGAAATTATAAAAATACTGCTGCAATCTAGACCATTTTCTTTTCAATATATTCCAAATAATATGGATAGTTATTAGACACACTTGATGCATGACTTCTTAGTATATAACATATAATACAGGAAGGTAAATTTCTTTCAAGAAGATAGCATTATTTTATTTCCTTTAATAGGAAGCAGATTTGAAATCTACCATAACCTGATGAACAATTATCATCGAGAAGTTCAAGAAAGGAAAGGAAGAACAATTCAGCATCAGTGATGCCAGCATCACAACTGTTGAATTTAAATGTTTACACAATGATTCTTCCAAATCTTCAGCTACTTTTAGGGCATTTGCAGTTAAATCATTCTGGCTCACATCCCAGTGAAGATCAGGATATAGCTGTGTTCAAATTTTAAGTATTTTACCCAAGGCATAAGGTTTTTTTTTTTAGTGATCATGGGGACAGCTTATTAATACAAGCCCTCAAAATTTCCTGCAAAAATATTTTTTTGCAATATGTTTCCCAAAACACTGGGGTACTAGATAATGTGGGAGCCAAGATACGAACACATTCATTAGAAACATATAAACAAGTATTTTGTATATTTTCTGTCTCTACTCTAATGGGAAAAATGAGCTCAGAAAGTCCACCAATATAATATACATTACCACTCACATACCTATAAAAATAAAATGACTTCACTGGAGAGATCACATTGAAATTGTATTTGAAAGAAGGAAAGCATCTAGTTTTGCACAGGTAAAAGAGAAACATTTTCAAAGCAGGCACAAATAACATAAAGGATCAAAGATGTAGGGCCAGCAAGGTATGCTGAGAAAAGTCACACAAGTAGGTTAACATGGAGTGCTGTGGTGGCTTTAACACAAATCCTTAAGAAGAATAATAAAACATTTCGGAATATTCAGCACAATTGTAGTGGGTCTACTTTGATGCCTATGAAGGAAACACTGTGCTCCATAAGCGTGTTAACTTTCCCTTTATCCCAGGAGCTCCTTGAGAACAGCACTGGTTAATTTTAGCAGAAGGCTCTGCAGACTCCTTTCCTTTTGCCCTGGTATCATTTATGGTGAGATCAGAATCTTAAGTGATGGGCTGTTCTGCTTTTGGAAATTAATATTGTTAGCTATATAATGATCACTAGAAAAAAAGATTTGAACTTTGCATGCTTTTCCTGATCATAACACAAGAGTGTTTAGGCCATAATCAATTTCATCCCAAATATGTATTACCTTACACAGATGGCCACTAATGGGCACTAGGGGAATTACATATTCAGCAAGTGTTGAAATGCGATAAAATTCCCATGGCATTTATGGAATTCAAAAAAAAACTCCAAACACTAATTTTACTTTCTAAATGTCACCAAGCTAAATGTTATAAAGGCTTGAGGTTGATGACTCTTTGACATAATATAGATTTAGTTATCACTGAAAAAATCATAAAATAATGTTTATTCACCTAGTAAAGCCTCCAGTAATCTTTTCTCTTTCAGATGTTCCTAATGTATGCAGAATTTTTAAAAAGGCACATAAATGTAACATTTCTACTGTAAGTGAGGACAGAAAGCTTCATGTAGTTTGGTAAAATGTATTATGATAGTTTTAGAAATTATGATTTTTCCCCAATACATGTATATTTTGCTAAATAACGGAACCTCAAAGTGACCTATTTCCATATTAGCAAACATTATGTCAGTGCTTAGATGATGTCTTTTTTTTTCTTAAAGTTTGTGATATGCTTCTAAATGAGAAAGATATAATAATCAAACTCGTATCAACCTAGGCTTCAGATTACAACATGGGCTATTTGGCAGAAATTTCCTTAAAGACAAAGTAATATTATTAAACAAAATTGTACCACTGGAGTAAATGTGGATAAATACTAGTAGGATTTATTTCCATATGAAATAAGATTATGACTAGGAAGATGTTGAAGAGGAAACCAGCATTTCATGGATAGAAAAATTGTACCAGGCACTGCTAAGTGCTTTACATTTAGTAATTCAGTTAATAGCTTTGGGGAGGTTGAGTAAATTGTCTAAGGTCAACTAGAGGTGCAGCTAAGCTATGACCGTAAGGACAAAACACCAAGAACTAATACATACCCAAGGAAGCAAATGGGATGTAAAACTGAGATTAGATGAAAATTAGAATTTTGTTCAAATCATCAGGTTTTTAAACTTTTGTGTCTGTTCTCGGTCTTCAATAATACTTCATTTCTATGAGAGGGTTTCAGCCTCAGTCCTGAGTCACCCGTCAGGTGTACCTATTTCCCTATTCCTACCTGCAGGCTTCAGGGTCACATTTCAGGATTAGCTCCTTTACAAGCACACATGCATGCCTGCATTCATTCACAAATATACTCTAAGCAGGTACTTCTGGGCAGGTACTTGTGCCGGGGATACAATAGTGAGTTCCTTCCTGCATGAAATTTATATTTCAGAAAGCTTCATTAGAAACTCTCCTTGGATTCCTGGCTGCCTCGTTTTCTAACTGTACCTCCTTGCCTTACTGGTGTTTCTCCTAAACCCTGACTGCCTGGTTGTCATCAAGTCCCAAGTAATTAATTAGCCACCAGGCCAGAAATCTAGATGGTGCTTTTCAAACTTTAATTTTCAGAATCACCCGAGGAGCTTATTAATACAGATTGCTGGGCCCTACATCCAGAATTCCTCATTGAATAGGTCTACGGTGAAGCCTGGAAATGTGCAGTGGTTGCAAAGCTGCTGGTCTGAGAACGTAACTATGAGAACTGCTGATGTAGAGCAGGGCTGACTAGCTTTCTCTGTAAAAGGACAGATGGTGAATACTGTAGAGTTTGAGGGCCATACATTCTCTGTTGCAACAACTTAATTATGCTGTGGTAGCATGAAAACAGTTACAGACAACATGTAAACAAATGGATGTAGCTGTGTTCCAGTAAAGCTTTATTTACAAATAGGCAGTGGGTGGATTTAGCCCTTGAGCTGGAGTTTGCAACTCCTGATGTAGAATGCTTGTGAGCATCCCATCTTTGCACCTGGCTCCATCTTGTCTGATCACCGTAGACATCCCCATGTCCAACTCCTACCATTCTCCCTTAGCCTGGCCTTAGACCCTCAGGTACCAATTCTCTTTCTTTTCCTTGCAGTTTCAAACTACAAAGCCTTTAAACTATAATACAGGATTATCATTATTAGAGAAACAGTGCTCCCCTGAAGAATCACGTTATGTTATACCCTATCTTAAAAAATGTTATACACATTGTATGTTACATGCTATACATGTACTCTTATGTGAGTACAAAGGATAAACACAGGAATGAGGTATCATCTTAGTCTCGATGGCTCAAAGAAAATCTATCCAACATGAGCTGACACTTGACTTTAAATACTAAACAATGAATTAAGGTTTACCCAAGAAATGGGGAGAGGTGGGGAAGGATAAGGGAGGTAATTCCAAATGAGAAGAAATTACATGTACAAAGACAGATGTATGAAAAGACACATAATGTTTGAGAAGTTGCCATTTAGTCAGTATGGAAATGATAGATGAAGTGACGTGTGGCAGTGAGGAAGATGAGGCTGGAAAAGCCAGCAGGGAATGGAAATGGAAAGGTCTGTGTGTTATGCTGACAATCCCAAAGGAAAGGGACACCTGGCGAATTTTAGAAGAGGAGAGACAGGATCAGATTTACATTTCAGAAAGGTCACTAGTAGCTGTCTGGGGCTGGATTAGGACAAAAGAAGCCTGCATGACAAATTAAGAGGCCACTGCAGTCACCATTCTCTTGAGGTTTAAAATACGTTAACTCTGGAATTGGGATGTGCTGTGGGATTCTCAGAGCCATTCTACAACACTGGTTCTCAGAGGTTGCTGGGCTCCTCTGTGTTCTGCATTCCACTGGGTATCATCCTTGTTTTAAAGAGACCTAACGCCTTCTTTCCTTTCCCTTTATTCTGGCCTACAGTACTAAGACTAAGAGCATTAAGTCCTTAAACCACTGGAATGGCTCATTTGCCTACTTCTGGAGAAATCATTCAACTGGTTAATTTTTCTAAGGCCAAGAAATAGATTTTAACTTGGTGCTTTTCAAACCATAGAAATCACATTTGGACTCACAAAGCCAAGGGCTTAGTTATAAGGCCAGAATTCACACACCCAGCTGAAAGGAATCAGGATGTGAGAGGTGATTGGGTGTAGCTTGCAAAAACAACACATCCATCTTATCTGAGTGAGAAGACAGCAATACCCAGGGTGGAAAATCTACCACGAAGCATTCATAAGAAGGAACCTATCCTACCAGAAAGGAGGAGCATGTGATTAGAGATCTAAGGAAATCTTAAGTACTTTAAATAAGAAGATTCTAATGGCCAGTTGAGGGAAAATCATGAAAAACATATTTCCATCTTATTTTCAAGGAAAATGGAATACAGTACATAGAGTACATAGAGGCTGCCTCACTAAGTAGTTGAGTCTCAAACAGGCTGATGACCCCCACTTCTCACCCTGAGTGATCTAGTGATTATGCAACTGCACAATTGATTTCATTTTATTTTTCAAGTCTCCAATATTTTATACACATTCTTGCTTTCTTCAAAAGCAAGTTGGCAACATAACTTACAGATTATTAGCATGGGATCTGGAATTAAGACAGAACAGGGATTTGCATCCCTGCTCTGCCAACCACTGGATATGGGTCCCTGAGCAAGCAACTTAACTTACCTAAGAATCAACTTTCACAACAGCAAGATAAACCTAATAACGTAGATTTAATAAGGATGTTCTGCAGATGAAATTCCACCAGTTATCACAAACATTTTTGAGTATACTAGGAAAAAATGTTGAATACGTACTTATGACACAGTTATATTTTTGTAAAACATTGTTAAAATTAATAAATTACTCACATTATAAAATGCAAAAACTAAAAAAGATGAAATAAAACAAATAGAAGTTCTAATATTTTCTTGCTTACCCCAATGGATCACGTTGTGTCTCACTTTAGAGGCCCTCCAACTAAATAATCAGGGTAAAGAGTGAAAATTGCGGAGCTTAGTAAATGCTCAGAAAGTGGCAGGTCTAATTAAATGAGCTAACTACAAATGTTCTTAAGCAAATAGAACAGGAAACTACTGGAATTTTAAACCACGAAATCACCCATACATCATGTAAATTTTCATTTCATTTTTAGCACAAATGAAAGTGATATGTGCAGCTACTAAGAATAGATGTGGTAGTTTTATCTGAAAAAGCATTCCATTCTAATACAGAAGTTACTGTGAACTTGGCAGTCATGAATGCTCAAGAAAAGTCCTGTTTTCCATTAAGTTTTATATTTCTCTAGGAATCCTCTAAACCATTTGTTGCCATATGTTGCAAAGGGCACTAAATTGTTGTTTAGTCACACTGAGTGTAATGGTTGATCTATATTACGCCACATCAAGGGACTCTTTAACCATCCCCCAAATGTCAACCACGTTTTGGGGAGGGGTAAAGGAAATAATGTAAAAAAGGATCACTACCTCACTGTCCTATCTTAGTGCCTTATCTCAGTGCCCAGGGCACTAAAGCCTCTCTGGAATGACATTGTTTTAGTTTACAAGTTCACTACCTATCTCCCACCACTGAAACAAAAGGCAGAAATTCTTCTATCCTCTCCCTGCTGAGCCCCAGAGCCCAGAACAGAACCTGCCATGCAGTGGTGCTCAGATATTTGTTGCTGAATCTTTCCAACCCGTGATTTTCTCACATTTATATATCAAGTAACTTTGAAGACAGGTTTTATAAATGAACGAGTCTAAACTTCTAAAGAATGCCTTCTGTAAAATTATTGGCTTCTTTTCTAACATACCCCTAAATTAATCCTTAGTGATAGCACATTTGATACCAGTGCCTTCAATGCATGGAAAGCATGAACTAGATTTGTTAATAGGGGGCAGGCTTTCATTAAGCAAGTACTTATTAAGCTCCAACTTCTGAATTAATTATTTAAATGAATAATTCATTTATTCATCAAATATTTACTGAGTGGTTAACATAGGCTAGTCAGTCAAGCGCTGGAGACACAGTGATAAATACGATAAACACAGTCCCTGCTTTCGTGAAACTTCAACCTAGTGGATGACATACATCAATCACAAACTACAAAATGCACATAAAACACAACATTGCTATCTGATCAAAAAAGGCTTGACAGCAGAGTTACAGTGTTCTGAGTTTACTCTTAAGCTCAGAAATGATCCTCTAACCCATAACCTATTTTAGAAAAACTTGAACAGATAAAAGCATTGGATAAGTTTCCATTAAAAAAAAAGTTTCCCAATCCACGCATCATAATAAGAGAAAAATAAAAATCTTATCACCAGGGAAATACTGCTTTAATCAGTGATGAATCTAGGCAGGTATTATAGCTTATGCTGTTTTCTGTAATTCTCAAGATAAATGATTTGCTTTCAGAAACACAGAAATTATTAGTAGGTAATCTATGCAGTACTAAAGACATAATTGTATTTTTCTATTGAAGCAAATAAATATTAAACATTTTCAAAAAATTATGTATTCCACGAAGGCACGCCTTCATATTTCAAACAATGGTTTAATTATAAAATAAGGAAGAAAGACCAGAGACTTCTATACTATTAATTTTCAAAGGAATCTAGTAGCATAGTATGAATATGAGACAAAACATAATTTACGTGTCTTAGAAATAAGTTAGAATAAAACTAAACAAATTTTAACAAAGAATAGAAGCTCAGACCAAAAAGAAGTGATATCACCCTGGCTCCTGATATATTAAAGTGACAGATCAAAGGTGAGAAATTTCAGAGAAACCCCTGCCAATGAAACAAGGAACTTCATAATTATTCTGTTATTTACAATTCTTCTTGAGGAAATACAAAATTTTAATTTAAAAACCTGATTTAGGCCAGGCACGGTGGCTCAGGCCTGTAATCCCAGCACTTTGGGAGGCCAAGGGGGGTGGATCACGAGGTCAGGAGATCGAGACCATCCTGGCCAACATGGTGAAACCCCCGTCTCTACTAAAAATACAAAAATTTGGCTGGGTGTGGTGGCGGGCGCCTGTAGTCCCAGCTATTCAGGAGGCTGAGGGAGGAGAATCGCTTGAACCCAGGAGGCGGAGGTTGCACTGAGCCGACACTGCACTCTAGCCTGGCAACAGAGTGAGACTCCGTCTCAAAAAAAAAAAAACAAATTCTGATTTAAAAAATATAGGCTGACACTATAAGTGGTTTCCCAATCTAAAATTATGAGTCCTAATATGTTGACTACCTTTCAAAAGAACGAGGGTGAGATAAAACAGGTCAAGTTTGTTGTCTAAAGAATGAGACCACTGTAAATTCTCTCAAGTGGTGACAAAAAGAGACTAAGAGGTGTTACTGTCCACAATGCCCAATGTGAACCTGCAATTCTTCGCAAAGTGGGTCAAGACAACTGAAATATCCGATATGATAATCCCATCTGCATTCTAACCATGTGAGCTTTCTTATTCCTGAACAAGTTAGGCCTTCCTAGTAATCAATGTCACCTCTTGATTTATTTAGTAACAGCAAAAGAAAAAATAAACAAAACAGATGTGTCGGCAACTGATTCGTGAAACAACTCTCAGCGTTAAAATTTTTAGAAATGTCCTGAAAAGCTTACCATATGAATGCAAGTATTGGAGCTCAAACAGTACAGTTTTGGAACAGAGCTGATAATTATATTTTATAGATAGATTTAAAAGTCCTAAATCCTCTCATCTCGAGATGACTGTCAATAGGGATAACAATAGCCGGTGGACTTTTTCACTTTCCATATCCTCCTTCCCATAGTGTTCCCCAAGAGTGAAGGCAGCACATTCTAGTGCTCAGTGTGCTGGGTAGTAACATACCTGAGTAACTAAGCATCACAACCAAAGGATAAATGCCTTGTTGTATATTTTTGGTCTATTTGGATATTTTTTTCAGCTTATGCTAGGAGTTACACTACCCAAAGGAATAAGGATTCAACTTAATTTTAAAAACTGAATTCCAGTTTGAACAAACATTGGAGGAACAAGAGGGAGAGAGCAGCATTTAAAAGTATAACCTTAATCCTATTATAACATTTCCTCTTATTTTGTACTAAATTATTATTTTAGGAAAAACTTTACAAATCTTTTACATTTTGAATGTTGTGAATATAATACTACCATTAATGTGGCAATGACATATCAATTCAAATATGTTCAGAAACATCTTGCATATGGGCACAATGATGTACTGATCTTTTGAGGAATTCATTTTCTAAAAGTCCACATACAAATGTAATACATGGTTTTCAAACTGTGCTTAGTGGATCCTCAGAGTCACAACAAGCCCTGCCTGGAGCACCCACGAGGGCAAGGTGGAGGCTGAGGGGAAAGCCAGTTTGGATCTCCTCTCTACTCTTTTACTCCAGCCAAAGCAGTCCTGCTTTCATCAATTATATATATTATGATTCAGGCAATGTTTGTTTGGAAAATTCTGTTCTTAAAAAATAAAAGATGTGAAAACGACCCTCACAGTTTAAAGATTCACTGTCTGACATGCTAAGTCCAATAATGACATGCTAAGTCCAATATTATGGTCTACGTAAAAATAGATTCCAATCACATAAAAAATAGATTGCATAAACGGCATGTCTCAGTTAAAGCAGGTAAGGAAGAAGACAATGGATGAACCCTAGGACTGTATTTGCTCAATTTAAAGCCAGGGTAACATGCTGGAAGAATCTGTGGTCTGACACGCTGAAACTTGCCTCACTAGAGTGGTTTTAATGGCAGTAAATCACAACTTCTGAACCCTAATCCCAGCTGATTTTAACAAAGAATAGAATCTGAGATCAAGAAAGAAGTGATATAACCCTGGCTCTCAATATTAAAAATCCTACAGTCCTCCTATGATCATAGTTAATGGAAACACTTCAGAAAAACAGCTTGGTCACAAAGATCCCTGTGTTATTTATATATTTATTTATTTTTACCTTGAGACAGGGTCTCACTCTGTCACCCAGGCTGGAGTGCAGTGGTACTTTCACAGCTCACAGCAGCCTCAGCCTCCTGGGCTCAGGCAATTCTCCCTGCCTTAGGCCTCCTGAGTAGCTGGGACCACAGGTGCATGCTACCACATCCAGCTAATTTTTAAAAATTATTTACAGAGATGGAGTCTCCCGCTATGTTCCCTCAGGCTGGTCTCAAACTCCTGGGCTCAATGATCCTCCCACCTTGGTCTCCCAAAATACTGGGATTACAGGTGTGAGCCATCACATCTGTTCTATTTTGTCTATTCTTTTTCCCTACAATGATGTCTGCTCTCCTCCAACTGGTAAAATAATCCTTGGAGGCCCATTTCAAAAATTACCACCTCTCCAAAAGCTTCCTTCAGATCAAATTTGTGGGCCACCTTTTTGGGTTCCTTAAGATTTCTTCATTTAGGGAATTTGCTCAGACCGTGGTACCCAGAGGGCCACAGTCTCATTTGCTTGTGCATGAGCATGTAAACATGAACTGCTTGATGAAAGTTATTTAAATGGATCACCAAATGAAGCTCCAGTTTCAGGAGTAGAGATGGACACAGAATCAGTCTTCATTTGTAGCAGGCTGGCTGAGTAAATTACCCAATCTCTTAATCTTTCTGGATCTTAGATTTTCAACAACAGAGAGCATGGCTTACTATGAAGTAAAGACAAATTAGTTATAAATTCCCGTTTTCATTTATTTTAGGTAAAAAACAGTCATAAGGGAGGTTTCTGTCATCTGTAAACTATATGTAGTTTACATGGATGCATATAGACACATATATAGATGCATGTGTATATGTGTATACACACACTCTCCCGACTTTTAATGGAGTGCCTCAGTCAATTTAAATTTTAATGTAGCTCATGATCGCCATCTGCTGGGAAAACGTTGAACATCTAGTTCAGTTAAAAGCTGGAGGTTGCAAGGCTTTTAATCAGTTATTAAAAGAACAAGAAACAAAACTGTTAAACCTAGAAAATCTAATCTATAAAAAACTCTAGGGCATCCAGAGAGTAAGCATATTAGGTACATTAAACATTCTACTCTAGAACTGAAGTTGTACTTCAAGTGGAAACAATTTAATATGTTTAGAATCCATTTTCAAATAGATTTTTTTATTCTGACATTACATATTAATTCTGTCTCATGAGGATGGGAGGCAAGGCTGCCTTATATTCAGAGACAGGAAAAACATCATTTCCAAACTGGATTTTTTTTTTTTAATTCTTAAAAGAGTAACAGAAGCAAAGATTAAAAATCAATAGCACTAATGCTTTAAGATATGTGACTTTAGTTGGGCAGATTAAAAGAGATTATGATTATGGCCTCAGATTATTTTATTTTACTATATAAATGCCCCAAAGACATAATCATATATAAATATGTTAGGAAATGGAGAGCGAGAAGGTGGAGGGAGTGGGGAGGGAAGAAGTGGGGAAGATAGGCAAGAGAGACATTGAAATAAGTCAATTGATAACAAGTCTCCTGGTGTGTGTATACCTATAACATTTAGGGTGGGAGTATCATGCTGGAAGACACCATACATGCTATCCCATGTCTTTTCATAAGTAAGCAGAATAAAAAGTTAAGTTCAAATACAAGGAGGAGATATCTAGATATATCTACATATCTATCTCTATATATAGAGGTATGATATATGTGAGCTTATATTTATATTTAGGTATCTTCCCCTTACAAAATATAAAGGCTATATGAGAAACAATCACCTTCCATAAAAAGTGATAATCTGTTGAGGAGACAGGAGACCAATATCTCGAGTTGCATATGGTAACCTTGTGCAATAAAGAAAACCATCTGCAGCTAGAACATGGCATCCCTACATTACATAAAGGGAGGGGACGTGAGGAGCAGAGGGGGGAAATAGTCCAGGGAGGTACTGGTGGCACCAGCCACCTTTCAAGACAGAGGCACAACGAAGTACACAGTTCGATAGAGAGGAAAGAAGAACAAAGTATCAGCCTTTACTTACCTGGAGAAAAGATCAAGTAAACCGCAGTGGACAGGCTAGTTTGATTCTATGCAATACAAACATGAGTGCTATTGAAGAGTTATCTAATGGCAAGCTAGAGGTTAGAATGAAGTCACTTGAATGATTTAGAGCATGAATACTGGAGGAAGAGTGAGGATTCTGGCTCCCCCTATTAGAAGCTGTGTACTCTCAGCCAAATTACTTACCCTCTCTGTTACCTTGGATTCTTCATCTATAAGACAGGAATAATTAGCACCTCAAAGGGATGTTGTGAGGACTAGATTAATAGATGAAAGTGCTATGAACAGCACCTGGCACACGGCAAGAGCTACACAAAAATGTTTTCTTAATTAAGGAAGCAAGATTCTTGCTATTTACACAGCATCGATCATAATGTATCCATCACTTTCTGGCTTAATAGCCTTGGTTTCTTTATCTGTAAAATGAGGACATTTACAGCTGTGACAGAAATAATACAGGTATATGTTTGTCACAATGGTTTCTTTATCTGTAAAATGAGAACATTTACAGCTGTGACAGAAATAATACAGGTATATGTTTGTCACAATGACTGGACAAGTGTAAGCACTGGATTACTCTCTTATATATATTATCAGCTATGCAAGCTGTGTGATTACAGTACTATTTGATATTGCATTACATATTATACTTATTAACTCAAAGCACACATGTCATGTATGTAACGTGTGCGTGTGTGTAGGGGCATGTTTCATATCCTCAGAGATCCAGAAACTGAAATACATTGGCAAGGAGATTGCTAGACTGGCCAAACCTTGATCCAAAATTGTGAAAAGAGTGAAGATCTATACAAAGTAATGTCTAACCCCAAAGGCTTCTCAGCAACATTTTAATGCATATTAATACTTGTTAATGCTTAGATGATGAGAGGGTATTCAATAGTGAATGGTATGTCAAGATATTTTGATTTTTATTCCATTGGTTCCTTGAATAAAGATCAAAACTCTCTGGAAACCAAACCCTCTGTATGATCAACAGAATCATCCACGTACCTTTTCAATCAACTCATAACTCTCTTCAAGTTTGAGCAGCCTGTTCTGCACAGATGTAGATGCTCGCTGATAGACTGCTCGCCACTCCTGAAAGTCGCTCTCTGAAATCTCAGCCACAGCAAAACATAAAGTTCTTAACCCTGAAAAAGATAGCATACATCATCCCAACACACCAAAGAAGATTTTCTTCAGAAGTCTGAGGTTTCTGTTTTTATTTCACAAAGTCTCATTTTGAAAAAAGTGATTCCATACAAACAATATGCTGAAGTCCAATTAAATTATGACAAAAACTTAGTATAAAATGTAGATTAATGTTCCCCTGGTCTTTAAAATTGGTACCCTGCTTCTAATTCCCAACCCTTTTAATCCATCTTCCATGCATAGTGTGGCGTTTCTAAAATGTGAATCTTATCAAGCAGTTCTTTTGCTTTGAATCTTCCAATTTTTCCCCAGGACAAAATTTAAGCCCCAAAGTACGGCTTATACATGTTTCATCAGGTGCCTTCACTCTCATTCCCTGCCATTCACTTCCCACATATGGGGGTCTTTGCACATGCTGGTAACTTTTTCTCCATTCTGCTTTTCCCAACGACTGCCCACTGTCTGCCTTGCAAGTAGTTTAAGACTCAGCTCTGAAAATCAGCTCTTTGATGCACCCTCCTCTCACCTAGATACCAAAGGCAGTAACACTCCTACAGCGTGAGTGACAGTGTTTTACAGTTTTTCTTGTGTGTCTCCTCTATTAAAGCACTTGGAAAGCAGGGACCCAGAGTTCTTCAGTACCAAGCATAGTGGCTGACTTATCATAGAGGCCTCACAGATGTTTACAAAGGAAGAGAGACCCTGGTGGGGTCTACTGGGAAAGCCACCTTCCTCTTACTAGGATATATGACTGCATTTATTACTATTCTTTGTCATCATAAATCTGTAGTTTAAAAGTCTAAGTATAGTTGAGGGATAGTGGCAAAAAAGAACTGCCAGCAGATATACCCCGGGAAAACAATCAAAGCTGATATGTAAAGTGACCCACCCTGTGTCTGGTGCCTGCCAATTTCGTAACTCACATCTCTCTCAGCCAGAAAAAAGTAGATGCATTGGAAGAAAGGAGAGGCCAAAACACTTGTCAGCTACCCAAGGAAGCAGTTAGATATCTAGGTTCACAAGAAGACAACGCCCTCACTCCAGGTCATTTAACTCTTAGAATGACTAGGACCAGATGCTAGGCTTAGTGATCTCAAGACAAAATGTGTTTAAGGGAACACGTCAGAAGTAAGAAGCAAGGAACATACAAAGTTCCCAGAGAACTCTACCTTCCAAGAAAGGGTGGTGTATTGCCAGATCACTGAGAGTGGAACTTAAATCTCTGGGGCCATCTCAGGACATGTTTTTCTTTCTTGGAAACTTGGCTGGAAAACTTACTGGAGGGTAGTCATGGGGAGAAGTGTCATCCAGCCCAGGGCCAGAAAGAATAGGGTAGAGGTGGGGGCCAAACCATTAAAATCTATGAGTTGAGTATCTTTAACATCACATCTAGAGAGGAGAAAGATGCCCTCAGCTCTCCTCCAAAACAAAAAGAACCTGTGTTGTATGCTGGGTAGGTTGCACCTGCCAAGGACTGAGGCTGGGCTTTATGGAATCTGAATCCTATGAATATATGTTTCCATGCTTTTACATTTTGAAGAACTACACAGAGGTTTTTCAAAAGCCATCTTTTTTTTTGTTTTGGCTTTTGTTTTTGCCTAGTGTTTTAAAAAACATTCCTATCTTTTCTCTGCCTGAATTAACAGGAAAAAGTATTTGATCAGGTCAGTTTGGTGCCACTGGCAACAGTTCCAGCTGAAACAGATAGGAGTGAAAACTGAGACTGGAGATTTAGATTCAGCTATAACTACCATTGTCAAGTACGAGATAAGACTACAAATTCTTGTAGTAACTGACTCTCATGTTTAACAACCCTCGCTGCCTTTCATCTAACCCAGATCCTCTCTCTAGACTATGTACTGCTTTGCCTTGCACATAATATATTTCAGGAGGACAGAGAGACAGGGCAAAGCTTGTTTATCCTATTTTGGATTCTCAGGCCTCACACAGAGCCTGGCATGTGGTAGGGGCTCTCTAAAAAAGTCTTGAGTTGTAATAAATTGAATAACAATTTTAATAGTTACATAAGTTTTTAATAGAAAGTCTTGAGTTGAAACTAAATTTAATAGCTATTTTAACAGTTTAGGTTTATTTCTTCTTTCTTATTCAGATTAGAATATCTGTTTTTTTTTTTGAGTCTTGCTTCTTTTCCTAATGAATTGCTTGAGATACAAAGTGAAGTATCTAAATGGTAAATATGATCCACTCTAAAAGTAAAACATTTATAGGCCCTACC
This sequence comes from Pan troglodytes, assembly GCF_028858775.2. Lineage (NCBI taxonomy): Eukaryota > Metazoa > Chordata > Mammalia > Primates > Hominidae > Pan > Pan troglodytes. The sequence goes on from NC_072401.2 coordinate 42,848,122, forward strand.
ATCTAAAACGTGGGAACAAAGTTGCTCAAAATTTTAATAAATATAGTTTTAGGAAAGTAAAATAAAAATACAGGCTGGGAACAGCATATAGTAAAATCTAAATTGCCAACAGCTGATATCTTACTTTAGGAATCTCTAAGTCTAATAATAACAAGGATCCTGCAAGGTATCAGAAGTATATGATTTCTTTTTATTTTAATCATGCTTTATTGCCAAATTACACTTACCTTCTGTAGCAAACTGCTCTAAATGTTTTAGGGTAATTTCTTTGTATTTTGACGTCTCTGCCAGTCGATCATAAATTACAGTGTCCTGGAAAACAAACAGAGGGTAAAATGATTTAATTAAGCATTCTGGGTTTAATAAAGTTGATGTTGGTAACAATAGCAGTAGGAAATCAGTGTAACAACCACCAATCTCTTTCAGCATTCGTTTTAAAGAACAAGATATTTTTGTCTAATAATACTATTTTGCTAGTGACATTAATAAGTCTCTAGTCTTGCATCTTCATCTTTCCTCTTTCTGAATAAAACTGTAGTTATTCCCATGTTCATATCTCATATTCTACCTCACTTACCTTCCACATGCTGCAAGATCTACCCCAACCCAGAAGGTTTTCCAGAACACCTTCATAGGTATTCATAGGTGCTGCAAGGAAGAACCGTCCAGAACTCAAGTAAGTTTGGGAAACACTGGACTGAGCAAAGCAACAGAGCTTGTCTTGCTGCAATAATCCTCGGGGACTTTAAAATGCCAGTGTGCACAGTGGATCTCAAAGGGGCTACATGCTATGTGCCCCAAACTCGTTGAATCACAGAACTTTTTAGGGTTTAGAGCATGTTTATGGGACCAGTGCTCACAGAAGAACAAACAGGACTAAATCCACTGAGAGGGCCAGTGGGCATTGTGGGAGAACCTTGGACAACTCTCGAAATGCCTTAAATAGCTGAATATTTCTGATTGTGTCACTTTAGCTTTAAGACTCAGTTTACTTAATCTGTAAAATTTTGTTACCAGATTATGTTTAAAGTCCTTTTCAGCTTTAACTTCATGCATCACTTATGCTTCTCTAGTTCTTGCTCTTTTATAAACTGCCTACTATTCATTTAGTCATTATGCAGCTTTGGTTTAGTGCTTTAAGAATTTTAGTGTTCCACCTTCATGGTTTTATTAGACCAGGAAAAAATAAATCACTTATTTGCAATTACTTTCTCAGTGGTATTACCCATTTTGGGGTCTCCAGTCTCAGGGCTGATATTTGGAAGCAGACTAATGGAGTATGATTTAGAACCCTTGAGAGAAACACAACTTAGTGACCTCAGAACAGATGGAGTATTCCAAGCCGCAATTCTGAATTTCTTTTCATTTTTCAGTGATGGAATGGGAAGGGGGGCAAAGCAAAAGGAAATGATAGTTTCCCCTCATGGCTCCTTCCTGAGAATGAGAAGAATCATTTGTAAATTCTTCTTTTAAGAATTAAATTTGAAAATAATATTTTCAATGATATTAACACATTCCATTCTAAAACTAAGAAAATATTTGAAAACATTAAAATCATGAAAACAAAAGTGATAAGTAATATAGTTAAAAGGATTAAATTCGGTACTGTATCCAAACATTCTAGCGGAAGACACTGACGTTTAGAATGGGAAAAATTAATTTTCTACCTTCTTTATAGTGTTGAGAAAAAACAGAAGAAAGATGTGGCCTTCTGCATTAAATGTATAGTATGTTTTTAAAATGAAAATCGGTCGGCTGGCCATGCCTACACATGAAAAATGAATAAACATTGTGAAGGTTAATACCGAGTGTCAACTTGATTGGATTGAAGGATACAAAGTATTGATCCTGGGTGTGTCTGTGAGGGTGTTACCAAAGGAGATTAACATTTGAGTCAGTGGGCTGGGGAAGGCAGACCCACCCTTAATCTGGGTGGGCACAATCTAGTCAGCTGCCTGCGAATATAAAGCAGGTAGAAAAATGTGAAATGGCAAGACTGGCCTAGCCTCCCAGCCTACATCTCTCTCCCGTGCTGGATGCTTCCTGTCCTTGAACATCGGACTCCAAGTTCTTCAGTTTCGGAACTCAGACTGGCTCGCCTTGCTCCTCAGCCTGCAGGTCCCACGGCCTATTGTGGGACCTTGTGATTGTGTGAGTTAATGCTTAAGAAACTCCCCTTTATATATATGTATTTATTCTATTAATTCTGTCCCTCTAGAGAACCCTGACTAATACAGATTTTGGTACCAAGAGTGGCTCTAGAGGAACAGAATATTAAGATGGAGTTCTTTCATTGGTTTTGGGGTTTCTGGAGGTGGCTGCTTAATATGATTAGACCCCAAAATGCTAAGGACTCTACTTGTAGTATGGAGAACACTGATAGTCCTTGGCATAAACTGTTTGGAGAGTTATGTAAAATAAATGCATTTGACATTCCTGATTCTTCTTTCATGACAGACAATAAGTTTAGTGACTCTATACATAATACCTTTGGCCATATGTGGAGAACCAAGGAACATAATGAAGCTGGTTGGTTGCTCCTAAGTTCAGTGGACAAAGTAATGAAAGAAAATGATGAACTCAGGGATTCTATCTCCTGGCTTCAGAAGCAGATACTGAGTCTCAAATCTGCTAAGATTGCCCTGAGTGAGAGTCTTATCTCCTGCAGGGAAAGAGCTGAAATTGTGGAAAAACAGACACAAGCTGTTATCATGCGAATGGCTGACCCGCAAGGAAAGGTGCATGCGCAGCCTCAACAGGTGTCTACTGTTAAAGGGAGGACATTGATTGGAAAAGAATGGGACCCTGCAACTTGGAATGGGGACGTGTGGGAGGACCCTGATGAAGCTGGGGACACTGAGTTTGTAAACTCTGATGAACCTTTTTGCCAGAAGTAACAGCTTCCCCATCCCCAGTAGGGGCAACTTCCCCTCTCTGAACCATGTCGCCATCAGCCTTTCCACTTTTGTCTGAGGAGATAAAGCCTGTGCTGCCTGAGGTAACAACGATGGCCTCCCCTGAGGCAGTTGCCAGGCAAGATGATGTTGATTCTCTTCAGGACCCACCCCCAACACCCCTGTTTGCTTCTAGACCTATAACTAGACTAAAGTCCCAGCGAGTCCCTAGAGGTGAGGATGAGAGTGTGACTCATGAGGAGATGCACTACGCTCAAAAGGAATTGCCTGAGTTTTCAGATTTATATAAGCAGAAAACTTCTAGGTCAAATGGATAAAAGACTAATTTGAGTTACAAAAACAGAGAATCACAGTCCCTCAATCAATTTCCAAACTTGAGCCAGTTTATAGACCCAGAACCCCTTGAATGAAGGGGAGGCTGAGTACCCTAGAGGAAGGACTCCACTATATAACCGACAATTTATGCTGTTAATCTTTCTCCCATCCTTCCCCAGAGAGACCTCTGGCCTTTTACGAGGGTAACTTTGCATTGGGGAAAGGGAAATGATCAGACATTTTGGGGACTACTGGACACTGGCTCTGAGCTGGTGATGATTCCAGGGGACCCAAAATGTCATTGTGGTCCTCCAGTTAAAATAGGGGTTTATGGTGGTCAGGTAATTAATGGAGTTTTAGCTCAGGTCTGACTTGCAGTGGGTCCAGTGGGTCTCCGGGCTCATCCTGTGGTCATTTCCCTGATGCCAGAATGCATAATTGGCATAGACATACTTAGCAACTGGCAGAATCCCCACATTGGCTCCCTGACTGGTAGGGTGAGGGCTATTATGGCGGGAAAGGCCAAATGGAAGCCATGAGAGCTGCCTCTCCCTAGAAAAATAGTAAATCAAAAACAATATCACATCCCTGGAGGGATTACAGAGATTAGTGCCACCATCAAGGACTTGAAAGATGCAGGGGTGGTGATTCCCACCACATCCTCATTCAACTCTCCCATTTGGCCTGTGCAGAAGAGACATGGATCTTGGGGAATGACAGTGGATTATCAGAAGTTTAACCAAGTGGTGACTCCAATTGTAGCTGCTGTACCAGATGTGGTTTCATTGCTTGAGCATATTAACACATCTCCTGGTATCTGGTATGCAACCACTGACTTGGCAAATTCCTTTTTCTCCACTCCTGCCTATAAGGCCCACCAAGCAATTTGCCTTCAATATACCTTTACTGTCCTACCTCAGGGGTGTATCAACTCTCCTGCTTTGTGTCATGATCTTACTCAGAGAGACCTTGATTGCTTTTCACTTCCACAAGATATCACACTGGTCCATCACACTGATGACATTATGCTGATTGGATCCAGTGAGCAAGAAGTAGCAAACACACTGGACTTATTGGTGAGATATTTGTGTGCCAGAGGATGGGAAATAAACCTGACTAAAATTAAGGGACCTTCTACCCCAGTAAAATTTATAGGGGTCCAGTGGTGTGGGGGCTGTTGAGATATTCCTTCTAAGGTGAAGGATAAGTTGTTGCATTTGGCCCCTCCTACAATGAGAGGCACAATGCCTAGTGGGCTTATGTGGATTTTGGAGGCATCACATTCCTTATCTGGGTGTGTTACTCTGGCCCATTTATCGAGTGACCCTAAAGGCTGCCAGTTTTGAGTGGGGTCCAGAATGGAGACAGGTCCAGGCTGCTGCACAAGCTGCTCTGCCACTTGGGCCATATGACCTAGCAGATTCAATGGTATTTGAGGTGTCAGTGGCAGACAGGGATGCTGTTTGGAGCCTTTGGCAGGCCCCCATAGGTGAATCACAGCGGAGGCATCTAGGACTTTGGAGCAAGGCCCTGCCATAATCTGCAGGTAACTACTCTCCTTTTGAGAGACAGCTCTTGGCTTGTTACTGGGCTTTGGTGGAAACTGAACATTTGACCATGGGTCATCAAGTCACGATGCGACCTGAACTGCCTATCATGAACTGGGTACTTTCTGACCCATCTAGCCATCAAGTGGGTCGTGCACCAGCAGCACTGCATCATCAAATTGAAGTGGTATATACGTGATCAGGCTTGAGCAGGTCCTGAAGGCACAAGTCAGTTATGTGAGGAAGTGGCTCAAATGCCCATGGTCTCCACTCCTACCACTGTGCCTTCTCTTCCCCAGCCTGCACCGATGGCCTCATGGGGAGTTCCCTATGATCCAGTTGACAGAGGAAGAGAAGACTAGGGCCTGGTTCACAGATGGTTCGGCACGATATGCAGGCACTACCCAAAAGTGGACAGCTGAAGCACGACAGCCCGTTTCTAGGACATCCCTGAAGGACAGTGGTGAGGTGAAATCTTCCCAGTGGGCAGCACTTCAAGCAGTGCAGCTGGTTGTGCACTTTGCATGGAAGGAGAAATGGCCAGATGTGTGATTATATACTGATTCACGGGCTGTAGCCAATGGTTTGGCTGATGGTCAGGGACTTGGAAGAAGCATGACTGGAAAATTGGTGACAAAGAAATCTGGGGAAGAAGTATGTGGATGGACCTCTGAGCGGTCAAAAACTGTGAAGATATTTGTATCCCATGTGAGTGCTCACCAACGGGTAATCTCAGCAGAGGAGGAGTTTAATAATCAAGTGGATAGGATGAACTGTTCTGTGGACACCACTCAGCCTCTTTCCCCAGCCACCCCTGTCATTACCCAATGGGCCCATGAACAAAGTGGCCATGGTGGCAAGGATGGAGATTATGCATGGGCTCAGCAACATGGACTTCTACTCACCAAGGATGACCTGGCTATGGCCACTGCTGAGTGCCCAATTTGCCAGCTGCAGAGACCAGCACTGAGCCCTTGATATGGCACCATTCCTTGGGGTGATCAGCCAGCCACCTGGTGGCAGATTTTTGTATCATGAAAAGGGCAGAGGTTTGTCCTCACTGGAACAGACACTTACTCTGGATATGGGTTTGCCTATCCTGCACGCAGTGCTTCTGCCAAGACTACCATCTGTGGACTCACGATCTTCCACACAGTACTGCCTCTGACCAAGGCACTTACTTTACAGCTAAAGAAGTGTGGCAGTGGGCTCATGCATCCACTGTCACAGTATTCCACACAGCACTGCCTCTGACCAAGGCACTCACTTTATGGCTAAAGACGTGTGGCAGTGGGCTCATGCTCATGGAACTCACTGGTCTTACCATGTTCCCATCATCCTGAAGCAGCTAGATTGATAGAATGGTGGAATGGCCTTTTGAGTTACAATTACAATGCCAACTAGGTGACAACACTTTGCAGGGCTGGAGCAAAGTTCTTCAGAAGGCTGTGTATACTCTGAATCAGCATCCAATATATGATACTGTTTCTCCCATAGCCAGGATTCAGGGGTTCAGGAATCAAGAGGTGGAAGTGGAAGTGGCACCACTCACCATCACTCCTAGTGATCCACTAGCAACATTTTTGCTTCCTGTTCCTGCGACATTATGTTCTGCTGGCCTAGAGGTCTTAGTTCCAGAGGGAGGAACACTGTTATCAGGAGACACAACAATGATTCAATTAAACTGGAAGTTAAGATTGCCACCTGGACACTCTGGGCTCCTCCTACCTTTAAGTCAACAGGCTAAGGGAGTTACAGTGTTGGCTGGGGTGACTGACCCAGACTACCAAGATGAAATCAGTCTACTGCTCCATAACAGAGGTAGGGAAGAGTATGTATGGAATACAGCAAATCCATTAGGGCGACTCTTAGTATTACCATGCCCTGTGATTAAGGTCAATGGGGAACTACAACAGCCCAATCCAGGCAGGACTACAAATGGTCCAGACCCTTCAGGAATGAAGGTTTCGGTCACTCCACCAGGAAAAAAACCACAACCTGCTGAGGTGCTTGCTGAAGGCAAAGGGAAAACAGAATGGGTAGCAGAAGAGGGCAGTCAACAATACCAGTTACGACTACATGACCAGCTGCAGAAACAAAGACTGTAACTGTCATGAGTATTTCCTCACCAATTCCCCAGCTAACGTCATATTGAAAAGGGAAAAGCTGAAAGCTTTCCTCCAAGAACTGGAACAAGATGAGGAAGCCCTCTTTCTTCACAGCTATTCAAAATAGTACTGGAAGTCAAGGCCAGAGCAATCAACAAGAGAAAGAAATAAAAGGAATACAAATTGGAAAAGAGGAAGTCAAATTGTTCCTCTTTGCTGATGACATGATCTTATATCTGCAAAAACCTGAAGACTCTAACAAAAAACTTAAATTTTGATAAATGAATTCAGTCAAGTTGCAGGATACAAAATCAATGTACAAAAATCAGTAGCACTTCTATATACCAACAATATCTAGATGAGAAAGAAAAAAGCCAATCCCATTTACAACAGTCATAAAAAACATAAAATACCAGGGCCAGGTGCGGTGGCTCACACCTGTAATCCTAGCAGTTTGGGAGGCTGAGGTGGGCGTTCAAGACCTGCCTGAGCAACAAGGTGAAACCCCACCTCTACAAAAAACACAAAAAAGTTAGCCAGGTGTGGTGGTGCGTGCTTGTAGTCCCAGTTACTCGGGAGTATGAGGTGGGAGGATCATGTGAGCACAGGAAGTCAAGGCTGCAGTGAGCCATGATCATACCACTGCACTCCAGCCTGGGCAGCAGAGTGAGACCCTGCCTCAAAAAAATACACACACACACAGACACAGACACACAGACACACACACACACACACACACACACACACAAAATACATGGGAATAAATTTAACCAAGGAGGTGAAAGATCTCTATAAGAAAAACAAAACGCCTGTAATCCCAGCACATTGGGAGCACATTGGGAGGCCGAGGTGGGCTGATCACCTGAGGTCAGGAGTTCAAGACCAGCCTGGCCAACATGGTGAGACCCTGTCTCTACATAAAATACAAAAAATTAGCTGGGCATGATGGCGGGTGACTGTAATCCCAGTTACTCAGGAGGCTGAGGCAGGAGAATCGCTTGAACCCAGAAGGTGGAGGTTGTAGTGAGCTGAGATCGTGCCACTGTACTCCAGTCTGGGTGACAAACTCCATCTCAAAAAAAAAAAAAATAAATAAATTGAAGGTGACACAAAAAAAATAGAAAACATCCCATGCCCCACTGGATTGGAATAATATAACTAAAGTGACCATATTGCCCAAAGCAATCTATAGATTCAATGCAATCCCTATCAAAATACCAATGTTGAAAATGGCAGATAGGAGGCAGGACTAACTTGCAGCTCCCACTCAGATGGATGGAGCAGCGTGGAGACTCATATTGTGAATTGTCAGGCCTCTGAGCCCAAGCTAAGCCATCACATCCCCTGTGACTTGCACGTATACATCCAGATGGCCTGAAGCAACTGAAGACGCACAAAAGTGAAAATAGCCTTAACGGATGACATTCCACCATTGTGATTTGTTCCTGCCCCACCCTAACTGATACGATATATTGTCCCTCACCCTTAAGAAGGTACTTTGTAATATTCCCCCCAGCCCTTAAGAATGTACTTTGTACGCCTATCCCAAACCTATGAGAACTAATGATAATCCCACCACCCTTTGCTGACTCCTTTTTTGGACTCAGCCCGCCTGCACCCAGGTGAAATAAACAGCCTTGTTGCTCAAACAAAGCCTGTTTGGTGAACTCTCTTCACACGGACGTGCGTGACATGAACTTTTGCTCCAAGAACTACCACATGAACATATCAGGAAAGCCAAGAGAATCCACACTTTTTGAAGGAGGAAGACTGCTGCTGCAGGCTCCATGGGACAGCTGAGGAACTGTGAGTCAGCTTGCTTTCTCAGCTGGGAAGCTTGTAGCTGGGGGCAAGTTCTCAGCCCTGCTCACTGGCTGCTTGGAAACAAACTTGGTGCTGTTGGGGGTGCACAGTGGGAGTGAGACCAGCCTTTTGGGCTGCAGGCTACATGGGTGCTGGGTAAGTCCTGTGGCTGCCAGCTTTTCCCCACTTCCCTGGTGATGTGTGTGATGCAGCAGAGGCAGCCATAATCCCCCTGGGAACATAACTCCATTGGCCTGGGAACCGCACCCCCATCCCCCACAGCAGCCTCATCAAGTCCCACCCAAGGAGAGTCTCAGCTCAGACATGCCTGACTCTGCCCCTAGCTGATAGTCTTTGTCTACCTGCCCTGGTAGCCCAAGACAAAGGACATCTCTTGGGAGCTCTATGGCTTCACACCTACTGCCTGACCCGAGGGCAAGCTTGCATCCTCCCTATACTATAGCAGCTGATACTATAGCTCTTGAAAGTGCCACCTCCTGGCTGGAGGCCAACCAAAACAAAACCAGCACACTTAACAAAAATACAACCAAGGACCCTCTCCAAGTCCACTTCACTACCCTGCTACCTCCACCAAAGCAGGTGCTGGTATCCACAGCTGAGAGACCTGAAGATGGATCATATCACAGGACTTCGTGCAGACACTCCCCAGGACCAGCCCAGAGCCTGGTATCTCTGTGGGGTGGCTAGATCAAGAAGAGAAATAACAATCACTGCCGTTTGGCTCTCAGTAAGCCCCATCCCTAGAGGAAGGGGGAGAACACCAAATCAAGGGAGTACTCCATGGGATGAAAGAATCTAAACAGTTGCCCTTGAGCCCCAGATCTTCCCTCTGACACAGTCTACCCAAATGAGAAGGAACCAGAAAAACAATTCTGGTAATATGACAAAACAAGGTTCTTTAATACCCCAAAAGATCATGCTAAGTCACCGCAATGGATCCAATTCAAGAAGAAATCTCTGAATTGCCAGAAACAGAATTCAGAAGGTCAATTATTAAGCTAATCAATGAGGCACCAGAGAAAGGTGAAGTCTAACTTAAATAAATCCAAAAAATGATGCAGGATATGACTGGAAAAATCTCCAGTGAAACAGATAGCGTAAATAAAAAACAATCACAACCTCCAGAAATGAAGGCCACACTTAGAGAAATGGAAAGTCTCAACAACAGATTTGAACAAGTAGAAAAAAGAACTTCAGAGCTCAAAGACAGGGCTTTTAAATTACCCCAATCTGATAAAGATACAGAAAAAAGAACTAAAAAAAAAATGAACAAAGCCTCCAACAAGTTTGGGATTGTGTTAAACGACCAAACCTAAGAATAATTGGTGTTCCTAAGGAAGAGAAATCTAAAAGTTTGGAAAACATATTTGAAGGAATAATCGAGGAAAATTTCCCTGGCCTTGCTAGAGATCTAGACATCCAAATACAGGAAACTCAAAGAACACCTGAGAAATACATCGCAAAAAGATCATCACCTCGGCACATAGTCAGCAGGTTATCTAAAGTCAAGATGAAGAAAAAAATCTTAAGAGCTATGAAGCAAAAACATCAGGTAACCTATAAATGAAAACCTATCAGATTAACGCAGATTTCTCAGCAGAAACCCTGCAAGTTAGAAGAGATTGAGGACCTACCTTTAGCCTCAAATAAAACAATTATCAGCCAAGAATTTTGTAACCAGCGAAACTAAGTTTCATAAATGAAGGAAAGATACAGTCTTTTTCGGAAAAACAAATGCTCAGAGAATTTGCCACTACCAAGCCAGCAGTATAAGAACTGCTAAAAGGAGTCTAAATCTGGAAACAAATCCTTGAAATACACCAAAATAGAACTTCCTTAAAGCATAAATCTCACGGGACCTGTAAAATAATAACACAATGAAAAAAAAGGTATTCAGGCAACAAATAGTATGATGAATAGAATAGAACCTTACGTGTCAATACTAACATTGAATGTAAATGGCCTAAGTGCTCCACTTAAGAGATACAGAATGGCAGAATGGATAAGAATTCACCAACCAAGTATCTGCTGTCTTTGAGAGACTTACCTGACATATTAGGGCTCATAAAACTTAAGGTAAAAGGGTGGAAAAAGATATTCTATGCAAATGGACACCAAAAGCAAGCAGGAGTAGCTATTCTTATACTAGACAAAACAAACATAAAGCAACAGCAGTAAAAGACAAAGAGGGACATTATATAATGACAAAAGGACTAATCCAACAGGAAATATCACAATCCTAAATATATATGCACTTAACACTGGAGCTCCCAAATTTATAAAACAATTAGTACTAGACTTATGAAAGGAGATAGACAGCAGCACAATAATAGTGGGGGACTTCAAATACTCCAGTGACAGCACTAGACAGGTCATCAAGACAGAAAGTCAACAAAGAAACAATGGATGTAAATTATACTCTTGAACAAATGGACTTAACAGATATTTACAGAACACTGTACCCAACAAATGCTGAATATACATTCTATTCATCAGCACATGGAACATTCTCCAAGATAGACCACATGATAGACCACAAAACAAGTCTCAACAAATTTAAGAAATTAGAAATTATAGCAAGTACTATCTTAGACCACAATGGAATCAAATTGGAAATCAACTCCAAAAGGAAACTTCAAAACCATGCAAATACATGAAAATTAAATAACCTGCTCCTGAATGATCACTGGGTCAAAAATGAAATCAAGATGGAAATTCAAAAATGATTTGAACTGAATAATAGTGACACAAACTATCAAAACCTCTGGGACACAGCACAAGGGGTGCTAAGGGGAAAGTTCATAGCATTAAATGTCTACATCAAAAAGTCTGAAAGAGCACAAACAGACAATCTAAGGTCACACCTCAAGGAACTAGGGGAACAAGAACAAACCAACCCCAAACCCAGCAGAATAAATTACCAAGATCAGAGCAGAACTAAATGAAATTGAAACAACAACTACAAAATGTAAATTAAACAAAAAGCTGGTTCTTTGAAAAGATAAATAACATCGATAGACCATTAGCGAGATTAACCAAGAAAATAAGAGAGAAGATCCAAATAAGCTCAGTTAGAAACAAAATAGGAGATACTATAATGTAACCAATACGACCAAAGTACAAAAGATCATTCAAGGCTACTGTGAACACCTCTATGTGCATAAACTAGAAAACCCAGAGGAGATGGACAAATTCCTGGAAATATACAACCCTCCTAGATTAAACCAGGAAGATACAGAATCTCTGAACAGATCAGCAGCAAGACTGAAATGGTAATTAAAAAGTTACCAACAAAAAAGGTCCAGGACCAGACGAATTCACAGCTGAATTCTATCACACATTCAAAGAAGAACTGGTACCAATCCTATTGACACTATTCCAAAAGATAGAGAAAGAGGGAATCCTTTCAAAGTCATTCTATGAAGCCACTATCCCCCAATACCAAAACCAGGAAAGGATAAAACAAAAAAAACTACAGACCGATATCCCTGATGAACATACACACAAAAATCCTCAACAAAACTTGCTAACTGAATCCAGCAGCATATCAAAAAGATAATCCACCAGGATCAAGTGGGTTTCATACCAGGGATGCCGAGATGGTTTAACATCTGCAAGTCAATAAATGTGACACACCACATAAACAGAATTAAAAACAAAAACCAGGCCTGGCATGGTGGCTCATGCCTGTAATCCCAGCACTTTGGGAGGCCAAGGCGGGCAGATGACCTGAGGTCCGGAGTTCGAGACCAGCCTGGCCAACATGGAGAAACCCTGTCTCTACTAAAAAAAATACAAAATTAGCCAGGCATGGTGGTGCACGCCTGTAATCCCAGCTACTTGGGAGGCTGAGGCAGGAGAATTTCTTGAACCCAGGAAGCGGAGGTTGCGGTGAGCCGAGATCGTGCCATTGCACTCCAGCCTGGGCAAAAAGAGCGAAACTCCGTCTCAAGAAAAAAACAAAAAAAACAAAAAAACCCCCACCGTGATCATCTCAATAGATGCAGAAAAGGCATTTGACAAAACCCAGCATCCCTTTATGATTAAAACCCTCAGCAATATCGACATAGAAGAGGCATACCTTAAGGTAATAAAAGCCATCTAGGACAAACCCATAGTCAACATTATACTGAATGGGAAAAAGTTGAAAGCATTCCCCCGAGAACTGGAACAAGACAAAGATGCCCACTTTCACCACTTTTATTCAACATAATACGGAAGTTCTAGCCAGAGCAATTAGATAAGAGAAAGAAATAAAGGGAATCCAAACTGATAAACAGAAGTCAAACTGTCGCTGTTTGCTGATGACATGATCATATACCTAAAAACCCTAAAAACTCCTCCGAAAAGCTCCTAGAACTAGTAAATGAATTCAGCAAAGTTTCAGGATACAAAATTAATGCACACAAACCAGTAGCTCTGCTATACACCAACAGTGACCAAGCTGAGAATCAAGAACTCAACCCCCTTTACAATAGCTGCAAAAAAATAAAAATACTTAGGAATATACCTGACCAAGGAGGTGAAAGACCTCTACAAGGAAAACTACAAAACACTGCTGAAAGAAATCACAGACAACACAAACAAAGGGAAACACATCCCATGCTCATGGATGGGTACAATCAATGTTGTAAAAATGACATACTGCTAAAAGCAATCTTCAAATTCAATGCAATTTCCATCAAAATACCACCACCATTCTTCACAATTAGAAAAAATAATCCTAAATTTTGTATGGAACCACAAAAGAGCCTGCAAAGCCAAAGCAAGACCAAGCAAAAACAACAAATCTGGAGGCATCACATAACCTGACCTCAAATTATATATAATACTATATAAGGCCATAGTCACCAAAACGGCATGGTAGTGGTATAAAAATAGGCATATAGACCAATGGAAGAGAATGAAGAACCCAGTAATAAAGTCAAATACTTATGGCCAACTGATCTTTAGCAAAGCAAACAAAAACATAAAGTGGGGAAAGGACACCCTATTCAACAAATGGTGCTGGGATAGTTGGCAAGTCACATGTAGAAGAATAAAACTGGATCCTCATCTGTCATCTTAGACAAAAATCAACTCAAGATGGATCAAAGACTTAAATCTAAGACCTGAAACCATAAAAACTCTAGAAGATAATATCAGAAAAACCCTTCTGGACACTGGCTTAGGCAAAGACTTCATGACCAAGAACCCAAAAGCAAATGCAACAAAGACAAAGACAAATAGATGGGACTTAAACTAAAAAGCACAGCAAAAAAATATAATCAGGACAGTAAACAGACAACCCACACAGAGTAGGAGAAAATCTTCACAAAGTATGCATCTGATGAGGGACTAATATCCAGAATCTACAACAAACTCAAATCAGCAAGAGGAAAATAAACAATCCCATCAAAAAGTGGGCTAAGGACATGAACAGACAATCCTCAAAAGAAGATATACAAATGGTGAACAAACACATGAAAAAATGCTCAACATCACTAATTACCAGGGAAATGCAAATCATAACCACAATGTGATACCACCTTACTCCTGCAAGAATGGCCATAATCAAAAACTCAAAAACTAATAGATGTTGGTAGGGATGTGGTGAAAAGGGAACACTTTTACACTGCTGGTGGGAATGTAAACTAGTACAACCACTATGGAAAACAGTGTGGAGATTCCTTAAAGAACTAAAAGTAGAACTACCATTTGATCCAGCAATCCCACTCCTGGGTATCTACCCAGAGGAAAATAAGTCATTATACAAAAAAGATACTTGCACACATGTTTATAGCAGCACAATTTGCAATTGCAAAAATATGGAGCCAGCCCAGACGCCCATAAATCAACAAGTAGATAAAGAAAATGTGGTATCTGTATATACCACGGAATACTACTCAGCCATAAAAAGAGTGAAATAATGGCACTCACAACAACCTGGATGGAATTGGAGATGATTATTCTAAGTGAAGTAACTCAGAAATGGGAAACCAAACATCATATGTTCTCACTCATAAGTGACAGCTAAGCTATGAGGATGCAAAGACACGAGAATGATACAACATACTTTGGGACCTGGGGGGAGAGGAAGGGTGGGAGGGGAGTGAGGGATAAAAGACTACATATTGGGTATTGCGTACACTGCTTGGGTGATGGCTGCATGGAAATCTCTGAAATCACCACTGAAGAATTTATTCATGTACTAAAAAATAAAATAAAATACCCCCCCCAAAAACAAAATACCAATGCCATTCTTCACAGTTAGAAAAAATAATCCTAAAATTCATATGGAATCAAAACAGAGCCCAAATAGCTAAAATAATCCTGAGCAAAAAGGACAAAGCTGGGGGCATCACATTACCTACATTTAAAATTTATTACAAGGCTATAGTAACCAAAACAACATGGTATTGGTACAAAAATAGACACATAAACCTAGGGAACCCAGAAATAAAGTCACATATTTATAACCAACTGATCTTTGACAAAGCTGATAAGAACATACACTGGAGAAAGGTCATGCTTCTTCTTCAATAAATGGTGCTGGGAAATCTGAAAACCCATCCTAAATAAGAAAGAAACGGAACCCTTATCTCTTGCCATATACAAAGAAAACAAAAAATCAAAATGGATTAAAAACAAACATAAGACTCAAACTTTTAAAAATACTAGAAGAAAACCTAGGGAAAACTATCCTGGGCATTGGTTTAGGCAAAAAATTTATGACCAAGATCTTGAAAACACAGGCAACAAAAACAAAAATTCACAAATGGGATTATATTAAACTAAAAAGCACAGCAAAAGAAACAATCAA
The DNA here is from genome assembly GCF_028858775.2 of Pan troglodytes. Lineage (NCBI taxonomy): Eukaryota > Metazoa > Chordata > Mammalia > Primates > Hominidae > Pan > Pan troglodytes. Next base: position 42,863,633 of record NC_072401.2, read on the forward strand.
CAGAGTGAAGAGAATCTGTTGAATAGAAGAAAGTATCTGCAAACTATTCACCCTAAAAAGGACTAATAGCCAGAATATACAAGAAACTGAAACAACAGGCAACAAGTAATTCCCTTAAAAAGTGGACAAAGGACATGAATAAGCATTTCTCAAAAGAAGACATACAAATGGTCAACAAGTATATGAAAAAAATGCTCAACATCACTAGCAATCAGAGGCAAATCAAAACCACAATGAGATGTATCTTACCCCAGTCAGAATGGCTATTATCAAAAAGACAACAAATAACTGATGTAGGCGAGGATGTGGAGAGAAAGGACCTCTTACATACTGTTGGTGGGAATGTAAACTAGTACAGCCACTATGGAAAATAGTATAGAGAGTTCTCAAAGAAACTAGAATTACCATTCAATCCAGCAATCCCGCTACTGGGTAAGTACCCAAAGGAAAAAAAAAATCAATATATCAAAGGGATACCTGCACTCAGATGTTTACTGCAGCACTATTCACAATAGCAAAGATATGGAATTAACTTAAGTGTCCATCAACAGACCAATAGATAAAAAAAACAGGTGTATATACACACAATGGTATACTATTCAGCCATAAAGAATAATGACATCATGTCATTTGCAGCATCGTAGATGAAACTGGAGGTCATTATCAAGTGAAATATGCCAGGCACAGAATGACAAACATTGCATATTCTCACTTATACGTGAGAGCTAAAAAAAAAAAAAATGATCACATAGAGGTAGGAAGTACAAACACCAACAGGGAAGGGTGAGACAGAGGCAGGAGGATGGAAGGAGGGAGGATAAAGAGGACTGGGTTAAAGAGTACAAACATACAGTATGATAGAAGGAATCAATTCAATGTTTGATAGCAGAGTAGGGTGACTATACTCCACAAAAAATGTATTGTACTAAGCTGATGGACTCTAAGTATCCTGGCTTGATCACTCTGCATTATATACATGTAACAATTTCTCATGTACCCCATAAATGTGTACAAGTAATAAAAACAAGGCTGAGACAGGAGGATCACTTGAGCCCAGGAATCTGAGGTTATAGTGCGCTATGATCACATCACTGCCCTCCAGCCTGGGTGACAGAGACCCTGTCTCTAAAAATAAATGAATAAATGAATAAATACAATTAAAAAAATAAAAAAGTAACTACAATAAAATGAACAACCAATTTAATAATGGGCAAAAGATCTGAAGATACCTCATCACAGAAGACATACAGATGTTAAATAAGCATATCAAAAAATGTTCAACATCATATTTCAGGGAATTGGAAATTAAGCCAACAATAAAATACCAGTACACATCTATTAGAATAGCCCAAATCCAAAACACTGACAACTTCAAACGTGGGTGAAGATGTGGAGCAACAAAAGCTCTCATTAATTGCTAATGGGAATGCAAAATGGCATAGCCACTTGGAAGACAGTTTGTCAGTTTCTTACAAAATGAAACATACTCTTACTGTAAGATCTTGCAATTATTCTCCTTGGTATTTACCCAAATGAGATGAAAACCTATGTTTACACAAAAACATGCATATGCATGTTTACAGTAGCTTTATTCATATAATTGCCAAAATTGGAAACAGACCAAGATGTCCTTCAGCAGGTGAACGCATAAACTGTGGCACATCCAGACAATGGATTATTCAGTGCTAAAATGAAACAAGCTCTCAAGCCATGAAAAGACATGGAGGAACCTTAAATGAATATTACTAAGTGAAAGAGGCCAGTCCAGAAAGGCTATATACCATATCATTCTAACTATATGACATTCTGGAAAAGGCAGTAAAAGGAACAGTGGGGACAGTAAAAGCAACAGTGGTTGCCAGGGCCTTGAGGGAAGAGATAAATGACTAGGCGGGGCACAGGGGATTTGTAGGGCAATGAAAATACTGTATATGATACCATAATGGTAGATACATGTCACTACACATTTATCCAAACCTATAGAATTTACAATACCAAGAGTGAACCCTCATGTACAGTCTAGGGTTTGAGTGATAATGATGTGTCAGTGTAGATCATGGATTGTTACAAATGTACCACTCTGGTGGGGGATGTTGATAATGGGGAGGCTATGTGTGTGTGTGATGGCAGGGTGTATATGTGCACTCTATCTTCTGCTGAATTTTGCTGGGGACTTAAAATTGCTTTAAAAATAAAGTCTATATAAAATATATTAAAAATTTTTTCAGAACAGCAAAAATATATGCAAGCTAATTCTATGATTATTAAAAATGGAAGTCCACCATTTTTTATTTTTTATTCAAAGCTTTAACTCCTCAAACAAGTTTCTAGGTAGAAGATGATTCCAAACTATACAAGAAAGGATGTGATTTGGGTTTTGTAAACTGGACATTTATCAACCATTTAAAGTGGGAGGTCTTAAAGGCTCTCTTTTTTTAAAAAAAATTATTTATTTATTATTATACTTTAAGTTCTAGGGTACCTGTGCACAATGTGCAGGTTTGTTACGTAGGTATACATGTGCCATGTTGGTTTGCTGCTCCCATCAACTCATCATTTACATTAGGTATTTCTCCTAATGCTATCCCTCCCTCAGCCCCCCACCCCCCAACGGTGTGTAATGTTCCCCTTCCCGTGTCCATGTGTTCTCATTGTTCAACTCCTACTTATGAGTGAGAACATGCGATGTTTGGTTTTCTGATCTTGTGATAGTTTGCTGAGAATGATGGTTTCCAGCTTCATCCATGTCCCTGCAAAGGACATGAACTCATCCTTTTTTTATGGTTGCATAGTATTCCATGGTGTATATGTATTAAAGTCTCTCTTTATTCCCTTATCACTGAATATTACTTTTGGGATGTGGAAGATCTTTACAATACACTTTAAAATTGTATCCCAATCTTCTTTTTATTTAGTATTTCTCTGACTAGTCTAAGCTCCTGACAAGTCTTAGGTCTTATCTTCCTATCTCCAAAATGCAGTTCGAACTGTGATGGTAGAATGCATACAATGAAAAAATGTTAGGTGTTTTAATCGATGAGAATACAAAATCAAAGGAATTCTAAAACTAAATTCATGAGACATCATGAAATAATTCTACCAAAATGCTTTAAAATCAAGGCATTCAAAAATTGCATTTCATTGTCTTTAAACCAAGGCATTTAACATTCTCAAAATGAATTTAAATAATAGGCTTGAGCTTCTTAAGTTCAGTTTCCGAGTTTCTATGAGACAAAGCAAGGTTGTTGATTCTATTCAAAATAGGAATGTTCCAAGTTGGGAAGGTTATAAACTAGGTAAATGGAAAGAACAGTTCAGAAGGAAAATGCTGACTCATCTCAATTAAAAAAAAGGGCCCTGGTCAGATTTCTCATTTTCCCATGAGTGTAAATATATTTAACTGGAAAAATTCAGTTAGAATAACATATTACTATTTCTGTCAATATAAGCTGCCAATATACCAAAGCCAAGTCAGAAATTGTTATAATTAAAACAATGCAAGACAAATTAGTCCCATGACATAATTATGGAAGTAACTGTGATCTAATTTTCCCCCATTTCTATGCTCTTAAAAAATTAGATTCAAACTAGAGTGAATCACATTCTAATACAATTTTTAAATATTTTCTGTATTTAACTGTCTTCTAACAGTTTATATAGTATAAACCTCAAATATTATGTATCAAAAATTGAATTATAAAAATAACCTAGGCCAAACTTTTTCAAAGCACCAAATTTACCCAGAAGGAATTCCACATTTCACCAGAAGAGGCTGAACACTATTACTATAAAACACCAATAAAAGTGGATGTCAGCAACTTCATGTTAAACATCTGTGTTACATTTCCACAGAATGCCTAACATATACATTATAAACCATCATAAATTAAAACTGTAAAAAATAAAAATAAAAACTTACAGCTCCTTTGCAGTAGAGCCGTAACTTCCCAGATGGAGTGCGAACAATCACTGACATTCTTTTCCTAGCACTGAAAGAAAGAGGTTTTGCATAATGTGTCATCATACCAAGGATATGCATCTATGTGTTTGTCATGCCTCACATATTTTAATATTCACAGTAAAAAAATAAATCTGACCAAATCATGAGCCCTAACTTTCCACATATACAAACTATCCCTTGGGTGTACAGCTGGGCACCTGTAAATGTTACATTATGCTTTTAAGGCACCAGGGTACCATCTACCGTTCTAGTGGAATAGTTGACAAAATAGTTCCTAAGAAACCTACAAGAGCTCATACCCACCAGAGTAAAGTCCTAGTTCAATGTTTTCGGATTTGAAAAAATATTTAAGTTGGTTTCTTAAAGGATAAATTATGTTATAGTTTTTATGAAAAATAGAAATATCAATACAAATCAATTGTTATTAAAAATACAAATGATAATCAGTGACACCCCATCACACATGAAGGCAAATACTAGTACTTTAAAAAACAACTTAAGAATTCACAACTAGTTTTTCAATGATGACTAGCAAACCACTGGCATCATGCTAAAAACTTAATTTATGCAGCAAAATTAAGCTAATGAGCACAAATATTTTAATACTATTGATGACATAGTTTAATAAGAACTGTCTGTCAAATGTACATCTTTCAATGCATTAGTAAAAAGAGATAGCAAATAACACTGAATGGAAGAAACTGCGACAGCATTACAAAGGATAGGACTCATTTGGACCATGAGTGTGTAAGCATCCTCCTCAGAACTGAGGGCAGAAGAGGACTACTCAAATGTCTGTATCTATTTGTTTTACCAGCTAAAAAACTGAGATGAGTTCAATATGCAGAAGCAGTCAGTTATGGTATCATAGTGTACAGTCAGGAGTTTCTTTCAGAGGTATTTAGAAATATTTCAGTTCCCGGCCTGGCACGGTGGCTCATGCCTGTAATTCCAGCACTTTGGGAGGCCGAGGCGGGCGGATCACAAGGTCAGGAGTTCGAGATCAGCCTGACCAACATAGTGAAACCCTGTCTCTACTAAAAATACAAAAATTAGCCAGGCATGGTATCACGTGCCTGTAATCCCAGCTACTCAGGAGGCTGAGGCAGAAGAATCGCTTGAACCCGGGAGGTGGAGGTTGCAGTGAACCGAGATTGCACCACTGCACTCCAGCCTGGGTGACAGGGCGAGACTCTGTCTCAAAAAAAAAAAAAAAAAAAGGAATATTTAAGTTCCCTCTTTCTTTATCCATAATGCTCCTGGTATTACTACCCCAATCTCTATCCCTGTACATCAGGAATACATTTAATTGGGCCTCCTTTGTAATGACACCTATACATTCTACGTTAGCCCTTCCTGATTCATGCCTCTTTTACTCCAGCTTTGATAATGTGGTCCCAAACTCATCAACGTCCTTGCTCTTCTCTTTTCCTGGTGAAACCTCCAAATATTGGGTGAATGAGAACTCTCTTTTGTGTTACATCAAAGTAGGTAGATGTTGCTGAAGAAAAGTTACCCGGCCAAAGAGATTAGCAAATACATGATATATAACACCAACTGGGTGCTCCTTACTGCCCAGTAACCCAGCACATTCCAACAAGCTTGCTCTTTTGCCCTGTGCAGGGCTAGAGCACACCTTCTCCATTCTCCAAGTCTCCCACGTTCCCTCTTCACCCGAGAACCTTGACAAAAATTCACCTTGATAAAAACCTCAGATAAGAAATCCCTTTTTGCCCGGGTATGGTGGCTTACGCCTGTAATCCCAGCACTTTGGGAGGCTGAGGCAGGGGGATCATTTGAGGTCAGGAGTTCGAGACCAGCCTGGCCAACATGGTGAAACCCTATCTCTACTAAAAATTCAAAGATTAGCCAGGCATGGTGATGTGCACCTGCAATCCCAGCTACTTAGGAGGCTGAGGCATGAGAATAGCTTGAACCTGGGAGGCGGAGGTTGCAGTGAGCTGAGATCGAGCCACTGTACTCCAGCCTGGGTAACAGAGCGACACTCTGTCTCGGTTTGGGGGTGGGAAGAAATCCCTTTTCTTTCTGCCATTAAAACCTGCATATCTATGTGTGCACCATCTCCTCCATCTTTTTTCCTGATATGATGGAAGAAACATTTTCCTCCTATCAGAGGCCTTCCTTACACATGCCTGTGAACCTCCTCTCATCTCACTTTCTCAGTAACCTCGGTCCAAAGGTTATGCTGTTCTCCCCAGAATCTGCCTCTTCTCCTTCTGTAAGGATCCTGTTCATAAGCATTTAACATACTCTGTTCTCGCCCCGCAGCCATAAAAAATGATGAGTTCATGTCCTTTGTAGGGACATGGATGAAGCTGGAAACCATCATTCTCAGCAAACTATTGCAAGGACAAAAAACCAAACATCGCATGTTCTCACTTACAGGTGGGAATTGAACAATGAGAACACATGGACACAGGAAGAGGAACATCACACACCGGGGACTGTTGTGGGGTGGGGGGAGGGGGGAGGGATAGCATTAGGAGATATACCCAAAGCTAAATGACGAGTTAATGGGTGCAGCACACCAACATGGCTCATGTATACATATGTAACAAACCTGCACGTTGTGCACCTGTACCCTAAAACTTAAACTATAAAAAAAAAAAAAAACTCACCCGATGCAACCACTCCTCCATTAAGCCACATCCCTTTTCAACTCGTTCACATTTCACCTTCTCTAAACCATCACTCATCTATCCCCTTCATTCCCAGTCTTTTCCTTTTTCTTCTCTCCTCACCATTACAATGAACAGCTACATTCAACAAATACTTCTCAAACTTCTTACCTAACCTTGCAGCAGTCTCCGACACAGATGACCACTCTCTCCTTGAATCCTCTTCTCCTGGCTCTGTGCTATGACCCTCTCTCTGTCCTCTACATCTTTAACAACAAGGTTGTCTCTTTTGCTGATTCCTCTTTTTCTAATCAACCCTTACCCTCATGGCTTAATCTTCAGCCTTCCATTTCCCCCTCATTTTATATCTTCTCTTCAGGAGATCCCATTCAGTTTTATGACTTCAAATACCACTTACCAACCACTGACTGCCAAATTGCTATTTCAGCCATAGATTTCTCTTTTGTTTCAGGCCCTTATATTCAACTGCTTGCCTGATAGCTCTGCTTGTATGTCTCACAGTCATCTAAAACCTAAGACTTCAAACATTTCAACCTCCACATCTATTCCTATTCCCACTTCTGCCATCTGTGTAAATGGTACCTCTATCTACCCAGTTGTTCATGCCAGAGACCCTCACCCCTTCCTCGTTTCGCCTTCTACTGCCAATCCCTCACAAAGTCTCTCAGATATTCCTCTACAAGGTACACGGATTCTATTAACTTCCTTTTATTTTCACTACCATCATCCTAGTCTAAACCACTAATGTCTTTCATAGGGACTATTTAACAGCATCATATTCACTTTTCTCATGTTCATTCTTAAACCCACCTTCATCATTGAATCCTGAAAGAACAGAAACTCCCAACCCTGCTTTATTTTTTTCTTCATGGCACTCATCACCTAGCATAGTGCTTTCTAAGTGTGGTTTAAAAAACATATCTAAATGGCAATTAATAGACTACTTAATGACAGTCTACAGATATAATACAAATAAGCTTGGGAAAAGCAATCACTCTGACATGAAAAGAAAGAGACGAGGAGTGCACTTTGAAAATACTCCATTCTGTTTATTCAATGTATTCATCTTCTTTGGGCTTTTCAGAGTATCTAAGTTAAAAAAAGCTTTAAATAATAAGTCAGACAGACTGCATTATTTTTGTTATTAACCACTGGCATATGGTCACTCCTAATCAAGACAGCAACAAAAGTTGGCACAGAAAGAGAAATGCCTTTCCTAAGCAATGTACAAGTTTGCCTTATGCAGAAGAAAGTTCAAGAAAAATGATGGACACTTATTTCCTTGAACAGCAGCATTACTTCCTCATGGCCTTAATTCTGTGAAGTGTCCTGTGAATGGTCATGCAGTCTTTAAAGACCCTGCAGCAAGGGCCTCTCTGCCTCAAGAATGCAGGTAAGCAGGTTACATTGTCATGTGGGAGTAAGAGGCTGAAAACTCACAGACTTATCACTGATTATAACTGAAGGGATCTATTATTCGACCTTAAGAAATAAAATAAGTAGGACAATCACTTTGCTTTCTGTCCTTTCCTAATAGATGGTAACTGGTCTTATACTTAACAGAGACAAGAATACGGTTTTTCAAATCCTGAAGACAATTAGATATAATGAGCATACAATTAGAATGCTGGCTTCCTGATCCCGACTCATCTCCACCCCACATAAATCTGATGCCTCTAAACATAATTGTGTTTCCAGATCACCAGCCATAAGACGCATGGCCGTATACGCTGGGCTTGTGAATCAGGCAGCTATATTTCAAAACGATTTCTTTTTCTAAATTTTAAAATTGATACACAGTAGTTGTACATATTTACGGGGTATATGTGATATTTTGTTAGATGCACAGAATTTATAATGATCAAATTGGGGTGTTTGGGATATGCAAGATCTTGATTATTTATCACTTGTATGTCTGGGAACATTTTAAGTCCTCTCTTCTAGTATTTTGAAATATACAACACATTGTTGTTGACTATAGTTACCCTACTTTATTATCAAACATCAGAATTTACTTCTTCAACATAACTGTATGTTCATACCCATTAACCAACCTCTCTTTATCCCTTCCCCTCCCACTCACACATCCTTCCCAGCCTCTGGTATCTATCATTCTACTCTTTACCTCCATGAGATCAACTTTCAAAAAGACTTTAAAACTGCAACCAGTAGTCACGCATTGCAATACTCTGAAGAAAGTGGTTTGTAATTTATCTACAGATAATGAGAATAAAAAATGTACTAAAGATTTTGATTTAATATTTTGTCTAAACAAATTTAGTTAAATAAAAACAAAACATACTTTCTAGTTATTCAAAAGGGAAAAAATAAAAATGGATATAAATTTATCTTATCCATACAAATCACTGAGCAGATGTTTTACCTGGTAAACTCCAAGACATTGAGCAATTCATATCTTTCTTCCTGCCCCAGCTAAGAAGAAAAGGAATATATAATTACATACAGTTGGAAAAGTCTTAAGCTTCTAGGAAATAAATCCTAGTCATAAAATTTTACTGTAAAAAATGCCAACACAAACAAATTTTCCCTACTGAAATATGGAAGGGAGCTTACTAACTTTTATGTAAATTGAGTTACAGGAAACAGAAAATCCAAAACAGGAGAAAACCAAAAGGAAAACCAAAAAGTGTCACCGAAGAGTTCTTAGAATATAACCTGTCCAGACAAGAGAATGGAGGGCTTCAAAAGGGATGTCGTAAGGAAAGAACTGCCAATGAACAGATTATGTGGTGTGACTGTATTGAGAAAAGTACACTAGAAAGTATGGGGACAATTAATATAGATAATGGGGGGAAAAAAAAGGGAAGCAATGAAACAAACAGGTAAGAGATTTATCTTTAGAAAATGATGGAAAAAGTGGCCAGGTCTGGTGGCCATGCCTGTAATCCCAGTGCTTTGGGAGGCTGAGGTGGGAGAATCAAAGGAGCTCAGGAGTTCAAGACCAGCCTTGGCAATATAGCAAGACCCCATCTCTATTAAAAAAATATATTTAAAAAAATATCAGGTGCGGTGGCACATGCCTATCTATAATCCCAACTATTTTAGAGGCTGAGGCAGGAGGGTCACTTGAGCCCAGGGGTTCAAGGCTATAGTTAGCTATGACTGCACTACTGCACTCCAGCCTGGGTGACAGAGCAAGACCCCATCTCTAAAAAAAATAATTGGTGTTGGGAAACACAAAATTTAAAAAACAAAAAAATAATTACCAAATACAACAATGTTCAGCTATGAATACTGTACAGGTAAAATAGAAGGCAATACTACACAGAAACTAAATAATAATTTTTAAATGAGATAATTTATATATAATAAAATGCACAGACCTTTAACACAGAGTCAAATGAAAATTGTATAGTTTGGTAATTAGCACCCCAATCAAGATATAAAATATTCCCACCATCCTATAAATTCCCTTGTGCCCTTTTTCAATCAATCTCTTCCCTGCCCTGAGGCAACCACTGTTCTGAATTCTATCACCATAAATCACTTTTTCCTGATCTTGAGCTGCATAAAAATGAAATTAAAAAGGATGCACTCTTTTGTGTCTGGCTTTTTTTTTTTTTTTTGCTCGGCATAATGTTTTTGATTCATGTTTTGATTCATTTTTCATCCATGCTGTTGATGAATCAATAACTCATTCTTTTTTATTGTTTAGATGTTCCATTGTGAGACTATATCACAATTTGTTTATCCATTCTTCTATTGATGGGCATTTGGTTTGGTTTCTAGTTTTTGGCTACTCTGAATAAAGCTGATAGGAGCATTTTGTTACAAGTCTTTTTAGAAACAGAAACTTCCATTTCTGCTATATAACTATGAGCACAATTGCTGGCTCAGGTGTAAGTTTACCTCAATTAGACAACTCTGTAAGGTTTTCCAAAGGGACTTTACCACTTTATACATCTGCTAGCAGTATATGAGTATTCCACTTGTTCTACACACTCATTAACATTTGGTGCTATCCATTTTTAAAATTTAGTCTTTAGAAAATAAAAGAAAAAGTGGCCAGGTGCAGTGGTTCATGCCTGTAATCCCAGTGCTTTGGGAGGCTGAGGTGGGAGAATCACTTGGGTAGGTATGTAGTGCTATCTCACTGTGGTCTTAATTGTATCTCCCCAATGACTAACAATGTTTTTTCACATGCTTATTGGCCATCCATATAGCTTCTCTTGTGAAATGTTGGCTCAAGTCTTTTGCCCACTTTAAAACTTGGGCCTGAGTATTTAACTAAAAATTGGAATAAAATCATAATAATTTTAGAGTATGAGGAAGGATAAACTAAAAGGATGGTGATTCGAGAGATACACCCTCATGTAACAGAATCAGAAGATACATTAAAATTGAAGAGTCAAAACATGTATTAATAGTCACCTTTTTTTTTTTTTTTGAAAATATGAGATGTATAAATGCCTAAAGAAATAGCTAAAAGAACACCCAGTAGTTGCTTCTGGAGTGGGGAACCTCTATTTTACTATGAGCCTTTTGGCATTACTTTATCTTTGAAGCTATGCAAATGTATTACTTGGATTAAAAAGAACCTTAAAAACAACTAACTTACTGAATCTATAATCACCGAGTCGGGTGTTCTTCCAGTGAAAACAAAATTCAATTGCTTGGCTGCTCTGACCAATGCTCCCTCATCTGTTTTAGAAAAAGAGGTAAAAGCAAATACATGATTGAAAAAAAAATATTCTCAGCACAAGAGAAGTACATTAAGGTAATATCATTTTCTGTTTAATTAAAGTTCTTTTTATTCTGGCTCATGTTATTAATCCAATTATTTTTAAATTACATGACAATTCCAAAGAAATGAGGATAATAATCTTAAGTGTTGGAGACACATACAGAACTCAGAGTTACATTTCCGAAATGTCAAGTCTCACTGTTAGTCACAAATTCCTAAGAAGCTTAATTTAAATGTACCCTTTCATCCAGTGTATTTGCTAGAAAACTTTCTCAAAAGGAATCAGAGAAAATTGCCTTCTAAACTTTTATCCTTTTCCTCCTAAAATGTTGAGTCTAGAGAAACTAATATTGCTAATTGAGGATTCAGTTTAAACAAGCTTTAAATGAACTAATGATTTTAATGTCTATGAATTTCATCATGTTAAATAAAACCTTTTTATTGCTAGAGTAGGGTATGGCATAAGAAAACATCACATAGTTTCTACCCTAATGATATGAGACATAACCATTCTTATGCTTTTAAGGAAGTTAGTATATCCTATAAGTCACAGATGCTGGCTTAGAATGCAGTTTAAAACACTTCTAACAAAGTTCTCATCAAACTGACTATCTGCCCAACTTTACATTGAAAACAGATCTAAAATTAAGCCTAAGTACTTAACATTGATAACTGTACTAATAATATTTTATGGAATCCCTTCAAATGCGTAAAACTTTCCTCACCCAAATAAATACACAAGCTTCTTTATTATCATTAACAAAAGAGGAAGGCAAAATTGGTGTTCTAAAGTTATATAAGCTTACTATATTCAGGCGAACACTTCTTCCTTTTCCTATTTGTACCTGTGCAAAATCAGCTTGACTAAGAGTTCTTAGGTATTTATAAAGAAGCAAAAAATTATTACGTGTATGTAAAAAAGTACATTTTTCACTTATGAGAATTATGTTATTCACATTTTCATGTAACTTATGTAATATGCCAAAAATTACACATACAAAGTTACACATTCTAAAATATCATGTACATATTTAACCTTGAAAGCCAAGGTTTTTCTAATTGGTAAATAAAAATTTTTATCTAAAAAACACTCAATTTGGCTATCTTTTTAAAATTAAATTGACTTTACATTCAGAACAATTTTCCACAAAACAATACTTTACAATTGCTTCATTTGTACCTGGAGATGCTGCTTGATAAATAATCTTATCACCTTCTCGCTCTGGCACTGCTGTGTGACAGACTGCCATCATTGTAAGAAATTCACATATTATAGGTGCAGTCGGCTGTGAAAAATAAACACATAATTTAAGCCCTTCTCATGTGAACATTTTGACACTGACAGTAATATTACTTCATGTCTATTAAGAACATAGCTGTTGGCCAGACATGGTAGCTCACACCTGTAATCCCAGCACTTTGGGAGGCCGAGGCGGGTGGATCGCCTAAGGTCAGGAGTTTGAGACCAGCCTGGTGAAACCCCGTCTCTACTGAAAATACAAAAACTAGCCAGGCGTGGTGGCAGGCGCCTGTAATGCCAGCTATTCGGGAAGCTGAGTCAGGAGAATCGCTTGAACCCGGGAGGCGGGAGGCGGAGGTTGCAGTGAGCTGAGATTGCAACATTGTACTCTAGCCTGGACAAGAGAGTGAGACTCTGTCTCAAAACAAAACAAAACAAACAAGATAAACAAACAAAACCCCATAAAAACATAGCTGTTATACACTGGGGGTGTGGGATTATAGCCAACTAAGAAGCCAACATCAATTATAAAGAAAATGTGTTTTTTAATTCAAATTATTTTTCTACTCTTTCATTCATTTTCTAAACATTTATACAAGACAACTTGGTGTTGTCAAATAGAACTAGTATAGTGAGAAAGGCAGATGTAGCTGAATCTTGTCGTTGGAGGACAGGATAAAAATTCGAAGATGTTCATTTACCTAGTTGTAATTCCTGATCAGATTTAAATTTCAGGCATGCAATCTTACTGCATTGGGGTTATACTTTGCGTTGGCGTGATAATGATTGAGGATTTTTCTATAATGTTTTGTCTTTCCTCTCCAAAAATGGTAACTTTATTCATATTTTAATGAATAAAAAATTATGAACAACTCCTATGTCCAGGGGACTCTTACAGCCTGAGAAGACAGAAGGGTGTATCCTTTCTGCACGGAGCTTAGGGTTTATAGGAGAGAAGCCAGATATTTTAAATTAAATATCTTCCTGTCTGGCTCTCAATAAAGAGAAATGTCATTCAATTTAATAAAGGAAAAACATTTCTCTATGCTCTTGGGCAAAAAAGAAAATAATAATGTGAAGTGACTAGGGAGATATATCAGAACATGATTTGAAAAAACTGTTCAAGCTAGAACAGTGGACTAAACAGACATGGTCCCTGCCATGTGAAGCTTGGCGTTGTGGGGAAGACCGAACACAAATAAATATACACGTATTGTTTACTTATAGCAAGACAAGCACTGTAAAGAAGGGAATATGCAAATATCATGTAATGTGACTTGAGCGAGTCTGTGGTTATTCTCAAGATAATGTAATATTTGAGCTGATGAAGTTTTAGCCTCATGAAGAATTGAGCAAAGTGCTTTCCATCAAGCAGGAAAGGTCGTAAAGAAGGAAAAAAACGATGTGTTTTAGAAAATAAAAGGCAGCCAGTGGGATGAGGAGAAAGGAGCTCAAAGTGAGGGTGACAGCTTAGGCAGGGGCCAGATCATGTTACTTTATGAGTGAAGAGAGAACGTAGAGAATAGGCTTAAACAGGATAGTGAGGGGACTTGATTTCCATTTGCATTTTTCAGCTGTCATGGGCAACAATAACTAGAGAGGACTAAAAATGGAACCCAGGAGACTGGTCAGGAGGCTACCACAGGAATCCACAGAGTGGGTGCTGGTGGTCTGGACTGGGGTGGTGAAAATGAGGATTAACTGCAGCCGACACCCAAGATAGATTCTAGCAATCAGTGCCAACAAGGGCTTGGTGACTCAGAGATCTGGACATGGAGAGAAAAGAAGGCATCAAAGACAACCCTCTAATTCCTAGGAAGAGTCACAAGATAGGTGATGGTATGATTTACTGAAAGCTGAGAATCCAAGAGGGAAGAGGTGGTCTAGGGCTAGGCTTTGTAGATCCTGAAGTTATTATTTTGTTGAAGGCTCACGCAGAAGAGAGAGATACAAAAATACCCATAGCAACATACTGATAGGGCCCCACTTGGGCAAAAGTGACAAGTCCACCTGTGATAGAGAAGATGCATATTTGAGGGTAACAATCATGAGTTCAAGTTGGGACATACTGGGCTTGAAGTGGTTATGAGAAAAAGTTCCGGGGTTTAACTCCAGAAGACTCTATAACTTGATCTTATGAAAACTGAGGAAGTGTCAGTGTGATGGTTAATACTGAGTGTCAACTTGACTGAAGGATGCAAAGTGTTGATCCTGGGGGTGTGTCTGTGAGGGTGCTGCCAAAGGAGATTAACATTTGAGTAAGTGGGATGGGGAAGGTAGATCATCTAATCAGCTGCCAGCGTGGCCAGAATATAAAGCAGGCAGAAAACTGTGAAAAGGCTAGACTGGCTTAGCCTCCCAGCCTACATCTCTCCCTTGCAGGATGCTTCCTGCCCTCAAACATTGAACTCCAAGTTTTTCAGCTTTGGGACTTGGACTGGCTTCCTTGCTCCTCAGTGTGCAGACAGCCTATTGTGGGATTGTGTGAGTTAATATGACTTAATAAACTCCCCTTTGTGTATCTATCTATCTATCTATCTATCTATCCTATTAGTTCTGCCCCCCCCCCCCCCCCCCCCCAGAGAACCCTAATACAGTCAGTAACTTCATAAGCAGGATTTTCACATTGGGTGGCAGAAGCCAGAGTTTCTATTGTATATTTAGCCTATGGTACTGAGCAGATAACTTATTTCTAAAATTGTTAATATTGAATTGTATCACAGAAGGTTCAATAATCATTTAAAATGAAACAATTTGAAAAGACAGAATATTGATGAATGATAATATTAAAATCAAATTAATAACCACCATGAATTAATGTTGGCCAAGTAAAAAGGATTTGGCATAGATTTTGATAATTATTAAAAATGATCATGAGGCCAGGCACAGTGACTCATGCCTATAACCCCAGCACTTTGGGAGGCTGAGGGGGTGGATCACCTGCGGTCAGGAGTTTAAGACCAGCCTGACCAACATGGCGAAACCCTGTCTCTACTAAAATACAAAAATTAGCCGGGTGTGGTGGCGAGTGCCTGTAATCCCAGCTACTGGGGAGGCTGAGGCAGGAGAAATGGCTTGATTCTGGGAGGCAGAGGTTGCAGTGAGCCAAAATCACGCCATTGCACTCCAGCCCCGGCGACAGAGTGAGACTCTGTCTCAAATAACTAACTAACTAACTAAATAAATAAATAAAAGATCATGAAAGTAAAAAAAGAGAAACATGTAAACATAGAAGATAGTTCAGAGAAACATTCATTAGTTTTTATTCACTAACAAAAAGACAATGGTTTTATGTAACTTACATGATTATTTTGGAGATTTTCCAGCAATGATGAATCACTAAATGTTTTTTCATCTCCAAGCTGTGAGTTCTGCCTGAAGGGGGTAAAAAATAGAGTAAACCCAGTTCATTTATACCAGCCCACTGATCTATTTGTTAATGTACTTTATGAGTAAAGTGTTATGCCTCCAAACCCTCAATAAATTAAATGTAATTTGGCCTGCATTTCTAAATAAGACATCACAGATTTCATGATTGTATCACAAAATATATTCAAGCATTCTAAAATGTGAAAGATGTTTGCAGTGTAATGAAAAATAATATTTTATAGTTCATTTTTTCTGGAGTTAAATTATATTGCAGCCACATAAAATTTGTAAAAATATAAAACTAAAACTATTAAAACACCTGGAATTGAATTTCTTCCACTTCCATAATATTTTCAATTTTTAGGATTCTAAGAATTAACGAAAGCTATTATACAAAATATTCTTCTATTTGAGTCATGAGAAATCTTTATATGTAGTGATGAAAACCATATGAAATATAAGAACATGAATAAACCATTTACAGATTATATCAACATCTATCATTAATATCTGAGCAAGTATTTATAAACATATTACATTTGTTCTGTAAATATAAGAACAAATAATAAAAGTATGGAATTTTTGTGTTGTGACTATCTTCAGATGAGCAAATGTATTATGTACTTCATACGATATAAATGGAGTCAATTATCTCTGCAAACTAGCTATCATTTATCTCACGGCCATACAATTTAACACAAAAATACTGAGATTCAAAGGAAAAACAAGGAACACAAGTGGGAATGTCAAAAGAAAAGGGTATAGTTTGCAAAATTTAGTGAAAATATATACATTTGAGGTTTAGTGCACAGAAGAAAATTTCAGATTTCACTGAGGGAAAAAAATGTGTCCAATACTAAACAATTATAATCCAGAAAGCTTTTGATCACAACATTAACATGTTACAAAGAGTATTATCAATGTCAACATGTCAGATATCAAGACTGTCATATTGTAAAGGCAGCAGCTTGACAGGACGGAAAACTCTTTGAAGAAAACAGAATTTGAAAGGAGAGAACATACATAGTATCTTCAATGAAACACGTTTCTCCAGTAAACTTAAGGAGGAAGTTAGAATGTTTATAATGGAACACATATCTACATGTAGTAACTTGCTCTATTAAGTCTCCAAATCGTAAGAAAATACATCTTTATTAGCAGGTAGTAGTTTAGAATGATCAAAATACCCTTGGGGGCCAAAGTGAACACGTCATCATCATCATTATCATTATTTCTCTAATTCTGAAGATGGAAGGAAAAAAATCTAAGAAAAAGATAGCATATATTTATCCTCCAAATATCACCATTAATTAAAAAGAGTTCATTACTTGGGGCTTTATGAAATTTTCCTATTAAAATACATTCATAAATGGTTTGTAGCTGTACTTTTCTACTTGTTAAACAAATGTCAAGGAATATTCACAGTAACATCTTGCAAGAAGTCTATTTTCTTTCCAAAGAATTCCAGACTAAAAGCCGTTTAAATCTGAAGATATGCCTTATTAATCTCACCAATAATTCTTTCATTTTATAAATCAGTTACTATAATTGACTTTTCAAACATATTTATATTTGAGTAGCTCTGGATACGCAATTGAAATATTTACATGGACATACCCCATTTTCCATTCAGTAATGAAGGTTCTGTCAGGGATAATGCTAAAGAACTCTTCTTCTAGAAAGTGACTTCCTTCCCAAGATAATTTAAAAAACCCCAAAACAGGCTGGGCACCGTGGCTTATGTCTGTAATCCCAGCACTTTGGGAGGCTGAGGTGAACAGATCACCTGAGGTCAGGAGTTCGAGACCAGCCTGGCCAACATGATGAAACCCCATCTCTACTAAAAATATAAAAATTAGTCAGGTGTGGTCCCAGCTACTCGGGAGGCTGAGGCATGAGAATCGCTTGAACCTGGGAGGTGGAGGTTGTGGTGAGCCGAAACTGCACCACTGGACTCCACTCCAGCCTGGGTAACAGAGCAAGACTACGTCTCAAAAACAAAAACAAAAACAAAAACAAAAAAACCAGAAACAAAAACTAGAAACAACTCATCCTCTAATCAGACAGCCTGGGTTGGATAACTCAGGCATGGAGCTTCCACCACTCCTCTCCAAAATTTTACAAAATATTTACTTTTAGTAAAAATAAACAGATAAAATTTGCAAGCTCATATCAGTTAAAAATAAGAACCATCACATTAAAAGTAAAAATAATAGGACTGTTAGTCAAACTTTCACAAATAAAAATGCAAGCCAACATCAACATTTGGTTACATCTTTGCCTAGTAATTTTTGAGTGTCACTTTGCTCCCAAGGAGACAATGACGTTATGGTATTTTGCAAGAAGCAATAAGGCAGGGAGTATCACAGTTAAGGTAAGGAGAACAGAGCAGGGAACCCACAATGTCATATAATTTGCAGCTTCTTTAGGCTGACTTAAAAGTTATGATACATTGTAACTACTCATTTTCTGATCATACAAAAATGAAGAATCTCTATAGCAATAAAAATTGAAATATTCAAAGAATATATGGCTTAATCAGTATAGTTGTCCTTGCATATGACAGTATGTACTAAGACTTTTTTTTAAATTCAAAATTCATGTCAACAGGAGAGCCATCAGAGAAAAGGAAGAAAAGAGCTGAATCCATACTTTTCACCTTGTAAACCAAAATAAACTCCAGATGGATCAATGATTTTATAAATGTACTAAAGATATGTGAAACATTTTTTTAAAAAAAACTTAGGAATGGAAAAAGCTTAGGTATCATATATAATTCAGAAAACATAATATATAAATCTGACTACATAAATCTGAATATTTCTGCATAGCAAAAACTATGGCAACAGGCCGGGTGCAGTAGCTCACACCTGTAATCCCAGCACTTTCGGGAGGCTGAGGCAGGAAGACTGCTTGAGGCCAGGAGTTTGAAACCAGCCTGGGCAACACAGCAAGACCTGTCTCTGCAAAAAATTAAAAAATTAGCCAGGTCTGGTGGTATGCACCAGCTGGTGGTGTGTAATCCCAGCTACTTGGGAGGCAGAAGTGGGAGGATCCCTTGAGCTCTGGAGTTTGGGGCTGCAGCGAGCTATGATGGTACCACTGCACTCCTGCCTGGGTGACAGAGGGAGATCATCTCTTAAAACAAAACAAAACACGACCAACTTCTGCAAGAAAAGTCAAAAGCTAAATGACAAACTGGGAAAAAATATTTCCAACTTATAAAGGCTAATTTCCATGGAATAAAAAGAATTACCAGAAATCAATTTACAAAAAGATCAACAGTGTAGTACAACAATGAGCAAAGGATATAAACACACAATTCACAAGGAAGGAAATATAAATGGCTTTATATATACATTCAACTTTACCTCATAATGGGAGGTGAAATTTAAATGTATCATTGTGGCAAAAATAAAACTTGACAACTTTGTGCTGTTGTAATTGTAGGAAAATAGTAAAGCATATATCATTGGTGAGAACATAAACTATACAAATTCTAAAAGAAAAGCAATTGGGCAAAATTTAAAATTTAAAATACTTTGATTCAGTAATTCCAGTTCTAGGAATTTATATTGTTTAACTGGTATAAAATACTATATGTACAAATTTATACTTTGCAGTACTTGTTTTTTTGTTTTGATTTTTGAGACAGGGTCTCACTCTGTCACCCAGGCTGGAGTGCAACGGCACAGTCTTGGCTCACTTGGAGTGCAGTGACACAATCTCAGCTCACTGCAACCTCCACCTCCTGGGTTCAAGCGATTCTCCTGCCTCAGCCTCCCAAGTAGCTGGTATTACAGGCATGTGTCATCACTCTTGGCTAATTTTTGTATTTTTAGTAGAGACAAGGTTTTGCCATGTTGGCCAGGCTGGTCTTGAACTCCTGACCTCAGGTGATTCATCCACCTCGGCCTCCCAAAGTGCTGGTATTACAGGCGTGAGCTACTGCACCCAACCCCTACAGTCCAGTTTTAATAGCAAAGAGTTAGGAAACACAAAGGCCCATCAGTAGTGCTGCTTAAAAATACTGCAGTGCATTTACAAACAAAGGGAAGCTTTTTATGGAATATGAAAAAATCTCAGAGATGCACTGTCAAATGAAAAGCTGGTGCAAAGCAGTGTGTACAGTATGCTTCACTTTCTGTAAAAATAAGAGAGAAAATAAATGTATGAATATTTATAGAAGAGATCGGTAAAGATACACTTGAACTTAGTCACACAGGCTGTCTTTGGCAGGGGAAATGGAGGGCTCTAAGACAGGGAGGGGATCAAAACCTTTTCTTTTACACTCCTTGAATTTGTAATATGTTAATGCATTGTGAACTCAAAAAAATCAAATTTAAAACAAGTACAAAACCCATCAGTCATCTGAAATAAACACCCTATCTATACATTAAATGCACATTATACACATATACATATTACACTCATGCACACACGAAAAAGGCAGTATAACTTTAACACCGTTTTGTTGTGTGGGTTTTTGTTTTGTTTTTACAAAATTCATCACTTTAATGAGTAAGGAACAGGGAGGGCAGCTCAGACATACCACTAGAATGGGAACCCATGGTTGTGTACACATTTGAACACTTAAGCAAGCAGAATGACAAATCACAAATTCTTTAACATTCCAAATGTCCTGAGTAGACAGAATTGTTTAACTACATAACATGCACATACAGGGAACTTCTTTATTTAGGAGCTGGTAGCCTGCACTTAGGTTGCACAGAGAAAAGTCTATGATTTTCAACACAGATCTAAATATTAGATCGGTGCAAAAGTAATTTGAGATTTTTGCCATTAAAAAACAATTGCAAAAACCACAATTACTTTTGCACCAACCTAATATTTTTCCCATTTAACAAGTTTTAAGTGGAAAATTCAGGTTCTGAGTTTTCATATGTAGCTTTGTTTTAAACATGTTTATTTGTAACATGGATAGATAATGGGGCTATTAAGATCACTTTTCTCATATTGCGAGACACTGAAAAATATATATGTAAATTCAAGCTAATATATCCATTTTATTGGCCTAATGTAATTGAGTATTGGTTTGGGAGTGAAGAGACAGCTTGTTAACACCAAGCCACACAAACAAGGACAAGTGCACTTGCTTTTTATCCAGCGTGTGCAGGGCTGCTGCTCAGGTGGGCCCCACACTGGGACAGGTGCGCACTGGGCCCCGGGCCGGCCTGAAGAGCACTTATGGTCTCCTCAATTCCATTTCAAAGCTCATCACAAGGTCCAGGGTCAATAACCTTTTCCAGAAAGAGTTGTAATGTGGGGCCACTTACACTGAGGTGTACATGCCAATGGCTCAAAGGTAGGCAGCCCTCCAGACATCCCTCTGGGAAAAGGCCTGAGGTCAGCTAGTGACTCTGGGACCCCTGGCTTACCCTCTGATATCTGCTGTTCCCAAAGTAGTCCCACTCACAGTGATGGCCCACTCACAACCTCAACCACCCTGACACTGATCTCTGTAGTTACAACTTTTCTTATTGTATTTTCAGAATTATCTGCCCACTCCAATGAGTGGCTTCATGAATTGGATGAGGTCTGTCTCTAAGACTTGTGAGACTTTTGTAGGGGGCTTGTAGTCCTTGGACACAGGGAGCCTCTGTAGGGAGCACCACCAGCTCATCTCAACAGGAAGTCACTGGCTCTTTGACTTAGACCTGCAGGGAGCTGAGCTCTGTGGCTCTTCCTCCTCTTGGAAGCAGTGGATCTCAATAGGGACCTAAAAACTGCTCCTAGCTCCTGCTCTGCCTCCATTTCTCTCTCTGTTTGGTAAGACATTCATGAGGCTTTCCTGTGCCCTCCTGTGCAATTCCATGATGTATGGGCCAGGTGTTAGTTGCACTAACACTGTAACCCCTGAAGGTATTATAATGATGATCTAATGGTGGGTATCATGACAAAAGTCTGGCTCTTGGAGCCCTCATCTTTCTGCTTTTTATAATCTGGTTCTTTAAGTTAACATAATTTTGATCCAATAGTAGAGGCTCAGGTTTCTTTTTTCTCTCAGATGTCAGAGGTGATGAAACACATTGATGATATCTCCTATTTGTCTTGGAGGCTCTTCTATTTTGGAGGTCGGGTGAACACATGCCATTGACACATGCTCTGTGGAATGCTTCACAAAGGACTTGGTACAAAGAACTGATGGAACACCACCTGTTCGACAGTCATGGTCATCAGCAGCAGGCAGAGATCCATGCTGGTGTCAAAGTTCCTTGCTGTGGCTGGCGTGAAGTGGAGGTGGTTGTCAGGGAGGAGGCACCATGCACTATAGCCTGTCTGCAGTGGGCACCCTGTGTGACCTTAGAGGTTCTCCTGGGGGACCCACTGCTGCTGCTGCTGCTGCTCCTGGGACCTCTGGCCTTGGGACCTGGCTAAGAAAGCATTGTTTTGGGGGAAAGTTCTGCACCTCCTGCTTTTCAATGGTACAACTGGCTGCAAAGTAAAGTCCAAAGTAGAGTCCAAAAATATGAGCAAGTGATTGAATTCAATAATAATATTTTTGTTAGATACTGGTTTTGACCCAAGTAATGAGGCCTGGTTTTCTATGCGATATTGTTTGGCTGTGTTCCCACCCAAATCTCATCTTGAATTCCCACATGTTGTAGGAGGGGCCTGATAGAAGGCAATTGAACCATGGGGGCAGGTCTTTCCTGTGCTGTTCTCGTGATAGTGAATATATTGCACAAGATCTGATGGTTATTACAAGGGGGAGTTTTCCTGCACAAGCTCTCTTTGCCTGCTGGCATCCATGTAAGACATGACTTGCTCTTCCTTGCTTTCTGCCATGATCGTGAGGCTTACCCAGCCACGTGGAACTGTAAGTCCAATAAACCTCTTTCTTCTGTAAATTGCCCAGTCTCAGGTATGTCTTTATCAGCAGTGTGAAAACAGACTAATACATTAAAATGATACTAGTAGAGTGGGGTACTGCTGAAAAGATACCCAAAAATGTGGAAGCCACTTTGGAATTGGGTAATAGGCAGAGGTTGAAACAGTTTGGAGGGCTCAGAAGAAGACAAGAAAATGTGGGAAAGTTTGGAACTTCCTAGAGACTTGAAGGACTTTGACTAAAGCCTGATAGTGATGTGGACAATAAGGTCCAGGCTGAGGTAGTCTCAGATGCAGACGAGGAACTTGTTGGGAACTGGAGAAAAGGTGACTCTTGTTATGTTTAACAAAGAGACTGGCAGCATTTTGCCCCTGCCCTAGAGATTTGTGGAACTTTGAACTTGAGAGAGATGATTTAGGGTATCTGGCGGAAGAAATTTCTAAGCAGCAAAGCATTCAATAGGTGACTTGGGTGCCGTTAAAGGCATTTAGTTTTATAAGAGAAGCAGAGCATAAATGTTCAGAAAATTTGCAGCCTGACAATGTGATAGAAAAGAAAAACCTATTTTCTGAGGAGAATTTGAAGCTGACTGCAGAAATTTGCATAAGTAATGAGGAGCCGAATATTAATCCCCAAGATAATGGGAAAAATGTCTCCAGGGCATGTCAGAGGTCTTCATGGCAGCCCCTCCCATCACAGGTCCAGAGGCCTAGGAGAAAATGTTTTCATGGGCCAGGGCCAGGGTCCCCATGCTGTGTGCAGTCTAGGACTTGGTGCCCTGTGTCACAGCCACTCCAGCCATAACTAAAAGGGGCCAAGGTACAGCTTGGGCTAGTGCTTCAGAGGGTGGAAGCCCCAAGTCTTGGCAGCTTTCATGCAGTGTTGAGCCTGTGGGTACACAGAAATCAAGAATTGAGGTTTGGGCCAGGTGTGGTGGCTCATATCTGTAATCCTAGCATTTTGGGAAGCCATGGCAGGTGGATCACCTGAGGTCAGGAGTACAAGACCAGCCCAGCCAACTGGGGAAACCCTGTCTCTACTAAAAACACTTGAAATTAGCTGGGCATGGTGGCACATGCCTGTAATCCCAGCTACTCGGGAGGCTGAGGCAGGAGAATCACTTGAACCAAGGAGGAAAAGGTTGCAGTGAGCCAACATTGCACTACTGCACTCCAGCCTGGACAAGAGAGCAGAACTCTGTCTGGGGGTGGGGGGTGGGGGGCGGGGGAAAAAATTGAGGTTTGGAAACCTCTACCTAGACTTCAGAAGATGTATGAAAATGCCTGGATGTCCAGGCAAAAGTTTGCTATAGGGGTGGGGCCCTCATGGAGAACCTCTGCTAGCACAGTGCAGAAGGAAAATGTGGGGTCAGAGCCCCCCCCACAGAGTCCCTAGTGGAGCTGTGAGCAGAGGGCCACCATCCTCCAGACCCTAGAATGCTAGATCCCAGTGGATCTAGCATTGCACCATGCACCTGGAAAAGCCACAGACACTCAATGACAGCCTGTGAAAGCAGCCAGGAGGGAGGCTGTACCCTGCAGAGCTACAGGGGTGGAGCTGCCCAAGGCAATGGGAACCCACCTCTTGTATCAGTGTGAGCTGGATGTGAGACATGGAGTCAAAGGAGATCATTTTGGACCTTTAAGATTTGACTGCCCTGCTGGATTCTGGACTTGTGTGGGGCCTGTAGCCCCTTTGTTTTGGCCAATGTCTCTCATTTGCAATGGCTGTATTTATCCCATGCCTATACTCCCATTGTATCTAGGAAGTAAGTAACTTGCTTTTGATTTTACAGGCTCATAGGCAGAAGGGACTTGCCTTGTCTCAGATGAGACTTTGGACTGTGGACTTCTCAGTTAATGCTGAAATGAGTTAAGACTTTGGGGGATTGTTCGGAAGGCATGATTGGTTTTGAAATGTGAGGACATAAGATTTGGGAGGGGCCAGGGTGGAATGATATGGTTTGGCTGTGTCCCCACCCAAATCTCATCTTGAATTCCCACGTGTTATGGGAGGGACCTGGTGAGAGGTAATTGAATCATGGGGACAGGTCTTTCCTGTGCTGTTCTCGTGACAGTGAATTAAGTCTCACGAGATCTTACAGTTATTATAAGGGGGAGTTTTCCTGCACAAGCTCTCTCTTTGCGTGCTGCCATCCACGTAAGACATGACTTGCTCCTCCTTGCCTTCTGCCATGACTGTGAGGCTTCCCCAGCCACATGGAACTGTAAGTTCAATTAAACCTCTTTCTTTTGTAAATTGTCCAGTCTTGGGTATGTCTTTATCAGTAGCTTGAAAACGGACTAATACACTATGTGACTCAACGTCTTTCTAAAGGCAATTACAAAAGAGGAATTTCAAAAACATTCTGTAAAATGGCTGCCTTACTGGAATAAATAAACTATCTGCCAAGGTGACCGCTTTGAAGACTAACATTAATTTGGATGTGTTAGATCTCTTTGTTATACAGTCACACCTGGAAGAATGTTTTAGTGAGCCTAGCTTTTGAGGCAGAATAAATGAATACCACTCACTTCATACATAACTATAGACCAGAATGAAATGAGAAAATAAATAAGACCAGAGGATAGAAAATACAGTGTAGTACTATCCACTGATAGTGTGATAATACTAAAAACCCCAGAGAACTGACTAAGCACAGAACACTTTAAGGTGATCCTTCTGGGGAATCACCCTCACTAGCATTTACTTAAACAATTATCAACAAGAATAATGTGAAACTATATTAAACAGTTGAGAAAAAACAAATAATATGTTATTTTGGATTTGCTTCAAAATGATAGTGGGGGAAAGGCATAAATGAACTGGTCTTAAGTGCACATTATTGAAGCAGGTGGATCAGTACATCTGTCTGCTTTTGTTCATGCTTAAAATTTTCCACAACAGAAGACAGAAAATGATAAAACATAATTATAGAAATATATAGTTTTAGAAAATGAGCATATCTTAGGGCTACATTGATGTTAAGAATAAATAGATTTTCCCCTTCAATCCAAAGTATTGATACTATCAATCTAGAGAAGTAGATTTTTAATAAAAAGGAATTAATCTGTGAGGTTATATGCTAGCTGATGGTTCTTGGCAATGATGAGAAAACCAGGTTAATTTGCAGTAGGTAGCTACTGGTTGGGAAATAGTTTTATCTCTATAAACTATTCATATTAATATACCTAAGTGAGTAGAGCTACAACCATCATCTGATTATCTTTAATGTTAACAGAATATGTGGAAAGACTTAATACATTATAGGTTTGCCTTCAAACTCAACTAAATGTAAATATGTAATCTACATATATCTAAGAGGTAATTATGTTTTTTTAATTTGGCATTTTTGTGAATACTGGTTCAAGTAGGGCAGTAAAATACACATAAGCTCATGGGTTTTATACATGGAATTCAATGAACTTTACATGAAACTGAAGCTGCTGAACAGCCATATTGGAATGCCCTTTCAGATTTTGGATTTATAGAGTCTTCTACACTCTTTACTCCTGAAGATCAGCATGAAGATGCAGTCAGATGCCTGGAGCACAGGATTCAACTGGGATCACACTTTTGATCTTGGTTTCACTGGCAATGTGAAACCAAGTGGATGAGGTTGGGCAAATGCTCAAAGTTGTGCAAAGTTGTATGCCCTCATGCTAATTTTGCACAAACTTGTTAAATTTTACCTGCTTAATCTGCTCTTGCCTAACACCACAAGAAATTTACTGAAAGAAATTCTAGGTTGAAAAATATTAAATGAAAAAGAGAAATATCAAGGTAAAATGACTGAAATTTCAAGGATATCTTGTGATCTAAAAAGCAGATATTCTTTAAAGTTACTTAGAGTCCATAGGATGTAATGTAACCAGTACTGTTTTATAACCAGGCTGACATAGGTTTCAACTCTCACATCATCTACTCGTTTTTATAATTTGGGGCAAACTGCTTATTAGCTTCTTTGCCTGAATTTCACCAACTTTAAAATGGCCATGTCAAATATGTCATGAGGATTAAGTGAGAGCACCAGAACTAACACTCAGTGTGGGCTGACTATGTGCAGACACTCTCCAAAGCACTACACAAACAGAGCTCATCTAATCTTCAAAACCTCCTGATGATGCAACTACTATTATCTACATTCTTCCAGACGAGGACATTCAGGCAAAGAGTTGAGTAACCTGTTCAACAGTACCAGTAGAATGAAAATCTGAACTTGGTTGCTTAGTATCCAAAGCCCACATCTTTGATCACTCCACGTAACCTTGGACACAGTAGCAGCTCAGGAAACATTTGTTCTTTCATTTTTGCAGGCCTATAGGTAATTACTTATTTTATAGATGGAGAATCCAAGTATATATTTAAAATAAAGCTTGAGGCTGGGCATGGTGGCTGACACCTGTAATCCCAGCACTTTGGGAGGCTAAGGCGGGTGGATAACCTGAGGTCAGGAGTTTAAGACTAGCCTGGCCAACATAGTAAAACCCCATCTCTGCTAAAAATACAAAAATTAACCAGGTGTGGTGGTGCATGCCTGTAGTCCCAGCTACTCGGGAGGCTGAGGCAGGAGAATCACTTGAACCTGGGAGGTGGAGGTTGCAGTGAGCTGAGATTGTGCCACTGCATTCCAGCCTGGGTGATAGAGTGAGACTCCATCTTAACAAACAACTCACTTTACTCTAACGGTAGTGAAAGCCTTCCCTATTGTTATTTTAAAAAATCATTACTATCTAAGCTTATATGTAACTATAAGTGGAAATGTACAAGCAATTTATGACAAAGCTGACAATTTCTTATTTGGAGTTACCTAGTTTAGAATATCAAGTTTTCCAAAAGGGTGTTTTACAAAAAGAACTTACTAAACTAGATAAAATAACATCCTCTCTTTCCAGCACCAATAAAAGTTATGAAACAACCTCTATCGAAAGTAGAATATTTTGAACGATGTGAGTAAACAAACATCAATTTTTAACATTTCCTTCCAACATTAAGAAAAATATGGAGAAGGCAATTTCTTGTTAGGAATAACTGAGTTATTTTAGAGGATATGTATATCACTTCTATGCTAATGAACAATATTTAAAATTAATAGAATTATGTTAATGTTATAGAAAAGCAGATATAGTCAAAATTTTAACTACTTCTCAAAGGATTAAATAAGAGGGAATATATACAATATTAAACTTGAATTATCCACTAATAGTAAGATGCTTTGGTACATTTAAAAATATTAAAAATTACTTGTGTGTAGGTGTCAAAATGTATGACACTCCAAGCAATGGGCATGTGGTGTCTCATCAGTTGTCACAAGAACCAAACAGCTGCCTGTCATTAACCCTAGGTGTTGTGAGATTTACTGAAAACTTTTACCAAATCTTCACTTCGCTGAAATAAATTCCCTGTTGAAAAATATTTAAATGATGTTATTCGACTTCAAAGTATATTGAAAATGTGGCTTCGTCACCAAATACATGAGTAATATGAAAATAAAAATGGAATGACCTATAAATTCTCAATGTTTTCTAAAGTTACCAACATTAAAGGAACATATTTCCTGAAATTTCATTTGCCCACCAACTCATGATGAATTATAGAAATATCAAAATAAATCTGCACTATCCAAGATGAAAATATAAATTCACAAAGGGGAGGAATTTTAAGGGAAAACCAACAAAAAACTCATAAAGTAGTGAAATTAAACCCATAAAATGCTATCTTTAATGATGCCAAAATTAAATACACTAAAGTTAACTCTAGTGCTTGGTAGCATAGTTTTCTAACATTTGGTGCAGATTTTAAAAATGTTCACCTCATAGCCTGCATACAGACTTATTAGAATAATCGTAAGAAACACAGAAGAAAATTTCCACTGCTTGGGTATGTTTCAGTAGCCTCTTTTGGTAGCTCTGTAAAGTACATAAGTAGCAGCAGAAGGTGGCAGTACTGAGCTAGAAAAACCTCAGACGGCTTCAGGAGCTGTAGCTGAAACCTGAGGTAGTCCAAAGCCCACACTCTGGAATTGATCATTAGACTTTATTATAGATAAACAATGTAAAACTCTGGCAAACCTAATCTATAAACTACATGTTTCTCCATCAAAAATCAGGAATATTCAATAGATTTCAAGAAATATCTACTTTACAGCATTGTTACCCTAACTGCTCAGCAATATTTTATTTATATATATATATTTATATAAAAGAGAGTGAAATGTGTCTTACAAAACAATAAAATGCAAACCTTTTATAGGGATCAATGAGGCAGAAAGTTCCATAGAGCTTACCATTCATCAGGAGAGCAGCCATAATCCTCAGGTTCAGGGACATGGCTTCAGAAAGCAAGAAGAGAGGCAGAAAGAGAGGAAAAATAATCACAGAAAGGCTGGAAACATAAAACCACGAAGAAGGGAAGTATAAAAAGATGGATCACTGAAAAGTTAACAAAATGAACTTTTAGTTGAATCTGAAAGAATGGCAGTTAGTACAGCAAATAGAATATAATGATTCATGGTAGCTAAGCAGGTTTACGAAGTTATCCTGTAACTGTATAGCCAGTTTGCCTCTTCACCACAACATTTACTGATTTTATCCACAAAATTCATAATTCAGTAGGAATTATTTCAACTTAGCAGTTGAAATGTTAAAGCCAATGGAAAATTAATCATATGTGTTATATAATCAGAATAAAGTGTTTTAAGGTAACAAACATGCTAATATCTTGAAACAAATTATCACACTAATAAAATTTGTCAAATACATTTTAGAAGTAACTTTGGCTACCATGAGATGATGGTTACTTCAACAGGTACATTAAAGTAAAAGTTACCTGCATTTCTATAATTAAATGGAACCTTAGTTTAAGAATTTAAATGATATTAAAAAATTTTCACTTAAACTGCAATTCACTCATTAAAACACTCTTTATTTCAAACAGGAAACATATTCATCAATATCTTCTTTAATTTCATCCATTCGCTCATCTGAACACTAGGAAAGTCTGATAGATGTACTTCATTTCAGCCAGTCATGTATTCAATTGGAAGGGGCCCATAATACATGACAGACCAGATTTTTTTCTTTTCCATTTCTTTCATAATATAATCATATACTTTTCCTGTAAATTTATTAGACATGGAGTTTTAAAATGCAGAGTTCAGTACAAATGAAAAGTCACTGTTATTTTTGACGAATATACAATAAACTTTGTTAAAAACTCATGGGATCCTTTCACTTCCTAAAAGTTCAATCTTTCATCAACCCAGCCAAGGCAGGGACTTCATCATTCCAAGGCACTTCTTCCACTACCAAAACATTAATTTGCTTCCAGTGCAGTATCCACTATATCACTCCAATCACAATGGAGGTGGTCCCTTTTAACTCACTATTCTCTCTCCTACCAAACGGCTTTTGTGCCTGCTTAAGAAGAAGGGCTAATCAAGCCCTTTGTGGGCTGGACTCCAAGAAAAGGAGTTGGCATGCTGCAAAGCTCTGTGGAAACTGGCTGCAACTCCATGTTTAAAGCAATCACTTCAGATCAACCTCAAGGCTTGGACCCTAGCCCATGGACTGTGCCAGGGAAGGGCCTGGTACTAACCAAGCAACACTGTGCATGGTCCTGTCAAGCTGCACTAGCCCCAATCTCATACCAGGACAGGGGATAAAGTTTCCCAAGTCATGCAGCTTAAAAGCTCCAGAGCTCAAGTGCCAGAGACCCTCTTCACAACTCTGGCGCAGCCCTGGAAGAATGCTGAGCACTACCTAGAGCCCGATGAGCAGTAGGTGGCCTGCATACCTGCCACTGATCCTATATGCAAGTTTCCCTGTTATTGCTGCTCCAGAAGCTCTGGTGTCTACGTGGTATCTGGCTTTTTGCCTTTGTATGTGCCAGTGCTATAATATCTACCTGGTAAGTTCTTCACTTAATCAAATTCATTCTTAGATCTCAACTCCAGAATCACTTTCTTAGGGCATATTTCCTTGCCTTCCCTGTTTAGATCAAAACACCCATTATAGCCTCACATAGACCTCTATACTGTGTTAGAACTTTATATTTGTCTGTATGATTACTTAATTAGCATCCACTAAGTGCCAATTAGACTATACACTTTAGGCAGGAGGAAATCATGTGAACTTTTGCCTTTTTTACCTGCATTATCTATCAAAGTGTCACATACATCAACACTTGAGATATGAAGTTAAATAAATGAATGGAGTTGACTAGAATTTATCACAAGTCATGGTGAGCAGTAAGACAAACATGGTTATAACAAGATCTTGGGCAACAGTATTATGATAATCGTGAAATTTCTCGTGGTGAGTCTCTTCTTGGGGTTAAAGAAGTAGCCGATCCTTCCAGCAAATATATAGCTAAACCAAATACTGTCAAGTAAAGTTATTCACACAGTATATTCATATATAAAGATTGCTTTTAAAAACTTATTTTTCATTTAAAGGGAAATGCAAATGATGTTTTTAATACGAATGAAATGCCTTGTCCACACAAAAAAGCATTTTGTTTGCTTAACAGAATTTCTTTTTATAGACTGTATCTTGTTAAGCCTCATCCAACTTATTCTAAAAGGTCTAAATTTTTTTTTTTTTTTTTTTTTTTAACAAAGATGGCACTTAGGACTGTATCCCAGAATCTTCACTCTATTGAGATTTGTGGCCATTGAACAGAGAAACTGCTTACCTATTCCGGGTATTCAAGTAACTATTATAAAACTGACTTATTCCTTACAGGAAGCAATTAGCTGAAATGATACTTTAATAACTAATGTTTACAGTAAAATGTCTGGTTTGTCATAAGTTAAATTTACAAATGATATCACAATTCACTTACATTTTACTGTAATTGTCCCATAAAAAGATCTAATGAAATAATCTAATAATTTTACAGTGCATTCCTAAGTAAAAGTTGATTTCTACAAGATAATCATCATTGGCAACTATGTACAAATCTATTTTATTGCCCATCATGAATCCAATTTAGGGCAAAGGTTCAGGGAAATGAAAGAAATTTATTAAAATTAAATTCTGATGCACGGTTTTAAGTGTTAATTATAATTTTTTTACAAACATGGAATACCCAGAACTAGCTAGGAATTATACTATCAGGAAACTTCAAGCCTTATTCTTCTGATAAGACACAACAGAACTCACTTGAACCCTATCTGGGGTGAAACTGAGCTGTACCTGATGTTTTGGCAACACTGAGGCAAAATCAGCTCTCCACTTGGAACCCCAAAGGCTTTTGTCAGGATATGAAATTTTGTGTTACTCTCTGGTTTTGCCACCTCCCTAGGGGGATAAACACCTTGCTTTCTTCCACTGGGGTTAAAAGTGCTCATACATAATAGTTCCCATATTAAGCAGTTGTTAAATGCTGCTCTGGGGAAAATAAGATAGCAAAGCCAGGTCATTTCCCCCATCTGGATTCCCATAATCCAAGAGTGCCCAGAGGAAATCTACACAGAAAAGTGCTCGACAGTAATTACTCTCTCTCACCCCTTCACATCTAACCATGGAGACTGGCTGTAATTATGTAACAGTGTTATTTTCCCTGCTGTAAACATGTGGTCAAGTCAGAAGTCACGGTTTCTCCAAAACTTTCAGACATCAACAACTCTCTACGATGCTAACAGTCCAATAATCCACCAGGATGTGTTTGGGAGGGAACACTGATAAAAACTCAAGGTTAAGGATGCCTAAAAGCACATACACAAACATGATCACTGGAAGCAGTTTAACTAGCTTTACTCTACATGGCTTCTGGTATCCTTGAAAATATGATACCATACATAACTAAAAAGGAAACAGATTTTGGCTTATACAGTTAAAATTTGCAAACAAATAAACTTCTGTTTATTTCTAAACATTATGTTAGATTTCGTATCTGGAAAAGGACCTTAGAAATGGTTTGGTCTCACTATCCACATCTTAAAAAGTAGGGAATATCTGAAAATAGATTTTCTAGGATTACATGGTAAATTCTAGACAAAGCCAGAACTCATGGCTTCTGACTGTATCTCAGGATTAAGAAATATTATTTCTTCAAGAAGAAATTCACTTCACTGGCAATTTAATCTCAATGATGACAATACTGAGCTCAGACCCACCCTATGACAGTTGTTAATGATGACATTGTCAACAGACACAGATGGGCACTGTTCTTTAGAACTACTGCCTAGGAGTGTTTAAGGACCTCTTCCAAGAATAAGAAAAAACCTGATAAAATGTGGAAGAAAACAGAGGCTAGATCTGATTTTAGCTTTCTGTTCTGATAATTTCACAATCAATAATTACTAATTGGATGAACCTGCTTATTGAATTATAAAATCACACAAAGTAAAAAACAATGCCAATTATTAAACAGGTCATTGTGGAAATACTAGTTATGAATGAATACAGAATTTGTGTAAAAAAATCATCATAGATCTGAGAACTCTAGAATTGCAATAGGCTTTCCTTTTCTCCTCTGGGATGATTGTGGGTAGAATATATAAGTACAAGATGTCAAAAAGTGTGGCTGCAACTCTCCTGCTCCAGTAGCAATTTGTTGGGAGGAGGGTGGAGGAGCCAGGTGAGCCTCTTACATCTAAGGAAATTAGGACATCTTCAGATAAAGAAGAAAGATGAAAAACAGCATCCAGCCCGGGAAGCAGTAAGTATGCTTCTTAAATCAACAGGCTGTCTTTACAGTGTGAAAAAGCCACTCAACTGCCTTTTTAACCTCGTTTATACATATAGTTTATAGTCATTTTTAGTCATGCTCTCGTAACGCAAAGAACAAGGATATCTAGGAATAACCATATACTTTTGGGATTTTTCATGAAATGTTTACTTATTTATAATTTTAACTAAGGCATTTTCAAAATGTAACACTCTTTGTCACTGGCTTACTGCTCAGAGTGAGTGGGGAAGAGTGGGTGCAAGCCAGAAAACCTAGAAGCAAGTGTCCATGCTTGTATGAGTAGGAGGCTGATATTTACTAGTCTCACTTCTAGGTAGATAAGGATAATTGGCAAGTTTGACAATAGGCCAATGTCAACCAGCCAGGAGAGTGTTTCACCTTTTGATGTCTTTTCTAGGAAATGTAGAAATTAATTTTCTCACATTACCCTATAAAATATTTTAAAGAGAAGGCTATGGAACAGCTTGTAAGCGTACCTGGAAGTAAGAAATAAAGTAAATGGGTGCTCAACAAGCAATTCTAAAGAAATTAACAGCCTGATAAAAGTTTCTGATGATATTAATTATCCTCCAGATTCAAGAGTTTCACGTCTCTACCTCCTTTCCATCATCAGAATTTTAGATTGCTCTATGACTGCAAAAAGGAGAGATGATAGAAGAAAAAAAAGTATCAAAAGGGATAACTGTCACTATTTTAACTTGAAAACTGCTCAAGTCCTGATTATTTGTCCTTACCAGATCCAAGCTATACTCTAGTTTATAGTAGTGTAAAAGGAAATATATTTGTTCCTTATTACCAGGGCAAGAGAGAGACTTTCAGCAACACTAAACACTGAAAATACCATTGGGCAGAGCACCTGCCTCATGTCATCCCAAATGAAAACAATGCTAAACTAGAAACGCGAAATATACATGTGTCCTAAAATTATAACAGCTGCTTTTCAGACTAAAAAAAACCAAACAACCCTATACCCTCCCCTAATAAGAACTCCCAAATGTACCAAACTGTTAGCACTAATTAAACATGTATTTCATATCCTAATTAAAGGAAAAAACTCACCCATAAGCAACTCCCGCTATGGTGCACTTCTTAAACTGCATTACATTGCATGTCAGAGTACCAGTTTTGTCAGAAAATATGTATTTAACCTAAAAAAGTTTAAAATTTCTCATTAATATTTTGAAAGTCTTTATGCCAGTCTTTTACAGAGAAACCCCTCATGCTTTTTATTAACATTGCAGGGGCACAATGAATATTACTAAGGGACTATTTTCTGACCATTTATCAAGGAATATATTCAGCTTTTTAAAAAGTATTTTACAAATGAATCTTTTCACATATGAATATTAAAGACTATCACCATACTAGAAAACTATACAGACATATGCCTTAGTATGGTCTGAATTTCCACTAGAAAGTGCCACTACCACTACTTAACATTTACAGAGCACTGAAACAGCTATCAGCATTTCTCAATGCAACAGGCAATTGTAGAATTTGTAATAGCTTGTGCAATTAACTTCATGCAACATCTGAATTGGTAAGAAATAATTCTGGACTAGATGCTATTTGTAAAGCGTAAGTTGGAATATGGCAACAATACAAAAAAAGAAAAACCTAGAATATGTCAATGGATTACAAATATACACATATGTGAATACAGTATGAATTATAAATCTAACATTCCTATTGACTAGACTCACATAGCTTCGTTGATGAACTTTTCCTCCCTTCCTGGTTGAAAGGTATGAACAATTCTAAAACTACGTTTATAACTTGAAAATAGCTAATATGTTGCATACTAGCTTGACTATATACCGAGGGACATCTCGAAGCTCTTGGAGTGCTTTACCTTGAGAGCAAAATCTCCTTGAGACAGTGTTTTTAAAAACTGATTTACTAAAAATGAGAATTGTTCATCATGCACTAACAAATATATTATTCAAATAGTGGAAAATTAAAAGCTGTCCATCTGCAGTTATCATATATGGCAGATACCACACCAAATCTAACTTTTTAATTCAACACATAATCAACAATAAATTGAGTTTACCTGGCCAAGTTCCTCATTCAGATTAGATGTTCGAGCCATAGCAGCAGTGTCTGTGGGTTCATAGTGCATGTCAAGATCCTTTAAAAAAATTAAGTAAATCATTGAATACAACTGGTAATAAGGAATTGGGTGAAACTTTAAAAGAAAACAATTAGTATATTCGTACTTCAATAAGTCACTGTTTGATGAACTATATGTAGGCATTAATTTCCTGTTATTCCTATACCATTTAATTCATTTTTTCTGAAAAGTATTCAATATAGACTATTATATTCCACAGTAAGGGCAGAACAGTATGGTAGTTAGAGCCTGTCTATGAATCATGCAATCTAGGTTTACTATCATTCCACCATTTTCTATATAAATGACCTATTATAAGGATTAAAAGATACCACACAAAGTGCTTCCTACTGTGTCCGACACAAGGCAGGTATTTAGTAATGTGAGCTAGAACTCAGCAACTAAACACTGCTCAAATAATTAGGTCTTCAAACCCCTGGAAAAAGTACCCAAGAGATTCTATCTGGTTGTACTTTCTGGGCCAAGAAAGAAAAACAAAATGCACTTCTCAAAAGATAAAAATGTCACGCCTATAATACCAGCACTTTGGGAGGCTGAGATGGGTGGATCAAGAGGTCAGGAAATCGAGACCATCCTGGCTAACACGGTGAAACCCTGTCTCTACTAAAAAAAATACAAAAAAATCAGCCGGGAGTGGTGGCAGGCGCCTGCAGTCCCAGCTACTGCGGAGGCTGAGGCAGGAGAATGGCGTGAACCCGGGTGGCAAAGCTTGCAGTGAGCCTAGATCGCGCCACTGCACTCCAGCCTGGGTGACAGAGCGAGACGCCATCTCAAAAAAAAAAAAAAAAAAAAAAAAAAAAGAGCATAGTTTTTTACTTATTTGTACTTGCCTTGTGTCCAGTAATCATGAGACTTGACTATATTATCCTACGAAATTAACATTGTCTATATTAGACTATTTTATTAACAAATCAGGGTTGTAGTTCACAAATTTTCATGTCAAATGAAAAGGCCAAAATTCAAAGCCCATCTCTCCCATGTCTGTGTTCTGAACTGATCAACATCACTTCTGAAATAGGTTATTGAGTTTTATGTGCCATGTGTTAAGAGAGAGATTAACCAACCGGGCCTTTGTTCAGAAGAGAAAGTGATCAGAATAGAGATTAATCTGGAAATCACATGAACTGAAGGACAACAGAAGGCGGGGAATGTTTAATTAGAAAGGAAAAGATAGGATAGAATTGGCATGATAGCTGAGTTCAGATATTTTGCAAGACTATCATTCAGAAACAAGATTAAGCATTTTCATAATAGATCCATTGGGAAGAACCAGAATCAAAGGAAGACAGTTATAATCTCATTTTCACACAAGAAAGTTGCTTTGTAAAAGAAGGCTGGAAAGTCAGTGTTCTATCTGTCAGATGTTATAAAATCTCTGTATATTAGAAAGGTGGTTGAAAGCATAAGCCTGCTGGGTTCATCCAATACTAAAATTATATAATTCTTTGAAAGATATTATTTTTGAAAATCAAAACAACAAAGTGATTATCTAGCTTACTTATGTGATTCTCACAATGAGTTACCCTATTATTGCTATAAGAAACTTCAATAAGTCTTACTTATATTTGTACATATCCTATTACGTAATTTTTCAGCCATATATCTCCTGCATGAAGTGAGCTACACCTGCAGCTCATTTTAGATTTCTAAATCACACTGATTTCTTACCAATGAATTAAGAGATTGACAGTTTAGGTAGATAATTCACTACAAGAAGATAATGAGCAGTTACAAAAGTATCAGTTATATTTTTCAAAATCCTAATATTGTTCATATTGAAAGACTTTACAATGATTGAAAAAGAAAGAAACATCAAAAATAACACAAAGTTTCTCAAAATAAAAGAAAAATTAAATTTTCTGGCAGATTAGGCCCACAGATTTAATTTATATTAATTTTAACTTTAATAAAAATAAAACTAAGACCACATTTAAAAACATTTAGAAAGTAGATGTCCAACATTTTTCTAATATTTAACAATATTCAAGAGAAAAATTATGA